>NC_035442.2:75937691-76593415 GCF_002127325.2 Helianthus annuus | reverse complement strand
GAATGTTGTAATTCGCCTGTCCGGTTATTAGCATAACTCTTCTAGCTATACATACTGCTTCTACGGTGCTTCGATAAACTTCCGTTTATCTTCCAAACAAATCTTTATCAAGAACAAAAATCAGTGTATTATCCATTATACACTTTCTCAACTGAACCCAAGCAATACATCATGTACACTACTTCATTCTTATGGTAGCTTGAGCCTATAAGCGATTGATCCAACTCAAGATGTGCTCTTGAAAAGACCAAGTCAATGTGCCTCAGCTTTTCTTCTCTCTGCTAAACCTAATAGCACTTCTGCAAGATAACTCCTTTATCAGAACCAAATCTTCAATCTGGAATCACAATAGTTCCTTTTATTGTCCATGTAATCCTTCTGTTGATCTATTAGCGACTTTTAACCTTCCCTGGATCCAGGCAAACCCTGTCGTTGGTTTCCAAGATAAACTAAGGTCTGGTTAATTGTCCTTTGTCATGTTAGCTCAACATAATGGTGATCAACACTTCCATCTATGCAAGGCTTCAAATGGAGCAACCTGAATACTAGCGTGTTAATTATTATTGTAAGGTAACTCTGCCAAGGGCATGTGAGTATCCTAACTTCCTTCGGAGTCCATCATACACGCTCCCAACTTTTCTTTCAAGGGTCCGAAAAGCTTCCTATATCTTATGGTCCAATAAATTTCCCTTTTCCTTTTGGGTTATTAGCGTCGAAGATTGCACTAATCTAGGGAAATTCTTAATAAATCTCCGGTAGTACCCAGCTAGTCTCATGAATCGTCATACTCCCGACGGGGTTTTTGGCGCTCCTCATCATTCACCAACTTCATAGTTAACTTCAAACGTTACTCATGATTCTCCTTGGCTCGCGTGAAAACAAGTATGTCGTCGACGAATATTATCACGAATTCATCCGATCAGGGTTTCCATACCCTGTTCATGAGATCCATGAATATAAATCGCGCATTAATTTAGTCAAAAGGCATGACTAATAACTCGTAATGGCCATATCGTATTCGAAAAGCAGTTCTCAGCGTATCTTTGTCAGCAAATGATGCGTGTTAGTGTATATATGTTTTAGGTGTATATTTTAAGCCCTTTTACACTTTTTAGCCAAGTTTTAAATTTATAAAACACGATATTTACTAACACTAAACACACATATGGGCAAGTGCACCCATCATGGACGTAGTATAGTGTTGGTAAGATACCGAGGTCGTCCAAGGACACAAGAGCTTTTAGTACCGGTTTATCCTCAACGTCTAATCAAATCAAAATGTTAGAAAAGATTTTTAAACTAAGAAAATAAAACTAACTAAAAGCTGAAACTAAAAATCAAAGTAAAAACAGATAGACAAGATGAATCACTTGGATCCGACTCGTGTGTTAGTGTAACCTTTGATTATTTTCGCACTTTTGCACTTATTTAAGAGATTATCTTAGTTATTGTAGTAGGCCCCTCTTTTGAAGGTGACGTTACATTCAACCCAGTAGTTTGAGTCAGCAAGGATACAATCCTAAAGGGTCGGATTATTGAAAGATAATTAATTAAGTTATTAATGCATAATGTGGTAGGCCCCTCTTCTGAAGGCGACGTTACCCTCGGCTAAGTAGTCTGAGTCAGCAGGGATACAGTCCTAAGTAGCCGGGTTAAAGTTTTAATAGTAGTTTAACTTATGAGGGGGTCAAAGAGTTTGGACCCCCGCCATCCAATACCTTTGGGTATTGAAGGAGGTCCTACTAAATTTGACCCAGGTCCTTTGCAGGATCTATACACTGAACAATGGCAAGACTCTTACCAAACCGTTCCCTTAACCCCCGACCAGGTAGCCAACATACCTCCATATAGACCGTGGAGATATGAATGGTGAAAATCTTTTATTTTATATAGACAGTAAAATAATGCCAATACACCACGGACAAATGATAAGGAAGAATCACCTTCAACATAAGAAACTAGTAATTAAAGTCATTAATACAAAACCAATTAAAAAGTGCAAAAGATTAAAAACAAAAAGTATTACACTAAACACTTGTCTTCACCAAGTGATGTAAGAGACTTAGGCAAACATGGCCTTTGATTGTCAAGAACTCTTGATATTCGCTAATTTACACATATTTTAGTCCCCCGTTTTACCCCTATTTTATGCGTTTTCGGCCGTAAAACCGTCATTCGGATATTTAATTATCTACATTTTTGTTTACAGGCCTAAAACAGCATACCAGACAAGATGATAGCGAAAACGAGGACTTTCCGGACAAAACGACGAAGCTGTGAAACTGCTGTTAGAAAACTGACCTGGGCGTTTGGAACGGTCGTGCGACCTCATGCACGACCGTGCGTCACCGATGACCCATGAATGACCCGGCAAAGAACGAGGCGTGCAACTCCGCGTGCAAGGCATTGAAGGCCAACCCGAAATCGCACGGTCGTGCCGTATGCGGATCGGTCGTGCATATCCGACGATCAAACAAGACCTCGGAACTGAACGACCAAAGAACCAAGCGTGCAACCAAGACTTCGGTGAGGAACGGCCGTGCCGAATGAAGAACGCCCGTGCGAGACCGAAGACCAGTCAACGATCTGTGACGTCACGTAGTATGGTGGACTACCACCAATAATTGCTTAAAGTGCACGGTCGTGCGATCGGAAGAATGACCGTGCAACATCGAAAAAGCATAAAAACAGAACAGAACTATTCTATTGTAACTCTGGAATTTTGGAGAGCTTTGCAGACGACTTTGAGGCTCCGAAGGCTTCTGCTTTCACTTGGATTCAAGCCACATTGCCCGGTTTTGCTCATTTACTATCCGGATTCTTAATCTTGTGCTTGTTTATGGTTGGGTTTTCTAATCTTTCCATGTTTTTGTTAATCTTTCAAGCATTCAGATTAATATTTATGTATTATTGTAGCCTTTGGGCAAAAACACAACAATCCCTTGCTTGATTATAACTATTAGTATGTTAATCTTTGTTTGTAATGACACTTTGAAGTATTTTCTATGATTATCTTTGATGATTAGTTTGCAACCTTGTTATTGATATTGATTTCTTGATTATAAGTAATTGTATTGGATGATTGGTGCTTGGTTAGGTAAGATAGTTGAAGAATGAAGCTTATTTAATCATGTATTAGTAAACTTTAAACTTTGTTAACTAGCTTAACTTGGTTAAAATGTGGGCACCATGATACTCTAACGGGTTAGTGGTTTAATAAAATGTAATTATTGTTAATCAAGAAAGCTTGCCTTCACGGAAGGACTCTAACGGGTTAGATGGTGTTGTTACGAATTCTTGCCATGATTTGTTAGCTTAGTTAGTAGTTTCGGCCAAAATTGCTATCTTGGTGAATTTATGCGTAAGATTTGTAAAATGAACTCGGTTGTGATTTAATCTAGTTTATGCTTGTCTCGGTGGTTGCATTGTGTTTATCGGTGTTGCTTTCCTTGATTAAGTGAGGTTAGAAAACTCCTAACGGATGACTAACTTATTTTTAGGAGATTTTCATAGACATTTATCAATTGCACGTTAAAGAACAATTTTAGGTGGTTAAAGTGTGTTTATCGTTTTAACTTTCCGAATGATTGTCATGTTAGGATTCCCGAAAGGGATACTAATTGTCTCGAAATGGAAAATTGACCGAATGCTTCTAGTGCCAAAACTGACTTAGTTGACATGCTGTGGTTGTATATTAAGCAAGGCTATTTATATATAATCTACTATGTTTTATAAGTTTTTATTTATGCTTACTTTAGTTTAATTAAAACCAAAGACAACTTATGTTTTTACCGGTAATTCAGTGGCAAAGGTCTAGTATTATTTCTCCGCCCATTTTCGTGGATCGATACTTGGTTCTTACCGATACTTTATTACATATATGATGGGGTACACTTGCCTCTTTCGTGTGTGTTTTGATGTAAAAGTAATAATCACTTTTATAAATTTAAAACCAATTCGTGTGTAATTTCATTGTAAAAATATGTGTAGTCACGCACGTACCAAGTTTTTGGCGCCGTTGCCGGGGAATGGCGAGTTTTAGGAACGACCCGAGTCATTGTGTTATCGGTGTATATACTTGTTAATATTTGTGTTTATTTTCATGATTATTTATTTGTTGATTTATTTGTTAATATTTCTAGCTTTTAATTCAATTTATTCATTTTCGTGATTCTTTTGTACACTTGTAAATTTTTATTCTATTTATTTGTTCAAATCCGGATTTATTTATTCATTTATTCTTTGAGTTTTCGGCTCTTAAAAATCATTTTCATACTAGCCGATTCGATTATTTTCGTTGCTTTAATTTTTATAAAAATTTCGGCCCATTTTCGGATTTTTATAAATTTTACAGCCCATATTTATACATATTCTGCTTCTATTCAGCAAAAAAAAAAAAAACAGCATTATTATATTAATAAAATATTCATTGTGTCAGTTTTTCGTTTGCAGGTTAATGTCCTCAACTCCCGCGCCCGCTATTGCTGAGCCGACTGACGAACCAGCCCATAATCTTAGAAGAAGTAAGAGGTTGCGCGAAAGGTCGCTTGTCATTGCACAACGCATAGCAAATGCAATCGACGAGCCGGTGATTATCTCTGAAGACGAAAGCTCAGGGGACGAGGAGAGAGTCGTCATGGCGGACGACGACCGACCGCTAAATGAAACAAATCAGCCCGGAAGGGCAGGCCTGGAGCCGAGTATCCTTCAGCCTACTATAGATACTCCTACTTTTGAAATTAGACCTAGTATTATTAATATGGTACAAAATTCTGTACAGTTTGACGGACGTGAGCATGAGGATCCTGGGAGACATATCGCTGCTTTTCTCGCTGTCTGTTCGACATTTAGGATTACAGGTGTTTCGGAGGATGCGATTCGGTTGAGGTTGTTTCCGTTTTCGTTACGTGACAAAGCTAGAGCTTGGCTTATGTCACTTCCTGCCCGGTGCATCAGGACCTGGAATCAGTTGGCAGAGCAGTTTATGCAGAAATATTTTCCACCTGAGAAAACGAACAAACTACGGAACCGGGTTGTTTCCTTTCGCCAGGACGAGGGCGAGTCGTTGCATGCGGCTTGGGAGAGATTCAAGGATTTGTTGATTGATGTGCCACATCATGGCTTCTCCAAGCGACAGTTGGTTTTGACGTTCTATCAGGGGCTCAGCAATAATATGCAAGAGCGATTAGACGTGAACGCGGGAGGCGATCTTGGAACTAAGACGCCGACTGAAGCGTATGATATTATAGAAAAAGCTGCGTTGAAATCCAGCTCGCGTCGGGAAGGAGATAGAAGTCGATCATCATCAACATCATCTCGCTTAGGAGTTCATGCTGTAGACGACTACACGACCATTACTGCATAAATCTCGGCTCTTACATCGAGATTCGACAGGTCCCAGATGATTGCGCATGCTGGCTCGGGATGTGACCAGTGAGGAGTGTCACACGAGCCTGGGGCATGTTTTCAGAGAGTCGTATATGGGGGCCACGAAGAAGTAGATTTTGTGAGTAATCAGGTAAGGCCGCAGAACAACCCGTACAGCAACACCTATAATCCCGGTTGGAGAAATCACCCAAATTTTGGGTGGCGAGCGAACGCAGGAAATCAGAACCCATTGGGGTTCACTCAGCGTGCTCCAGCGCCTCAGCAGGGTCAGCAGTACCAGCAGTACAACCAACCCTACCAGCAACGTCCATATTCGTACCAGAATCAGGGCACTGGGAGTAGCTCCCAGCAGCAGGCCCCTCAGTCTAGTTCCAAGCTGGAGGATATGATGGCTCAGCTTCTCTCTAGCTCTGAAAAACGATACCAACAAAGCGAAGATCGTTTTCTAGCTAACGAGGGAGAAATGAGGAGTCAGAAAGCCTCGATTCAGAATATCGAGAATCAGGTTGGTCAGCTGGCACAGATGATGTCCAAAAGACCCCCAGGCGGTCTTCCGGGTAATACAGAACCAAACCCGGGCGGACACAGAGATGTGAATGCTGTCATGACCAGGAGTGGAAAAACTACCGGACCCGTCATATCGGACTCAGCACCGATCACTGAAGCGGTCCCGACTGACACACCGGACGAGGTGCAAGCCAGGCTGCGCCCAGCAAGTACAGCACAAGTCCAGGAGCCGGTCAAAGATTACACTCCTCCAGTACCTTATCCAGGCAGGCTGAAGAAGCAGAAGAATGAAGAGCAATACGGTAAGTTCCTTGAGTTGTTTAAGCAACTACACATCAATATACCGTTTGTTGAAGCCTTGGCCCAGATGCCAAAGTATGCGAAATTCCTTAAGGATATCCTCTCGAATAAACAGAAGCTCGAGGATATATCATGTGTGGTGATGAATGAGACTTGTTCCGTCGTTCTGCAAAACCGTCTGCCCACGAAAATGGGAGATCCTGGTAGTTTCACGCTCCCGTGTTTGATTGGAAACATGTCTGTTAGCCATGCATTGGCTGACTTGGGAGCGAGTATTAACCTTATGCCGTATAAGGTTTTTACTAAACTGGATCTGGGTGAGCCGTCACCCACTAGGATGAGCATTCGGTTGGCAGACCGCTCAATAAAGTATCCGCGCGGATTTGTGGAAACATGCTTGTAAAAATCGATAAATTTGTTTTCCCCGTGGACTTTGTTATCCTTGACATGTACGAAGATTCAAGAGTACCTTTGATACTTGGACGTCCTTTCCTCAATACAGCGAGGACAATTGTTGATGTGGCAGCTGGCCAAATCACGCTCCGAGTGAATGATGAGCACGTGACATTCGATATCAAAAGATCGATGCAGCATCCGCAAAGTCACGATGACATGCTTTACTATGTCGACATTGTCGATGAATGTGTGTGCTCTCATTTTCAAGGTACTATTGACGAGATTGATTCGGACACACGTCTGTCGTGTGGGGACCTGATTGGCATTACCCAGGAGGGCCACGATTTCGAGCAGCCAGTCTATCAGATTGGTGACGATGGTTCCCAGAGTCCGGAGAGATTTCTTGAAATTGACCATGTGAAAAAGGAGGAAGCAGAGCCTTCGGTTGAAGATCCGACGCCTTTGGAGTTGAAAGAACTCCCGCCACATCTCGAGTATGCATTTCTGGACGAGGAGCGTCGCTTAGCG
Source organism: Helianthus annuus (assembly GCF_002127325.2). Lineage (NCBI taxonomy): Eukaryota > Viridiplantae > Streptophyta > Magnoliopsida > Asterales > Asteraceae > Helianthus > Helianthus annuus. Next base: position 76,586,296 of record NC_035442.2, on the reverse strand, counting down.
GTCATAATTTCGGCATCATTGGAAAAGGATGAGAAAAATCAGCTTCTCGAGGTTCTGAGACTTCATAAGAGAGTCATTGCATGGAAAATCATGGATATCAACGGCATCAATCCTTCTTTTTGTACTCACAAGATTCTGATGGAAGACGAGTACAAACCATGTGCACAGCATCAGAGACGTTTAAATCCAAATATGCAGGACGTGGTGAAGAAGGAGGTGATTAAATTGTTGGATGCCGGCATGATTTATCCTATTTCTGACTCTGTATGGGTGAGTCCAGTGCAGGTTGTACCTAAGAAAGGTGGTATGACTGTAGTCTCAAATGATAGGAATGAACTAATTCCTACCCGTACCGTCACTGGGTGGCGAGTTTGCATTGACTACCGCAAGCTCAATGATGCTACTCGCAAGGATCACTTCCCGCTTCCATTCATCGACCAGATGTTGGAACGTCTGTCGGGGAAGTTGTATTACTGTTTCCTGGACGGATTCTCTGGGTACTTCCAGATTCCTATCGCTCCTGAGGATCAGGAGAAGACTACCTTTACATGCCCCTTCGGCACATTCGCCTACCGACGGATGCCTTTTGGGTTGTGTAATGCACCAGCGACCTTCCAGAGATGCATGGTTGCAATTTTCCATGACATGATCGAGGATTCCATGGAGGTTTTCATGGATGATTTTCGGTGTTTGGGGATTCCTTCGATCACTGCTTGGAAAATTTGAGAAAGATGTTGAAGAGGTGTGAGGAGACGAATCTGGTCCTGAACTGGGAGAAATGCCACTTCATGGTGAAAGAGGGCATAGTTCTGGGACACAAGATTTCGCATGCTGGTATGGAGAGCCAAAGTGGATATCATTTCACGACTTCCGCCTCCCACCTCTGTGCGAGCGATACGGAGCTTTCTCGGTCATGCCGGGTTCTATCGGCGATTCATTAAAGATTTTTCAAAAATCGCCAGACCCATGACCCGTTTGTTGGAGAAAGACGCTCCGTTCATATTCGGAGATGATTGCTTGAGAGCCTTTGACCTTCTCAAGCAAAAGTTGATTGAGGCCCCTATTTTAGTTGCACCGGACTGGAGTCTGCCATTTGAGATTATGTGCGACGCGAGTGACTACGCTATAGGGGCCGTTCTTGGCCAAAAGAGAGAAAAGCACTTTCACCCGATCTATTATGCGAGCAAAACTCTTCACGACGCTCAAGAGCATTATACCACGACTGAAAAAGAGCTCTTGGCGGTCGTTTTCGCATTTGACAAATTTAGATTGTACTTGGTGCTTTCGAAAACCGTAGTATATACTGATCACGCTGCCATCCGATATCTCTTCAGCAAACAGGACGCTAAGCCACGTCTGATCAGGTGGATCTTGTTGCTGCAAGAGTTCGATATCGAAATTCAAGATAAAAACGGTGCGTTGAATGTAGCGGCTGACCATCTATCTTAGTTAGAGCATGGAGACATCGTGGACGCGCATTGGGATTCCATAAATGACAACTTCCCACACGAGTCTTTGATGAGTGTTGAGATATGCGATGAGTCGCCATGGTTCGCCGACCTTGCGAACTACCTTGCTTGCGGGATTCTGATTAAAGGGTTGACTCACCAGCAAAAGAGGAAATTCTTTTCGGATGTCAAGCACTACATTTGGGATGACCCTTACTTGTTTCGGGTTGGTGCTGATCAGGTGATCAGGAGATGTGTTTTAGGGAAGGAGGCGACCGATATTCTGCGCCACTGTCACGAGGGACCTACCAGAGGCCACCATGGACCCAACTTTACCGCCAAGAAAGTGTTGGATTTCGGGTTTTATTGGCCGACTATATTTCGTGATGCGCAGAGTTGGGTTAGAGCGTGCGATGCTTGCCAGAGGGCGACAAATATATCGGCACGTGATGAAATGCCTCAGAACTGGATTCAGGTTTGTGAAGTCTTTGATATCTGGGGGATAGACTTCATGGGACCATTCCCCCCCTCACGAGGTAATAAGTACATCCTGGTTGCGCTTGACTATGTATCGAAGTGGGCGGAGGCACAGGCCTTACCCACCAATGATGCCAGGGTGGTCGTGAGATTTTTGAAAAGCTTATTTGCCCGGTTCGGCGCTTCGAAAGCGCTTATCAATGACAGAGGGACGCATTTTTGCAATACTCAGCTCGAGAGAGCTTTGTCCCGTTACGGTGTGCATCACAGTCTATCCACGCCCTATCATCCACAGACAAGCGGGCAGGTGGAAGTCACGAACCGGGGGCTGAAAAGAATCCTTGAGCGGTCGGTAGGTGCAAACCGCAAGGATTGGTCGGATAAGCTTGATGAAGCGTTGTGGGCTTTCCGTACGGCTTAGAAGACGCCTATTGGGACTACTCCCTTTAGGCTTGTGTACGGAAAGGCATGCCATTTACCGGTTGAGTTGGAGCATAAAGCGATGTGGGCGCTGAAAACCGCAAATCTGGACTTAAAAGCCGGAGGTGAAGCCCGGTTTCTCCAGATTCATGAGTTGGAAGAGTTGCGACAACGCGCTTATGAGAGCTCCGTGTTGTACAAGAAGCGCACGAAGAGATTGCACGATAAACGCTTGAAGGACCACAAAGAATTCCAAGCGGGCGATCTTGTTCTTCTTTACAACTTGCGGTTGCGCTTATTTCCCGGAAAGCTTCATTCACGTTGGACAGGCCCATACACGGTTAAAGAGGTATTTCCGTATGGGACTGTTGCAATAGAGAACGCGGACGGCGTTATTTTCAAAGTAAATGGGCATCGCTTGAAGTTGTACGTTGCCGGGCCGACAGAGTCGGTGATGGAGGTCATTGAACTCCAAACCCCGCACACATCATAAGTGTGGGGAGGAGAGAGTCTACGCTGCTGACTCATGGATCAAAAATGCAGCAAGAGCGTATTTTGCGCTTTAGGGGTAGTATCGTCATTTAGGATTTATTTTTCTAGTTTTAGCTTGGAGTCTTGCTATCGACTCGTCGACAAAAAATTAGCATGAGTCTACGCTACTGACTCGCCGACAAAAATGTAGCAGGAGCGTCTTTGGCGCTATAGGGGCAAAATTGTCCGTTTTTATGTTTTTGTAGTTTTAGCGTAATTTAGGTTAGTTAGGTAGTTTCCGTTAGTTTGTACAGTTTCTATTCGTGCCGAGCGAAGGTTCTATGTTGCAATATTGTTAGAACAGTAGGCGTGTTGAAAAAATGGCGAAAAACGGCCAAAACAGTTGCTGGAAATGGCTTCTGCAGAAAAATTCTGATCTGCAGCTGATGCACGACCGTGCCAGGATTCGCACGACCGTGCGTTTCCGAGCTTCTGGCATGGTGGATCGCACCCTCAGTGCATCACCGAGAAAAATGAATGTTGTCGGCGACGCACGACCGTGCCAAACGGAGAACGACCGTGCGTCAGGCTGAGGGCAGTTTTGTCATTTGGCACTATAAATACCCTTATCTGCAGCCCCCATTCACAATTCGCGAAACCCTACCAGCACCAGGCTGTTCCAGAGCGATACTTCATCAAATCGCACGATTTTTCGCACGATCTCACACCCTTCTTCGCACGGTACGTTCCTAGTTGTAGATTTCTTGTTTCCTTGCTTTCTAGGTAGATTTCCTCCGATTCTTCAAGGGATTTATTAGGGTTCTCTTCATAAACAAATCGAAACCCTAACCCTTGTTTGAATCTTGCTTATCGTGAACACCCGGTTAAGTTTCCGACCCCTGTTTGTGCAAAAAAGTTGTTGATTTTGGGAAAATTAGGCTATTCAAAGTTCAGGGGGTTGAAATCTGCAGGTCACCAGTCGCACGGTCGTTCCTTGGATGGAACGGTCGTGCCGTTCCGGGTAAATCACGATTCAAGCTTGTTGTTCGGTGTTGCACGGTTGTGCCGATTGACCGCACGCCATGCAGTTCCGAGTTCCCTGGGCAGATGGTTTACGTCATCGGCGACGCACGACCGTGCGTATCGCCGCACGACCGTGCCGGATGCCCAGATCAGATTTACAGCTCCTTCATAATTGTGCGTTCTGCTGTTTTCGAATAAAATTTTTCCTGTTCCATGATTTCTAACTATATTCCTCGTGCAGATGAATCATCCCTTCCTACAATTCAACCCCAACGACGAGCGTGAGGCTTTATGCATTCCAAAAAGAGACGCACTATGGGCCCGGAGGGGGCAGTTCGGAGTCCCTAGATGGCTGGATTGGGAAGTAATGCAAGAGCTCAATCAGTATGACCGTTTAGAGAACATGATGAGTCGCCCACTTACAAATCTGGTCGGTTGCAACCGACCCGTTTACTTGGAGCTGACCATAGAGTTCTTTGCATCATATGCCTACGAAAAACCGGTTGCTGCTCGACGACCCAAATTCCGCCACAAGGAGCGGATAGCTTTCAGATTATGTGGTCGATGGCACAGGTGGTCGGTTGGTCGTTTGGGTAGGAGGCTCGGGATTTACACTAGAGAAGACATGGATGATCCCGATGTCTTCACAGAACAGTTCACCTTCCCTTCTGATGCAGCACGGGATGCGTTTTGGGCTGCAAATGCCGTTGGGGACCCATACAACCCAAGGATGTCAAAAGCCTCACGACTTAGAGACCCTCTGGTGCGAGTGATGCACCATGTGTTTAGCCACACTATATGCGGTCGCATGGACAGTCTTGGTAACTGTCCAACACCTAATTTAATTTTTCTATATGCATTGGTGGAGAAGGCACCCATCAACTTAGCGGCGCGAATGGTTGAATACTTTGTGAAGTGCTCAGGGAGGACTCCTAGCAGTCAGATACATGGCGGTCAGTATGTGACCGAAATTGCATACAACGAACACCTTATGACTGAGGAGGTACTTCAGGGTCTCACTCTGATAACCGAGGGGGTTCATGTTGACATCAGGTCACTGAAGGCGATGGGGGTAATTGTTGAGACTGATCACGGGGATAGGTTGAGGGGGCTCAACAACGAGGTCTGGGACCCGTTGCCCCCACTCCCAGCAGAGGAAGAGGAAGAGGATGTAGAGATGCAGGAGCAGCACGGACCGCACACACCACCGCACCACACACCGCCACACCAGCCGCAACACCATGAGTACTACCAGCATCAGGATTGGCCTGAGTTTTATCAGCAGTTCCAGCAGATGCGTGTTACGCAGGAACAGCATGGTACGTACATCGACCAGATTAGGACCAGCCAGGACCATATCCGGGCTAGTCAGGATCAGCTCAGGGCCACGCAGGATCAGCTGAGGCATAGCCAGGAGAGCTTATACCAGGGGGTGAGTGCCGGATTTTCGTACCTATTCGGGGAGATGCACCATGCATATCCCGACTACTTTCAGCACCCTCCACAGTTCCCACCGTGGAACCCACCTGGTTATGGCGGTGCGGGCCCATCCTTCACGAGAGACGATGACGGTGATGACGAGTAGGAGTTGGTGGTGATGTTAGTTGGTGGTTTTTATTATTATTTTAGTACTTGTCATTTCGGGTTTTCTTTTTGCTTAGTATGTCGAACACCCTCGGATTGTATTGTATTTTAAAACACTTTACTTTATGTTGTGTCTTTATTTGGATTGGTAGTATTTATGTAAATTATGGTTTATTTGTGTTTATTCTGTTACTGTTCTGTTTTGCTGTACCATATGACATACTTGCAGATTGTGGCTATCAAGTCTTTGACCGGAGCATATGACAGACACAGCTTTGGAAGTCTCGATTCATCAGATATCATCTTGAGGGGAGTACTATTATCCTTTTTCTCTATATTTCGGGTTTCGCATTGGGGACAATGCGAAGTTCAAGTGTGGGGAGGGGGTTAACTTTGTTAACTTTGTTTGTCCTCATATATATATATATATATATATATATATATATATATATATATATATATATATATATATATATATAAATCAAAAAATCAGAAAATCAGAAAAATCATTCAAAAATACCTGTATTTTGTATATATTTTAGTAAATAAACCGGTTGGTTGTGTTTTAGAAAGCTTCGGACTTGATAAAAACTCGACAAGCAAAATATTTTTGAAAAAGAAAACCGGAAAGCGTGACAAACAAAGAAAGACTTACATGATAGTTTTCACACTTTTACCCATTCCATCCGTTACGTGAGCATTTTGAGCCTATTGTTATATATTTGTTCATTTCGGATATAGGAGTGAGCCGGATGTTATGTGTAATATAGAACTTGTCACTAGTATGCTTGTTAAAACCATGAACTTGTGGATTTGTGTAAAAGTGATAGAGGCACTTAGATTACCCCTTTGTTGTAAACCTTGTTCTTTGTGTTGTGCTCCCCGTTCACCTTATATTACCCTTTAGGATTAACCATGTCGAGCCTTCCCGTTTACCTTTGTTTACCCATATTATCGCCCACTTAGCCAAATTTAACCTTTGTATGTTTTAAACCCTTTTTAGTGTTGAAACTCGGACAAAAATAATCGTTTAACTAGCGTTTGTTTCAGTTTATTGTATAGTTTGCTTAAAAAAACACCCTAAAATAGGGTGAAGTTGATAAAATCGAGCAATTTTGAACATTGAAATGTTAAAATTTCGTTGATAAGCTCGATTGCGCAATAGTCGCCTTTTTAAGGCATTCGTATGTATAGTTGTATACGTTATTGCTAGTTAAACGCTACTACCGAGTTTTAACCATTTTCGCCACTTTATATGTCTACTTCCATACCCTTCGCCCAAGCCTAACGTTACAACCCGTAAAGACCTCTTGATTTACACTTATTTGCATGTTAGTTGGTGGAGACGAGATCTTATGACAAGCTTATGATATTACATGTTTCATTGACGAGGCATTGAGTGTTTGCACATATACATTATATGTATGTTTCATAAATAAAACCGAGTGTGTGTGAACATTGTGAGTCGCGTGAAGATTAACATGTTGAGTCGATTAAATGTGAAGTCACGGCTTTTTGGTTGTCGCTTTATAATTGCATATGCTTGTTGGGTTTGAGTCTTTTGATGTTGTCTTTCGACAAACCGGCTAACCGTTTATAGTAGTTTTCAATAAAATAGTGTAAATTATCGTTCTTGTTTGTTTCCGTCTTTTATTGCTTTTTAGTTCAGCTTGCTTGAGGACAAGCAAGGTTCAAGTGTGGGGAGATTTGATATTCGCTAATTTACACATATTTTAGTCCCCCGTTTTACCCCTATTTTATGCGTTTTCGGCCGTAAAACCGTCATTCGGATACTTAATTATCTACATTTTTGTTTACAGGCCTAAAACAACATACCAGACAAGATGATAGCGAAAACGAGGACTTTCCGGACAAAACGACGAAGCTGTGAAACTGCTGTTAGAAAACTGACCTGGGCGTTTGGAACGGTCGTGCGACCTCATGCACGACCGTGCGTCACCGATGACCTATGAATGACCGGCAAAGAACGAGGCGTGCAACTCCGAGTGCAAGGCATTGAAGGCCAACCCGAAATCGCACGGTCGTGCCGTATGCGGATCGGTCGTGCATATCCGACGATCAAACAAGACCTCGGAACTGAACGACCAAAGAACCAAGCGTGCAACTAAGACTTCAGTGAGGAACGGCCGTGCCAAATGAAGAACGCCCGTGCGAGACCGAAGACCAGTCAACGATCTGTGACGTCACGTAGTATGGTGGACCACCACCAATAATTGCTTAAAGTGCACGGTCGTGCGATCGGAAGAACGACCGTGCAACATCGAAAAAGCATAAAAACAGAACAGAACTATTCTATTGTAACTCTGGAATTTTGGAGAGCTTTGCAGGCGACTTTGAGGCTCCGAAGGCTTCTGCTTTCACTTGGATTCAAGCCACATTGCCCGGTTTTGCTCATTTACTATCCGGATTCTTAATCTTGTGCTTGTTTATGGTTGGGTTTTCTAATCTTTCCATGTTTTTGTTAATCTTTCAAGCATTCAGATTAATATTTATGTATTATTGTAGCCTTTGGGCAAAAACACAACAATCCCTTGCTTGATTATAACCATTAGTATGTTAATCTTTGTTTCTAATGACACTTTGAAGTATTTTCTATGATTATCTTTGATGATTAGTTTGCAACCTTGTTATTGATATTGATTTCTTGATTATAAGTAATTGTGTTGGATGATTGGTGCTTGGTTAGGTAAGATAGTTGAAGAATGAAGCTTATTTAATCATGTATTAGTAAACTTTAAACTTTGTTAACTAGCTTAACTTGGTTAAAATGTGGGCACCATGATACTCTAACGGGTTAGTGGTTTAATAAAATGTAATTATTGTTAATCAAGAAAGCTTGCCTTCACGAAAGGACTCTAACGGGTTAGATGGTGTTGTTACGAATTCTTGCCATGATTTGTTAGCTTAGTTAGTAGTTTCGGCCAAAATTGCTATCTTGGTGAATTTATGCGTAAGATTTGTAAAATGAACTCGGTTGTGATTTAATCTGGTTTATGCTTGTCTCGGTGGTTGCATTGTGTTTATCGGTGTTGCTTTCCTTGATTAAGTGAGGTTAGAAAACTCCTAACGGATGACTAACTTATTTTTAGGAGATTTTCATATACATTTATTTATCAATTGCACGTTAAAGAACAATTTTAGGTGGTTAAAGTGTGTTTATCGTTTTAACTTTCCGAATGATTGTCATGTTAGGATTCCCGAAAGGGATACTAATTGTCTCGAAATGGAAAATTGACCGAATGCTTCTAGTGCCAAAACTGACTTAGTTGACATGCTGTGGTTGTATATTAAGCAAGGCTATTTATATATAATCTACTATGTTTTATAAGTTTTTATTTATGCTTACTTTAGTTTAATTAAAACCAAAGACAACTTATGTTTTTACCGGTAATTCAGTGGCAAAGGTCTAGTATTATTTCTCCGCCCATTTCCGTGGATCGATACTTGGTTCTTACCGATACTTTATTACATATATGACGGGGTACACTTGCCTCTTTCGTGTGTGTTTTGATGTAAAAGTAATAATCACTTTTATAAATTTAAAACCAATTCGTGTGTAATTTCATTGTAAAAATATGTGTAGTCACGCACGTACCAACTCTTACGATCAATCTTGGATCCCGAGACAACTCGCACACTCTATGATGGACAATGGATGATGGTGGTGGATGATGGTGTTGTGATGGTGGTGGGTGGTGGGTGAAGTGTGAGAGAGGTGGTGTGCTAAGGGATGAGTTGAAATGGCTCCAAGCACTCCTATTTATAGGCTGAACAGAAGCCTGGGCACGACCCCGTGTCCGTCTGACACTCTCTGTCTTCATTAACTGTAATTCGCAATTACAATAAATGCGCCTGCAACATTCTGACCACGCCCCCGTGTCCACTGGGCACGGCCCCGTGGTGGGCAGTAGAAGCTTCTATAGGTTTGTCTTTTCTGCTGCTTCTTGGCACGGCCCCGTGCTCGCTGAGCACGGGGCGTGTTCAGTCTTCTGGCTTCTCTGTTTTGCTTGGGAGATGCTGTCGAGGGGTCAGGCAATCCACTTTTGTTCCTTTTCTTGTATTTATGTTAGATTTTGCTATCTTTTTGCTTCTTTTGTTATTTTGAGCTCATTTGATCCTGAAAACACAAAAGGAAGACAAAAGCATACTTTTTCCAACATTAGTACTAAAAAAGGGTTAGTTTTAAACCACAATTGATGTACTTTATATGTTGCATTTTGTGCACATCAGCAACCTTCAACTGATAATATCCCAATCGTAGATCGATCTTCATGTAGCAACTGGATCCCGGTAGCTTGATCGAACAAATCGTCAATCCTGGGTAAAAGGGTATCGATTCTTGATAGTCAACTTGTTCAGCTCTCTGAAATCCTCTCACATCCTGAAGGATCCATCCTTCTTCCTCTTCAACAAAATAGATGCGCCTCAAAGCAAAAAGCTTGATCGAATGAAACCCTTGTCCAGTAGCTCTTGAAACTGACTTGACATTTCTATCATTCTCAGACGGTGCTTAATCTATCAGGAGATTGTGAAATTGGGCGTAGCACCGGGTACCAGATCGATTCGGAATTCGATCTGTCTCACAGGGGGCAATCCAGGTAAGTCTTTTTAGGAGAAACTTCTGGATAATTGCGAACAATAGGAATCTCTCCGATATTTGGCCTTCATATCCATCACATTAACAAAGAACGCATGATAGCTTTTTCGCAACAACTTGAGCATCCTCAAAACACTGACGACTCTCAACCATCAACACTCGACAATCGATGCCCGATCGGTCTTTGTGAATAACTTCCGCCTTTCCACTATCATCAGGACGAGGTATCCTAGCTAGCTTCTTCAAGCGATAGTTCCCACTCCGCTCTTGGATAGTCAATCCATTCTCACATCCGCGTCAAGGCTCCCCAGCTCCACTGGAAATATACCCACACTAGAACTACGATCACCTAACTAAACACTATAATCGCGAACGACCTCATCAGTAACGATAGCAGGATCGACGTGCTTTCCCAACATTCATCTTGGAAGCTTTACCCTCGACATTCTGACCCCTCATTTCAGACACTCTCTCTTGAAATGTCCTTGCTCACCACACTCGTAGCATCTCTCGAGCGTAACTCCATCCAACGTACTCTTAGCATAGTATTCGCAAGTCAGATGTCTAGTCCGACCACATCTGGCGCACTTTCTCCGCTCATCCTCGTGAGTCTTCCTCTCAAGACCACTCCTGCCATCCCTGGCATTATACTTTCCCGACTCTCTAGGGTTAGCTACACACGCTTCTCCAATCTGCGTTCCTCACCACGCTTCTCAACGGTATCTTTCCTCGAACTCTCAGACTTTCGCTTTCGCGAATCCCCAGATCTTGGCTCGGAATGCGGAATTATTTGAATGGTCGACCCGCTATGACGACCCGACATCACGCATACCATTGCCATGTCATTGCATAGGGTGGCAATAAATGATCTTGGGTTACAACCCTGGAGTGTTTTATGTGTACAACTATGTACAGTTCACAAAGTTAATGAAAAATCAGAATTACGCTCCGATTATGTCATAACACGGGAACTACTAAAACTTCCCGATCATTATATCACCTGAAGGGTTTCCGATCTGTGTCCCATCAAAATTTTGGTTAGCATCACACTGTTCCATGGCAGTATTAACGTGTTGGGCTATGAGTTGTGCCAACTCTTTTGGGGTAATAGGTAGTCCAGAACCTTGTCTCACTTCTGGCGGCATTTCATCGTTTCTATTATTACAACATAATATCAACATAATACGATATCCTAAATAATTCAATCATTAAATGCAAGTGAACCATACATTGCGCATGTATGATATCCACATTTTAATGAGAACAATTTTTAAACCAAAAGGAACTCATTTGATTTATATCAGAAATTTACAAAACTTGTTTTTAGTACAAAGACTAATCAGAATTCGGCGTGTCTACATCAACACCCGCAATAAGTCTATATGAAATTTCCTCTAAATATAAAAAAAAGGCACGCAAGCCATAAATAGGGTTTGTCAAATGAGACATACGAAACAAACAACAGAAACAACCAACAACTAACGCTTCAATCCCTGGAAGTCCAACATCTTCCCAACAAGCTCTCCTACCTCATCATACTAGTCCATCTGTCCCTCTAAGTCCTTCATTGTCTCCATGCCTCCGCGTAACGTGGCGAACTGACGATCACAGTGAGAGCGATTGACCCAAACCCCTTTCTGCATCTTCAAAGCGAATGCTGTCTCAGCTCTCGAAGTCGAATACGATCTCTCCAACGGGTCGAGTCCTCTTCCTACAACGAGTGTAGACTAAAAGAGGTGTAGCAAAACACGTGATTCGAATAGCAGAACAAATGATTTGTAACGATGGGCGAAAGAATCTCAAGTGTTGGCTCGACATTATCAGTGAGCAGGACGACTAATGGCTCTATAGACCGAGACGTGACATATCGTAACCGTACAAAGTAAGTGTGTGATCAATATGAATAGTAACACATAAGACCCAAATAAACAGAAAATCACGTATGCACATAAACACATAAAGGTTTTCATACATGATAAAATTTTTCTATGTTTATTTGAAATTCTTGGCTTCGAGAATTTTGGATTTTATATTTCAAAATTCTCCGGTTGAAGTCTAGTGTTTTCCTCCAAAAACATCTAGTTCGCTAACAACCAATGGCTCTGATACCAACTTCTGTCACACCCCAGAAACGTCGCAGCGGAATATAAAACGTAGTGGTGACGGAAGCTGGTGCCCATTTATATCTTGATGATTGATGCATTAATTTGTTGGACATATTATCTTATTCAAAACTTATGTGTTTAACATTACGTTTTAAAATATGACACAACCACGACATAGTTAAGTTGTTTTGATCCTCACGGATCTTAATACATTCGTCCCAGAAAGTTTTAAAAGTCAGTCCAACAATTTAAGTAACAAAACATGCATCAAGAACCACAAGATACGCCATAATTCCCGAAGCCGAACTCAAGTACCTGTAGAACACGTTAAAATCAAGTGTCAACACAAAGGAAGGTGAGTTCACATATTCACATACAAACAAATTATTTATTCCAAGGAAAACTTTTGGTTTAGGTGTTTATTTGAAAACATCCATATAATTTTGAAAGTCCGTTTTACTTCCTTAATAAAATCCATAGGCCTTCCGTCGTAGTTTCATGAACCCGACAATATTGTTACTACCCAGGTTTTGTATATTAAATTATTGCGTCAATTTTCAGACTCGTATGTTAGCTAGATGATACGAATTATATATTAACCATGCAGGGATAATCAATGCTAGACAATAAACAGAATATCAATTTGTCGTTTGACTTGACACGGGGCGACTGGTCACGACAGGGTTGTCAACCCGATAGATCTACCAACAATTCCTCGTGTGCAATACTTAAATGATTAAATGACATCATGGGCGCAGGGTTCTTTCTCAATGAACCATATGATATCTGCCTCACGTACAATATATATATATATCCTACTAATATGACAATTTAATACACGATGTTATACGAATCCCCTGAAATCCCCGATGAAATGTAAGCCTATGCTGATACTTACTCTCTTGAGACCAAGCAATATTCGTACCAACTACACGGTCATTTTCCCCCAAACACCGTGCATAATCCCGTTTCCACCCGAAACATATTTATTCTTCAAAACCATTTCATCCCAAAATATATATATAATTTCCCAAATATCCATATATTTTCAATGAAAATATATAATTTATATCAAAAGGTATGTTTTATTTCAAAAACATTATTAAACCCTTTTATTGGAGTGTTCTACCCCCAAAATATATACAAAACAGTAAAAAGAGGGGTTTAGTGACATTCACCTTTGGGCGCGTATTTTTTAAATAACGCAATCCCAGAGATTGATTTCTACACGTCCTATTATATATATAGGAATGACTTTAAATCAATACACATAACACAAAAATCCTAAGTTTCTCCGTTTCTTAGAATTATCACATAACTTTGAGATTTTCTCGAAAAGTTGTCATTTTTTATTATGTTGGCACGTTAATATATATATATATGGGTCCATATATATATATATATTTATGATTTTGTGACTTGAACGATTTTATTGGTGACCATTATTGTGTAAATCCGTTAACTCTTCCGTTTATACACAATATACCTATGATTTGCGCGTCGTAATATATATACCTAAACGTACACATAAATTAACACCGTAACACACGTACTCTCGTTAACTTATCTATTTTGTCATTTTTAAAGCCAATATACATAAAATTTCTTATATGTATCAAATTTCATGCTCGACAAACAAGTTTCACGTTTAACACGATTTTTACCGTTTCTACCGCACAAAACGTACAAATATATACATGCATAATCCAATCTTTAAAATCATGTTAGAACTTAACATATTTTCACTTTCTAATGTTTAAATCACATAACATATTTTATTACATAAGATTCACCCAAAATTTTACCCACACTAGTGTACATTGAAAAATGCGTATTTTAGCGATTCGGTGACGTTTTCGGGCGTCGGAAGTCACGTATGACCAACCAAACACCAAGTGACCTTAAAATTAGTTAAAATACTTATTTTTAAACTAAAAACATCAGTTTATTTACTGATCTAAATTAGTTTTGTAAAAATCACTCGAAAAGTCGATTTTGATCGTTTTAACGCATAGTTTTGCGTTAAACGTTACTATAACCATCCCAACTCGAAACGACTTGATATTTTAACACAATACATGTTATTTACTGATTAGAATAGTGGTTATAATCAGATATGTGTAGTTTTTGTGTAAGTCACATAAATCATGCGATTTCACGTATTTTACAACTTCTAATGCACCAAGTACAACATGCAAGGCTAGTAAACATTATGACAAAGCTATATATCATCAAACATTTCAAAATAATCTTATTTTAGTGTTTAGAATCTGATCAAAAATTATTTTTATCAAATCATATCTAAATCATCATTTCATGATCTCAAATCATCATGCATGTTCAAGTAAATGCATCTAATGCATCCATATAACATCATCATCATTTTATATGAACTAAAATATATATCTAATCATATATTTAAATCATGTTCTGTCACACCCCGACCACGAAAAACAACAAATCGTGGCGGAAACGTCGGGGAGTGTTGTAACAGAATTATTGTTTCATAACACATGGATTGAAGTTCTGTTTTATTGAATTAAATGTATTACATTACATTGAAATTAGAAACAAAACATGAACAAATAGACTTTCATTGTTATTAAGTCACTAAGGTCTCGTCCGTTCCTATGTGAGCATTCATCAATATCATCATCAAATATCACCAACTATGGTACCTGAAACACATGTGAAAATACGTCAGCATAAAAATGCCGGCGAGTACATAGGTTTTATGTGAGTGTCAGATTCATGGCTCGTTTATGTTTTGAAAATATAACTTGACACCTTTGTTAATTGATAAATTAGAAAACCAAGTTTTGTAAAATGTTTGTAATGTAAATTGAAATAGCTATGTCAAAACAGATTTGTTTTATAAAACCTTGATACCATGAATCTTACTCAAAACATTTGTTTAAGTAAACCCAAATTGTAAATCGTTTTTGAAATAAAACTCGAATGTTTTATATTGTTAGAAAAACCTTGTAATATAACTTTGTTTTGATAACCTTGCCCAAGTGATCTAGATAACGCAACGATATATAATGTGTTAAAAGCACTTATATATAGGAAGTACCAGCAGCGTATCCACCATGCTTTTAACACATTACACCCGCCCCGTTACCTAATCACTTCCCTAACCCAACGGTTCAAACAGTTTCAAATGGTTCACACAATCAATCAGCTTCAAAGGTTCACATAATCAATCAGATTCAAACGGTTCACATAATCAATCAGATTCAAACGGTTCACATAATCAATCAGATTCAAACTGTTCACATAAACCAAAAAATTTCAACGGTTCAAACAGTTCAAAATGTAAAACAATGTGTCCATATGCTGGATGAACATATGTAACAAAATGTAATATATAAAAATCAATGTGCTTGCATGCTAAGTGAACAAACATAGCAAAACATAATGAAATCGTGTACTATACGTGTACTAATGAACATAACAAGCATATGATGTAAAAAACATAAAAAACACGAAAGTAACAAGTAGGCACATGTGTTCCACACCAAAACAGTTTAAAAACAGTAAAGGAGGGGACTATGTACTCACTTGAGGATGCTTAGAAGTCTTGAATAACAACAAGCAAAGCTAGAGGGATCACAGAAATCAAACGACACAATGGGTCCAAGCTAGGGAGAACTTGATCTATAATACTTAGGTATGAAGCAAAGACTTCAACTTAGAGCATTAAAATGATCAAGGGTGCAGACAAATGAAAGAGTGCATGGCTATTTATACTTTTCGATAAACTGTTAAGATCATTCCTTGCTAAAGAGGGAACAATCTTGGCCATCCATGTGGGCAAATGGTTTTCAAATACAAGGGGACATGATAAACCATCAAAAACAAGCAGATGGTAATGAAAAACCATGAACAAAACCATAAAAAAACAAGCCCAAAGTCCCAATTCAATGTTTCTGATCTGTAAGTCTGACGCTGGCCGCGTAAGAATAGGCTTGGTCTTATGCCCCAGGCCTAAGAACTTTGACAGAATTACAGTTTTAGCCCCTGCAGCCCAGAAACTTGGTTTTCGATGCATTTTGACACGTTTAAGCCCCGTTAACCCCATTTTAAGGCTCTAAAATGGAGTTAAAGTATAGGGAACTTAAAATATGCTCAAAAACATCTCGGATGTCGGTTCATTTGGTCGTACGGTTGTGTTATTCGGGTAATTACGACGGAAGTCGTAACGGACGCAAAAACGATCCAAATCACGCGACGAATGGAATTTTATCATGCTAATCACTAAAATAAAATATTTTAATGATTACATAAATTTTTGGAAGTCCGGATATATTCAGAACATAAGATATGCGCGAAAATGCAAACTTATGCACTTTTTGACGCTTTTAGTCCCTATTGATCAAATAAGTTTATTTTTGCGCACCAAACACCTCAAAGCCTATTTCTAAGCTAAAAGGTTATTTACGGCATATTTAACTTATGATGAAGTTACGGAATGTTCGTTACATTACGAATCGGCATACTTTTGCAGTTTGTCGAAATTAGTCCCTGTAAGCGAATAAACTTGATTTCGACACACCAAACCCTGCAAAACTTATTTCTAAGTTATGTAAAGGTTATTTAAGGTATGTTAAGCCCATGTCACTGTTCTGGAGCGTTTGTTGCATTAAACTGATTATATTTACGCATCAGATCGCGTATAATCTTCCAGAAAGCGATTTAAAGCTCGAAATCGTACAAGAATTGATATGTTCAAATGATACACATATCTATACAAATCCCAAGTATGAAACATAATATTTCATTGATTTGGTATTTGTTTGATGGTTGCAGAGGCACATGTATCACATGTTCAAATATTCAAACATTCCATACTTCACATCATCATCATCTACTCATTTATTTATAAAATCAAGACATATGCTTATATCCTTACACATTTAAGACTTTAATCATCAAAATTTCACTTGCATGCGTACCTATACATACATACACGACTCATATACATACACACTTATGATTTCAAAACTTCACTTTATCATGTTCATCTTTTAATCATATGAACTTTCATAAATCACCTTTTGATCATGCATGCATTTCATTTTCGAGAATCAAATCAAGCAATAATTAATCGAAATCAAAACTCAACTCAAATACACATGTATACACACACTCACGGTTATACATACATATACACATACATTCATTTTTATTTTCTTTAAAAACCCATTTGTTATTAGTTTCAAGTTTGTGTTTAATTCCAAGAATAAGAGAAACCTTTTTACTATCATCTTCATCACAAAGAATCAATAACATTTTTAAAAGATTAGTTTTTATACCTTCAAGATTCAAGTGGGTTTTGACATGATTTTTGATGTTTGAAAGCTTGTTTCACCAAGAAAGCACCTTTTGATCATCAAAATAGCTTGGAAACACCTTGGATTTAATTTAGTTCTTGCAAGAACATCAAAATTTCGAAAATATGAAGGGGCTAAGAGGGGTGTTCGGCTGAATTATTGTAGAGAGAGAATGAGTCTGTGTATTTTTGATTAAGGTCTTTCATTATGGTGATATTTGAGAAGGCATGGAAGGTATCATCATCACTTGAAGATTTCTAGGCCAACAAGTGTTGGAGAGAGGAGAGAAGAGTATTGCATGGCTGCCATATCACTTTCCTTGTCTCCCACCTCTCATGATTTCTCATGTATATATATATATATGTAAACTAGAGTCAAAACTGGTATTTTACTGGATACCGGGTATTTTATCTAGCGTTTTAATCTCGTTTTAGTGTGTTTCAAATTATTTTTATCACTCTATAAAAATAAGCTTACTAAAATATAATTGAACAATATTTTGTTTGCCGGGACTAACGACGTTGCCGGTATTTAGCAGTATGCACGCTGTGCTGCGTGGTACACGCTTAAAATCGCAAAAATAGGAATTTAAGCGTTTTTATTTATTTTTATCATTCTATAGTAATAAACTCATCAAATTATTATTAAAATGATTATCAGTTGCCTTGATAGGCTGTGTTGACAGTATTTTGTCGGTACACGCGCTGCATCGCGCGGTGTGCGTTTAAACTCGAAAAATAGAGTTTCTTAGCGTTTTAAATTATTTTTCCATACGGATATGATTAAAATAATTATTCTAATCATAACAGACTATTTTTAGGATTTTAACACTGATCGGGTGGTCACGGACGTTCGTTTCGCATTTTAACCGTTTCGCGATAAGCGTTTATCTTATCGTTGTCAATATAATTTTTACCAAAGTTTAAATTCACTAACTCATTAAATACCATATATAAACATCATAAACAGTCAGATACAACCTCTTACCTATTCATAACACGTGTTACAATTGTACGGTACGACCTGAAAAGCCGGGCGTCACACTGATATGTAAAAAAAAAATAAGCTGGTTCATTATGTGGATGATGATGTGGATTTTATATGAAAAAATATATATTTTTAGTTATATATATACATACACAGACACTCACCATCTTCACCACCACCACTCCACTACCTCACTACCACCACAACCACCCAACTCCCACCGCACAACCACCATCTTAAACCCCTTCCGACCACCACCTACCATCCATTCCCACAATCCTTCAATCTCCAATGAAGTCAGAACCTCTACAACAACAACAATGGAATTAACCCTATTTCCGTTCCACCACATCGACATCTACTCCACCATATCGACCAATGCTCCAACAACAATAATGGAATTAACCCTATTCCCACGGTTCTGGATCCTTCATCGGTGACGGTTAGGTCAAGTTTGAGAACCACCGATACGAGGGTGTTTGTCGGTCAGGTGACGATGGTGGGGCTGAATCTAAGATGGCGATGGTAGGTGGTGGCAGAAATGGCAGTGGTGGTGGGTGGAGACGACGGCGGTGTTGGTGGAGATGGCAGTGGTGGTGGAGGAAGTGGAGGTGGTGATGGTGGTGGGTGGAGGTGAAGGTGGTCGGAGGTGATGGTCGTGGGTGATGGTGGTAGATGATGGTGGTGGCTGGAGGAGATGGTGGTGGCAGTGGAGGAGGAGGAGGAAGTGGAGGTGGTGATGGTGCCACATAAGTAGCCAAGTCAACAAATAACAAAGCTGTGTTCACGTCATCAGCCACGTCAGCAAAAAACCAACTGGGTTATAACCCAGTTAGCAAAGGATCATTGGGGGCCAAAATCTTACAAGTTGGGATTGTTACAGGGAATTTTTGAAGTTGGGATTATTAGTGGCCAACGGGTGAAACTTCGGATTATTAAAATCCAATAACACTATTATATATAGTGTAAAAAAACATTTCGTACTTCCAATATTTTTTGTAATATGTACCAACCAACATAGTGATGATTTTTGGAAGCGTGTAAACGACATGTATCACAAAACTTTGGGACGAGATTTCTATCATAAAAACGATAGTCTCTCGTCTAAGTGGCGTGAAATAATCAAGCTATGACTACCTTCAACGACCACTACAACTTAAGGAATAACCAAAAAGTGTCGAAACGGACACCGACTTATTGACTCGTGCGATGACAATGTATTCAGAAGGAAAAAAATGGGCCACCTTTAAATTTCTTCGTTGTTGGGATGTTGCAAAAACTCCTCAAAATGTGCACGTATACCTTTAGCGGGACAATCATCGTCCAAAAGGTTTAAAAGTTGTTCCTCCACTAGTCGCTCGGATGCTCGTGCTGAGTTTGAGATCAACTTAAGTGACAATGATTTTGAAGTAGAGCGCCAACCTAGTAGAGATAAATAAAAAAAGAGGGCGTAAAAATCATACACTACGGGTGATGAAAGAAACCCCATGTTGGTCGGCAGCGAAGATCAAACGACAACGTTTAATGTCATTTAACAAGAAAGAAGCACAAAAAATGGAAGCCATCGAGATGTTGAAGCAAAAGCAAAGTAAATCGGATATGAAATTTCTCGCTATGAAAATCGATCACCTAGGCGACGAAGAGAGGGAAATGTAAAAAGAAACTAAAAGAAGAAATAAATGCAAAATATCGTACTTAGTTCGGTTTTTTTAGCTTTTCTTTTGTTTTTTTTATATTTATGTAGTTTTTTATTTAAATTATGTAACTTTTTTTTAATTAATTTATTTTTTATTTACATTTTCTAATCCTTTTTTATTATATTTACTTATTAAATAGGTATTTTAAAAAAAAATTAATACACATTTTATATAAAAATAATAACAAAAAATAGATGTCACGTGTCGAATAACGACAGTGTTTTACATCCTTTCCCACACCTTATGTTTTGGCACAACGCCTCATTTCTGACATGTGCTAACGTATCATCCATATGTCGAGTAACGCCACTTATCAAGCCCTTTAGAACATACGATCTAAACTTAGTATTCATACTTAACTAGTAATTAGACCCGCGCGCGTTGCGGCGCGGGTACATTGCAAACATCAAATGAATTAGTTCAGGCGTTATGTGACGTATACATCATATGAAAATGCGTGTTTTAACGTATCCGATTTAACTCAATAGTATTGTGGTTGGATCAAAATGTAAAGTCAAATTGATACAGTACACTCATAACGTATTTATATGTGACCCGACTCATATATAGGAAACATTCAAGAAAAATAGCATAAAACATGTATAAAGGGAAAACTGACACGTGTACTCAGACATGTTCACATCAAGGGTTGAAATTTTATCCCTAGCAATTGCGGCAGGGCCAAAACGTAGAGTAACTCAAATTTATACCGTGGAATGAGAACGCATTATATTTGACCCCATTCGATTCAGAACTAAATTTACGGTGAAACGTAGACCAACTGAAAACGTCATAAAATAAGTACGAAAACGTATTATATTTGGCATGACTTGCTTAAAAATGGTTTATGTCTAAACATAGATCAACTCGGCTTTAGATCGACACACAAATAAAAATACGCACATAAAAATCATTTTTAGGTAAAGGAACGAAAGGGCTAAATTTGGAACTTTATAACTCGGGTGGGTTAAATGATATTTTTACAAAGTTCTTAAACATAACGACAAATAATAACAGTTTTTAAAATAAAATTAGCGAAAGAAAATTTAGTTAACTCTTTAGACTGTGGGGTGTGGGCTTTGGTTGGGGGCGTGGGTTGCCCTTCAACGCCAGCTTTTCCACCCCTGGTTGGCATTGGGCTGGGTGTTGCCCCTTTGGCGTGGGTATTCTGCCTGGCGTGGGGCGGGGGGCAGGTGAGCTGGTTGGCTTTGGTTGGCTGGTCCAATATCCACCTGGCTGGCCATGCAACACCGCGCCTCTCCACACCCCACTTTTCTTGGGGTGACCTGGTGGAGCCCACCTTCGCCACGTGTCGTGCAAAGCCCCCAAACCCAAGCCCCCCACACCCCGCAGTCTTAGGAATTAGTTTGAGTTAGATAAAAATTACAATTTTCAAAAGTTGAGGGTGTCGTAAAATAAACTAATAGTATAGGGGTTAAAACCGTAATTTTTAAAAGTTGAGAGGTTGTATAGTGAATGGAAAAAGGAGGGACTGTTTTTATAAATGCCACCAACTTTTGAATGAGTTGTAAAATGGATTAATAATACAGGGGTTAAAATTATAATTTCAAAAGTTTAGAAGATAGCATGATAGGTGAAATAAGGCAAGGGGTTAAAGTGAAATTTTTACTAAACTTTAGGAAAGCCGGTGGAAATTTCCACAGACTTTCTCTTTTAAGATGTATGTATAATGTATAATATAATAATATCTTAGAATTGTTAACATTATGGAATATGGAATAATATATTAGTGTGGAAAAGAAAACAGTTTGGAGAGGGGAGTGGTTGGGTGGTGAGGAAATATGGTGGTTGATATGTTTGTTAGTGGGGCCCAGGGTAGTCACGCCAGTTGCATGTGAGATTAAGGTGGGACCCAAAGCCCGGGTTTTATTGATGTACGAGGGAGGGAGGGTTCTCTCTCCCGCCAAGCAAAAGCAAAATGGGGCCCACAGTAGCTGCTTTCCACTCCTTATACAACGTGGCCACTCGTCCCTTACGCGTGGTTCACTATGCTTTGCATGTAAGTAATCATATGACTCCTTTGTTTAATCTAACACGTTAATTTTCAACTCATCATTCTTATTTTATTTTATTTTATTATATTTTTGAGACGAGAAACAAAAATGATTTATGTTAGATTTAGTTCATAAAACTTGTTCCGTCATGCTATACGGGCCGTGTTTGACATGACGCGTGTAACACGACTATTCAATTTGAAAACAACACGGTTAACAAAAGATGAGGTCAAATATATATCCTTACATATGATTACCGCACTCATAGGCGAAGCTTTTTTAAGGGGCGGGAGGGTGCGACCGACCCCTCGAACTTTTCGCTCAGTAGTGGAGAGTATGTAGTTTAACACAACCCTTCACTAAATATATCATAATAATAAACGAAGTAGAGACACTAACATGTTGATCAATTCAATAACTTGAATGATACAACATGACACATTATAAGCACTTAAATAACGTAAATGATATGACACATTCAACACAAATATTGACACAATTCACGTAACTGGTTAATAAATAATAAGACATAAGTAACATGATAAAATACAAGTTATACAATTTTTAAATTCTTAACAAGGATTTAATCATGAAATATCTTACTATTTTTAAAATTGTAAATGTAGGTCGTTTTAGTAATCACACCTCAAACATGTCATGTCATTGCGTTGGTTATTTTTGTCATAAGCAAATCAAGCAGGTGAACCGGTCCACACATTTTATTGTGTTATTAGAGCGTCAATCCGTCTATGAGCCGAACTCATTTGGTGCTATGTAATGTCGGGTCGTTTCATTAAGTGTGCTCAATCAAATGAATGAAATAATAGTAAAAACAAAAGTCCTCAAAAATAGAGGGAGGGGAAGCCAACTGCCATTGCCAATAAATCACCGTCCCACAAAACATCAAATCCACAAATGGGCCTAATGAAAGAAACCGAATCTTGAGTATGAATAACATCCATTAGATCCAGCCGGATATTGTTGTCCAACTTGCCCGCCCACCATTAATTTTCATGCTCCTAAATTTAATCCATGGGAGATTTTATCAAGTTAAAAATATTATTTATAATCTTATAAAAAAATATAACAATGTATACTACCTTGCTCCAACTTTCGATCCTAGTGTGGTTCTATATGTACACTACTTTTCAGTGGTTATGCATCATTTCAACTTTTAAACGATAGAACTTTTTTCTCAAGAAAAAAAAGAAAAAAATGTTTTGGCACGGGAAAGTCACAATTCAACCCTCTCTTTTTTTCGTTTTTTGGGCTTTGGAAAACAAATGTTAGATTTGGGCTTTTGGATTAGGAGATGCCCAACCACATAGAACAAACATTACGACTAAACATTTTTTTATAACGATAAATTTCTTTTAATCCATCTCATCTGTAGGACTTGAACCTAAGACATTCCCCCTCTCAAATTAAGGTGTTTAAAGGTTTTGCATTTGTCAATGGACTAACACCCCGTTACGACCAAACCAAATAGGCTAATATTAACACTTCTAAGCAAAAAATTAGAAAGGCCAGGCCCCCTCTGGACCCGAGTAAATTGCCATTTTCGTCCCTGAGGTTTGGGCATGTTTGCCATTTTCGTCCAAAATGACACTTTGGTACCATTTTGCCCCTCACATTTGTAACTTTTTGTCATTTTCGTCCAAATGCCTTACCTAGTCACTTTATAACGTCAAATTGGGGTATTTTTGAAATTTGTTAATGATAAGGGGGTAACTTGTAATGTTTACTCTTTAATTTATAATTATAATGTTTTTTTAATAATTTTTTTAATTTATAGAGTTTCATCAGTCCCCCCCCCTCTCTCTCTCATCTTTCTCTCTCTTCTCTCATCCACTATCACCACCACCACCATCACCACCACCACCGCCACCAATCCCACCACCTCCACAACCACCTTCATATCTCTTATTCTCTCTTTACTCTCTCTCTCTCTCTCCAACCACCGCCATAACCCCCAACCAGTGATTCAATCAAATCTAGCAAACATCATACAACAATCTCAACAAATTCTAACAAGTGCAAATCTGTATACACATAAGCATTTCAATAACAGTCATTTTGCAAAATACATCAAGAAATTCTAACTGATCGATTCATATATCTGAACTCATCGTACATTCAAACAACAAAAAAGTAACTTGAATAACAGAGTTACCTTTTTAGCAAAATAAGAAGCAGTATCACCCATTTCTTATTCCCCCACGAACCCAAAACAGATCCTTGAGCAGAAACTGACGGATTAACATCATCATCATCATCAGCATCATCCACAGGAGGTCTATCATTCAACAAAAAGCTCGACCCTTGACCATACGGCGAATCATCATCAACAACCTGATCCAATGTCATCTTGTTCAATTGAAAATCGAAACCCTAACCACCCGTCACCATTAAATTCACCAAATCTCTGGTTAAAAAACGATCTAGCTCTCAATCACGTCATATGTACCGCTGTTCATCACTCAACAACCACCAACCAACTCCACCAGCAACCGCCATTAGCATCATCTTCATCAGATCTGAGCGAAACCCTAGATTAGAAACATCTGGCTGTCGTAGTGAAAGAGAAAAACAGTGAGAAAGAGAGAGAGAGTGGTGGTGGTGGCCGGCGACTCCTCATCTGCCATCACCTGTGACACTCGAGGTTTTTCCGAACGATCACCTTGTAATATTTTGTGTGTATATAAATATTATTAAATGGAAACGTGATTTTTTTTACTTGATATGTGTTGTGTATGTGCATTAAATATAAATATACGTGAGTCGAGACCATGACTCGCAACCGGGCGGTTGCGAGTGGGCCTTTGGGCCGTAACCGGTTTGAGCCGTAACCGGCTTGGGCCGAAACCCATGGCTTATGTTGGACCCCTTGTATATATATCCCACCTTTCCCCCACTTCTTTCATTTTACACACCAACACACCCCTTAAACTCTCTCACTAGAAACCCTCTCCAAACACCACTTCTCTCCTTCTCTTTTCGGTTCAAGCTTGGATCCCGGACAAGAAACTCGGACAAGTTCATCACCACTAAACTCGGACACTTCATCTCCTCGGCTTCTTCCTTTATTTCGGCTCATTCTTCTCCTTTTCAACCGGTTAGTGATTATTATGTGCATAGGGTTTATAATGTTGTATGAACTAGATTTTTATGCATGTTTGGTTAGAAATATTATGCTTGGTTAAGAAATACTATGCATGATTTTTAGGAAGATTGTGAAGTTTTAACTATATGAGTTAAACCTTATGTATGATACTTGCTAACATGCTTAAATGGTTATGGAATAATGGTTTAAGGATGTTTAGGGCCAACCGAGTTATGTTAATGCCACTAAGTGTATGTTTTACTTGTTCTTGCATATTAATCTTGTTAGAAATAGGTGATTTTCGGTCCAAAAATGTGTGATTATGTTGGCATGAAAACCCTAGAAATTATGAACATAGGATGAACTTGTTGAATGTGGGTTGAAGATTTCAAATAAGGCAAAGTTTGATCTATTTTTACTACTAGTCAAATGAGGAAAAGTGTTTGTAGAAACCTTATTGGTAGTTTCCGGATTTGGGTCTGAATTCTCGGTACAATTTGGACTGTCTTTTCTGCATCATCACGTGTACATGAAAATGACAGTTTCCGACTCGCAACAACGGCATTACGACTCGCAACCACAGTATTCCGACTCGAAACCACGCAGTTGCGACTCGCAACCAAAGCATGACAAGTCGAAACCTCGAGATTGCGACTCGAGACCACGCCGTTGCGACTCGCAACCAAAACGTGATGACTCGAGACCACGGTTGCGACTCGCAACCACAGCGTGACAAGCCGAAACCACCTGGTTGCGACTCGAGACCAGCTGGTTGCGAGTGGGCTGTTCATTTTAGTTATTGGGCCATTCTGTGTTGGACTATCTGTTAAATGGACTTTGTGATGCTGTGTTCTGTTTGACTGTGTTACTGTTAGGGCTGGCCCAATAACCCCATGACTGTTTACCTGTATGTATGTTACGTGCCAGTATGTGTTTTACGTGAATGTTTGTACACCGAACCTGACCTATACCGGTAACCATGTTAGGACGTGGTGACCAACGTGATTGACAAGTGACCTAAACCTACCGAGCAACCCAAGGTGAGTTCACAACTTAAAAGCATGCGTCCCGGTGGTTTGGGACACGAGACTAACAACCCTATCCCCTGGTAAAAGGGGATACCATTTACATACTTTCCCTAGTTATTGGGAACAAAACTTATTTTCTTCCCCGGTATTGGGAAACCTTTTGGTTAATTACTGTTTATACGGATTGCAACTAACGACACTAAACGAAACTCTATCACTCAAGTCCCTACTACAAATACCGATTAGTCGCCGGGTTAGGCGAGCGGGTTATTAGTTGATAGCGCTATTTAGGTGTTTACCAGCCTCACACCGTGCCCTGGTTTGGGACGGTCGTGAACTAATGTACTCAGAAATCCGTCAATGATGATAGAACATTGACATCGGGGCATCCTGCGGATACGCAACGGTTACCTAGTGTTCGGTATTGGAAAAACAGTTTAGTCGCTAACTTTTGGGGTAGCTCCCCAGGGCATGTATAAACGGATAAATTAACCGGTGAAACAAAGTTTTTGGTAATTAAAAACTGGACAACTAGTGAACTCACTCAGCATTATTGTTGACCCCTTACTGCATGCTTTGCAGGTAACCAGTGACGATGGAGCTTGCAGCTTGGGAACGTGTAGTGTCTATTCACCCTTGTGTTGGGTGTTACCTTATTTTGAAACATGAACTTTGTTTTAACCTACCGTACTTATGCTTCCGCTACTTAATACTGTTTTGGAACTTAAAACTTTAAAACTCTGAACTTAATATTTGCTAAGCTTATGAATAGTAAGTATTACTTTTGTTATCAACTTAAGTATTCGGTATAATTGGTGGCTGGATCCTGGTCAGTCACGCCCTCGAAGCGGGTGTTATCCGCAGGTGGATTTTGGGGGTGTGACAGATTGGTATCAGAGCCATTGGTTATAGTGAACTTGGTTTTAAAAAGGGGAAAATCTTTTTGGAGAAAACCAGACTATAACCCGTGACTCGTAACGACACTACACTCCAAGTGCAAGGCTCGACACATTTGACCTCATAGCTCGGACCAGTGTTTACTTGTTGCTTACTTTATGTTTCCTGTTATGATATTTGTACTAGTGTGCCTAAACTAGATAGATACACCTCTCTCTTCTATCTCATTCTCGCTACATTACGGCATCACACTCATACTGTGTTTTCTGGTTATGAAGACAATGAGTGGACGTGGAAGAGGAAACATTAACATGACGCAGGCTCAGTTCACTAACCTGCTCAACACAGTGGCTGCGGCTTTTGCAGCTCACCCTTTAGGTAAGCTCGTTGTTTTAGGATGTTTAGATCCTACCGCCACATCGACTTTTCGCCTCTAAACCTATACGCTTCGCTTCTCACGAACAGGTCAGCATGCACCTGCGCAACCACCAGTGTGTACTTTCAAAACTTTCATGGATTGCAAGCCTCTCCCTTTCAACGGCACTGAGGGTGCCATAGGTCTTCTGCATTGGATTGAGAAAATTGAAGCTGTTTTTGCTGTTTGCGAGTGTCCCCCTGCGAACTGGGTGAAGTTTGCTACTGCTACACTTGAAGGAAGCGCGCTTTCTTGGTGGAAGGCGCAGATTCAGATGTTTGGGTTGGAAACTGCAAATGCTACTGCGTGGGAGGATTTCAAGGATATGATTAAGGATGAATACTGTCACCGGGATGACATCCACAAGCTCGAGAACGAGTACTATGAGCTCAAGATGGTTGGGTCGGAAATTGAAACTTACACCAAGCTGTCTAATGACTATGCTGCTCTTTGCCCAAACATGTCCCGACCAATGTACCGAAGGATCGAACTATACATCAAGGGTTTGGCTCCAGAAATTCGAAGCCATGTCACTTCAGCCAACCACACTACCATTCAGCCGATCGTTCGACTTGCTCACAAACTTACTGATCAGGCCGTGGAAGAGGGCAGGTTGCCCAAAAGGATCAGTGCTACTGTCGGAACTTCTAGTGACAGCAAGCGTAAGTGGGAAGGAAGTCAAAGCAAGGATGCTAACCCCACTCAGGCCCCAGCACAGCAAAGGAAAACTGAAAACAGCAAGGGCGCTCAACAACAGGGTGGCTATCGTGGAAACCACCCCAAGTGCAACAAGTGCAATCGACATCACAGCGGACAGTGTGTGAAGGGCCAGTGTCAGCGATGTAACAAAATGGGGCATGAGGCCAAGGATTGTAGAAGTCAGTTCCCAGCTAGACAGAATCAGCAACAACCCCAACAGCAACAGCAGCAGGGAAACAACCGGGCATGTTTTAAGTGTGGAGCTGAGGGGCACTTTAAGAAGGATTGCCCTGAACTGAATCAGAACCGCAACAATAATCAGGGAGCTGGGAACAACAATCAGAACAACAATGCTGGGAATGGTGCTAGAGGAAGAGCTTTTGTGATTGGAGCTGGAGAAGCAAGGAATGACCCCAATGTCGTGGCGGGTAAGTTCCTACTCGATGATCGTTATGTTTCTGTGTTATTTGATTCCGGTGCCGATGCTAGTTATGTATCCCTACGTATTAGTAAGAAGCTTAAGCGTCCGCTTTCGTTACTAAGTTCTCCTCATATCGTCGAGTTAGCTAATGGTAGAAACATCGAGGCCTCACATGTTGTCAAAGGCTGCAAACTAGAGTTGTCTGGTCAGACATTTAGTATCGACCTTTTCCCTGTTACTCTTGGAAGCTTCGACGTCGTTATTGGTATGGATTGGTTATCCAAGCATCGCGCTGAGATCCTCTGTCAAGAGAAAGCAGTTCGTATTCCTCGCCGTTCTGGCAAACCCCTCATTGTACAAGGTGGCAAAAGTGGAGAAATCTCCGGCGTTATCTCGTTCTTGAAAGCCCAGAAGTGTTTACGAAAAGGGCACACCGCTATCTTAGCACTCGTCACCAACACGCAGGAAAAGGAAAAGAGGATTGAAGACTTTCCAGTAGTGCGTGACTACCCCGAGGTATTTCCTGAGGAATTACCTGGACTCCCTCCCCACCGTCAGGTCGAATTCCAAATCGAGCTAGCTCCCGGAGCAGCGCCTATAGCTCGTGCACCTTATCGACTAGCCCCCGCAGAATTGAAGGAACTCTCTACTCAACTACAGGAACTATTGGATAAAGGGTTTATCCGTCCTAGTTCATCACCCTGGGGAGCACCGGTACTCTTTGTTAAGAAAAAGGATGGCACGTTCCGAATGTGCATTGACTACCGTGAGTTGAACAAGGTTACCATCAAGAATCGTTACCCTCTCCCGCGAATCGACGATTTGTTTGATCAACTGCAAGGATCGAGCTACTACTCTAAGATTGACCTGCGATCAGGCTACCATCAGTTAAGGGTCCGTAAAGAAGATATTTCCAAGACTGCATTCAGGACTCGTTATGGTCATTATGAATTCCTCGTTATGCCCTTCGGAATGACCAACGCCCCTGCAGTGTTCATGGATCTCATGAACCGGGTATGCAAACCCTACCTCGACAAATTTGTGATCGTGTTTATAGACGACATCTTGATCTACTCGAAAAGTCAGGAAGAGCATGAACAGCACCTACGCCTTATCCTCGAACTCCTTCGCAATGAGCAACTGTACGCCAAGTTCTCGAAATGCGACTTCTGGCTTCGAGAAGTCCATTTCCTTGGGCACGTGGTTAACAAGGATGGAATCCACGTCGACCCAGCTAAGATCGACTCTATAAAGAATTGGCCTACCCCTAAGACTCCCACTGAAGTTCGCCAATTCTTGGGATTGGCAGGTTACTACCGCAGATTCATTCAGGGATTCTCAAAGATTGCACAACCCCTCACTACACTCACTCAGAAAGGCGTCACCTACAAGTGGCATGAAGCACAGGAATCTGCTTTTCAGAGGCTTAAGGATAACCTCTGCAGTGCTCCTATTCTCTCGTTACCTGAAGGCACTGACGACTTTGTGGTCTACTGCGATGCGTCTATTCATGGACTCGGTTGCGTGTTGATGCAACGCGAGAAAGTTATTGCTTACGCCTCTCGACAACTTAAGACACACGAAAGGAACTACACAACGCATGATTTGGAACTGGGAGCAGTGATATTTGCGCTTAAGATATGGAGACATTACCTGTACGGTACCAAGTGCACCATTTACACCGATCACAGGAGTCTCGAGCATATCTTTAAGCAGAAGGAATTAAACATGCGTCAACGTCGATGGGTTGAACTTCTGAATGACTACGAGTGCGCCATCAAGTACCATCCGGGCAAGGCCAATGTTGTAGCAGACGCCCTCAGCCGGAAAGACACTGTACCAAAGCGCGTGCGAGCATTGCAACTTACCATCCAGTCTAGTCTCCCTACCCAGATTCGAAATGCTCAGGTTGAAGCTCTGAAACCAGAAAACATCAGGGCTGAGTCCCTGCGAGGATCGAGACAGCAACTAGAACAGAAAGAAGACGGCGCCTACTATGTGGCAGGACGCATTTGGGTCCCACTTTACGGAGATCTACGAGAACTTGTGATGGACGAAGCCCATAAGTCCCGTTATTCAGTACATCCGGGTTCAGATAAGATGTACCACGACTTAGGGACCACTTACTGGTGGCCTGGCATGAAAGCCCACATAGCAGCCTACGTTGGCAAATGTTTAACCTGCGCAAGAGTCAAGATCGAGTATCAGAAACCAGCAGGCCTACTACAGCAACCCGAAATCCCGAAATGGAAATGGGAACAGATTTCCATGGATTTTGTTACAGGGCTACCTAGATCTCAACGCGGGAATGATTCTATTTGGGTGATAGTAGATCGTTTGACTAAGTCTGCACACTTTTTGGCCATTAAGGAAACGGACAAGTTTTCTACCTTGGCAGAAATCTATTTAAAGGAAGTAGTCTCCAGGCACGGGGTGCCAACTTCTATTATTTCCGACCGAGACGCTCGTTTTACTTCCGAATTGTGGCAAGCTATGCACAAATCCTTTGGCTCACGTTTGGACATGAGCACCGCTTACCACCCGCAAACGGATGGGCAGTCTGAACGCACCATCCAAACCCTGGAAGACATGCTTAGAGCATGTGTGATCGACTTTGGCAAGAACTGGGAGAAGCATCTACCGCTGGTGGAATTCTCCTACAACAACAGCTATCACACTAGTATTCAGGCGGCACCTTTTGAGGCATTGTACGGTCGTAAATGCCAATCACCTCTCTGCTGGGCGGAAGTTGGTGATAGTCAGCTTACAGGCCCAGAACTGGTAGTAGATACAACGGAAAAGATATCACAGATCAGGCAACGCATGGCGGCAGCTCGTGACCGTCAGAAGAGCTACGCTGATAAGCGTAGGAAACCGTTAGAATTCCAGGTCGGGGACCGGGTTCTACTTAAAGTCTCACCGCGGAAGGGTGTGGTCCGTTTCGGTAAACGGGGCAAGCTGAATCCACGGTATGTTGGACCATTCGAAATTACCGAGAAAATCGGTAAGGTTGCTTATAGATTGAACCTGCCTGCAGAACTGAGTGCAGTGCACAACGTATTTCACGTATCTAACCTGAAGAAGTGTTTGTCGGACGAAACACTTGTGATTCCTTTTAAGGAACTGGCGATTGATGAACAGCTACACTTTACTGAGGAACCGATTGAGATCACGGATCGAGAAATCAAAACCCTCAAACGTAGCCAGATACCCCTTGTGCGAGTTCGTTGGAACTCACGACGCGGCCCAGAGTTTACCTGGGAGCGGGAGGACCAGATGAAGTCCAAGTATCCCCAGTTATTCCCAAACGAAAACCCCAGCACTGAAGCTACAACCGAATTTCGGGACGAAATTCCAAACTAACGGGGGGATGATGTGACACCCCGTTGAAACACGCTAGCTTGGCAGTGGCTGCTTCAACTTTCGGGACGAAAGTTCTTAAAACTTGGGGATAATGTGACACTCGAGGTTTTTCCGAACGATCACCTTGTAATATTTTGTGTGTATATAAATATTATTAAATGGAAACGTGATTTTTTTTACTTGATATGTGTTGTGTATGTGCATTAAATATAAATATACGTGAGTCGAGACCATGACTCGCAACCGGGCGGTTGCGAGTGGGCCTTTGGGCCGTAACCGGTTTGAGCCGTAACCGGCTTGGGCCGAAACCCATGGCTTATGTTGGACCCCTTGTATATATATCCCACCTTTCCCCCACTTCTTTCATTTTACACACCAACACACCCCTTAAACTCTCTCACTAGAAACCCTCTCCAAACACCACTTCTCTCCTTCTCTTTTCGGTTCAAGCTTGGATCCCGGACAAGAAACTCGGACAAGTTCATCACCACTAAACTCGGACACTTCATCTCCTCGGCTTCTTCCTTTATTTCGGCTCATTCTTCTCCTTTTCAACCGGTTAGTGATTATTATGTGCATAGGGTTTATAATGTTGTATGAACTAGATTTTTATGCATGTTTGGTTAGAAATATTATGCTTGGTTAAGAAATACTATGCATGATTTTTAGGAAGATTGTGAAGTTTTAACTATATGAGTTAAACCTTATGTATGATACTTGCTAACATGCTTAAATGGTTATGGAATAATGGTTTAAGGATGTTTAGGGCCAACCGAGTTATGTTAATGCCACTAAGTGTATGTTTTACTTGTTCTTGCATATTAATCTTGTTAGAAATAGGTGATTTTCGGTCCAAAAATGTGTGATTATGTTGGCATGAAAACCCTAGAAATTATGAACATAGGATGAACTTGTTGAATGTGGGTTGAAGATTTCAAATAAGGCAAAGTTTGATCTATTTTTACTACTAGTCAAATGAGGAAAAGTGTTTGTAGAAACCTTATTGGTAGTTTCCGGATTTGGGTCTGAATTCTCGGTACAATTTGGACTGTCTTTTCTGCATCATCACGTGTACATGAAAATGACAGTTTCCGACTCGCAACAACGGCATTACGACTCGCAACCACAGTATTCCGACTCGAAACCACGCAGTTGCGACTCGCAACCAAAGCATGACAAGTCGAAACCTCGAGATTGCGACTCGAGACCACGCCGTTGCGACTCGCAACCAAAACGTGATGACTCGAGACCACGGTTGCGACTCGCAACCACAGCGTGACAAGCCGAAACCACCTGGTTGCGACTCGAGACCAGCTGGTTGCGAGTGGGCTGTTCATTTTAGTTATTGGGCCATTCTGTGTTGGACTATCTGTTAAATGGACTTTGTGATGCTGTGTTCTGTTTGACTGTGTTACTGTTAGGGCTGGCCCAATAACCCCATGACTGTTTACCTGTATGTATGTTACGTGCCAGTATGTGTTTTACGTGAATGTTTGTACACCGAACCTGACCTATACCGGTAACCATGTTAGGACGTGGTGACCAACGTGATTGACAAGTGACCTAAACCTACCGAGCAACCCAAGGTGAGTTCACAACTTAAAAGCATGCGTCCCGGTGGTTTGGGACACGAGACTAACAACCCTATCCCCTGGTAAAAGGGGATACCATTTACATACTTTCCCTAGTTATTGGGAACAAAACTTATTTTCTTCCCCGGTATTGGGAAACCTTTTGGTTAATTACTGTTTATACGGATTGCAACTAACGGCACTAAACGAAACTCTATCACTCAAGTCCCTACTACAAATACCGATTAGTCGCCGGGTTAGGCGAGCGGGTTATTAGTTGATAGCGCTATTTAGGTGTTTACCAGCCTCACACCGTGCCCTGGTTTGGGACGGTCGTGAACTAATGTACTCAGAAATCCGTCAATGATGATAGAACATTGACATCGGGGCATCCTGCGGATACGCAACGGTTACCTAGTGTTCGGTATTGGAAAAACAGTTTAGTCGCTAACTTTTGGGGTAGCTCCCCAGGGCATGTATAAACGGATAAATTAACCGGTGAAACAAAGTTTTTGGTAATTAAAAACTGGACAACTAGTGAACTCACTCAGCATTATTGTTGACCCCTTACTGCATGCTTTGCAGGTAACCAGTGACGATGGAGCTTGCAGCTTGGGAACGTGTAGTGTCTATTCACCCTTGTGTTGGGTGTTACCTTATTTTGAAACATGAACTTTGTTTTAACCTACCGTACTTATGCTTCCGCTACTTAATACTGTTTTGGAACTTAAAACTTTAAAACTCTGAACTTAATATTTGCTAAGCTTATGAATAGTAAGTATTACTTTTGTTATCAACTTAAGTATTCGGTATAATTGGTGGCTGGATCCTGGTCAGTCACGCCCTCGAAGCGGGTGTTATCCGCAGGTGGATTTTGGGGGTGTGACATCACCCTTCACGATCGCAGAAGAGAGAGAGAGAGAGAAAGAGAGAGAGAGAGAGAGAGAAGAGAGAGAGAGATGGGTCGGATTTGCGATGGTTGTGCCGGAGTTGCAGGTTGTGCCGGAGTTGCAGGTTGTGCCGGAGATGGTGCCGGAGTTGCAGGTTGTTGATGGTAGTGGTGGTGGCGGCGTTTGTTGAGGGTGGGAGATGTGTGTATGTATGTGTTGTATGTATGTATGTGTTGTGATATATCTATAACACATAAATAGCCGTTCAAAAAAAAAATCTATAACACATAAATTGCAAGTTACCCCCTTATATTTGAAAATTTTCAAAATTACCACATCAGACAAATATAAAGTAACTTGGTTAGGCATTTGGATGAAAATGGCAAAAAATGCCAAACGTGAGGGGCAAAATGGTACAAAAGTGTCATTTTGGACGAAAATGGCAAACGTGCCCAAACCTCAGGGACGAAAATGGCAATTTACTCTCTGGACCCTTATATGTTCTGCCCATGACGACAATACAGGCATATAGCCATACAAGATGTTAATTGGGTGTTTTATCCTTGCATTTCACTGTAGGACCGGTTTTGACGCCGTTCGATTGCGTAACGAACGTTCGACGTGCGGAATCCGTGAACGTGCGTGACCGAACACAGAATAACGTACTAGAAACGTGAGTTTATTGATGAAGATAACGTGTACGATACAAAAATCACGTGGAGAGACTTTCTCTCTCTAGACTTGAATCACCAAAATCACAAATGGAGCCAAAAGTCTTAAACATTAAATCTAAGGCTCCTATTTATAGGCCTTGGAATTAATGAGACTTCTCATTAATTACCAAAACTCCACCTTGCTAAATCTAACTAAATATTACAATATAAGCTTGATTTCTTCGGTTTCTCGCTACAGCTCGGATTGACGAAGGCGATAGACATTCAGTGCACCAACAATCTGCCCCTTGGATATTGCCGCAGTCAATCCGTAGTGAAACTCGTAGCGACTTGTCTTTCTCTCTCTCTTGAGTCTTCTTTAAGATTTAACGTCTTCAGCAAACACAGACTCTCTCTTGCTCGAACAGAATCCCGGTGGATCTGTCTTCAGCTTCAGCTCCCCCTTTCGGTAGACTCTTCAGGCTCCCCCGTTCGTCAAGCTTCCGTGCTTTTGGGATCGACGCCTGGCTTTCCGTAGCAATAAAATCAGAAGCCTGCACATCTCAAACTCTCTATTACAAACCAATAAAGTTGTGATTCAACTTAATGAATCAACTAAACATTTGAGAATCATTTACATTTAAAAATGATCAAAAATTTGAAATATTCCATCTCAAACTCTCTATTACAAACCAATAAAGTTGTGATTCAACTTAATGAATCAACTAAACATTTGAGAATCATTTACATTTAAAAACATTTGAGCTTCAGCTCCCCCTTTCGGTAGACTCTTCAGGCTCCCCCGTTCGTCAAGCTTCCGTGCTTTTGGGATCGACGCCTGGCTTTCCGTAGCAATAAAATCAGAAGCCTGCACATCTCAAACTCTCTATTACAAACCAATAAAGTTGTGATTCAACTTAATGAATCAACTAAACATTTGAGAATCATTTACATTTAAAAATGATCAAAAATTTGAAATATTCCAAATTCTGATTCAACTTAATGAATCATCTTAAACATTTCAAACCATTTAACCAACCTGTCTGTTCATCAAGTTTAGCCTTTGAGATTTTGAATATCAACTCTCCAACATCAGTTGTCGAAAATCTTTTTGGATTTTTCAAAATAAGAAACATAAAATGCAATAAGGAAATATTTACAAACAATATTTTTGTGAGTTCGTGTAAGAGGATCATATCAGTTTTGTGACAAATCACTAACACCGTTAAGCTTTAAACATACTCAGTTCTAAACAATTTACCTAGATTGTCAGTATATTGATCCACTTTAAATTTTCACACAAATTTCAATCGATTCGAGATACGATATTAATGTTTTAGAAACTTAAACTTAATTGTGTATCACTCTACTTGAATCTACTCCTGTATCCAGATCCCAATGTTCAGTCTTACAGGTGAGTATACCACAGATGATATCTGTAAAGGGGTTATTTGCGAGGGCCATGAGAGCTCAGGTCGATACTTCCGTATACGCAGAGAGATGACGGCTTCGACTTTTGGTGGGTCCCCTTTAGAGGATCTTTTGATTACAACAGCAACGACTATCAATTTTATTGTTTCATCAGCTTGCTGAGGGCGATGCTATGTTTCAAGCATTTTGCAGAAAGCATTATCCGGGGACTAGGTCAGTACTTCCATACAGCAGAAGTCCCGGTATAATACCCCAGATATCACTGAGTATAAAGACCTAGTATCTCAGAATATGGGACCTTTCAAACAAGATTTCGGGGGTTACCCATATATTCAAGAATAGTTACCCACGAATCAAGCAAGTTTGAATTAGGTTTATATCTCGTTTCAATTTACTAAATGTGCAAAAACCTACTGACACATCCGCAATAAGATTGTTTATCACTTTTAAACTTTCCAATTCTTTAGCATGTTGTGATAGTCCACTGTTGTACTATCATTTCCTCTTTTTCACAACAAAACTCATTTTTGATTTTATCATGTTTTTGGCTTTTTCAAATTTTCTAATAATGTTTTTGGATTTTCTGAAAATTTCTACTCCCCCTAAAATGCAAACACATTAACGAAAATTGAAAACAAACTGTACAGAAAATTGACAACTGATATCAAATCGCATCAATTCGCCATTCACTTGGCATAAACAATCAGAACTCCCCCTATCAACAAACTATTTTCCCATTTAGATTTCAAAACACTTAAGTTTGTTTTAATCAAAATGGTTTTTCCGGAAAATAAGTTTGGTTGATTTTACCATTTGTAAGTATATCAATACTAGGTTCGGGGATGTGGTTCATCATCTTGTCTTTCAATCACTTATAGGAAAATACAAGTACAAATTAATGTCCTTGATTTACCATTTGCAATAATGCACAATCAAATCTTCTTACCAACTTGTAAACAACTAACACAAACAAACCTTTTTACCATTTGCATGATTGACATTACCGTAGTAAATTCTTCAAGAAAGATGCCGATTCATGATCCACGATTACAAACTTGGGATCTCCGGCAAGTCAGGTTTTTCATTTGAACAGTTTCACCCAAGCCTGACTGTCCTTGGGTGATTTTGAATTCTTGTTCATCAATGGTGGAAAGTTTGCATCATCCATTGATAAGCCTGAATTCTTAGTTTTTACCTCAATAACTGGCTCTTCTGGTTTTGACGCACCAGAATCATTGCCTGAATGTGGCTTGTCTGACTTTGACGAGCCAGATTCATCGCCGACATGTGGCTCCTTTGTTTCCGAAGAAACAGATTCATTGCCACAAAATGTTACCTTCTTCTTGTCCTTTTTCGTCCTCAGATTTGTATCTGATGAATTCGCCTTGATTGACTTTGCAGTCGAGAGAGTTGATTCATCAGAACTCTTATTCGATCTGTCCGGTGAACCCCAGGACAAAATCTTCTCGAGATACTCTCTCGCCTTCTTCCTCTTCTTCCTCAGTTTGTCTTTCTGCCCTTGTGAAAGCTTCACTTTCTTTTCTTGAACTTTAGGTTCTTGGACCTTCTGTTCTTTGACTTTCTGTTCTGAAACTTTCAGTTCCTTGGGCTTGACATTGACTGGTTTCTTTGCCAATTTCTGAGAATTAACCCCCAATCTTTCATTTGATCTCCTTGGGCAATCCCTGGCAATGTGACCTCTGATTTGACATTCATAACATCTTCTTATCTCAAATCTTTGTCTCTGGCAGTTAACAGCAATGTGTCCTTGATAGCCGCAATTGTAACACACTCTGTTATCATACCAATCACCATTGTCACACCAAACCCTCAGATCAAAGCACTGTTTGGCTTGGTGATACTTTTTCCTCCTCTTGATTGTTGGATTTGACTTTTGAGCATTGTGGTCCGACCTGCACCATTTATTGCCAACAATTTTTGAGTTTTCATTTTTCAATTTTTGTACTTTTTGATTGTGATTGGATGATTGATCTGATGAGCTTTTATTTTCTTTTTGTACAATTTTCTCAGTTTTAATTTTTTGTTTCTGTTCCACTTTCTTCTTCAAAGGTTTTTGCTTAGAGCATTCTCCCTTTTCAGTCGATTGCAGAACAGTTTTTTGAAATTATTCTTTTAATTTCAAAAACAATTTTTGTTTTTCAATTTTTTCATTTTCATCATCAGATTTCTCATCACAATCTTCAACTTTGACATTGTCAAAGTTTGTGACATTGTCCTTTTACACGATCGTATACCATCAAAGCAATAGGCGTAAGCCTTACCCTGTATAATAACATTAATTTTAAAAATATGAAACCTTAAACATTAAAACGTAAAAAAAAAGTCAATTAAAATAATGACGAATAATAGCTGTTTAATAGAATTTATCCAAAAAAATGGAAGCATTTGGCCCCTTTTGTTGCCCGGAAATCTGAGTGACAGAATGGGCATGGAAATAAGGGTATAAGGAGTGGGCGGCAAACTGGTTCGGCAAAAGGTGTTTGCCGCTCGGAAACACCCCCGCCAACCAAGTTTGCCGCGCGGTTTGGTTACCTCTTTGGCGTTTGGTCACCGATCGACAAAGGTCAAAAAATGACCGTTGGGCATGTGTAACGGCTTTATAGCCGTTTAAAATAAAAAAAAAATTATATTTTCTTTTAAAAATTAAACTATAAATACCTAACATAGATCAAACCCAAATACTTTCAAATTTATACCCAACCAAACAAAAAAATACCAAACATTTACCCAATCATTTCAAAACAAAATGGCTGATGAACTCCCGTTATGGTTCCCACCCGATAGTAGCGACGATTCATCCGATAGTAGCATTCTTTTTTTCCAAAATCTCATCGAAGACGCTGAACTTCAAGACACGGGCACATCTAACCGAAGGAGATATATTGAACGTTAACGTGAGGTGGGTCATGAGACACTCATGGCGGATTATTTTGGCGAAGACCCGAAATACAACGACGATATTTTTCGGCATAGGTTCCTTATGTCGAAACGTTTGTTTCTAAAAATTGTGAGCGACGTGGAAGAGAATGACTCATGGTTTCAAGAGGCCCTCGATGCACGAGGTAGGAAGGGCTTTATGCCGTTGCAAAAGGTGACATCGGCTATTAAACAACTCGTAACTAGTAACACTCCAGACGAGAACGACGAGTACTTGCATATGGCCGATAGAACTTCCCGCGAGTGCCTAGAATATTTTTGCGACACGGTTTGCAAAATATACGTTCCTGAGTTCTTACGTAGACCAACAAGCCACGGCATGGAACTTTTATACGAAGCTCATGAGGAAAAACATCACATTCCAGGTATGTTCGGTAGCCTTGATTGCACCCATTTAGTTTGGCGATTTTATCCCACAGAGTGTCACACCCTAACTTTTGCGGAAGCGTATGATGTGTGACTAGCTCAATATCGTTGCATTCAATTATAACGAACAACTATATGACAAAAACAAGATGTTCATCTATTCATAAATTTTGAAATATTACAAACCCAAGTTGTTAAGTACCAACCAACAAACTTCAAGTTTAACTTACAAACCATTCAAATAGAAATAAGTTCCATAAAGGACTTTTAAACAAAAGACTTTTTAAATCAAGGCTTTGATTCGTATATCTTATCTAAGAAAAGATATCCAAATCAAACCCTCTAAAAGTTGGATGACATCAATCTTGAAAACACTTCTTGAAATCTTTCAAACACCGCCAGATCCATTAGTTTCCTGAAATACATGTAATTTGAAAACATCAACAAAAGTTGAGTGAGTTCATGTGTTTTGTATGCGCGCTCGTATAAACTTGTAATCATTTGTAAGTATGCCTTTGTAAGCCGGTATGAAAGCGTTTATGAACAGATCAATTAATAATTTGCAAGGTCATTAATATGTGTGCAATGGTGTAGGAAGGCTTAAACCTAGCGGATTTCGTACTGGACTACCCTGCTGGAACGACATAGTCACCACATGGGCCAACTCGCGGACCCATAGGTGGGGCTCGCAACACCTAAATAGATTTATCACTCATGCCCCACGGTCTTCATACGAAGATTAATGGTCTTAAGTTAACGCCTATCCATTAACATGATCTAACAGTTCATTCCTTAGCTAACCATACCATTTGTAAACATTTGATACATTTGAAACATGTATTTTACCCCCGAAGTTATAAATCAGAAAACAATTAAAAGAAAAGGGGGACATGAACTCACTAGTTTACGTCCTGCGGTCACGTATACTCAAAGATCTTTTCCTTGTGTCGTACCACTACCTACACGCGTGTTATGTTTAATTAGACGTTTAGACCGTGTAACGACTCTTAGTCTTATTCACTAAGACTTATTTTGGAATTGGTGTACTTTGAGTTATACGTTGGGTATATATTATATAATTTCCAAATTATATAATTATTAGTTAAAATAATTAT
This sequence comes from Helianthus annuus, assembly GCF_002127325.2. Lineage (NCBI taxonomy): Eukaryota > Viridiplantae > Streptophyta > Magnoliopsida > Asterales > Asteraceae > Helianthus > Helianthus annuus. The sequence goes on along the minus strand of NC_035442.2, from coordinate 76,545,205 downwards.
TTTAACTTAAACTATTTTTATCCAACTATTTGGAATATTGTTAAAAATAATATATTTTTAACTTAGTTCATTTTGTATTCCTCACACAAATATTTTCCCAAGTATGGGTATACTTGTACTTGTGTATTTTCATACTTGTGTATTTGTATATGGGTATTTTGCCAAGTATTGGTAGTGTATTCCGGTATGTATTTATACGTATGAGAATACGTATTTTCTTGTATTTATTAAGTATTTTGTACTTAAATTTGTGTATAATTTTCCGGAATATTATTTTTATAACACCAAATTTATATTCTTAAAATATATGTATTTTAAGAGGATTTTTATAGAAAAATAGCTTTACTTGGCAAAAATAAGTATACTTTCATACATTTCCCAAAAATAATGTATTTTTAAGATTAATCTTAGAAAATATATATTTCTAGTTTTCACCCAAAATAATATACTTTTAAATTGTTTAAGAAATATATACTTTTCTTCACTCAAAAATAATATATTTTCTATTTGACAAAATATGATATATTTTGTAATAGTTATAAAAATCCATATTTTTTCGTTTTCTTCGGTTTCAAAAATACCGTTTGTCATACTTGTCGAGTTATGAATTTATTTCCGGAATATATAATTATAGTCCATATGTCTGTTTGTCCGATTGTCCGATATTCGGGTATAAATTATATATTTATTTTCTTGTGATTTTGGTAATATTTTCATGTTACAATTTTTGGTATTTTGGTGGGGTGTATTATTTTCAAGTCCTAACTTTAATATAACTAATACAGTCAATATACAAGTAACACATAATTTGTGACATCTAAATATATATTTTCCTAAATATATACTTAGTGATTTTTATTATCAAAAATCAACCTCCAATATTTGTAAGTTTTGTAATAAAAATTATGGCAAATTTTTATATTAAAACCAAGATCAAAATTTACTTGTAAACACTTGTTTAAAAATATTTTTCTAAGTGTTTAATTTCTACAAAAATTTTGCCATAGTTTCCCCTTAAAAATGGTGGTTTCCATGCTTAAAAGCATATCATTTTCTTTTAGAAATTCATTGTAGGATCGATTTCGACCTGAATGAGTCGTTCGGAAGAGCTCTAGTCCATTTCAGAGGCGGAAACTAAGAAACGGATGTGAAAACAGCTTGAAATACACTTTAAACCTCTTGTATATTGAAATAACAATGTTTACAAACAGAGGAAATACCGGCAATACCTCGGTATCACTTGGCCCTTTCGTTACAAATGACATAAACATGAAAGCTATTTATAGTGAGGACCACTACCGTTTGAAACCCTTCAAACGGACACTAGCTTCAAACGGAAGCCTTCAAACGGACACCCTTCTCAAATGATTCTTTCAAACGATCACCTCTCAAACGAAAGTCAACATCTTCAAACGGTCAACATCTAAAATCTTGTTTTGTCTTCATGTGATGATATATATGATGATGTCACTATTGTGATGTCATCATCAAAGATGATGACATAAACCTTGTTCCAAACCGCAACGAACCCGAGACTCGATATAAGACGAAGACGACAGATGAATGCACCAACAGACTCCCCCTCAGATGTTGACGAGTCTTAAGTGTCGAGTCTTCAACGTCTTCAGTCTTTATTAGTCTGAACGCTCTCTGAAATATCTCACAGTGTAAGCATCCTCAAATCTTTCTCTTCTCTTTTCATCATCATCAACAGACTCCCCACGAACAATCTCTACTCGGATGTCTTCAGACTCCCCCTTTCGATATGCTTGGATCGCAGTCTGGCATGTTGAAATCATAAAGTCTTCAGGTATTGGAACCTGGCACTCTATCTTCAGATAACCTGCACATTCTCTACCCAAAAATAAATTTTCTGATGATAACATGTAAAAATAATCTCATCATCTAATGAATCACTCGCAGAAATTATACAATCAAAGAATGATTTTACAATGTTAATCTTTGATGAACCATTTGAAGATATATCATTTTTATTTTCAAAACAACACACTCTCCCAAACTGTCACGACCCCCGACCCCATCCTGGCCGGAATCGGTGCCGTGAGCAGTCCAGTGGTACCGGTGGTTATTTTTGAAAAATGTTGCAGCGGAATTTTCATCAGGACCATGAGTTAGGAAAAATATCAGAGTTTATAAAACACTGGATTTGATTTAAATGGGATAAACCCCTGTTTTACAATGGTAGCTTTAATAAAGATAAATTTTATTTTATAAAACAATATTTCTTAATTTGATTAAAATAAACCACTTCTTGATGCCTTTCAGTGCCGTATCTAGCCTTTATTCCAATCTATGGTAATTACCTGAAACATGTTTGAAAAAGGTTTTGTCAGTGGAAAATACTGAGTGAGATCATTCCATTTTTTATAAAATATATTGTTATACCTTACATTATTAAGGTTTTTTATATTTATTTGTATTTACCCCACTCAATCAGTATTTTGTCACATGATGGCAGTTCCAATATAACAGCAATAATATCACTCATTGGCTTACTTTCGTCCAATAGTGAATTTATCAAATAACTATACTTTACTATTATTCAATTTATCTGTCATTAGGCGATTCCTGTGACGGGGTCATATCACTGTTGATCATTCTTTCAACTAGTGACTCTGGTTATATCACTGTTGATCATTCTTTCAACTAGTGATTCTAATTATAACACTGTTGATCATTCTCTCAACTAGTGTCTTTGGTCATATCACTGTTGATCATTCTTTCAACTAGTGACGCTGGACATGATGATGTCCTATGACATTACTTTGTCAAATATATTATTTATGGCACAAAAGCATGTAATCCAGAATAATGACATTTTATGTCAACTATTATAACTTATTCAATATGTCAATTCACTAATTATAATATCATGATATAGTAACCTGACTACAAATAGAATACATTATACTTGACTTTATTATGGTATCCACCATTTAGATTTATTCTTAAACATACATTAAATTTATTAACAATTTAATGTTAAGATAATATTAGTTATAATTGTGGTCATGCTATTATTAGCTAACTTTCTGGCTAATCGTAAAGAGGATCAAATAATGTATAAAACTTCCCATACCAGCAGTTATTATAAAATATAATAATTTAATCACTGTAAGTATAACTGGTAACCATTTAGGATTTTTAGAAAGCATTTGTAATATAATTGTATCACAAAAGGTGATAAAAATGTGATAAAAGAGTATGGACTCACAAACGGTGAGAAAAGAGAAATGAACTCACATTGCAGATTTCTACGGGCAAAGTTTAGTCTACATATAAGCCTAGATTTAATTTGAGCAGAGTCTGGCCTACTGAATTGCCTTGATTAACCTAATAACAATTCACACAAACGGGGTTGTAACTAACACAGCAGTTACGACAATTCACGAGATTAAACCCTCACAACGATTAATAAGTGCAATACTTAACAATTCAATCGGATTCACAACGAATAACAGAGCATAGTCCGAATTCGAACAACACTCATATATTCAAGTCGAAATCACTATGAATAACAAAGTATAAGCTCAATTTGAGCAGCACCCGGAAAATCGTTGGATAGTTACAATCGATCGGACGTTGAATCGTAATAGCGATCGAGTTATTACCCTGATTGCGACAGCGTTTCGAGGTGTGTGTGTGTTAATTGTGGTAAACAGAGCATAACTCCGTCAAATTTCCGACTTTGTTCGTCGTTCAAGTGTCCAGAATCAAGTGCCAATGTTCTGCTATTTATACCCAATTTTGGCACTGCTTACGGACCGTAAGCCTGAGCCCTTACGGTCCGTAAGGGACACCTAAAATTCTTTGGCTTGCCCCCCACGGGACTAGCCCTGATGAGTCAACAGTTTTGGCCAATAGAATTCAAACAACGATTTATTAAGATAATCGTTAACTAGGTTTTACCCCCCTTGAGTTTAGGGGTCCTGATCCTGATTCCGATTGTTCTGAAACTTTCAGGGTTTGTGTAGGATTACTTGGGTGTCTTAATTAGGTTTTCCTATTGAATAAAATAATATAATAAATAGTGGTTTTGACGAGGGTTGTTACATCCTCCCCACCTTAATAAAAATCTCGTCCTCGAGATTTGGGTTATGATATTTCTATTAGATTTATGTCATAATTTAGTCAATAAACTAGATTCTTAAGGTAAATGACACAGAATCAAATTTTGTGAATACTAGCTGTATAAGTAGGGTTCAAAAAGTTCAATTGAAATAGTTCAAGAAATCGATGACAACCGAATGAGATGAAATGATATAGTTTCGAATGGAACTAGGTTCAAGCCAACAGATATATGATCAAATAGATATCTGTTTACAGTTAGTGAATGACTTTTTAGAATAAAATTCATGGTCAAAAGAAAACTTACTTTGATTGGCAACTGGGGAAGACTCAGAATCAATAAGGTCAGAATGAAATAATAGCACGAAGATGATTGTTAATTATCGAATCATATCAAGAGAAAAATTAGTGTGTTGACATTATTGAATTTGCAAGGATACACCGAAATACAACAGAGTTTAGTGTATCATTGTCTTAATACACAATTGTATCAAGACTACTTTCAAATGATGAGGCAAACGAAAGATATACGTGGGTTTTGAATGATTCGTATGTTTATGATAAGCTACAAGTTTATAACGATTCCGCAAGGTGTCGTAATGATTGGAATAATTTCAATAATTACGGTGCTCGAACAATTTCACCGTATAATTAACTGAAAGTTTAAATGAAGAAAACTTGGATATTCATTTCAAATAGGAGTTTCAATTTATAATGAAAAGACCAAATGAAATATTATAGAATTTTCGATAAATGATGAAAGAAACGTTTAAGAAGTACACCGGAATATGATACGAATTTGTGTACTTTTATCTTAACACATAGTTGTATTAAAACTGATTAAGAATATGAACAAAAAAATTAAAATTCGTACATTAGGAGTGAAATTGAAAATAGCTCAAGCTACAAATTTATTATGACGCCACAAGGTGTCATAGTGATTGAAATAGTAGCGGTGAATGAAACGAGTTTCACCATGATGTAAATCAAATGAAGTAAATCCGAATGTTTCAAATAAATCTAGTAGGATTTTTGAACTGAAATGGAAATAATGAAATAATATTTTTCGATCAAAGATGATAAAGCAATAAAGATTACGAAACGTTCGATTGCTGATATAAAAATCATCAAGAGATACACTGAAATATGAAATGAATTTGTGTATCATTATCTTAGCACACGATTGTGTTAAGATTGATTTTGATAAGATAACTATCAAAGCGGATTTAATATAAATAATAATTAAACCCGTATGTAAGAGGTGCAACGAGATTAGCACAAGCTTCGAATTTGTGAAAACGTCACCATGAGGTGATCGTAACCAAATAAATGATTCAATGAAAGTGAAGATCAACCAAGTCGGTTATGGGCTTGAATAGATGAAGTACTTGGCAAAATTTATTTATTTAAAACTTCTACTTATATTAGGGTTAAATAATAACTTAACTTAGATATTATATATCAGTGACTATGTCTGGAATCATCTCTGCTTCTTGTGTAGTAAGTACGTATGCTCGCGCGTTCTTCTTAGCTCCGTCTGTTGTTCTAGCCTTGTTGTCAGATGCTTTTGGTTAGTTTCGGGCAATATGGTTTGATGTGTCCGGTTTCCCCGCAATTGTAACAGACGTTAGTTTTCCTTCTACACTCTTCCTCTATATGCCCAGTCATCTTGCAGAAGTCACAGTAAGGTGTTTTCCTAAAACGACATCGTCCTGAATGCGTTTTGTTACAGTTTCTGTAGATAGGTTGCTCCAATAACGGTTCAGTTTCTTTCTTCTTGAATTCTTGGAAAATTTTCTGGGCTAACTTTTTTTTCTTGTTTTCTTCTCTTGTGCGGATTAGTCCATCTGTCAGCATGTTAGCTAGTTCAACTGCTTCCTTAATAGTCTGTGGTCTAACGACTTTGACTATGTCTCGGATTTCGCTAACTAATCCCCAAATATAACGAGAAATTAGTACGGGTTCTGGTGAAGCCAGAGTTGGTACCATTCTTGCATATTCGAAGAATGTTGTCGTATATTCACGACAATTCACATCTATCATTTTATGATTTAAGAACTTGTTAGTCATTCGTTTCTTTTCATAAGGAGGACAAAATTTCCTTTCTACCATTTCCTTGAACTTTTCCCAGTTCATGGCATAAGCCATGTCACTTCCTTTTGCCTGAAGAATAGTATTCCACCATTCTAAGGCTTCTTCCTTAAAGAGGTTAGATGCATACATCACCTTATCTTCTTCAGCACATTTGCTGATCGTAAGAACAGCTTCCGTCTTTTCCAACCATCGCAGAACAGACGTGGCACCTTCACTTCCTGCGAACTCAGTTGGTTTACAGGCTAGAAATTCTTTGTAGGTGCATCCGAGAGTCATCGCCTTCTTCTTCTTGGGAAATGGGGTTTTGGTAATATCATTATTATCACTATTGACACTATGGTTAAAACTATCGTCACGGGTATGCTTGCTACTCGTAACTTTGGTGGGTTCTAGGGGATTTTTAATAGCTTTAATTATTAAAGGTAAAGCATTAGTTATTCCTTGAGCTATTAGATTTTCTATAGCATTTTTATCCAAAGGATTTTCATTATTAGTATGAGCTTCTGGATTATGTGATACTTCATTCGACATTTGGATTGCAAATATTTTCACTTATTAATATCACAGAATAATTAAAACAAAATAATACCTCCAGGATATTATATGTGCATATTGACATATACATATTCATGTACAACACATAAGTTAATTTGTATTAGTTTCCTAACTTTATTGTTTAGGTATTAAAGAACACCTAAATAGCTTAAACAAGTGGCTTAACTTATACTAAGGCATCTTTTCTTATTCAACCTTTGAATGTTATCAGATGTGCTACCAGTTAATAGCAATCTCCTAACTCTTTTATTTAAGTTTAAATATTATTATCACAACACTTATAGGCTCAAAGTAGTGACTTAGCTCTGATACCACCTTCTGTCCCGACCCCCGACCCCATCCTGGTCGGAATCGGTGCCGTGAGCAGTCCAGTGGTACCGGTGGTTATTTTTGAAAAACGTTGCAGCGGAATTTTCATCAGGACCGTGAGTTACGAAAAATATCAGAGTTTATAAAACACCGGATTTGATTTAAATGGGATAAACCCCTGTTTTACAATGGTAGCTTTAATAAAGATAAATTTTATTTTATAAAACAATATTTCTTAATTTGATTAAAATAAACCACTTCTTGATGCCTTTCAGTGCCGTATCTAGCCTTTATTCCAATCTATGGTAATTACCTGAAACATGTTTGAAAAAGGTTTTGTCAGTGGAAAATACTGAGTGCGATCATTCCATTTTTTATAAAATATATTGTTATACCTTACAGTATTAAGGTTTTTTATATTTATTTGTATTTACCCCACTCAATCAGTATTTTGTCACATGATGGCAGTTCCAATATAACAGCAATAATATCACTCATTGGCTTACTTTCGTCCAATAGTGAATTTATCAAATAACTATACTTTACTATTATTCAATTTATCTGTCATTAGGCGATTCCTGTGACGGGGTCATATAACTGTTGATCATTCTTTCAACTAGTGACTCTGGTTATATCACTGTTGATCATTCTTTCAACTAGTGATTCTAATTATAACACTGTTGATCATTCTCTCAACTAGTGTCTTTGGTCATATCACTGTTGATCATTCTTTCAACTAGTGACGCTGGACATGATGATGTCCTATGACATTACTTTGTCAAATATATTATTTATGGCACAAAAGCATGTAATCCAGAATAATGACATTTTATGTCAACTGTTATAACTTATTTAATATGTCAATTCACTAATTGTAATATCATGATATAGTAACCTGACTACAAATAGAATACATTATACTTGACTTTATTATGGTATCCACCATTTAGATTTATTCTTAAACATACATTAAATTTATTAACAATTTAATGTTAAGATAATATTAGTTATAATTGTGGTCATGCTATTATTAGCTAACTTTCTGGCTAATCGTAAAGAGGATCAAATAATGTATAAAACTTCCCATACCAGCAGTTATTATAAAATATAATAATTTAATCACTGTAAGTATAACTGGTAACCATTTAGGATTTTTAGAAAGCATTTGTAATATAATTGTATCACAAAAGGTGATAAAAATGTGATAAAAGAGTATGGACTCACAAACGGTGAGAAAAGAGAAATGAACTCACATTGCAGATTTCTACGGGCAAAGTTTAGTCTACAGATAAGCCTAGATTTAATTTGAGCAGAGTCTGGCCTACTGAATTGCCTTTATTAACCTAATAACAATTCACACAAACGGGGTTGTAACTAATACAGCAGTTACGACAATTCACGAGATTAAACCCTCACAACGATTAACAAGTGCAATACTTAATAATTCAATCGGATTCACAACGAATAACAGAGCATAGTCCGAATTCGAACAACACTCATATATTCAAGTCGAAATCACTATGAATAACAAAGTATAAGCTCAATTTGAGCAGCACCCGGAAAATCGTTGGATAGTTACAATCGATCGGACGTTGAATCGTAATAGCGATCGAGTTATTACCCTGATTGCGGCAGCGTTTCGAGGTGTGTGTGTGTTAATTGTGGTAAACAGAGCATAACTCCGTCTAATTTCCGACTTTGTTCGTCGTTCAAGTGTCCAGAATCAAGTGCCAATGTTCTGCTATTTATACCCAATTTTGGCACTGCTTACGGACCGTAAGCCTGAGCCCTTACGGTCCGTAAGGGACACCTAAAATTCTTTGGCTTGCCCCCCACGGGAATAGCCCTGACGAGTCAACAGTTTTGGCCAATAGAATTCAAACAACGATTTATTAAGATAATCGTTAACTAGGTTTTACCCCCCTTGAGTTTTAGGGGTCCTGATCCTGATTCCGATTGTTCTGAAACTTTCAGGGTTTGTGTAGAATTACTTGGGTGTCTTAATTAGGTTTTCCTATTGAATAAAATAATATAATAAATAGTGGTTTTGACGAGGGTTGTTACACAAACCATCTGTTCATCATGTTTAGCACTTGGAATTTTGAAAATCAACTTTTCAATATAAGCTGTCGAAAATCTTTTTGAATTTTTCAAAAATTTATGCTAAAACACACTAAAATCTTTTTGAATTTTTCAATGTAAAGAAATGAAATGCAGAGAAGAAATATTTACATACAATATTTTTGTGAGTTTGTGTAAGAGGATTATATCAGTTTATGAGACAAATCACCAACACCGTTAAGCTTTAAACATTTTAAGTTTTAAACGATTCACTTAGATTGTTAGTATACTGGTCCACCTAGTTTTTCACACAGAGTTCAACTGTTTCGAGATACGAGTTTAATGTTTTAATCACTTAAACTTATTCGCGTGTCCCACCTTAGAATATACTCCCGTATCCAGATCCCAATATTCAGTCTTACAGGTGAGTATACCTAGATGATATCTGTAAGGGGTTAGATGCGAAACCGTGAGAGCTCAGGTCAGAACTTCCGTTCAGCAGAGAGATGTCGGCTCGACTTTTGGTGGGTCCCCTTTAGAGGATCTTTTTTACAACAACAATGACTATCAATTTTATTGTTTCATTGATTTGCTGAGGGCGGCACTGTATTTCAAGCATTTGCAGAAAGTATTATCCGGGGACTAGGTCAGTACTTCCATACAGCAGAAGTCCCGGGATAATACTCCAGATATCACTAAGCATAAAGACCTAGTATCTCAGAATAAGGGACCTTTTAAACAAGATTTCGGGGGTGACCCATATATCTAAGAGATGTTACCCACAAATTAAGCAAGTTTGAAATTTAGGTTTATATCTCGTCACAGTTTATTAAATGTGTAAAAACCTACTGACACATCATCAGTGAGACCGTTTATCACTATTAAACTCTCCAATTCTTTAGCATGTTGTGATAGTCCACTGATGTACTATCATTTCCTTTTTTTCACAACAAACTCATTTTTGGTTTTTATCATGTTTTTGTCTTTTTCAAATTTTCTAATGTTTTTGGATTTTCTGATGAAAATTTCTACTCCCCCTAAAATGTAAACACATTAAAGAAAATTGAAAACAAACTGTATAGAAACATGACAACCGATATCAAATCGCATCAATTCGCCATTCACTTGGCATAAACAATCAGAACTCCCCCTATCAACAAACTATTTTCTCATTTAGATTTCAAAACACTTAAGTTTGTTTTAATCAAAATGATTTTTCCGGAAAATAAGTTTGGTTGATTTTACCACTTGTATGTATACCATTAGTAAATTCAGGGATGTGGTTCATCATATTGTCTTTTAATCAATTGTAGGCAAATGCAAGTACAAATTAATGTCCTTGATTTACCATATGCAAGCATGTACAAACATAAACAAACCTTTTTACCGTTTATACGACTACATTACCGAATAAATTCCTCAAGAAAGATGCCGATACCTGCTCCTCGCTGACCAACCTGGGAGCTCCGGCATAGTCCTTCAACCTGTAAAATTTTAACAATTTCAAACACTTTTAAAAATCATCCTAATTAAACATGAAAGATGCCGATTCCTAATCCACGATTACCAACTTGGGATCTCTGGCAAATCCGGTGTTTTACTCAAACATAATGTCCACCCAAGCCTCACCAGCCTTGGGTGACTTTGGAACACATCTGTCCCACCAACATTTTGATTTATAAAACTCTTTAGCACCCTTAACTTTCTTATCAACCATTTTCCCGAAAATGTGCTTGACATTCCCGTTGAAAGCTTTCTCAACATCAAATTCTCCCTTATCAGCGAAGAATTGATTTGAAATCTCTACTTTTCCCACTTTCTTCATCAAATTTTCCTTTGACAATGGAGGAAAATTCTCATCGTTCACTTCTGGAACGGAAACGACAACTCTTTTCTTAACCGATGACTCCTCTGATTTTATGGAATCAGATTCATTGTCAGAACTACTTTCTGTTTTAACAGTCCACTTTTGTTTGTTCAAATCACCTCTTCTTTTGTAAAAACGTTTTGAACTTTCACCCTTTTCAGAACTTGAATTTTCAAACAAATTACCATTTTTCACCAATTGTTCTTTTTTATCATCACAAATCTTTTTCAAATTTGAGTTAGAAGAAACTCCCTGTTTTTGGTAATTGGTCTTGGGACAATTCCAAGCTATGTGACCAATTTCTTGACATTTGAAACAGGTTCTTCTGTCAACTCTTTCAACAAACTTTCTCACATTCTTCTTCACTTCAGCAAGAAACTCTTGATTTGTCTGCTTCCAAAATGGTTTCTTCTGTTCATCCTCTGAGCTTCCTCCTGAAACAAATTTTGTTTTTGGTTTATAAATTTTCTGATTTTTATAATTTTCTGACGAACTAAAACCAAGACCTTTCTTTTTGAGATTACCATTATGGTTTGGTTGCTTTTGGAAATTATAACCACAACCGTAACCCATTTTCTTGTTAACTCTTTGTTTAATCCTTGAAGTGTAAGGTTTAGGTCTTGCAGTACGATTTAAATCTTTTATTTCAGAAATATTAATTTCTGTTAACTTGAAAACCTTTTTGATCATTTCAGTTTTAACACTTCTTATTGGGAATTCCTCATCAAAATATAATTTGTCTGAATCATTCAATGTATATGCTACTTTGACTGATCCGTCATTCAAATTAGATTTTGATAACAGGAATTCTTTATTGTAAACCCTCTTAACCAGTGAACTCGGACTTTTCTCAGACGAACTCGAACTATCTGACTTAGACTCCGACTTTGACTCTTCATCCATATCCAACACCTGATCGACAACTTTCTTAACTAACTCGGACTCATGATCAGTGTCAGACGCTGTGAATGTGACATCAATATTGTCTGGTAATTCATCAGTGATTTCAGACTTTAATTTGATGCTTAGAGCCTTGTCTACCCTTTCCTCATTTGGTTTCCTGGGGGAATAACTCTCAAAGATAGGAGGCGGACATCTGTTATACTTGACACTTTGTGGCTTACCAGTATCCTCCTCTTTTTCTTTCTTCTTCTTGAAAGCTTCAAGACCTGTAACAGTAGGATAAACCCGATCAATTAGATAATCACAAGTAGTATAACTCAAAAGTAATCGGTTAATCCTTTCACTCTCAATTTTCTCAAGTTCCAGCTCCTTCTTCAGCTTAGCACAATCTTCGATGTAATCATTAATGACACTTTGCTTTGTCATCAAAGTTGCACTCATTTTGTCATTTGCTTTCTCAATTTCTGCATTCGTTCTTTTCAAACTATCAACTGTGCTGTTCAATACGTCGTATGACTCTTTCACATACTTTACATCAGACAGTAGATCTTCTTTCATTTTCTCTAACTCAGCAATCTTCTTGTCTTTTCCTTCACAATCTTTGCAAGATTCTGAACATTTATCACAAGGCTTCGTAACTTCAACTACCTTTTCAACTATCTTTTCAATTTCTACAGTCTTTTCAACTTCCACAAGTTTCTCGACCTCGACAATCTTTTCTACTTCGACCACTCTTTTCAACTTCAACTATTTTCTCAACTTCCACAAGTTTCTCGACTTCGACAATTTTCTCCACTACAATCTCAGCAACTGCTTTATCTTTTGTTTCTACAGTTTCAGTCTTCGCCTTTTCATCAGCGAGTAGCTTTGCTGCTTCTAGCTCTCTCTGCAATCAAACAATCTTCTTCTGATTCAGCATCTCAACTTTATCTGCATAGAAAAAATTAAAGCTGTCAGGATCAATGCTTTTTCTACATTTGTTAAGATACTCTTCCTCATCATCCGTATCAACATCGCTTCCAAGATCTGGAAATATCGGAATCCTTTTCTGACAATCCTCATTTTGATCCAGAATTCTGGTAACAAGTGCCACATCAGATTTAGTTCCGCTAGGTATATACTTGTCCCAGCTAAATCCCTGTGCAACAAACTCATCACTTTGATCTATTATCCCAAAATAAGCTTTCCTATTTGCTTCTTCAATCATTTTCCCATGAGCAGTTTGCGGTTCCTTTTGTTTAGGTTGTTGATCGATTTGATGAAAGATTGATTTCTGATAATAATTGCTCTTTTCTTGACTTCCAGTTGACTCTTGGTTCTTACATTACCGTTTAAGGTGACCTTTTCCTTTACATCGGAGACAAGTAACCTTTGACTTGTCAAAACCAAGTGGAGAAGTAGCCATTCCTCGAAACTCATCTCTGCCCGTAATCTGTTGAAATTTTTCAGCTTTCCTGCAGGCACTAGCCAAACACCATTTCACGTCCATCAGCTCAAGCTCTTCTGCATCAATTTGGTCGTAATCTTCTCTTGTGAGCATCGGATTACCAATTCTTCCAGCAATCAAACTTTCATATGACTCTAACATGGCTACAAGAGATTCCATGTGTTGCTTAGCCACTTCAGGAGACAGATTCTGACCATTCTGAATAGTTAAAGTAACATTGCACTGCAGATTATTTGGATTTTGCTTTTGAGAACTAGGGGTGTTGCTGTTTGGATCAAAGCTTGAGAATGATGAAGTAGATCCGCCACTTTGAGTTGTAGTACTTGCACTTGGACTTGCAGAACCATCTGCACTGAATGCAGTACTAATCTTTGGACTTTGACTGGGAGTGGCCTTAAACTTGTTCCCTCGATAGTACAGACTGACATCTTGCTTCGCATTCAGATTTGTCATGATAGCTGTCTTTTGAATATCCAGCTCCTGCTCTTCGATTTTCTGAATAAACTGAGCCAAATTCATGCTCTCGGACTTTCTCATAAGTTTCACAACCATCAAATATGTTCCCCACTTATGCTGTGGTAACGCCTCAGCTAGTTTGTCGACCCACTCATCGTCCTCTTTCTTGATGTCCAACCTACCCATTTCCAATACCAGATGACAATATCTATCTATAGTTTGCTTGGTTGTTTCATGATCAAACGCAGTAAACATGTCAAACGATTTCTTCAATAATGCCTTTTTGTTTTTGATCATATCAGCACTCCCTCTGAATTTCTGAATCAAAGCCTCCCAGATGGATCTAGTTGTACCATTATGTTGAAGCAAGACAAAAATGTCTTCTTTAACTGCTTGCTGAAGAATGCTGTTCATCATTTTCTCACTCGTGTATTTTAACTTGTCAGCTTCTGTAAAATCATTAAAACCCTTCTCTAATCCACGTTCATTCTTTGGTTTCTCATAATCTTTTAGCAATGAACACCAGGCATCGAATCTGTAAGCTTGAACCCAGTTCTCGAATCGGTTTTTCCAACCCTGAAAATATTCAATGTACATGAGTTTCGGTGGTTTTTGATGAGTTCCCGTCTCATTCTCATTATACACGCTTCAACAGCGGTTACAGGGGCAACCGGTGTTGCGAAAGTATTGTAAAATTCTTCAGCCATGTTTCAAAACTCAGATGATACTTCGGGAAATACCTGACAACACACAAATAAAACACAATCAGTTTAAAGATTTATCAATTAATAGAAACGAACTGGTACTCGAACTGGTGAATATTCTGTGCGGACTGAAGTTTGACACACTTTGCGGACTGCTATGACCCGGAACAAATACGAATGATTTGACCCTTTTACGTGCAAACTGACTGACTTTCAAACGACCTGATGAATACTTCAAGTGAACTGTACAAAATTCAAACGATCTGGAATTCGTATGACCAGGAGATGATTTTAACCACTCCAAGTGAACTGATGACTTTTTCAAGCAACCTGAACAACTCGTGTGATCTAAGGAACTCAAACTTCCAACAACCTGAATTGGTGCGAATAGAATTTTGTGTGGACAATCTCAAACCTTGAGCCGAGATATTTAAGTGACAAACTGTTGGTGCACTACATCTGTTGATTTCGTCTTGTATCATGTTATGTATTGTATTGATTAGATTAGGGCGCGTTTTACGAGAAAACTAGAGAGTATATGTGTTTTAGAGAGTAGGTCCGCTTATACGTACATGTCCGTATGTGGGAACCTATCTGGTTAGGTCCGCTTATACGTACATGTCCATATGTGGGAACCTATCTGTTCAGGTCCGCTTATATGAACATGTTCGTATGTGGGAACCTACCAACACTATATATACCCCATAAGCGGATCTCATTTGTAACCTTGTTGATTTCCATACCGAGGTGCTGCCGGTGTGAGAATTGAATGTAAACGCTGTTAAATCAATCAGAAAAGTGATTTAAGAGAATATCTAGCTGTTTCTACATCAGGTACTTGTTTTCCGAACCTGTATCTGATCAAAACTCCTCTGATAGACTCGTACGGGTCAAAACACGATCCTACAAGTGGTATCAGAGCTTCAGGAGGAGGAGTTCTATAGAGATTTGCTGGATTTCATCTAAAATTCTTACTTCTACACCTTCTTTCTTCATCAGAACGAGATTTTACGGTCGGAATTCGCTCAAAATTTCACAGATTGTAGGTTATTGATCATTGTCAAATCCCTGAAAGTTTGACCTTAAAATTCACACTAAAAATGGTCCAAATTAACCTCCGATTAAGGTCCGCTTTTATGAACAAGGTGTAGATCCGCTCATTTGAACCATTCACGTTCGCTTATTTGGACAAATATTGCATTAGGTCCGCTCCAAATTGCTTGTAGGTTCGCTTCAAAGAACAATCTGGTTCGCTTATTTGACACATGGTTCGCTTATTAGACACATGGTCCGCTTGTATGACATCATAGGTCCGCTTCAGTGTCATTTATTTTGATAGGTCCGCTTCAAAGTCTGGTCCGTTCCAAGTGTTCTTGATAGATCCGCTTTTAGTGACAAACTTTAATAGATCCGCTTTTCTGACAAAATTCAAGTCCGCTCATTAGGTCAAAACAAGGTCCGCTCATTAGGTCCGCTCATCTGGTCAATATGGTTTAATCAAAGTAGTCACGTGAAAGTTGTCGGCTTATTCAAAGTGTGTGGTCCAATGAGAGCCCAAAAGAACACATGTTATTGTCAGTAAAGTTGACGGCTGAAGTAATTCATCATTAATGATAATGGAAGGCCATCATTTGAAGTATGAATTGCATGAAGAACTTTGGCCCAATCAAGAATTTTACCACTTTTAACCAAGTTATTGTTGTCAGTTCATTACATACACTGCGGCCCAATCAAGAATTTTAAAAGATAAAATGGTTTATCACTTTTAATTGAGGCCCAATCACCATCAAGTATTAACAAAGTCAATTGGTTACATTTATGGCCCAATGAGAATTTATAAGTTTTAAAATTGTTGTCGGCAACTTGTTTGGTTTAATAGTTGCATGTGATCAGTTTGTATTTTATCAAAGTTGTCGGCCACCTCCAAGTTGAGTTCAAATTGAGTTCAAGTTCTCGGCCCATGTTTCATTATCATCAGCCCATTTTCATTATCATCAGCCCATGTGAACAACATTCTTCGACCCAATCTCAAAAGGAAATCAAAAAGTGGTGTCAGCCTATCTTGTATCTTCGGCCCAAGTTCAAATTAAAAAAAAAAAAAACAAAACAAGCTCAAAGCATAACAGTTCACTAGAGTTGGTTAAGTCCATTTGAATTCGAACTAGTTCCAGGTCGTGTGGTTTTAGCCAGGTCATTGGAAAAGGTCGTTTTGAATTTGATCCGGGTCATAGCAGTCCGCATAGTGTGTCAATTTTCAGTCCGCATGGAATATTCATTAGTTCGAGTGTTTCAGTTCGCATAGAGTATCAGTTTGATTCAGTTGCTTTGATAAGTGTTTTAAACTGATTGTGTTTTGTTTGTTTGTGTACATCAGGTAATACAAGTGTGAAACATGGATACTGAGTTTTACAACGCATTTGCTACAACTCCTGCTAGTCCGTCTGATATTACAAAGACCATGACAATGGAGAATGAAACCGGAACAATGCAAAAACCCCCGAAACTTATGGGAATTGAGGATTATCACGGATGGAAGAAACGGTTCGAGAATTGGGTGCAGGCGAATCATTTAAAAGCTTGGGAGAGCATCGAAACTGAATATGAGAGGCCAAAGAATTCAGTGGGTGTTGATAAAATCATTTCAGAGTTCACTGAGCAAGAGAGGGAGAGTTATAAAGCAGAAAAGATGATGATCAATTTGCTACAGCAAGCTGTTAAGGAAGATATATGTGTGTTGCTTCAACACGATGAAAATGCTTATTCTATCTGGGAAGCTCTTAAGAAGAAGTTTGAGGGAAGTACTGAAATGCTACAAAGTAAAGCAGCTTTGTTGAAAAAGGAGTTTGAGTTGTTTACGTGTATGACTGGTGAGACGACCAAGACTCTCATTGAGAGATACTGTCATCTTGTACGCACTATGTCACAGCTGAAGATAACAAAAACTCCAGCTGAATGGGTTGAAAAGCTTGCTGATGCATTACCGCAAAAGGAATGGGGCACATATCTGATGATATTGAAGAATTCCGGACAGTTTAGCAGACTATCTATTGCACAGTTTATCGAGAAGCTGGAGGCACAGGATCTGGAGCAGCAGAAAATTGCTAGAATGAACAGTTCAACTCATCAGCAAGATATCAAACTGTACTATAAAGGAAATGTTCAAACTGCTGAAGCCAGTCCAAAGATACAAACTGCATTTAGTGCTGGAAATCAGTCTCCGCCTAGCAGTCAAGGATCAGTCAACACTAGTGGATTCTCAACGGTAAATCCTCCAAGTGTTCAAAGTGCATCTGCTGGAAATGGGCATTCGATTCAGTGTAATGTAGCTCTACATCTTCAAAATGGTCAAAATTATTCTGAAGAAGTTGTAAAGCATCATATGGGATTACTGGTCACTGCATTAGAGTCTTATGAAGGGTTGATTGCCAGAAGAATTGGCAATCCGATGCTCACAAAGGAAGATTATGACCAAATTGATGCAGAGGAGCTAGAACTGATGGATATTAAATGGGCCTTAGCGAGCGTTTTGAGGAGAGCAGAAAAGTTTAGATTGGTTACAGGGAGAACTGATTTCTTGGATGCAAACCTTTCTAACTTAGGATTGATAAATCTAAAGTTGTTTGTTTTCGTTGCAGGGAGAAAGGTCACTTTAAAAGAGAATGCAAAAATCAGCAGCCAAGAGGAGAAAAAGATTCATTTGGAAAAGATGATTACTATAAGAAGTCAATTTATCAACAAATCACTTATCAACCAAATCAACAGAAGGCAGCTTAAACAGCACATGGTCAAATGATCGAAGATGCAAACAGGAAAGCTTATTATGGCATCGTTGATCAAGATGACGAGAAAATGGCTGAAGGTTTTAGCTGGGACAAGTTTATTCCAGCTGATTCAAATGTTAAAGCGTTCATTGCACATATTATTCGAAAACCAGAAATGTTGAAAGAATGGATGGAAGTGTTATCAGATGAAGAGAAAAGTGAAGATGAAGAATCTGTTTCATCTGAAAACAGTTCATCAGAAACAAGTGATAGTGATGAAGAAATTGAACAGATTAATATTGGAAAAACTCACTTATCCTCTGATAGTTTTGAATTTTATTTTGCAGAAAAACTGAAGAAACTGAAAGAGAGGAAAGCTGCAAAGGAAATGAAGGAAGTCAAAGTGATTGAGAAGATTGTGTAAGTTGAAAAGATAGTTGAAGTCGAGAAGATCGTTGAAATCACAAAACCCTGTCTTACATGTTTCGAGTCTTGTAAACAATGTATAGAGAAAGACGAGAGGTTTAGTGAGTTAGAAAAGTTGAAAGAACAGTTGTTATTTGATGTAAAGAATTTGAAAAAGTCGTATGATGTATTGAACAGGCATGTGAATAGTCTGGAGAAGACTAACTCTGAAAGAGAGAAAGCTTTGAAAATGATGAATGCTACCATGATGACAAAGCAGAAAGAGATCAACATGTACATAGAAGAATGTGCAAAATGGAAGAAAGAGTTGGATAGTGAAGCAGCTGAAAATGAAAGAATCAGAAGACTGCTGCAAAGTTACAAAGGCTGTGACTACATAATTGATAGAATTTATCCGACAGTTGAAGGATTTGAAGCGTTTAAAGATGAAGAAACAAAGCCAAAGAAGAAGAAGGATACTGGTAAGAAACAGGGTGTCTGTTATAATAAGTGTCCGCCTCCGATTTGGGAAGGGTACTCGCCTAGAAAACCTAATGAAGAAGAACTAAAACAGGTGGTCAATATTAAGCTAGAATCCGAGATAACCGATGTTTTACTTGTCACACCCCAACCGATGGCGGAAACATCGAGATGAGACGTACAAACTGTTCAAAGACATCATAACACTAATTGTGACAATAATTAAAGTTTATTTCATTGATAATCATAAGTTTCATACAATATATAGAAAAGTTCAAATACATAACATAGATTTGGAAATTTAAATAGTTGATGGGTTTCTAAGCCATCCTAGTCTTTTCTTGTTTTTCTTGGATCCTCAACCTGCAGTATGCATTTAAAATACAATCAACAAATAATTGCTGGCGAGTATACAGGTTTGATATAGCATAATAGAGTTAATAGTTTATCAAATCTAATCCATGTGAACAACTGATATTCAATTAACTGTCATACTCGTAACGATGAAATCCACATGTCCAAACCATAGTTACGCAATTAACATAGCCTAACCCTCGAAAGGGTGGTAATAGAGTTAATAGATTAAACCTAACAATACCCGTATATACGGGAGGGGCGTTACAACCTACAGCGCTAAAATTGGCGGATGTTACAGTCTCCCCTACTTTAGGAGATTTCGTCCTCGAAATCTAAGATTAACGTATTTCATAAAAATTTAGAACAATCCACATGCCATACTTAGTTAACAAGATTAACGTATCCCTGGCATGTGAATACACAGGTCAACCCATCGAGTATGTTAAGGTGTGGCTTCTTACGAAGTTAATGACAAGTTTATCACATAAAGTTTAACCCAAGTAACACGAATCCAGTATATCGTATTAGCATGCACGTGGAATAAATTCTAAAATTTTTGAAAAGGAACGTTCAATCATAAAATTTCATTGAGAACGAATAAAAGTTGGTAACTACCTCCGAGGTAAGAGAATCACCTCTAGCTCGTTGGTGAAGTTAGAAAGTGAGTGGAGCTAATCATCAAGGTTTGGGAATCACCCCTATCTTGATGATAAGTTTCCATTTTTTTTTTTTTTTGGGAATATGAGTATTAACAAGCATCAAGATGTATCAAAGTATTCATATATAATGTATTATTTTGTGCATTGCATAAGAAAATGTTCATGTTTAAATGGATAGATTGTGCAATGAAAGTGTTTATCATTGTGTTTTTGATATAGGAAATGCATACTACACCCAAAAGTGTAAAATGGAAAATGGGTCAAGTATACTCACCTTTGGTTGCGTTGCGTATTTTGGAATAAGAATAAATCAAGAATTTCCAAGAGAACGCGCACAAGAAGATTACCCTATTAAATTGAGGATTGGTTTAATTATTTGGGAATTTGTAGAATTAGATACATGAATAAAATAATAGGCATGAACAATATAAATTCCCAAGGTATTTAAATAAATAAAATACAACAAAAGGAAGTTTAAATAAGTGCATAATTATTTAACAATCTAAATAATTATCCAACATTTTATAAACAACCTATTTATAAAATTTCTAGTTTATAAAATTAAATAAATAAATCTGAAAATAAATTAAATAAAAATTCTGATATTTAATTATATAATTCAGAAAATAATTAATTCTGAATTAATAATATACCTGATTTTTTTATAAATAATTCTGTTTTTAATAAATAGATAATAATTATAAATCTGATTATTTTAAACAAATAAATCTGTTTTATAAATTTCTGATTTTAAATTAAAACAGAAATAAAAATTCTGCTTAAAATAATATTCTGAATATAAATAATCTTATAAATAATTCTGATTTAAAAATATAAATTCTGAATATTATTAAATAATAATTCTGATTTATAAATTCTGGAATAAATAAATAAATAATTTCTGAAAATCATATTTTCTGATTAAAATATAAATCTGATTTTAAAACATTATATCTGATTTTTATAAATAAATCAAATGAGAATTCTGATTTTAAAAACAAAATATCCTGATTTAAAATAAATAAATCTGATTTATGTAATATTTCATAAATAAATAGTTAAATATTTCTGATTTTATTTTATTATTAGGAATCAGATATTAACAAATATAAACCTGATTTATATATTAATATAATATAAAATTCTGAATTATATTATTTATAATAATAATAATAATAACAACAGTAATAATCATAATAATAATAATAGTAATCGGAAAAGATAACGGATCGGTAAACGTTACCGGATCGGACGAAACAGGTGTGACCGGAGAAGGTGGTGGCAGGTGGTCAGCGGCTGTGTCCGGTGCAAGCTTCTCCGGCGAATGAAGACGTTCCGGCGACGAGACGAAACGGGTTCGGTTTATTCACGGCTTGGGTTCGAGAAACGGGAGCAAAGGAACGGAAAATGGGTGAGGTTGGACGTGATTTTATAGTAGTGTGGGTGGCCGGTTACGAGATAATGAGAGGTCAGTCCGGTTCGTATAACTGCCGGAGAAGGAGAACAGGCCGGGGAAGACGAAGGGTGTTGGCGGTTATGGTTTGTTTCAAATTCGCAATTAATGAGTGAATAAATAATAAACAGATTCAATCTGTTCACATGTTGGGCTGTAGCCCAGTTGGTCATGCACGTGTGTTTGAGTCGTTCTGGTCGCGGGTTCGAGTCCCGGGTCACGCATACCTTGGGATTTAAATCCCCTTTTTTTGATACAGTTAGTTTTAACTAACTGGATTAGCCACTAACTGAGTTTTCTAACTCAGTTAGTGCTGCCCTTTAATAAAACTAACCAGGTTAGGCTGATTTAACCTGGTTTTCACTAACGGGGTTAGATTAACCAACGGATTTGCTTAAAAACCAATAAAATCCAGAAAATAGTTATTTATTTAATTTAAATTATTATTTTCTTCATCTAAAATAATAATAAAATAATATAAAAACCACATTTAACCCAAACTTCAATATTTTTACCGAATTAGCGTATAAATTCCCAATTTTGAACGGTTTAGGGTAATCTCTTGGCAATGATGAATTAAAGAGTCGAAATTAAGATGGAATTCCTCTGTTTTTACGTGTTTAACATAGTTTCAACGTGTTTAACATAGTTTCAACGTGTTTAACATAGTTTCAACGTGTTTAACATAGTTTCATAGTTTCAATGATTCATAGTATTCAAACACAAAATATGGATAAAATCATGCAATTTCATTATGATTTCAAGTCTCGAGTACAATTTTGGAATTTGAATCAAGTACAACAAAGGTACAACTTACAAAAGTAGAAAGTACAAGTAGACTTTCCAAAAATGGAAAGTTTGAAAATACGAAATGTTACAGTCTCCCCTACTTTAGGAGATTTCGTCCTCGAAATCTAAGAGGAAGACTGTTGAAAAGATGGCATCCAAGGATTCCACAGAGGGAATAGATGAAACTTGATTGTGAATGGGAGTCATATCAAAGACATGGAATAATAGAGAATAGTGGGAGTATGGAAGTGAACGTTTGACTCTAAGTGGATGCAAGTATAAGAATGGCATAAGTATTGGATATACAAAAGTTGCGTAGTAAGAATGGAGTTTCGTCTTGGATAATCGGACATAATGCGTTTGTAAGTTGTTTAAAGTTTGCATTAGGTCCAAAAAGGTGTGCAAAACACTGAATTTCTCATGGCACGTTTCACGAAAGTTTGGTAACGTGGTGAAAACACTTATATATAGGATGTACCAGCGGTGTATCCACCATGTTTTGACCATGTTACGTCCGTTTCGTTATTCGTGTCATGTTACGTTCCATGTCTTACCATACACAGTAGTACACTCTATGGTTCTCATGCGCTTATTACTATAATCCCGTGTGCACCCGCGATTATACCAATCGTCGCATGATCCGCATAGCTTGTACTAATTTGCGTATGAATCAAGGTATACATAAATTTTGAAAATAAGATTGTGTGCGTATAAAAATGTAACATGTAAGCATGTTCGCGTTCCAAATAGTATAAGACTAACGTAAACGAATCCTTCGGGTTTCGCCCGTGTACATGTGCGAATGTATAAATTTTGAGTAAAAAGCATGAGCATAGTATAAGTTTAAATTTGAACACGCACGTGAGCATAAACATAAAACGCATGCCAGGAGTGTGAGCAAAAGTATAAGCATAACGTGTATTAAAATGAGCATAAATGTGAGCACAATTTGAGCACAAACGAATGACGTGGGTATGGACAAAATTCGTATAAATGAGAGTATAACAAAAGTACGAGTATAACATAAATCGTATAAATGAGAGTATGAACACAAGTACGAGTGTGAATACGAGTATAAATATGAGTATAAACATAAGATGCATGAGTATGGTTGTAAATGTGAAAATTAAGTGTAAAACATGAATGTTTAAGTACGAATGGAATGTATGAGTATATATATATATATATATATATATATATATATATATATATATATATATATATATATGAGTGTAAACGTGATCGTATAAATACAAGTACAAGTATGTTGTTGCGACTATGAGTATAAATATGAGTACAAGTGTAAGCATACGAACGTATTGTGGGGAGTACGTGTGTAAATATGAGTCAAAGTATAGACACGAAACGTGTCGTGGTAGTTATGAGTATATAAATACGAGGATCATAACAGACGTGAGAATGTGTCTGAATATAAATACAAGTATAAACATAGCGGTATAAGCGTATACGCAAATTGCATACGTATGAATGTGTATATGATTATAAGTAAAACGGAGGTGTATGAATATGAATTTAAGTATCACGTAAATGTATAATTGTGAGTGTGTGTATAAACGTAAAACGTATGAGTTTTGAATCGTGAGTATAACATAAATGCGTAAGTGTGAACATAAGTGGAAGCATAAAATGTATAAGTATGGACGTAGGGATTAATGATTTTGTTTATAATATAAAATTAAAATACATGAGTTTATGCGCATAAAAGGTTTAAAGTTTTGAATATGAAAGGAAAAAGAGAACGAGTGACACGCGTGAGATTGTTGTGAGATATTGACTAAAACGTGTAAAATGATATACATATATAGTTGTCTGTGCAAAACGTGAAGTTAAATTAGATTGAGTTGTCAGGAATGTAGAATCTAGTTTGTGAATTGTAAAGAGAATATAAAGGAAAACATCTTTTGATTATGCGAAAGGATACTTTGTAAAAGAATGGAAGTGCTATTATGGTTTAAAAAAAAAAGAATTTTCATAGCTGAAAATTTGTCGTCCTTATAAAGTTTCCTTGCCCACGTGTTTTGAATTTAATTAACGTATCAAGCGAGGTTTTGAAAAGTCCTTCGAATTAAAAAGTTTGCATCGTTTTAAGAAGTTTTTCTTTTTTTTTTTTTTTTTTATATTACTAACTTCGAAGTTTACAGATTCTAGTGAAAAGGTTTAACCTTAGGAAAAGGAATTTTGGTATATGAACCTGGTGATCGTGAAAGGTGTCCTTAATAAAATGTTTTTGTTGATCTTGAAAAGAGTTTTGATAACTGATCAGATAATATTTGTAATATTCTGTATGAAAAGTTGGTTTGATTCTCAATTGGAAATTTAGAATTCTTTAGTATAGTGATGCGAGATGAGTGCGTTTTAGTAATTACGTGGAATACGAAATTTTGTGGGCAATAGATTTATTAAACTGATTAGGGTGACAGTAGTATTTTGTGAAATTTTTGAAATCGAGGAATACGCGTTTTTGGTAACATTGAAAATTTTTGTGTATGCGAGCGATGTGAAAATAGATTATAGAATAGGAGATACGTCTAAATAAATGAAGCATTTTGAAATACATGATAAATGATTTAGGTATAAACATGATCGTGTTTACGCAATATAATCTATTAAAGAAAGTATTGGTAACGATCACCTAGGTAAGGGAATCACCTCTAGCTCGTTGGTGAAGTTAGAAAGTGAGTGGAGCTAATCATCAAGGTTTGGGAATCACCCCTATCTTGATGATAAGTTTCCATTTTTTTTTTTTTTTGGGAATATGAGTATTAACAAGCATCAAGATGTATCAAAGTATTCATATATAATGTATTATTTTGTGCATTGCATAAGAAAATGTTCATGTTTAAATGGATAGATTGTGCAATGAAAGTGTTTATCATTGTGTTTTTGATATAGGAAATGCATACTACACCCAAAAGTGTAAAATGGAAAATGGGTCAAGTATACTCACCTTTGGTTGCGTTGCGTATTTTGGAATAAGAATAAATCAAGAATTTCCAAGAGAACGCGCACAAGAAGATTACCCTATTAAATTGAGGATTGGTTTAATTATTTGGGAATTTGTAGAATTAGATACATGAATAAAATAATAGGCATGAACAATATAAATTCCCAAGGTATTTAAATAAATAAAATACAACAAAAGGAAGTTTAAATAAGTGCATAATTATTTAACAATCTAAATAATTATCCAACATTTTATAAACAACCTATTTATAAAATTTCTAGTTTATAAAATTAAATAAATAAATCTGAAAATAAATTAAATAAAAATTCTGATATTTAATTATATAATTCAGAAAATAATTAATTCTGAATTAATAATATACCTGATTTTTTTATAAATAATTCTGTTTTTAATAAATAGATAATAATTATAAATCTGATTATTTTAAACAAATAAATCTGTTTTATAAATTTCTGATTTTAAATTAAAACAGAAATAAAAATTCTGCTTAAAATAATATTCTGAATATAAATAATCTTATAAATAATTCTGATTTAAAAATATAAATTCTGAATATTATTAAATAATAATTCTGATTTATAAATTCTGGAATAAATAAATAAATAATTTCTGAAAATCATATTTTCTGATTAAAATATAAATCTGATTTTAAAACATTATATCTGATTTTTATAAATAAATCAAATGAGAATTCTGATTTTAAAAACAAAATATCCTGATTTAAAATAAATAAATCTGATTTATGTAATATTTCATAAATAAATAGTTAAATATTTCTGATTTTATTTTATTATTAGGAATCAGATATTAACAAATATAAACCTGATTTATATATTAATATAATATAAAATTCTGAATTATATTATTTATAATAATAATAATAATAACAACAGTAATAATCATAATAATAATAATAGTAATCGGAAAAGATAACGGATCGGTAAACGTTACCGGATCGGACGAAACAGGTGTGACCGGAGAAGGTGGTGGCAGGTGGTCAGCGGCTGTGTCCGGTGCAAGCTTCTCCGGCGAATGAAGACGTTCCGGCGACGAGACGAAACGGGTTCGGTTTATTCACGGCTTGGGTTCGAGAAACGGGAGCAAAGGAACGGAAAATGGGTGAGGTTGGACGTGATTTTATAGTAGTGTGGGTGGCCGGTTACGAGATAATGAGAGGTCAGTCCGGTTCGTATAACTGCCGGAGAAGGAGAACAGGCCGGGGAAGACGAAGGGTGTTGGCGGTTATGGTTTGTTTCAAATTCGCAATTAATGAGTGAATAAATAATAAACAGATTCAATCTGTTCACATGTTGGGCTGTAGCCCAGTTGGTCATGCACGTGTGTTTGAGTCGTTCTGGTCGCGGGTTCGAGTCCCGGGTCACGCATACCTTGGGATTTAAATCCCCTTTTTTTGATACAGTTAGTTTTAACTAACTGGATTAGCCACTAACTGAGTTTTCTAACTCAGTTAGTGCTGCCCTTTAATAAAACTAACCAGGTTAGGCTGATTTAACCTGGTTTTCACTAACGGGGTTAGATTAACCAACGGATTTGCTTAAAAACCAATAAAATCCAGAAAATAGTTATTTATTTAATTTAAATTATTATTTTCTTCATCTAAAATAATAATAAAATAATATAAAAACCACATTTAACCCAAACTTCAATATTTTTACCGAATTAGCGTATAAATTCCCAATTTTGAACGGTTTAGGGTAATCTCTTGGCAATGATGAATTAAAGAGTCGAAATTAAGATGGAATTCCTCTGTTTTTACGTGTTTAACATAGTTTCAACGTGTTTAACATAGTTTCAACGTGTTTAACATAGTTTCAACGTGTTTAACATAGTTTCATAGTTTCAATGATTCATAGTATTCAAACACAAAATATGGATAAAATCATGCAATTTCATTATGATTTCAAGTCTCGAGTACAATTTTGGAATTTGAATCAAGTACAACAAAGGTACAACTTACAAAAGTAGAAAGTACAAGTAGACTTTCCAAAAATGGAAAGTTTGAAAATACGAAATGTTACATTACTGGACAATATTGACATCACGTTCACAACGTCCGACATAGATCATGAGTCTGAACTGATAAAACGAGTGGTCGATCAGGTGTTGGATAAGGATGAGGAGTCAGAGTCAAAGTCCGAGTCCGAAAGTTCGTGTCAGTCAGTCAGGAGTTCGAGTTCGTCTGAAAAGAGTTCTAAATCATCGGGAAAACGGGTTTACAGTAAAGAGTTTTTATTGTCAAAATCTAATTTGAATGATGAAACATTTGAAGTTGTGTATACTTTGAATGGTTCTGACAAATTATATTTTGATAAAGAGTTTCCAATAAGAGGTGTTAAAAATGAATTGATTAAAAAGGTTTTCAAACTAACAGAAATTAATATTTCTGAAATAAAAGATGAAAATCTTATTGTAAAACCTAAACCTTACACCTCAAGAGTACAATAACGTTTAAACAAGAAAAAGGGTTACAATTCTGGTTCTGGTTTTCAAAAGAAACAAACCAAAATCGTAGCTACAAAAAGAAAGGACTTGGTTTTACTCCACCAGAAAACTATAAAAATGGAAAATTTTCTAAAACAAATACAAAATTTGTTTCAGGTACAAGCTCGGAAGAGGAAGCAAAAAGCTCATTCTGGAAACAAACAAATCAAGAATTTCTTGCCGAGAAGAAAAAGAATGGAGCTTATGTGAAGAAAGAAACAAGAACCTGTTTCCGATGCAATGAAGCTGGTCACATTGAATGGAACTGTCCGAAAGCGACAAACACAAAACAGGGAGTTTCTGGAAAACTGAAAGAAGTTGTTGTTGATAAAACCGAACCACCAACTGAAAAATTTAAAGTTTTCAAAAATTCAACATTTGAAGTTAGTGAGTGTTCGAAGAGATTTTACAGGCGAAGTGTGAAACTTAACAACCAAAAATGGGTTGTTAAAAAATCTGAGGTAAAATCTGGTGATGAATTTGATTCCACAAAATCAGAGGAGCCACAGTTTGATGAGAGTGTTGAAAACTCAGTTCCTTCAATGGATGACGAGAACTTTCCACCATTGAGGACTGAGAATTTTAAACGAAAGGTTGGAAAGGTTGAAATCTCAAATCAGTTTTATTCTGATACGGATAATTTTGATGTTGAGAAGGCTTTTAATGGAAAAGTAAAGAAGATTTTCGGAAAAATGGTTGATGGAAAGGTGAAAGGGGTAAAGGATTTCTACGCTTAAAAGAAAGCAACTTACACCCCAACTAAATCCGAGTTGAAATCACCCAAGGCTGGTCAGGCTTGGGTGGACATTTTCTTTGAGTAAAGACCTGACTTGCCGAAGATCCCAAGTTTGTAATCGTGGATCAGGAATCGGCATCATTCATGTATTATGAGTTTGTATGAAAAATTCTTAAAATTGTTAAAACTTTACAGGTTGAATGACTACGCCGGAGCTTCCAGGTTGGTAAGTGCGAAGCCGGAATCGGCATTCTGATTGGTAAAATGGTTTGTGTAGAGGTGTCATACCTACAAGTGGTATTGTTTGATTATTTTTACAAGTGGTACATGTTGCTTAATTGCTTAACGGTAAATCAGGGACATTAATTTGTACTTGATTTACTACTTATGATAATTCAAAGAACAAGATGATGAACCATATCCCCGATTTTAACAAAGTGATAAACCTACAAGTGGTTTTTATCTTAACAAACTCATTTTCCGGAAAAATCATTTTGATTAAAACAAACTTAAGTGTTTTGAAATCTAAATGAGAAAATGGTTTGTGAAAGGGGGATTTCAGATTGTTTATGCCTAGTAAATGGCGATTTGAAGCGATTTGATATCGGTTGTCGTGTTTCTGTATAGTTTATGTTGTTTTTTTTTTATGTTTTCAAGTGGGTCAAGAGTTTAGATAGTTTTCAAATTTCTTTAATGTGTTTGCATTTTAGGGGGAGTAGAAAATTTCAGAAAATCCAAAAACATTAGAAATTTGAAAAATACAAAAACATGATAAAATCAAAATTGAGTTTCGTTGTGAAAAGAGGAAATGATAGTACATCAGTAGGCTGTCACAACATGCTAAAGAAATGTAAAGATAAAAAGTGATAAACAATCTCACTGAGGATGTGCCAGTAGGTTTTTACACACTTAGTAAATTGTGACGAGATATAAACTAAATTTCAAACTTGCTTGTTCTGTGGGTTAACACAAACTTGGATATATAGGTAACCCCTGAAATCTTGTTTGAAAGGTCCCTTATTCTGAGATACTAGGTCTTTATGCTCAGTGATATCTGGGGTATTATCCCGGGACTTCTGCTGTATGGAAGTACTGACCTAGTCCCCAGATAATGCTTTCTGCAAATGCTTGAAACATAGCATCGCCCTCAGCAAGCTGATGAAACAATAAAATTGATAGTCGCTGCTGTTGAAATCAAAAGATCCTCTAAAGGGGACACACCGAAAAGTCGAAGCCGTCATCTCTCTGCGTATACGGAAGTATCGACCTGAGCTCTCACGGCCCTCGCATTTAACGCCTGAACAGATATCATCTGTGGTATACTCACATGTAAGACTGAATATTGGGATCTGGATACGGGAGTATATTCAAGTAGTGGGACACACGAATAAGTTAATATCTAAGACATTAATATAGTATCTCGGATCAGTTGAAATTTGTGTGAAAATTTAAATGGACCAGTATACTGACAATCTAGGTGAATTGTTTAGAACTTAAAATGAAATGAAGCTTAACGGTGTTGGTGACTTGTCTCATAAACTGATATGATCCTCTTACACGAACTCACAAAAATATTGTCTGTAAATATTTTCTTTACTGCATTACATTTTCTTTATTTCAAAATCCAAAAAGATTTTAAGTGTGTTTTAGCATAAAGCTTCAGGAAACTCAAAAAGATTTTTGATAACTGGTATTGGAAAGCTGATTTTCAAAATTCTGAGTGCTAAGCATGATGAGTATAATTTGAGGGGAAGTTTGTATTTAAAACTGATTATTTTTTATCAATCCTTAAAGTGGTTCATCAGATTGGAAAATAATTTTGTTTTTGAGAAGTGAGTCTGAGTTAGTTCATGTGTTTATGTTTGAAATATGTATGTGAGAGAAATTTACTTTGAGGTAGAGCTTTTACAGGATAAGATGAGAAGCTGTTAGACGGAAAGCCAGACAACGATCCTAAAGCTGATGATGCTGATGATCTAAAGAAATGCCAGCACATCGCAAGGGGGAGTCTGAAGACTTGCGTGAACAGAGAGAGAGAAAAGCCCAGAGACTGATCAAGACTGAAGATGTGAAGATACAGCATAGTCGTGAATCAATGAACGACTCCATCAACATCTGAGGGGGAGTCTGTTGGTGCACTACATCTGTTGATTTCGTCTTGGATCATGTTATGCATTGTATTGTATAGATTAGGGCGCGTTTTACTAGAAAACTGGAGAGTATATGTGTTTTAGAGAGTAGGTCCGCTTATACGTACATGTCCGTATGTGGAAACCTATCTGGTTAGGTCCGCTTATACGTACATGTCGGTATGTGGGAACCTATCTGTTCAGGTCCGCTTATACGAACATGTCCGTATGTGGGAACCTACCAACACTATATATACCCCATAAGCGGATCTCATTTGTAACCTTGTTGATTTCCATACCGAGGTGCTGCCGGTGTGAGAATTGAATGTAAACGCTGTTAAATCAATCAGAAAAGTGATTTAAGAGAATATCTAGCTGTTTCTACGTCAGGTACTTGTTTTCCGCACCTGTATCTGATCAAAACTCCTCTGATAGACTCGTTCGGGTCAAAACACGATCCTACACAAACATTGACAAACACATTTGACTGCTTTTTGTAATTGGGCTTCAAATCTTCAGAATGACCAAAACAATGATTTTATCAAATGGGCTTTAAAAAAATTTGGGCCGATACATTTCCAACAACTGATTGGGCTTCTAAAATCACTAAACTGAAATATGATTGGGCCATTTGCAACACTTTTAGTAAACACACATGTATTTTATCTTTTATCAATACACTTCTCAACAATTGGACCTATTAATCCACTAACCGACAATTCTATAAACGATAATTTCTAGACAATCAGTTAACAGACAAGATTACTCTTCACATGCACTTTGTATTCTATCGATAAACATCATATGCAAACAATCAAAGTTCACATGCAAACTTGAATGCCTGACAACAACATTTCAATGTGATTGGGCCGATGACTTTATAGTGAGCTGCCAACAATCACTTATAATCACGTGAATCTTGTTGATTTTAATATCTATATTGTTTTTAATAGAAGCCGACAATTCTAATATGATACTGAATTCTATTGGGCCGCCCAAACTTCAAACTTTATCCAAAACTTGGGTCGATAACTATCAAACAAACTTTGCCAACTTTATCACACGCAATGATTTAATTGGACCTCTCCTCACAACTCGATGACAATCACATGGAAATGTTTAAAGTCTGATGTTGTTCAAATTCTATTGGACCCCAAACCTTGAACAAAAATGATCACGTGTCTGATGTTGGGCCTATACCAGATTTCTTTAAAAAATGATTGGACCTCTTAATATGTAGTAGACTGATGAAATGCTTTATCGCATGTAAACCTTGAACAAATCCATCAAATAACCGACTGACACATTAAATCTGATAACAACACTTGCAAACCGACACACACCACATGATCTCTTATCCCAACATACTGACAGCCTCGTTTTACGTATCACACAACACGAAGCACTTTCAAACAGTAGTCAAGTTTCAAACGGGAAGGTGCTTGCTTCAAACGGTTAACACAACATTTTCAAACGGACACATGCATTTTCAAACAGTAAGGTCAGATTCAAACGATCATGTCTAGTTTCAAATGATAGTTCAAACAGAACGGTAAATTTCAAACGGAATGGCCAAGCTTCGTTCAAACGGAACCTAGTTTTCAATCCATATTTATCACTTTTAATTCGAGTTTAGATCTGAAATTCTCAAGGGTTTGTTAAAATACTATTACGCATACATTGTGAAAGTTATAGCCGATTTTAACCGTGAAAAATTGCTC
Source organism: Helianthus annuus (assembly GCF_002127325.2). Lineage (NCBI taxonomy): Eukaryota > Viridiplantae > Streptophyta > Magnoliopsida > Asterales > Asteraceae > Helianthus > Helianthus annuus. The sequence goes on along the minus strand of NC_035442.2, from coordinate 76,512,742 downwards.
TGTTTTGAAAAGAAGGTGTAGAAGATAGATTTTCAAGCTGAATATGGCAAGAACTCTTCCTCCTGAGCTCTGATACCACTTGTAGGATCGATTTCGACCTGAATGAGTCGGTCGGAAGAGCTCTAGTCCGTTTCAGAGGCGGAAACTAAGAAACGAATGTGAAAACAGCTTGAAATACACTTTAAACCTCTTGTATATTGAAATAACAATGTTTACAAACAGAGGAAATACCGACAACACCTCGGTATCACTTGGCCCTTTCGTTACAAATGACATAAACATGAAAGCTATTTATAGTGAGGACCACTACCATTTGAAACCCTTCAAACGGATACTAGCTTCAAACGGAAGCCTTCAAACGGACACCCTTATCAAATGATTCTTTCAAACGATCACCTCTCAAACGAAAGTCAACATCTTCAAACGGTCAACATCTAAAATCTTGTTTTGTCTTCATGTGATGATATATATGATGATGTCACTATTGTGATGTCATCATCAAAGATGATGACATAAACCTTGTTCCAAACCGCAACGAACCCGAGACTCGATATAAGACGAAGACGACAGATGAATGCACCAACATTCATCATCAATCATCAAAAATTCACACATAACTTACCATGAGCCAAAAATATGCATTTTACACTATGACATGAACTCGAAAGTTTGTAAATCTTTGTAGTATTTTAACATGTTGTTTAGTAAGTTTATTTAACTCGAAAAACATGCTTTTTATTTTATAAAACTCATTCTTGTGAATTTTCATTCTTTACAACTTGTGTGATGATTTTTCAAAAATCAATCTTCATGCATTCTTCATGTTACATACACTTTACTAGCTTTGTTTTAACCCTTAAACCATGTTTATTTTCTTTAAAGACCAAGTCTATGTTAAATCTTGAAATAATCTTTAGTTTCTTGAAAATATTATTTTTGAAATCCTTTATTTTCAAGACTTATAACTTGTAGGAATAATCATCCTACCCTAAAACAAGTTCATCTTGAAGTTCATGATTCACATAAAGGATGATCAACATGATTTTCTCAAGATCCATCCTTATACTTGCTAGATCATATGTTTAATCATCATCTAGCAAGCTTCTTATGGTGATCTACACCATAAACACAAGTAATCAACAAACAAGTTTAACGCATACACTTAAACATCTTTGATTTTCGTGTTTTTAAGCTTTATGTTCATGTTCATGCTTATGTTTTCTTGAGATTCTTTAGTTTATCAAGTTACATTATGCTTTAACCACTAAAATTAGAAGTAAAAACAAGATTAAAGGAGCTTACTACTAGCTCTAAGGTTAGGGAAGAAACAAGTATGAAGATGATGAAGAATGAAGTGGATAAAAGCTCCTAGATGAGGTCCTTTAAGCTCCCTTGCTTCCAAGCTTCTTAGGTATGCTTGTTACACCTTTAGATCACCTTAGAATGTGTTGAATGAAGCTAGAAAATGGAGGTGATGGTGGTGTTGTTTGGGTCATAGGTAGAGGAGAAGAAGAGAAGGTTGGAGTGTTGTTTTGAAGTGTTGAAATGATAATGAGCTTAGTCTCTTGGTTTTTATAAAAGTTCACCCAACTACAATTTACGTAATGGGTATTGTGTTTGAAATCTAAACAACAAATCAAATTATTTAATCAAAAGAAATCACAAGTGGGGGATCCACTTGTGACCGTCAACTAGAGGGGGGGGGGGGTCTTGGTTGGTTTCTAATTCTAGTTAAGTAAGTTAGTTAGATTTTAAGTGTAATATTTAGTGTTTAATGTATTATAGTGTTTTAGGATGTAATATGGTGTTTGATGATCATAACTAGCTTCGTAACATTAAAATAATACTTCTAGTGAAATTTTGGTGTTTTCGGTAGTGTCCGGTTATTCGGTTGGTTACCGGTTCGTTAAGGTGCTAAATTGCGCAGTTTAGTGTGCTTTATGATGTCTTTTATGACAGTTTTGATCCCCGACACTTATGAAGGTATTCTGGACCATTAAACCACATTTCTGCATTATATTTTGATGTGAACATGCTGATTTTTGCTGTTTTGTGCAGAATTCTGCAGTTTTAGTGTGTTTCGGGCACTTTCTGGCACTTAAATCATCACTTGGAAGGCAGTTTTATGATCCCTACTTTCCTACATACTATTCTAGTGTAACTCTTGGTTTCGGGGCTCATTCTGTGTCTTAACATCATGTCTGTCTGAGTACTGAACTCCCGTCACTACTTCTAGTTTGTCTGATAACTGTGTTAACTTTGTTCTATGCACTAATTGAACCACATTGTGTTGCATGTAATAATGATAAACATCCTTGCAACATGAAATGCATTTGTATGTATATGACAATAATCAGAAATCATTCATATCATTGGTTCAAGCATACACAATCATTAAAGAACAATTACTATTTACATTGTGTGGAAATACATGGAAAAGTGACAGTTGTCACACAGAGTATCGAGGCCAATATATGCGAGGAGATCACCGATACCCGATTGTTATGCTCGAAGCGGTTGCATCTCAAGATTTATGGTTTTGGCATGCTTTTTGCGGTCCGGATTCCACTTGTTCAAACAAGGGGTTGGTGTTTCAACAAAATTTTGATGTTTCAAAATACATATTTTGTAAATAATTACTTTTTAAAAAAATACTAACACGTATTAACCGATGCTAATAACTTGGAATATAACACACCTTTTTTTATTTCTCTAGTAGTATAGACAGGATGGTTTCTTATGCAAATTCTTACATGAGTTTTGAGAGGTCACAAAGCATGATTTTTTCAGGTTCACTTATGATTTTGAGACAACTAGATATTTTAGTAGAGGTTGTACACTTTGTTCATCTCACTTATTCCAAAAACTCATGATCACTCTTGTGAAGAAGTATAGGCCGATTAACCTTATAGGGTGTATATTTAAGGTTTTATCTAAACTCCTTGTGGTACTAAGCAAATTATAAGTCAACAATAATCGATGTTCATTGAAGTAGATTGTTGTTTGTTGAAGTATAAGCGTCCTTGATGGTCCTCTTATAATTAACCAGTTGATTTCATAGATAAAATGGTGAAGATAATTGTTTTAACTTTTAAAGTTGACTTTGACAAGGCATTCAACATGCTTAATCATTTTTTTTGGATTCTATTACGAATTAAATGAGATTCGCCCAAAAATGAAGATGCGGGAATAAAGTTTGCCTTTCTTTGGGTTAGGTCTCCAATCTCGTTAATGGTTCTCTCACCAAAGAACTAGTAGTTTACCCGTCCGCGGTCCGGGTATATATGATTAACATCATCCAAACGCACTGCATAGTTTAATATCACAATGACTTCTTATCCAACTATTAAGAACATCAATAACTGTGTCTATATTTAAGATAATTATTGTCACACCCATTTCTAAGGCAGAATCACGAGGTGTGATCCTGAAAGATTCTCATTGCATACGAATGGTAAACATACTACATGCTCGTAAAATAACTCCAAATGCCATTAACATTACATAACTAAAAACATAAGTTAAGTTTAGAGTTTACATCACAGCATAAAATATTGTCCGAAAAGTTTACAACTTTATTTAAGACAAACATAAAGGTTTTGATCCTTATATCACCACACAGGATGGGACATAACAACCAAATCCCGCAAAATGGGCATAGGAGTCTTGACACATAGAAACTAAAAACAGAAACGACATCCAAGAGCAAGAGTGAGACTGCACGTATATCCACTTTAGTTACCTGAAATACATGTGAGTTTGGAAAAATCGTCAACATAATGTTGGTGTGAATTCATGCAGATTTGTGAAAACATTAAGCATTCGTTTTGGAAAACATGGTATGTAATTGTATGAAATAAGTATAAATGTAAATATAAGGAATACGAGATCGCTAATGGTTAGCTAGGCCATCAACATGTGTAACGACATAGGAAGCATCAAAACCATAGGCATTTTTAGTTGTCGATTCACGACTAGAGACACAAAAGCACTGCTTGGTAAAAGAGTGGCCAAGAGTGTGGTTGCCTGAAACCCATTAGATCTAACCTTTTGTTCCGCGGTCTTGGTATGTAATTGATTAATGGTGCTTATGGCACCCTATTCCTGACATGATCTAAAGTATCATTCCTTAGTTTTTGTATTCAACATACCATAACACATGTATTTTCCCCAAGTTTAGAAAACAAGTAAAAGTTTAAAAGTGGGGACATGAACTCACAACTTTGCATTTCCTGCGTCATAAACTTCACCGGTAGCGTCGTGACCTATACGTGTTCTATTAATGTTAGTCACTAGACATGTATCACACAAGTACAAGTCACCATCTTTTGTTTATGTATATGTTCTTTGTTGAAAATAATTTGTATTTTTAACTATGTATGTAACTTATATTATTTTCCCAAAAATAAATATAAGTATTTTGTGAAATAATATTTTCAATATTATTTTTGTACAAGTATACTTAGGAAAGTATACTTTTTATTGTATGTAGATACTTGTGTATTTTGTATTTTTCACCAAAAATCAATACTTCGATTTTTATTACTTTCTGTATTATATTTCTTAAAAATAATATATTTTTAAGACTTGTATGAAATATAGATATATATATAAGGGATGGATCATGAGAAAACTAGTTTAAATGAGAAAACCAAAAAACTAACTAAAAAAGCCTAAAAAACATACCAAATTTTTTTTTTTACAATTTTTTATAGAAAAATCGCTACTTTTTATGTATGGAAAAAAATTTTCAAAAAAAAAAAAAATTTTTTTTTGGTTGTACTGCACATGTGCACTAATACGGAAAGCCTAAACCACTTAACCCACCCCCCACCGACACCCCCCAAAAACCTAAACCCCCCACCCCCACCCCCCAAAAACCTAAATTCACCCTCCCACCAAAAGCCTAACCCCCCTCCCCCACCCCCCAAAAACCTAAACCCCCCACCCCCACCCTCCCGAAAACCTAAAACTAAACCCTAAACATAAACCCGAAAAAAAAACCTAAACCCCCCCACCCCCCAAAAACCTAACCCCCCCCCCCCACAGCCAAAAACCTAATCCTAATCCTAAACCTCCAAAAAAACTAACCCTAAAAGCTAAACTAGACTCAAAAAGCTAATTTTAAGCATGTAATGCACATTGTAGTACATGTTATATTGCACATGTGCACTACTGTAATAATAGTATTGAAAACAAGACGACACCATAAATCTTTGTTTATGTCATAAAAAATATGCTCGAATATACTTGAATGAAAGATAAGAAAATTTGTGATCTTATGGTGCCATTTTTGTTTTAAAATGACAACGTATGGAGAAATGGGAAATGTTTGAAAAGTTATATATTTTTTGTTCCAATTTTACCCCTCCTTCACTAAAAGTCCCCACCTCCTTCATTAAAAGTCTCCCCCCCCCCTCATTTTTATGGCTTTTAGTTAGTTTTCTAGTTTTCTCATATATATGTAGTTTTCTCATGATCCTCTCCCTATATATATATATATATTGCCATGTTATAAAGTATATATGGTTATTCTTGATATTCACCCGACTTTTACATAAATCCCAATACATGGTATAGGTTATATATTTTTCTAGAAATATATATTTAAGTCTATTAATGTCCAAGTTCAGTAATATGTTGAGAAATATATTTTCATAAATATATTTTCTTGTATTTGCCCATGTATTTCCTTGTGGGGAATTTTGTATACTTGTATAGTTTAGTATTCTCATGTATTTGTATTTGTATGTGTATTTATACTCCTTGGGAGTATTTAGTGTATTTTCAAGTGCCTAATACACTAATATATATAATACACATAATATACACTTAGCACAAGATTTGGTGATCACTAAATATATATATTTTCCCTAAAAATATACATACTTGATATAAATTTTAAACTTAAAGAAATCACCATTTCTTGAGTTGTATTTTTACACAAAATTTTATAAAAATTTTGACATAGTTTCCCCTAAAAGTAGAGGTTTCCCATGTTTTCAAAACATGTGTTTATTTTCTTTTCAACATCAAAAGCAATTTTCAACAATAATCATCAACAACATATACTAATTTTTTTCCATATGAAACATTACGGCGAATTTGTTTCTTGTTAAAAATGTGTAGTCTTTTAGATCTACACATTACATATTATGATCTTTCCAAAAATAAGTGTTCTTGAGTATTTTAAACAAACTTTTATGAAACTTTATTCTATTAACCAACTCATTCATGAGTTTAATGGTCTTTAAAGTTTGTAAATCATGTTTTAAGACCACTTTTATGTTTATTAGAAAGATCATTATTTTTAACATCACGTTTAACCATGGATCTTTCAAGATCCATGCTTAATAACTTTAGATCTTTCAAGATCCATGCTTAATAACTTTAGATCTTTCAAAAATAAGCTTTATGTAAAATTTTTAACAAACTTTCCATGAGGTTTAGTTTCAAAAATTAGTTCTACACACACTTTATTACTTCAAGATTACAAGATTATGTATCAAAATTCATATTTCAAGTTCACATAATGCTTTATATGTTCATCTTCAAGTTTAACCATGGATCCTTCAAGATCCATGCTTAAACTTGTTAGATCTAAGCTTTAACATACTAGATCTAAACATAAACACAAGATATAACATCAACAACTTCATTACATACACTAAAAATTCATGTAATCACTTATTTTCTTCATGAATATGTTAGATCTTTTCATTTTTAACATTAGGAGTTAAGTTGTTTAGATGGTGAAACTTGTACATAACATAAACATGACTTAACTTAGTGATCAAGAAGCTTACTACTAGCTCTTTGGCTAGGGAAGTGGCACAAGAATGAAGAAGATGATCAAGGAAGGAAATGAGAGGTTAAAAGCTCCACAAGGTGGTCCTTCAAGTTCTAGCACCATACACCTTCCTAAATGGCCTCCATACACCTCCTAGTAAGCTTGGATTGTGAGGAAGTGAAGTGAAAATGAATGTGTGTGTGTGTGTGTTGAGCCGTGAGTTAGAGGTGAAGGGAGGCGGAAGATGAAGTTGTTTTTGGTGTAATGGACAATGTGTGCACCTTAAGGTTTTTATAAAGGAATATTCCAACAACATGATCTCTAATTAGATTTTATGCCATCTAGTTAGGAAACATGGTTAGATAAAGTAATGGTAGTTATGTGGGGCCCATAGGGCCGGCCTTGGTGAATGGGGGGTGGGGGTAAAGTGTAAAATTTGGTAAGTTGAAGGTCTAAAGTGCAAACGAGGGGTTTTAACTTGGTTTAAGTGTGTTTAGGTGTTTTTATGATTTTTAAGGTGTTCTAGCATCAATACTAGCTTAATAGCATAAAAACATTACTTCTAGTCAAATTTTGATGTCCCAGTTATTGTCCGGTTGTTCGGTTCATTACGGTTCGTTAAAGTGTTGAATTGCGCAGTTTCACTAAGTATGAAGCACTTTTTGTGGCAATTTTAATTCCTGACACTTTTTAAGTTATTTTGGACGATAAAACATAAATTTTGCATGATATTATTGTGTTAAATAGCTGATTATAGCTGAATTAGTGCTGATTTATGCTGAATTCTGCATTTAAAGTTAGTTTCAGGTGCTTTTTAGTGCATAGTTTTGCTTCCGGAAAGTTTATATGTTAACCCTTGTATCCACACTTGGGTTTTTAATGTATTTTAGATGTTGGACCTACTCCTAGGCCCTAATCCTATTATCTGACTGATTTCTACAGAACTGCTGACACAGTGTGTCTTGCCGGTGAGTTTACTAGTCTTTCTTACGCAACGCTAAACGTAATGCATAAGGCAATATTTGAAGTATGAAACGTACATGAATTCACATGTATAGCATGTAATAAGACAATGTTGACATTTAAGCACATAATTGCAGATAATAAATAATAATTAAAACTCTATGAAAATTACCAGTTTTGTGCCAGTTGTCACAATGATGACTTTTTATTTGATTGCGATTAGTAACTACAACTGTTCTTGTATTCTCATACATCGAATTGTCATACGTACTAACTTAAAATCTTACATCTAATTCACACAATTTAAAATATTTAAGTAACTATTTGTAAATTGATTAACATAGCAATTGGTAATACCATTAAATGAAGATAGATGAGATCTATCAAAGTTAGATGTTTATGGTATAGATAGTGTTTTTTTTCATGTTTGCAACTCTATATTCAGGCACAATTTAACATCAACATAAACTAAATCTAATTCAGACACAATTTAACATCAACATCAATATCGATCTGCAATCCTCAGGTTCTATATCTATACTATATAATAATACTTATGCTTGCTTAAATAAGTAAAAGTGAAATGCGACAAGAAAAATTAATACGATTAAAGTATATGACTGATGTGAAAGAAACGTATCTTGCTAGTAAAACGTAATGAAAAACAGGTGAATTGACAATAATATTATAGAGTGAAATATCTAACAGCCCAAATGTCAGATTTAAATTCCCTGTACATTTAATAATCTAGGAGGGAAAAACGTGTACAATTAATATAAACATGTAAATTTATATTTAAAAACAACGGACTTTTAATTCAAAACCTTTCAAATATAAGTTTTCATGACAAAGCTAATAAAATTAAGGGAAATTGGCCTGTAATAATCTCACCTAGACCTTATTGGCCAATAATAATCCCACCTCAAAATATTCCCCCCACCAGTCCCACCTTTCACATATTTTTCCTACAATGGTCCCCCGTTAAAAAAACTTAACGGAGTTAAGATTTTTTTTCAAATTACAAACAAATTTTTTAGGGCTTTTGATTAGAAAGACAATATGAGTCCATTGATATAAAACTTGCCTCGAAACGATGCTCCAAACGATGAAAACGACGCTTTAATTCGGGTGTTTAAATTTCCAATTAACCAAAATCAAGTCACTTGGAGCACTATTTCGAAGTAAGTTTTACATCAAAGGACTTGTATCATCGTTCTGATCAAAAGCCCTAAGGTCTAGGTGGGATTATTACAGGCCAATTCCCCTAAAATTAAATACCAAGAAACCCGAAGGACAAAATTTAAATCTTAAAAAAAACAGGTTATCATAATTACGATTAACCTCTTCATTTTTCATTTACCATAAGACCCATTTTAAACACTATAAAAGGCTGATGATTAGTCTGATTGAAAACATCAGCAATTGTCTTTTAAAAAACTGTTTATCAAAAACAAACCAAAACCAGCAACACCAGCAATACTCTAGATGGCAAACAGATGCTTCTACCACTGGTCAGACACCAACGTTGTTAAAACGCAAGTCTCTAGATGGTCGCTCAAAGAAAAAAGAGCAGATGAAGAACTAAACAGAAAATTCAGCATCATCAGTGATAACAATTACAAGCGAACCTGGTGCAGCATCGGATTGCTTGATGAAGTCCTCCACTCGCCTCCATCAGATTACTGTTATGCCCTTCGGTTTGACTAATGCTCCTGTTGTTTTCATGAACTTGATGAATAAGGTTTGTAAGCCTTATTTGGACAAGTTCATCATTGTTTTCATAGATAACATTCTGATTTATTCAAAAAGACATGAGCCGATCATGAACAACATCTCCGTTTTTGTAACACCTCGAAATTTTGTGTCCAATAATGTGTTGACACGTGTCATGAGTTTACACGTGGTATTAAATACTAAATAAAGGACTAAAGTTGACAAACATTGAAAGTATGTAAATTCGAGGGTTAAAAATGTCAACGAGGGATAATTATACTGTACAGTAACCCTAAATGATGTTCGTACCTTCAAACGAATGAATCATGGATCGTACGGACGAAATGTGGAAGAAAGTGAGAGATTACAAACTACAGGGGTTAAATGTGTCAACATGTTTAAGTTATACCTCTGAGTGGCCCTTTAACAAACCCGAGGCTTTGTAGCAGTAAATTACGCTCACTAGAATATATGATATAAATTTCGCGAAGTTCCGTTTTAAAACGAGAAAGTTATGATCGAATTCGTATGCGAAGGGTTAAAAGCGTCAAACATCGAAAGTTATGACTTTTCGGGTAGTAATAAATTAACCAAGGGTTAATAAGTTGGGTAAAAGTTCCGAGGGCCTTAATCGTAAATAAACAAGGCCTAAAACGCAAAGTTACCCCTTCGAAACCGAAAGGCCAGGGCAATAATTACAAAAGATTTGAAAATCTTGAAAATTAAGCTTCAGGCGGGCCACGTAAAAGAATTGATGGATCTTACACGGGCCGCGAGCCTGGTATAGATCCGGGCTCTGACATTGAGATTCAGGAGACCCGCGTAAAGGTTACCTGACCTTTTACGCGGGCCGCGTCAAGGTCCCAGTTGCAGAAAAGTCGGGCAGGTTCACTGTTTGCTGTTTTAACCGACTTAGAAGCCAATTATGAGAGCATGGGCGCCCCCTAAACAACCCCTAGCACTCAGGGACACATGTTGATGATCAAGGAACCCTTGTAGCCTTAGTTGTAATGATCCTAAGCTCAAAATTTCACTATATAAAGGCCATGAGATGCAACATTGTAACCACACCTTCATTCAACACTTCTGATCATTTCTGGAGCTCAAGTGTTCTCTCTTCTCATCTCTGGTTGTGCTTAGGACTTCAGTAAGTGTGCTTAACCCTTCTTAGTTAAGTTTTTGCTTGGTTATTGCTTAAAAGTCAATCCGTCGTAATTAACGATTGGCTTAACGATAAATCACAAATGGTCCAGTGATTTGTCGAATCAAAGGTAGTTATATGTTGGTAATCATGTGGGCATTAAACCCCTAAAAGGGCACCCTCTGATTCCCACTCTAACTAGTCCGAATGTCGAGTCAAACTTGCTTAGAAAAAGTCAACAGAATGCTAAATTTCGATTGTATGCATAATCAGTAATGTAGATGACGTGTAACCTATTTTAACACTCATATAACATGATAATAAGTATATTAACTAGTCTAAGCTTGTTTGATCCGACCATTTACTGTTTTGACCCGGTTCGGAGCCGAAAGTCGCAAAACTTTGACTTTTGCTTTGACTTCAGTTCTGACCCGTTATGGTATGATTTAGATATGCCTTAGGACTCTCTTAGGACCAGGTTACATGATGGTATAACCCTCTGTGACCGGTTCGTTGTTTGTCCAAGTCTTTTACACATTTCCGTTATATGCATAAATGTTGACCATAACGCCCTTTTCAATTTAAAACGAGAATTTTGGACATGTGAAAGGACAATAACCTTAGTTACTGATTTCTAAGCATGTCCCTAAAATTTCACGTCAATCCGAGGTCTAGAATAGGAGTTATGCTAAATAGCGCAATTACGGAAACATTAGTAATTAAATGGCGCAATTAGCATAAAGCCTATCTAAACCCAAATTTCGACACCAAACCTTTTACACACTGATGTAAAATAATATTTTGGGATTTTTAAATATTTTTAATTATTTTTAACCTGCTCATAACCTACGGTTATGGCATCGGTTCGGTAAATACCGAATATACCCTTTTCGGACATAACTTGAGTTCTACATGGTATTTTGACCCGATTCCAGTTGCTACTGATTTTAAATAATAAATAAAGTATTTTGAACTTTATAAACTGTTCGGAAAACTCAGATTTCCTGTAGAACTCGGAAACCTCTTTTATAATCTTTAAAATGACCGAAATACCCCTACGGGGCATAAATTGGATTTAAACTCGTTACGGGCATTATGGAAGGTATCCTACTGATACCACAACCTCTTTGGAGCATATTTACTTAGGAAACCTGTGTAGGACTCTTACGATTACCCATTACGCCTTTTTCGCGTACGGTTCGGTTTATGTAACTAGTTTACATACGCTAACCGAAACGGGTCGAACCTTATCGTTTTACTTCAAAATCCAGAATGTGGTTATATTACCCACAAAAGACAAGTCTTCAGACTTGTTGGGTCCAAACAACGTTCCATTCCCGGTTTTCGCCTTTCACGCGATTAAACCGTAATTATCCTTTGAAACCAACCGGTCTAAGCTAAGGCTACATTAAAGACCCATTAGGATTCTAATAGGTTGTTATAAACCTTCGTTCCAGAATAGGAGACCAGTAAAAGAAACTTGCAATTTATTTGATTGCGGATATTACTTGCTCAGGTAAATATTTTTAACTTATTTTCCGTTATACGAGCTTGGGTTACGGTATTTAAAATACCGCTTGGTTGGGCAATTGACCCCAACTCATTAGTAGTTGGGTATTATCAATGTGACCCGTTTAAAAATTGGTTTTGTTGGCTTTCCGCCTTTGGGAGCTTAATGACCATGTCCCGGATATCCTTGGCAGCCTTTTACGAAATGGCCACGACCATGACACGCGGGTGTAGGCGTACACCCGGCAATGTGTCCATAATTATAAAGGTATAATCGTTGGTGTTTCCGCCACGGTTTTATGCTATGTGGTGTGTCAATTAACCTTAAACCCGACACGACCCGGGCGACCGAATGCATAGTGAACATGTAATTCTTTTACAAGATTTGATTTATAAATTATCCCAAGTTATAAAAGAGTTTGTGCCTTGTGCATTCAAATCAGTTTTATTAAACATTTTACAAAAGTATCGGTTGAATGTATTTACTAGTGTAAACTGACGTATTTTGCCCAAAAGATTAAATGCAGGATCTACACGAAATAGGCTGGCCACTCCTTAAGCATCGTTAGAGTCTCGCAAGCTTGGGATGCCATATCTGTTGAACAATATTTATATTTTATTTTGATTCCCTGTGGATTTATTTCGGCTATTCGTGATACTTGGATATTACAATCGATGGTTGAAATATAATCTATCTTTATGCTTCCGCTGTGCATTTATATATTGTGTGGTTTGACTATATTGTTGCCAACTACGTCACGGTAATCCCCCACCGGGCCCACCGGTGATACACGTGGAAATCGGGGTGTGACAGTTTCACAATGGAACTCCTAAAGAAAGAACAACTTTTTGCCAAGTTCTCCAAATGCGAATTTTGGCTTAAGGAAGTTCAATTCTTGGTACACATTGTCAACGAACAAGGTATTCATGTAGATCCCGCCAAAATCAGTGCAATTAAGGATTGGGATACACCTACTACTCCTACCGAGGTTCATTCATTTCTTGGTCTCGCGGGTTATTACCGCCATTTTATTGGAAACTTCTCCAAGATTGCGGTTCCTTTCACAGCTTTAACTCAAAAGAATAAACCTTTTGAGTGGGGACCCAAACAAGAAAAAGCTTTTCAGACCTTGAAACAGAAACTTTGTGATGCACCTATCTTATCTTTACCTGAAGGCAATGACGATTTTGTCATATATTGTGATGCATCCAACTTAGGCCTTGGCTGTGTTCTCATGCAAAGAAACAAAGTCATAGCCTACGCATCAAGATAGCTAAAGGTACACGAGAAGAACTACACGACTCATGATCTTGAGTTAGGCACAGTAGTTTTTGCTCTCAAAATCTGGAGACATTACCTATATGGTACAAAATGTGTAGTGTTCACTGACCACAAAAGTCTCCAGCATATTTTCAATCAGAAAGAACTAAACATGAGGCAACGACATTGGGTTGAACTTCTAAACGGCTACGATTGCGAAATTCGCTACCATCCTGGTAAGGCGAACGTTGTGGCTGACGTTTTGAGTCGTAAAGAACGTATCAAGCTTCACTGTGTCCAGGTTCAATCTGATATTCAAACCCGCATTTCTCAGGCTCAACATACTTGTGTTACACAAGACTTGATGGGTAAGGAATTACCATATCATCTTAAGCCTAAGCTTGAACTGAAAGACAATAGGCTATATTATTTCATGGACCGTTTGTGGGTCCCAAGTCAAGAAAATCTCCACACCTTGTTAATTGGATGAAGCTCACAAGTCTCGTTATTCTATCCATCTTGGTGCACATAAAATGTATAAGGATCTTCGAATCCAATACTGGTGGCCGGGTATGAAGAAAGACATTACCTTATATGTATCCAAATGCCTTACTTGTCTCAAGGTTAAGGCAGAACATCAACATCCCTCTGGATTATTGGAGCAACCAGAGATACCCATTTGGAAATGGGAAAACATTGCTATGGATCTCACTACCAAGCTGCCACGCACTAATAGAGGTCATGATGCCATTTGGGTAATCATTGAGCATCTTACAAAGTCAGCACATTTTTTGCCAATCCGTGAGGATCTATCTGCTAACAAACTTGCCAAGATTTATGTAGATGAGATTATATCCCGACATGGTGTTCCTTTGAACATTATATCTGACAGAGATGCTCGATTCTCGTCTAACTTTTGGAGAACCATGCAATCTGCCATGGGAACCCAACTTAATTTGAGCACAGTGTATTATCCTCAAACGGATGGTCAATCTGAAAGAACAATCCAGACACTGGAGGATATGCTTAGAGCTTGTGTGATCGATTTTGGTGGTAGTTGGGATTCGCATCTACCGTTGATCGAATTCTCCTACAATAATAGTTATCACTCTAGCATCAACATGGCTCCTTTTGAGGCTTTATACAGTCGAAAATGTCATTCACCAGTCTGCTGGAATGAGATCGGTGAAGCTCAGGTTACTGGACCTGAGCTCATTCTAGAGACTACAGATAAGGTCAAGAAAATTCGCGATAACCTTCAGATTGCTAGAAGCCGTCAAAAGAGTTACGCGGATAGACGATGCAAGCCCTTAGAATTTCAAGTCGGTGATCACCTCCTACTCAAGGTATCCCCTTGGAAAGGTGTAATCCGATTTGGAAAGAAAGGAAAACTTGCACTAAGATATGTTGGACCATTCAAGATTGTTGAAAGAATCGGAAAAGTGGCCTACATATTAGAGCTACCTCCTGAACTTGGAAATGTTCATCCAACCTTCCATGTGTCCAATCTTAAAAAGTGTTTAGCTGATGAAAACCTCCACATACCACTTGATGAAATTCGTGTTGATGACACAATGCACTTTGTCGAGAAGCCTATGGAAATAATGGATCATGAAGTCAAGAAGCTCAAACATAAGCGTATACCAATTGTTAAAGTTCGTTGGGAATCTAAATGTGGTCTAGAATTTAATTGGGAATGTGAAGATTAAATGAAAGCGAAATATCCACATCTATTCTCACAAGTTTCCTCTAAATAAATTTCGGGACAAAATTTCCTAAAGTAGGGGAGACTGTGACATCTGTGCTTGTGTAATCATCGTATAACTCCAAATAGTTCAATTATCAATAAAACAATGTATTTTGATCCCAATATTTGTTTATTTATGTTTGACATTTTGCACATTTTGTTCGATTTCAAACTCTTAAATGCTTTCTAGAAAGTTATATGCAAACTGATGCGTAAACGTAATTAGTTTAACGCGACATACACTCCAGAATAGTAACATAAGCTCAACATACCTTAAATAACCTTTACATAACTTAGATATAAGTTTTGAATGGTTTAGTATGGCAAAAATAAATTTATTCGACCATAGGGAATATTTGCGACAAACTACAAAAGTCTGCCAATTCGTATAGCAATGTACACCTCGGAATAAGATCATAAGCTAAACATACCCTAGATACCCTTTACATAGCTTAGAAATAAGTTTTGAGGGGTTCGGTATGTGAAAATACGCTTATTTGATCACAGGGACTAAAAGCGTCAAAACGATGAAAGTATGCAAATTCGTGCATATCTTGCGTTCTGACCATATCCGGACATCCAAAAATTTTTGTAATCATTAAAATATTATATAGTGATTGGAATGCAAAAATACCTTTCGTTCCGCAATTTGGGTCGTTTTCGCGTCCGTTACGATTTCCGTCGTAATTAACCGAAAAACGCAACCGTACAGCCAAACGAACCGACATCCGTGACATTTTTGACCATAATTCAAGTTAAATATACTTTAACTTCGTCATGGAGCTTGAAAGTGGGGTTAACGAGTGCTAGAAGTGCTGAAACGCGACAAAACAAGATCAGGGACCAAAGATGTCAAATTTTCAAACTTGGCCTCTGCAGGTCCTATACGGACCGTATGACATGACCCTTATGGTCCGTAAGGAGGCTCCAACATAGCAGATTCTATGAATCTTCAAAACAGCTGCTGAACTTGGTTTTGATCATGGTTTTTGAGTATTGTGGGCTGGTTTGTGTGATCTCCAAGTCCCCAAATCAGAGTTTAACAAGTGTGTGGTGATGATCATGCTTGGAACAACTAAAAAAACTTGGAAATGATCCAAGGGTGCTTGATTTCCTATATAAACCAATGAACTTCAACCTTCCAAATTGCTCATTTTCTTTCTTCTTCATTATCTGCTCTATTGAGGCTACCACATTGGTTGGAGGCTTCAAATCTGAGTCTTCTTAGTTTTCTTTCCAAGCTTAGGACTCTTGTAAGTGTTCTTTCATGCTCGTTATTTATTTCAAGCAAGAAAGTCAAATAGTGTTTGACTTTCAGCTTTGACTATGATTTGGTTAAGACAAAGTTCGTTTGAACTTTGCAACGTGGGCGTAATCACGATGGTTATAGTCCCGTGCGACTATACCTACTGATTACCACATTGACTAGTCGAAGTGACGAGTCAAAGTTTCGGTCAAAATGCACGATTTTGAGCATTTTGCGATTAAACTATTTTCGGGTATCAAATTTGTTTTGATATCAAAACCGTTTTCTAACTTAGTTAAACATGTTTTAACATGTTTAACTCGTCACTTCTAGTTTAGTGCTTACTTAGGGCCGTAAGTCAAGCGGTATAAACAACCGCTTAGACTTCCGAACCCGGCCCGTTTGGTCGATCATTAGGATCCGACCAAACACATTATGTGACCATAGTTGTATAGGGAATAACCTTCCGAGGTTATTCCTTATGGTCACTTTGTTTGATTAGTTGTATGATAGGTAGTGTATATGCCTTAAGAAAATGACCAAAATGCCCTTTTATTGCATAATTTGAATTTAAGCATATGTAACCAAGTTTTTGACACTTAAACTGATTATGCAACAATATTAAACATGTTTAGGCATATAATACTTGTCATAGGACTAGTTAGGCTATCCGAACGCGCTTTTGCGCGAACGACATGTTAAAGTAGTATAAACTACCTTAACGAGTCGTAACGGGTCATAAGCACTTAGGATAGGTTTCAAATCAGATTGTAGGCTTTGTTAAACCATATTATATGAGTTCCAACACTCATTTGGTTTACAAGACCTCATTCTATCCTATCTCCCGATTTAGGATCCGATTATTAACATAGTTACCTATATTAGGTGCCGTTTGATTCCGTGATCCTTCGAGCATTACTTGGTCTTTATTCCAAGACTATTAAGCAACCTCAAGTGAGTACATAGTCCCCTCTTTTACCTCTTTCAAATATTTTGGGGTGATACACATGTGCCTACTTGTTACTTTCATGCTTTTCATGACATATACTTGCTATGTTTAATTAGTACACATATAGTACATGATTTCAATTATGCTTTGCTATGTATGTTGATTGAGCATGCTAGCACATTGATTTTATAGACACTTTTGCTGCATATGTTTACTCAGCATATGGGCACATTGATTTACATTACATTTCTGCTGCATATGTTTACTTAGCATATGGGCACATTGATTTACATTACATTTCTGCTGCATATGTTTACTCAGCATATGGGCACATTGATTTATATTACATTTCTGCTTCGTATGTTTACTTAGCATACTCAGTACATGGTTTTTACATGACATGCTTACATTCGGTATGTTTAACGGGACAAAAATACATTCATTAACATTGATCACGCCGCTCGGTAGTTTGTAGTGGTACCATAGGACTTGACAAATCCTGATCCCGACTTCCCAGGTTTGTCTGGAAGTAAGGAATAACAGAATCCGAAAACATAATTGATAAACCTTTAACTTGTTAAGGGTTTAACCGACAGTCTCAAGGCTTGAATGTATGCGATAAACATTACTACATAAATGTTTGTATCCATAAAGCATTGATTTTGCAAAACATAACTTTTGATATAATCTATGATTTATTCAAAGACATTGTTTTGTACATGACATTATACCTATGGTTTGAGTAAATACTTTTTATTCACCATATATGACATTTGCTTATACATTGACATTATACTTATGGTTTGAGTAAATACTTTTTACTTGCCATACAAGACATTTGATTCTACAAGACATGGTTTACACTTGACATTGGACATTGTTTACATATAACATTTTGACAATTGGTTAACAAGACATTTTGATGGTTTATTTGTAAGTGATATAAATAACGAGTCGTGTGTAATATGATAAAAGCATGGTGGATACGTGTAACATTTGTGCTTGTAATCGTCATGAACAGTTCTATTATCAATAAAACAATGTTATTTGATCCCAATGTTTGTTTGGTTGTGTTTTACATTTTTCATGTTTTAACTTTTGTTCAATTTCAAACTCTACATCGCTTTCTGGAGCATTATACGCAAACTGGTGCGTAAACGTACTCAGTTTAATGCGACAAATACTCCGGAACATCAACATATACTCAACATACCTTAAATAACCTTTACATAACTTAGAAATAAGTTTTGAAGGCTTTGGTATAGCAAAAACAAGTTAATTCGCTTACAGGGACTAAACTTGACAAACTGCGAAAGTATGCCAATTTAAACTGTAACGAACATTCCGGAACATGTCCATAAGTTAAACATACCATAAATATCCTTTACATAGCTTAGAAATAGGCTTTGAGGGGTTTGGTATGCTAAAACAAACTTTTGGATCATTCAGGGGCTAAAAGTGTCAAAAAGTGCACAAGTTTGCACTTTCGCGCATAACTTACGTTCTGAATACATCCGGACATCCAAAAATTTATGTAAGCATCCTTATATTATGCCTTAGTGTTTGGCATGAGAAAAATCCATTCGTCGCGTCATTTGGATCGTCTTTCGCGCTTATGCGCATTCCGTCGTAATTAAGCGAACATCGCGATCGTACGGCCAAACGAACCAACATCCGGAATATTTTTGAGCATAATTCATGTCCCCTACACTTTAACTTCATCTTAGAGCCTTGAAATGAGGTTAACGGGGCTTAAACGTGCCAAAAATGGGCCAAAATACGTGTTTCTGAAGTGCAGGGACCAAAATTGTAAATTCTGATCTGGGAACCTTAGGCGGGGCGCGTAAGGATTTACCAAATCCTTACGCGGGGCGCGTGAGACTGTCAGACAGATTCAATGTATCTATTTAATGCAGTTGGCCTTTCGTTCGATCAAGAGGCAATGCCCTTTCACCCAATCAAGAGCCAAGGGGCAATTTCTGACTTACCACAAGAATTTGACAAGTGTACGCTCGAGATCGTGGCACGATATTCGATAAACGATCCTAACGGTTCCAGTTTTCCTATAAATACCCCCCCCTTTAGTGTAAAAATCACAAAATCAGATCTTGAAGCTCTAAGTTGAAACCATTGTTTCATACCTGAGCTATTTGGTCTTGATTTGCACTCGGGGACCCTCCGTAAGTCTTCTTTCGCTCTTTTATTCGCTTTTCGAGTCCGAAAGTCAACGTTTTGTTGACTTTCTGCATTGACCAGCTTATGGTCGATGCGAAGTTCATGGAACTTCATAACGTGAGCGTGATCACGATGGTCATGGTCCGTAGTGACCATACCTACTGATCACCACGTTATCTAGGCTCGGTGACGAGTCGTAGTTTCGGCCAAAATGTGCATTCTTGCATATTTTGTAACCAAACTACTCGTGGGCATCAAAGCCGTTTGTTTTGATGTCAAACCTGTTTCTAAACTTAGTTAAGCATGTTCTAACATGCTTAGCTCGTCACTTTTAGTTTAGTGCTTATATAGGGTCGTAAGGTAAGCGATCTAAACCATCGCTTATGCTTTCGAACCCGACCCATTTGGTCGGTCATTAGGACCTGACCAAACACATTAGGTGACCATAGCTATAACCTTCCGAGGTTATACCTTGTGGTCACGATGTTAGGCGTTCCAGACGCGTTCTACGCGAACGACGCTTAAGGTGGCATAAGCTACCTAAACGGGTCGTGATGGACCGTAAGCACTTAGGTTAAGTTTCATTTTAGTATGTAGGTTTTGTTAAACCATATTACACGAGTCTCCATACTCGTTTGGTTTACGAACCCGCGTACTATCCGATCTTCCGATTTGGTCCGGTATATTAACATAGCTACCTATTAGGTGCCGTTGATATTCCGTGACCTCTCGCATTCACCTGGTTATTTCACAAGAACAACAAAGCAACCTCAGGTGAGTACATTGAACCCCTCTTTTACTGTTTTCCAAACTGTTTTGGGGTGAAACACATGTGCCTATCTGTTACTTTCATGCTTTCCACATCGTATATCTGCTATGCTCATTAGTACATTATAGTACATGATTTCATTACATTTTATGCTATGTATGCCCATGGTGTGCGTACTTAGTACATTGATTTACATAACATTTTTGCTGCATATGTTTACTCAGCATATGGACACATTGATTTACATAAACATTTCTGTTGCATATGTTTACTCAGCATATGGACACATTGATTTACATGAACATTTCTGTTGCATATGTTTACTCAGCATATGGACACATTGATTTACATGAACATTTCTGCTGCATATGTTTACTCAGCATATGGGCACATGCCTTCATTTTGTTATGACATTTGGTTTGTTTAACATGGGACAATACATTTATTAACACTAGCTACGCCGTTCGTTAGTAGGTAGTGGTACCATAGGAATTGACAACTCCCATTCCTGAAGTCCTGGGTTTGATAGGACTGGAAGGAATGACCGAATTCGATATACATAACTTAGATAAACCTTTAATTTGTTTAAGGGTTTATCGCCGCAGTCTCAAGGCTTGGATGTATGCATAGTTTACAATACCGCATAAATGTTAATATCAATAGAGCATGCATTTTCCGCAGAACATAACGTTGATTTAAACCACGTTTTACTTCAACGACTTGTTTTGTGCATATGGTTTAAGTTGATACATTTCGCTTACCATACAAGATACATTTTGGGATGCACATTACATGATTTACATTGAACATAAACACGTCGACATTGACATACACATTTGGTGGTTTACATTTGAACATAAACATCTGACATGGTTTACACAATAACACTTGACATTTGGTTTACACATGAACAATTTACATGGTGGATTGGTTTGGGTAAATGATTTAAGTAACGTGGCATATGTAATACGATACAAACATGGTGGATACGCCGCTGGTACTTCCTATATATAAATGTTTGTATAATGTTACATATTGTGGCGTTATCTAAGTCATTTCAGTTTAGACACATTACACTTTACATAAGTAACATATTATTCACAAGACATTATTTTCACAAACAACTTATCTTATTCAACTCATTTTACTTGGTTATTCGTCTAACCTTGCACTTATCTATACATATCGTTTGATGTTATCGTTTTCAAATGATTTACAAAGCAAAACAAATTACAAGGTTCATGACTGACTGTTATTAAACATTTCTTTAAGCTCAAGTCATGAATCCCATTTTCACAAAAACTATGTATCTCACAGGCATTTTTATGCTGACGTACCTACTTTCACATGTGTTTTCAGGAGCTATTCCATAGGACGATGATCATGATTCTAGGGCGGACCTGTGCCTTAGAGCCTAAAAATGAAGTTTAAACTAGCATAATTATGTTTTGATTTCCGTACTCTCTTTCCAAGACAATGTAACACCTTTGTTTATAAATAAAATACAACTTGTATGCCATGGTTATGAAACAATTTAATTCTGTCCACGACACTCCCCGGCGTTTCCGCCGCGGTTGCATGTTATACGCGGCCGGGGTGTGACAGAAGAGTTGGTATCAGAGCCATTGGTTATAGGGAATTAGGTTATTAGTAATGCTTTGACCTAGACTATAACTTTCTAGGACCCTAACACAAGTTATCTTGTGTTTAGAGTTTAAAACATGCACATCACCTATCCTTAGGTGATAACCACAACGGGAACTTCGGTTCCGAATCCGCTTTGAAAATTAATCATTTGTTCTGGGATGATTGATTACTAGGTTTTGAACCCTCTGTTATAAGGTTTTGAACCCTCTGTTATAAGGTTTTATACCCTCTGTTATATGGTTTTGAACCTCTTTGGATTTCAAAAATCCCGTCAAAGTTTTGGGTTAATAGTGTGAACACGTGCGAACTGGAAGAGTGAATGCCTGTACCCTGGGTTTTCTGTCTAAGGCTAGAGTGTTCGTACAAATCCACATAATCGGACCAGTCACTCTTACCTGGGAACTCTTGGGGTGAGTGTTCACTTATAGGCGAGCATGTCTTCGCGATACACTAATCCTGACCCATTTACTTTGACTAGACATTTCATGTCGCTTATTTGCTTTGCGATGCATAACCGCCATCTTTGCTTTTGTTGATTTTGCTTCATCTCATTCTCTTCATCCAATCATCTCACTCGTTTCATTTCATGTTTTTCTCTTCTAGAATGCCTCCTCGACGCGACAACCAGATAGCTACTGCCGAACTGGCGGAGATTATTGCGCAGCAGATGACTGCTCAATTTCCAAATCTCTTTGCTCAATGGAACCAGGCCAACAACAACAACAATGGTACATGCAAATACAAGGATTTTAGCTCGGCTAAGCCACTCAAGTTTAGTGGTTCTGAGGGAGCAACTGGGCTTCTTCAGTGGTTCGAGAGCATCGAGAACACTTTCCGACATGTGCAGTGTCCTGACAATCGCAAAGTCGAGTTTTCTTCAAGCGTGTTTCAGAAGAGGGCTCTTACGTGGTGGAATGGAGTTATGAGAGATCAAGGTGCAGAAGTTGCTCTAGCTCAGACATGGGCTGAACTGAGAGCTCTTATGATGAGGGAGTTTTGTCCTCGTCATGAACAGCGAGCGTTGGAGAAAGAATTTGATGTTTTGAAGCAAGATAGTGGCGAGCACAGGGCTTATACGGATAGGTTTGAGGAGTTGAGTCTTCTTTGCCCAACTATGGTTACCCCACTCGATAAGGCCATCGAAAGGTACATCGACGGCCTACCTGACTCAGTACAAGACATTCTCACTGGTAGCAACCCTACCACACTCTGTCAGGCAATCGAGTTATCAGCGACACTGACTGATTCGCAGATTCGAAAGAATAAGCTACACAGGAAGTGTGACAAGGGCAAGAAACAGTCGGCTGACAAGGAAGATAGCAAGAAAGGTCAAAACAAGAAAGGGAAGGATTCTGGTTCCTCAAGGGGGTCAAGGAAGCGTAAGGCTTCCCAAAACTATGCTGTCACTGCCCAAGCAAACCAGGCAGCTCCCAACCAGCCTCCAGCAAAGAAACCCTATTCAGGAAGTGCACCTTTGTGCAATCAATGCAACAGTCACCATCAGCCACAATATCAGTGCCGTTTCTGTACTAACTGTGGGAAGTCGGGTCATCTTGCCGATGTTTGTCGGTTTGCTCAGAATCACGCAGTCCAGAACCCTGCTCAACAGGTTGCTCAACAACAGGGTCAGGCTGCACGACCAAACTACCCACCAGGTGCATGTTATAATTGTGGGGATCTGACCCACTACAGAAATCGGTGTCCAAGACTAGTCAACCAGAACCAGAATGCAAACCAGAATCCGGCACCGGCTCGAGGTCGAGTCTTTAACATGAATGCACAAGAAGCACAAGCAGACAACGAGGTGGTGAACGGTACGTTCTTTATTAATAATCAGCCAGCATCTGTTCTTTTTTATTCGGGTGCCGACAAGAGCTTTGTGTCATTGTCTTTTGAGACAATGCTTCGCGTGTCTAGAACGAAACTAGGTAAACCTTTGACAGTAGAGGTTGCCAGTGGTGAACCCATTGTTCTTAATTCCGTTCTACGCAACTGCCAGTTAAACCTTAACAACCATATTTTTCCTATTGACCTCACGCCAATGCAACTTGGAAGCTTCGACGTTATAGTGGGAATGGATTGGTTATCCAAACATCGCGCAGAGATAGTTTGTTCTGAGAAGATTGTTCGTGTACCGCTGTCAACAGGCGAGATCCTGCAGGTTCGTGGTGAGAAGCCTGCCGGTGGTCTCAAACTCATGTCCTGTTTTAAAGCACGGAAGTATCTGCGAAAGCACTATGTGGCTTTCTTAGCACATGTTACAGCAGATAAAGGCAAGGGTAAGTCTATTTCAGATATTCCTGTCGTTCGGGATTATTCCGAAGTATTCCCTGAAGACTTACCTGGTCTACCTCCAGCACGCCAAGTTGAGTTCCGTATTGATCTCGTACCTGGTGCAAATCCCGTTGCCAGAGTTCCATATCGTCTTGCACCGTCCGAGATGCAAGAGTTGTCTAAACAGCTGCAGGAACTCTCCGACAAAGGTTTTATCCGTCCTAGCTTTTCACCTTGGGGTGCTCCCGTTCTCTTTGTAAAGAAGAAGGATGGATCTTTTAGGATGTGTATCGATTATCGTGAGCTTAACAAGCTTACCATCAAAAATCGATATCCCCTACCTCGCATTGATGACCTCTTTGACCAGTTGCAAGGCGCTTCTTACTTTTCAAAGATTGATCTACGATCTGGATATCATCAGCTTCGTGTACATGAAGAAGACATTCCCAAGACAGCGTTCCGTACTCGTTATGGACATTATGAGTTCACAGTCATGCCATTTGGTTTGACTAATGCTCCTGCTGTTTTCATGGACTTAATGAATAGGGTCTGCAAGCCTTATTTAGATAAGTTCATCATCGTTTTCATTGACGACATTTTGATATATTCTAAGACGCGAGCTGATCATGAGCAACGTCTTCGTCTTACATTGGAACTCCTAAAGAAAGAACAACTTTTCGCCAAATTCTCCAAGTGTGAATTCTGGCTTAAAGAGGTTCAATTCTTAGGACATATTGTCAACGACCAAGGTATTCATGTAGATCCCTCCAAGATCAGTGCGATTAAGGATTGGGATACACCTACTACCCCTACTGAAGTTCGTTCTTTTCTTGGTCTAGCGGGTTATTACCGCCGCTTCATAGAAAATTTCTCGAAGATTGCAGTTCCTCTAACTGCTCTAACTCAGAAGAACAAGCCATTTGATTGGGGAGTCGAACAAGAGGAAGCGTTTCAGACTTTGAAACAAAAGCTTTGCGATGCGCCTGTCCTAACATTGCCTGAGGGCAACGATGATTTCGTCGTTTATTGCGACGCATCTAAATTAGGACTTGGCTGCGTCCTAATGCAAAGAAACAAAGTCATAGCTTACGCATCAAGGCAGTTGAAGATACATGAGAAGAACTACACCACTCATGATCTTGAGTTGGGTGCAGTTGTCTTCGCTCTCAAAATTTGGAGAAACTATTTGTACGGTACAAAGTGTGTGGTTTTCACTGACCACAAAAGTCTTCAACATATCTTCAATCAAAAAGAGCTCAACATGAGACAACGACGTTGGGTTGAACTTCTAAACGACTACGACTGCGAGATTCGCTACCATCCTGGTAAGGCGAATGTCGTAGCCGATGCATTGAGTCGCAAGGAACGTACTAAGTGTCACACCCCAACCGATGGCGGAAACATCGAGATGAGACGTACAAACTGTTCAAAGACATCATAACACTAATTGTGACAATAATTAAAGTTTATTTCATTGATAATCATAAGTTTCATACAATATATAGAAAAGTTCAAATACATAACATAGATTTGGAAATTTAAATAGTTGATGGGTTTCTAAGCCATCCTAGTCTTTTCTTGTTTTTCTTGGATCCTCAACCTGCAGTATGCATTTAAAATACAATCAACAAATAATTGCTGGCGAGTATACAGGTTTGATATAGCATAATAGAGTTAATAGTTTATCAAATCTAATCCATGTGAACAACTGATATTCAATTAACTGTCATACTCGTAACGATGAAATCCACATGTCCAAACCATAGTTACGCAATTAACATAGCCTAACCCTCGAAAGGGTGGTAATAGAGTTAATAGATTAAACCTAACAATACCCGTATATACGGGAGGGGCGTTACAACCTACAGCGCTAAAATTGGCGGATGTTACACTAAGCTTCATTGTGTACGTGTCCAACCTGTTATTCAAACCGATATCCAAGCTCGTATTTCTCAGGCTCAACAAGCTTGTGTTTCACAAGGTTTAATGGATAAGGAATTTCCTTATCACATAACACCTGCTCTTGAACTGAAAGACAATGGATCGTACTATTTCATGGACCGTTTGTGGGTCCCAAGCCAAGATGATCTTCGTACCTTGCTTATGGATGAAGCCCATAAGTCTCGTTATTCTATTCATCCTGGCTCGGATAAGATGTATAAGGATCTTCGTATTCAGTATTGGTGGCCTGGTATGAAGAAGGACATTGCCTTATACGTATCCAAATGCCTTACTTGTCTTAAGGTTAAGGCTGAACATCAGCGTCCTTCTGGCTTATTGGAACAACCAGAGATCCCAGTTTGGAAATGGGAAAACATTACTATGGATCTCATTACTAAACTCCCGCGCACAAAGAAAGGTCACGATGCCATCTGGGTAGTCGTTGATCGTCTTACCAAGTCAGCACATTTCTTGCCAATCCGTGAGGATTATTCAGCTGACAGACTTGCTCAAATCTACGTAGATGAAATTGTAGCTAGACATGGTGTTCCTTTGAGCATCATTTCTGACAGAGATGCTCGTTTCACTTCTCATTTTTGGAGAACCATGCAATCTGCTATGGGGTCCCAACTTAATTTGAGCACAGCTTATCATCCGCACACGGATGGTCAATCTGAAAGAACAATCCAGACACTGGAGGATATGCTCAGAGCTTGTGTGATCGACTTTGGTGGTAGTTGGGATTCACATCTTCCGTTGATTGAATTCTCCTACAACAACAGTTATCACTCCAGCATCAACATGGCTCCTTTCGAGGCTCTCTATGGTCGAAAATGTCGTTCACCAGTCTGCTGGAATGAGATTGGCGAGGCTCAACTTACTGGACCTGCCCTCATTTTAGAGACAACAGATAAGGTAAAGAAAGTTCGTGATAACCTTCAGACAGCTAGAAGCCGTCAGAAGAATTACGCGGACTTAAAACGCAAGCCCTTGGATTTTCAAGTCGGTGATCGTGTATTACTCAAGGTCTCACCTTGGAAAGGTGTGATCAGATTTGGAAAGAAAGGAAAACTTGCACCTAGATACGTTGGACCATTTAAGATCGTCGAAAGAATCGGCAAGGTTGCCTACAGACTTGAGTTACCTCCTGAACTTGGAAATGTTCATCCAACCTTTCACGTGTCCAATCTCAAGAGGTGTTTAGCTGATGAGAACCTCCACATACCGCTTAACGAAATTCGTGTTGATAAAACTCTGAAATTTGTCGAGAAACCAGTGGAAATCATGGAACGTGAAGTCAAGTGGCTCAAACGCAAGCGCATTCCTTTGGTCAAGGTTCGCTGGGAATCTAAACGTGGACCCGAGTTTACTTGGGAACGTGAAGATCAAATGAAGGCAAAATATCCGCATCTTTTTCCACGAGTTTCCTCTAAATAAATTTCGGGACGAAATTTCCACAAGTAGGGGAGACTGTAACATTTGTGCTTGTAATCGTCATGAACAGTTCTATTATCAATAAAACAATGTTATTTGATCCCAATGTTTGTTTGGTTGTGTTTTACATTTTTCATGTTTTAACTTTTGTTCAATTTCAAACTCTACATCGCTTTCTGGAGCATTATACGCAAACTGGTGCGTAAACGTACTCAGTTTAATGCGACAAATACTCCGGAACATCAACATATACTCAACATACCTTAAATAACCTTTACATAACTTAGAAATAAGTTTTGAAGGCTTTGGTATAGCAAAAACAAGTTAATTCGCTTACAGGGACTAAACTTGACAAACTACGAAAGTATGCCAATTTAAACTGTAACGAACATTCCGGAACATGTCCATAAGTTAAACATACCATAAATATCCTTTACATAGCTTAGAAATAGGCTTTGAGGGGTTTGGTATGCTAAAACAAACTTTTGGATCATTCAGGGGCTAAAAGTGTCAAAAAGTGCACAAGTTTGCACTTTCGCGCATAACTTACGTTCTGAATACATCCGGACATCCAAAAATTTATGTAAGCATCTTTATATTATGCCTTAGTGTTTGGCATGAGAAAAATCCATTCGTCGCGTCATTTGGATCGTCTTTCGCGCTTATGCGCATTCCGTCGTAATTAAGCGAACATCGCGATCGTACGGCCAAACGAACCAACATCCGGAATATTTTTGAGCATATTTCATGTCCCCTACACTTTAACTTCATCTTAGAGCCTTGAAATGAGGTTAACGGGGCTTAAACGTGCCAAAAATGGGCCAAAATACGTGTTTCTGAAGTGCAGGGACCAAAATTGTAAATTCTGATCTGGGAACCTTAGGCGGGGCGCGTAAGGATTTACCAAATCCTTACGCGGGGCGCGTGAGACTGTCAGACAGATTCAATGTATCTATTTAATGCAGTTGGCCTTTCGTTCGATCAAGAGGCAATGCCCTTTCACCCAATCAAGAGCCAAGGGGCAATTTCTGACTTACCACAAGAATTTGACAAGTGTACGCTCGAGATCGCGGCACGATATTCGATAAACGATCCTAACGGTTCCAGTTTTCCTATAAATACCCCCCCCTTTAGTGTAAAAATCACAAAATCAGATCTTGAAGCTCTAAGTTGAAACCATTGTTTCATACCTGAGCTATTTGGTCTTGATTTGCACTCGGGGACCCTCCGTAAGTCTTCTTTCGCTCTTTTATTCGCTTTTCGAGTCCGAAAGTCAACGTTTTGTTGACTTTCTGCATTGACCAGCTTATGGTCGATGCGAAGTTCATGGAACTTCATAACGTGAGCGTGATCACGATGGTCATGGTCCGTAGTGACCATACCTACTGATCACCACGTTATCTAGGCTCGGTGACGAGTCGTAGTTTCGGCCAAAATGTGCATTCTTGCATATTTTGTAACCAAACTACTCGTGGGCATCAAAGCCGTTTGTTTTGATGTCAAACCTGTTTCTAAACTTAGTTAAGCATGTTCTAACATGCTTAGCTCGTCACTTTTAGTTTAGTGCTTATATAGGGTCGTAAGGTAAGCGATCTAAACCATCGCTTATGCTTTCGAACCCGACCCATTTGGTCGGTCATTAGGACCTGACCAAACACATTAGGTGACCATAGCTATAACCTTCCAAGGTTATACCTTGTGGTCACGATGTTAGGCGTTCCAGACGCGTTCTACGCGAACGACGCTTAAGGTGGCATAAGCTACCTAAACGGGTCGTGATGGACCGTAAGCACTTAGGTTAAGTTTCATTTTAGTATGTAGGTTTTGTTAAACCATATTACACGAGTCTCCATACTCGTTTGGTTTACGAACCCGCGTACTATCCGATCTTCCGATTTGGTCCGGTATATTAACATAGCTACCTATTAGGTGCCGTTGATATTCCGTGACCTCTCGCATTCACCTGGTTATTTCACAAGAACAACAAAGCAACCTCAGGTGAGTACATTGAACCCCTCTTTTACTGTTTTCCAAACTGTTTTGGGGTGAAACACATGTGCCTATCTGTTACTTTCATGCTTTCCACATCGTATATCTGCTATGCTCATTAGTACATTATAGTACATGATTTCATTACATTTTATGCTATGTATGCCCATGGTGTGCGTACTTAGTACATTGATTTACATAACATTTTTGCTGCATATGTTTACTCAGCATATGGACACATTGATTTACATAAACATTTCTGTTGCATATGTTTACTCAGCATATGGACACATTGATTTACATGAACATTTCTGTTGCATATGTTTACTCAGCATATGGACACATTGATTTACATGAACATTTCTGCTGCATATGTTTACTCAGCATATGGGCACATGCCTTCATTTTGTTATGACATTTGGTTTGTTTAACATGGGACAATACATTCATTAACACTAGCTACGCCGTTCGTTAGTAGGTAGTGGTACCATAGGAATTGACAACTCCCATTCCTGAAGTCCTGGGTTTGATAGGACTGGAAGGAATGACCGAATTCGATATACATAACTTAGATAAACCTTTAATTTGTTTAAGGGTTTATCGCCGCAGTCTCAAGGCTTGGATGTATGCATAGTTTACAATACCGCATAAATGTTAATATCAATAGAGCATGCATTTTCCGCAGAACATAACGTTGATTTAAACCACGTTTTACTTCAACGAATTGTTTTGTGCATATGGTTTAAGTTGATACATTTCGCTTACCATACATGATACATTATGGGATTTCACATTACATGATTTACATTGAACATAAACACGTTGACATTGACATACACATTTGGTGGTTTACATTTGAACATATACATTTGACATGGTTTACACAATAACACTTGACATTTGGTTTACACATGAACAATTTACATGGTGGATTGGTTTGGGTAAATGATTCAAGTAACGGGGCGTATGTAATATGATACAAACATGGTGGATACGCCGCTGGTACTTCCTATATATAAATGTTTGTATAATATTACATATCGTGGCGTTATCTAAGTCATTTCAGTTTAGAAACATTACACTTTACATAAGTAACATATTCTTCACAAGACATTATTTTCACAAACAACTTATCTTATTCAACTCATTTTACTTGGTTATTCGTTTAACCTTGCACTTATCTATACATATCGTTTGATGTTATTGTTTTTTCAAATGATTTACAAAGCAAAACAAATTACAAGGTTCATGAATGACTGTTATTAAACATTCTTTAAAACTTAAGTCATGAACCCCATTTTCACAAAACCTATGTATCTCACAGGCATTTTTATGCTGACGTACCTACTTTCACATGTGTTTTCAGGAGCTATTCCATAGGACGATGATCATGATTCTAGGGCGGACCTGTGCCTTAGAGCCTAAAAATGAAGTTTAAACTAGCATAATTATGTTTTGATTTCCGTACTCTCTTTCCAAGACAATGTAACACCTTTGTTTATAAATAAAATACAACTTGTATGCCATGGTTATGAAACAATTTAATTCTGTCCACGACACTCCCCGGCGTTTCCGCCGCGGTTGCATGTTATACGCGGCCGGGGTGTGACAATACGCCGCTGGTACTTCCTATATATAAGTGCTTTTATGATATTACATATCGTAGCGTTATTTAAATCACTTCAACAAAGACAAAGACATGACACATTTTATACAAATGACATATTTTCACAAGACATTGCTTTACAAATGACATATTTTATACAAATTCATTTTTACTTGGTTATTTATTTAACCATGCATTATTCTTTTATTTTCATCTGATTTTCATATCGATTTTCATATGATTTTATAAAAGAAAACACTTTTTAAAGGTTCATGACTGTCACACCCTGGCTTTGCGGAAGCGTGGTTAATTTGGTGTGACTTCTTAATACCATAGCTTAATCATAACAAGCTATATGAATTAAAATATGCAAGATCATCCATTAAAAGTAAAAATAGTAAAACATTGTCTTAACGGGTTAACACCCGACAACCATAATCTTGTCTAAACATTACAAATGCAAACTTAAAGTAAACATGGTTCAGGGACTGTGACTTGTCCAGGAAAGAGTCACAAGCCTCGAACCCTGGATGACCTCGGGCCTAATGCAGCGGAAAACGAGCCATACCGCGCCAGATCGTTAATTTCCTGAAATACATGTAAGTTGAAAAATCAACAATAATGTTGAGCGAGTTCATGCGAAAGTGAGTATATAAACCTTTATCTTTATCAAAAACCTGGTATGTAGCAAATAAGGAAAAAGAGATCACCAATGGTTTGCAAGGCCATTGATATGTGTGAAGTGCAAGTAGGGATGACTCAAACCTAGCGGATTTATGCGTCGGGCACTAAGTCACCCCGAGGTCCGTTCAGCTGGACCTGGGGCTGGGCTCGCTACACCCAGATAGATCTACCGCTCCTGTCCCTCGGTCCTACTATGAGGATTAATGGCCTCAAGTTTCCGCCTACCCACTCACATGATCTAAGTAGTAAACCTCCTTACGCTAACCATACCATGTATCAAGTATTCATAATCATAGTAACATGTATTTCACCCCCGCAGTTTATAAAACTGAAAACAGTTAAGAGAAAAGGGGGACATGAACTCACAGTCAGTGCGTAGCTAAATCAAGCACTCCAAATGTCCGAAAGCTGTGCAACGACCTACATGTGCTAATTCTATTAGACGGATGGCCGTGCTTTAGCTTTATAGTTTAATTTTCGGGAAACAGTTAGACAACCGTTCCTTGTATATATTTGGTAGTTAATTTCCTTTCCAAGGATGGGGGAATTAATACATGTGCGTTTATAATATTAAGTCTCACTTAATATATTTTACTTCTCATTCCAAAATGTAATTATTTTTCTCAAAAATAATATATTTTCTCTTCGTATAATACTTTCCAAAATAATACGTTGACAATATCCGCATTTATGAATATTTCCGGATAAGGCGTAAGTTACGTTTTGGCGATTTAGTGGTAATAATAATTACCGTTGTAACTTATATGTTTGTCGTGTAGGCGTTGGTATTATTTTGGGTTCGACAAAGTTTGTAAATATTATTTTTACTCTAAAAATAATATTTATATATTTTCACAAATAATCATAAACAGTGTGGTGAAAAATATATTTATCGAATAAATATTTACCACATTTAGTTTTGTGAAAAATTCCACCTCCGATTATTTAATAAATAAAGTCATGGCGAAATATATTTTGAAAACATAATCAAAAACGGTTTAACACTTGTAAATAATGTTGGTGCACTTTGTGTCTGTACTTTGTCTGTATTTTGTAATGTATAAAACGATGTCTTTTGTCTGTTGTGTTTACGTCTTTTGATGTTGTTTATGTGTTGGAATGTGTGTTTGACCAAGTCAACCATCCTCCTGGTTTGACTTGGCCAAACATCCACACTTAGTGTTTGAAAGATAATGTGTTTCGAAGGATGTCATCGAAGGATGTTATGTATCCTTCGATGACTTCGAAAGATGTCTTTCGATGGATCTTTATGGACCTCGAAGGATATACCATCCTTCGAAGTATGTTTGGATCCTTCGATATCCTTCGATGGTATTTCTGGTCGATAGATGATCCTTCGACCAGAATACCTGATCCTTCGTGCATGGTTGTCTGTTATGGGTATATATATCCCATAAGGGTTTCACTTCACAGTCAGTCATTCGGTCAAGTTGTTGAGAGCTTTTGTGTGTGAACCCAAGTCTTGTAAGAGAGCATTTCAGTTTGGTCAAGGTCTGTAACCGTGTCCACTGAAATACAAGAGAAAACTTTGATACTTTGCTTGTCTACTCTTTCTCTTTGTAATCTTTGCTTTCATCTAAACTACGGTTTGCACTCTAGCTTGGATTCCGCACTTGCTAGAGTGTTGAACATAACAAGGAATAGGTTTATCCTCAACCTCCGAGGGACCTACAAGTGGTATCAGAGCCGTGGCTCTTTTCCTTGTTAAAACCGGGTTTGTGCAAGACTTTGGTTGTGTTTGGACAAAAACTTTCTTGGTTTAGCACCCGTTTTTAGTGTGTTTCTTGCATTTTTAACCATAAAAACGTGTTCTAAACTAACCGGGTGTGTTACGGGAAGGTTTGGGTAACTTAAAAATCTTGTTTGAAAAGGTTTGTGTTTTCCGGCCAATATTCCGGTCAAACTCCGGTTGCTTGGTGTGGATAAGAAGCTTCCTTTTTGGGCATTATTTTCAAAGTCAAATCTGACTTGGTGAAAAGTTGTTGTCAGATCATCCTCTTTGCCGAAAGTTGGTCACCAACCACATCACCTTTTCACCAACCTGTCGTCCTTTCTGTCAGTGTGTCAGACCGTCGAAAGATACCTTTCGAGCTCAAAAGATCATCCTTCGATTAAGGAGATTCGAAAGATAACCATCCTTCGAACATCCTTCGAAGTCAGTGAGTTATCCTTCGAGTCAAGGAATCTTTTCGAAAGATACATCCTTCGAGTTACTGTTCTTTTCGAAAGATAAGGATCCTTCGTGTAGGTGAATCTTTCAAGGTTATCTTTCGAGGTTATTGTTCGAATCTCAACAGTGATCCTTCGAACACTGTTGATCCTTCGAACAAGTGTCATCTTTCGTGCATCCTTCGAGTCTTATTTGTTTAGACTTAACAGTTGTGAATTTCAGGTCTTTCGATCCTACATCCTTTGGCTGTTTGTTATCCTTCGAAATTTTTAACATAGTTTGTGAAAATCAATTTTTCTAAAGTTAATTTTCATCTAATATATTAATTATAAAATGGGAACAAACGGTCAATGGGATCCTTCTGCGTGGACTACAACAACTTTGACTCCACAGTCATCATCTACGCAATCATCAACCACGCAATCTGCGCCAGAGTTCAACAAAACTGCATGGATGCAGGCTATTGCCCCAACTCAAGCTGCAATGATAACTGCAAATCAATGGGCATTGGTCACTAATCAAAGCAACAGCATTCAAGCAATGATGCAGAACGATAGTGAAACTGGTACAAGCACGAAACCGCCAAAGCTTAATCACATCAATGATTGGGGATGGTGGAAAGAAAGGCTGAGAACTTATGTTCAGGGGCAAGGTCAAGACTTATGGATGTGTTTCTTCACTTCATTTGAAAATGAGTTGGAAGTTGCAGGATCAAATCCAGAAACTTACAGCACACTGTCTGACGAAGATAAGAAGAAGTTTGAATTGGAAAAGAAAGCATTTATGATTCTCACGCAGGCTCTTCACAGAGATATATACCACCAATTCGTCTACTGTACGACTACCAAAAGTTTGTGGGATATGCTCACGTTAAGGTGTGAAGGAAATGCTCAATCAAGGAAGATCAAGCAGGAGCTGCTAAAGAAAGAGTTTGAAGGTTTTACCTGCATGGAGAATGAAGGAATAGCAGAGTTGTCTACAAGATTTCACCATTTGTTGAGTGAAATGTTTGCCTTCAAAGTTTCTGCCACTCCACAAGACATGGTGAAGAGATTTGCTGATGCCTTACCAGCAAAGTGGAGCAGTTATCTTGAGATTCTCAAGGAAAACGGTGTTCTGGATACAATTACCATTTATGAGCTAATACAGAAATTGGAAAACAAAGATGTTGAAGAAAAGCTCAAGGCGAAAAGAACAATCACTCCTCAGAATCCAGAGATGTATTTTGGGATTGCAGGTGGTATTACTGGAGAAAAGCCAGCTTCTCAGCATGCTAAGCTTCAAACAGCGTTCATCTCCAACACTGGACCTTCAACAGCAAATCAATTTGATCCTTCAGCATACACAATGATGTATTCAAGACCAGATTCTTCTTCTCAACAACAACAACAACAGACAGCTCAACAATTCACTCCACCGCCTTTCTTGGATCCTAACAGAGCTCAACAGCAACAACCACAACAGCAGGGATTTTATGGAAGTTCTTCAAGCTTTCAAGCTACTTCCAATCCGAACACTGTCAGATTGGATACTTCCAATTTTTCAAAAGTCAGTGTTGAGATAGCCAAGGAACATATGGAGATGTTGAACACCTTGGTTAGCGCCTACTGTGGGTTGGTTGCGGGTCAGATTGGAAATATCAACCTAACCAACGAAGATTATCAGCAGGTTGATAAAGAAGATTTGAGATGATGGATATAAAGTGGGCTCTTGCTAGTGCTATTCGTAGAGCTAAAGAGTTTATGGAGAGAACGGGGAGAACCAACTTGGAAAGCAACAACAACACCAAGTATGGTTTTGATAAGAATGCTGTCACCTGCTTTAACTGTGGTGAAAAGGGTTATTTCAAGCGGGAATGTCAGAAGCCACCCAAGCAAGGCAATCAGAATCCATTCAGGAATCAAAGACAGCCTCAGCAACAACAGAACAATTCTGACAGACAAATAGTTCCCGTGGGAGGAAATACATCTGGAACCGCAAACTCTAATCCCCACAGAGGATTAGTTGTTCAAGCTGATGAGATTTGCAACTGGAATCTTCAGCTTGGTGAAGGAGGAAATGGTGGAACAGCATGTTATGCTAAGGTGGTTGAAAAGGTTGAAGAACCCGTGTCTGCTGGTGAATCTTCAGAAGATGAAGATAGCTCGGGTTATAGTGGGAGTATGGATGGGGAATCACTTGATGCTGGTGATCTATCAAGTGAGGCTTTAGATCTGGAGGTTGATGAGCTATTGGCTGATGCTGAAGCATTATGCAAGAGAAGATCTATTCTTTGCCAGAAAGCTGCTGGAACTTCTAAGAAGCTTTCTCAATTTTTCTCTGAAGATGGATCTTTTTCTTTTCATACAGCCTTCATGGCTCATGTTGAAGGACAAACCTCTCAGGTATGTGATTCTAAATCTGACTCTATTTCTGCTGCTGTTGAATGTGCTAAATGTCTAGAATATGCAGAAAAGGAAAGTCTTTTTGAAATCACACACAAACACAATCAAGAATTGATTGTTGATCTTTCTAAAGCAACTGAGGCTAACTTGTTTTTAACAAGAAATGAAAAGGAGTTTAAAGCAACAATTGCGTCATTAAAACATGATGTTTCTGAACTTCAAAAGGCTGTTTTGAGAAAACAACATGCTAATAATAATTTGATTGACACAATTGAGAAACAAATGGTAGAGTTAGCTACAGCTAGATGTGAATGTGAAACAATCAAGCAGAAATTGGAAAGCTATTCCAATTCCCGCTATGTTTTGGATCACATTATTGATGTCCAAAGGAAAAAGGGGGATACAAAATGTATTGGTTACAAATCATGTCCTCCCCCGATGAATCACAATTACTCCAAGTCGCCTAATGACGAGGATATGCCCCGTTTTGAACCTACTGTGCCACTCGGTCTAGATGACTTTGCAGCAGGCCTCGGGTTCACAACTGGTACATCATCCTCGGGGCAATCTGAATCTGAGAATGTGAAAAATTCATCGTCTGTTAAGGAACAGAGTCCTCCGATTATTGAGGATGCTGAGTCTTCGGACGATGAATCAGAAGAAAATGAGAAACCACAGCCTAACTCGGTTACACCAGACATTCCAATTGAGAATCACATCTTGTGTGATCCACCAGTGAAACCGAGTAAGGCTGAAACACCAAAGGCAATGAAGCCCAGTGTACCTAGCAGTGAAAAGAATAACTTGTTGTATACGCTCAAGGGAGACAACAAAATTTATTCTGACAGAGATTTTCCAATCAAAAATGTAAATCAAGATTTAATTGAGAAAATTTTTGAAGGACGAACTGATAAGTTTTTGGGAAACAAAGGTAACAAAGTGACGGTCACTCAATGTGAACCAATTCCGTGTGAGCTAATTAGAAAACAATACGGAAACCAAAAACTGCCAGTTGAGCGAAAACAACAAGTGAATTCTGGAAAGGGTAAGGGCCAGGTACAAGAAAAGAGGGCTCAAAACAAGAATGCTCAAGCACCAAAGGCTCAGCAGCCTAAGACTGAACAACCAAGGGTTCAACAACCTAAAGTTGAGCAGTCTAAGGCTCCTCAACCTAAGGCTGCACAACCTAAAATTCAACAATCTAAGGTTGAGCAACCTAAGGTTCAAAGGGTGCAAAACAAAAGAGCTCAGGCCAAGAAAAGAGAACAGAAAGTGAACTTTGTTGGATCAAAGGGTACGGACAAACTTGAAACATTTCAAAATAAATCTAACATTGAATTTGTAAAACAAGTTAGAATTTTAAAGAGAAATGATCAGAACAATTATACCCAACACACCAATGGATGTGACTATCTAGTTCACAAAGTTCAGTGTCTGGTTCTCAGTCTGGTCATCAACATGTTTCTCCGAGGTTTGTAGAGCGGAGAATGTGTTTTGAATGTGGAACAGTTGGGCACATTGTAAGATACTGCCCATACTTGCAAAAATTGAAAGGAAAAACAAGTGCTCCCCAAGAAACCAATTACCAAAAACAACCGGTTTCCCCGAAACAAGACCCACGTGTCTTGAAAGAAAGGGAAAAGAAGGTAAAACAAAAGAACAAAAAGGTAATTGAGAAGGCCTTAAAATCAGAGGTCAAGGATGAAAAACCTGTACAAGCTAAATCTACAAGTGTAAAACCAGTAAATACAAAAACAATCAAAACAAATACTGGTACAGGACAACAAGCTTGGAGACAAAAACAGGTAATTAAGTCAGGGGGAGCACCAGAGGTTTTATTTCCTAATCATCAAGTGATTGAGATCACTTTCCTTGATGATCAAGGACGACCCAAGTCCACAAAGGCTTGGGTCCCCCTCTCAAACTGATGTGTTAATTGCATGTGCAAGCGGCTCCAGGAGGAACTATTAATAGTCTTTGGATTGTTGATAGTGGGGCTTCCAGGCACATGACTGGCGACTATCGTCTTCTTTTCGATGTGCGAAGTATAAGAGGAGGATATGTTGCATTTGCTGGCGACAAGGGAGGTTATATCACCGGCGAGGGAATGATCTCAAATGGGATTGTGAGTTTCGACAAGATCAATTATGTGAAGCAATTGGATCACAATCTCTTGAGTGTTTCTCAAATCTGCGACAAGAAGTTCACCGTGCATTTTGATGATGCCGGTTGTTATGTGCTGAAGCCAGGATTCAAGATTCCCGCTGAATGGATTCTCTTATCAGCACCAAGAGTTAATGATTTGTATGTCCTTGATATGAGCCAAGCAATAACTCAGTCAAAACAAGTTACTTGCTTCATTTCAAAAGCCACTGAAAAGGAGACGATCTCTTGGCACAGACGGATGGGGCATATTCACCTCAGAAAAATGAATCACCTTGTCAAAAACAACTTGGTGAGAGGTGTCAATGTGAAGA
Organism: Helianthus annuus; assembly: GCF_002127325.2. Classification (NCBI taxonomy): domain Eukaryota; kingdom Viridiplantae; phylum Streptophyta; class Magnoliopsida; order Asterales; family Asteraceae; genus Helianthus; species Helianthus annuus. The sequence goes on along the minus strand of NC_035442.2, from coordinate 76,473,852 downwards.
ACTTTCAACTTCAAGATGTCTGTGTGCCATGTCAAAAGGGAAAGCAGACCAAGAAATCTCATCCATTGAAGAAGGTTAACACCGTCAACATGCCACTCGAGCGTTTGCATATGGATCTTTTCGGCCCAGTCAAACACAAGAGTGTGCACGGAGAAGTTTTCTACTTGGTAGTTACTGATGACTACTCAAGATTTTCATGGGTTGATTTCATGGTCCACATGAGCGAGACTCCAGAAATTCTGAAGAATTTGATCACCTTGCTGGAAAATCTGTATAATCTAAAGGTGAGGCGAATTCGAAGCGACAACGGTACCGAGTTCAAAAACAGGGTTAGGGATGAGTTTTGTACTGCAAAAGGAATCCTTCATGAATACAGCTCTCGGTACACGCCACAACAAAATGGAGTCGCTGAAAGAAAGCACAGAACCTTAATTGAGACTGCAAGAACCATGTTGGTTGAGTCTCAGCTTCCAGTTCGATTTTGGACTGAAGCTGTTGCCTCGGCTTGCTACACATTAAACAGGGTTCTCACAGTGAAAAGACATGGGAAAACATGCTTCGAACTCCTACATAAGAAGACTCCTGACTTGGAATATCTAGAACCTTTTGGTGCACCATGTACCATGATTGAGCCTGATGGGAAGTTTGGTGCAAAAGCTATCGAAGGTTACTTCCTTGGGTATGCTACTCCTAATCTGCGAGTATGGAACCTGACTACCAAAAGGATTGAAGAATGGGGTGAAGTAAGAGTTCAAAGATATTCTAATCCTCCGAAGCCTTCTGGAGATCCATGGATGTTTGATTATGATGGTCTTTTCGACTCATTCAATCTGCCGACATTTGATGATGATAATGCAATTGCTCAAATGTTGTCTGAAAGCGAGAATGCGACTGGCTCTCAGTTAGCTCGTCCAATCATTGTTGACTCACAAGCGTCTTCTTCTGTCAACAATCTCGCTTCAAATGAGGTGTTTAATGATGCTGTCGATTACAATTTGTCATCGGAAGATGAGGAGTATGTTGATGCAAATGATGGTGAAGCACTGCGTCCGGTTCAAGGTACTTCAGAAGCAACGGATCCAGTGTCTGCGCCAATTATCCAAGAAGAAAATGCATCATCTTCTACAACTCACCAGCTTCAGAATGATATCGGGAATTTAAATATCACTAACTTGAGGTCAAATGTTGAAGTTCCTCAAGTTACTGAAACCCGAATTCATAACATTCATCCTCAGCAGAATATAATAGGTGATGTTCTCAGTGGTGTAAGGACAAGAAATCAAATCAGAAACAATGAAAATGCTGGCTTGTATGCTGAGATACGAGAATCGGGACAACAAAATGATTGGTCTTTCGCCTGCTATGTTAGCCAAGAAGAGCCTAAATCTTGGAAGGAGGCATTGAAAGATGATTCCTGGGTGGAAGCCATGCAAGAAGAACTTCAGCAGTTCGAGAAGTTGGGCGTATGGAAATTGGTTGATAGGCCCGATAACTACAAAAAGATCGGAACTCGCTGGGTGTTTAAGTGCAAAAAGGACGACCGTGGGATTGTTGTCCGAAACAAGGCAAGGTTAGTGGTTCAAGGCTTCAGTCAGATTGAAGGTATTGACTACAATGAAGTGTATGCACCTGTTGCTCGTCTGGAGGCTATTAGAATCTTTCTAGCCTACGCATCCTTCAAGAAATTCAAGGTGTACCAGATGGATGTTAAAAGTGCTTTTCTACACGGAGTAGTCGAAGAGGAAGTATATGTCGAGCAACCACCGGGGTTTGAAGATCCATTACATCCTGACAGGGTTTTACTACTTAACAAGGCGTTATATGGTCTTCATCAAGCACCTCGGGCTTGGTATGAAACGTTGTCTACCTATCTGCTCAGCAATGGTTTTCGACGAGGTTTGATCGACTGTACCCTCTTCATCAAAGAAAAAGGTGAAGATCTTCTGTTGGTACAAGTGTATGTCGATGACATTATCTTTGGTTCTACCGATGATAAGCTGTGCAAGGAATTTGAAAAGGTGATGCAAGATCGATTCGAGATGAGTGCGATGGGTGAAATGACGTTCTTCTTGGGTTTGCAAGTTAATCAGTCCGAATCTGGAATTTTTATTCATCAAACCAAGTACGTCGGAGACATCTTGAGCCGGTTCCAGATGTCCGATACGAAGCCAATTTCTACTCCTCTTCCGCAGAATCACGGGATTACTCCGGATGAAGAAGGGGATGCTGTGGATTCTTCGCTTTATCGTGCTATGATTGGATCTTTAATGTATCTCACCGCATCAAGACCCGACATTATGTATCCAACTTGTCTTCTCGCTAGGTATCAAGCGAATCCGAAGGTCTCTCACTATGCTGCTGTCAAAAGGATCTTTCGTTATCTAAAGAGTTACCCTGATACCGGGTTATGGTACCCTAAGGATGATAACTTCGATCTCAAAGCTTTCAGTGATTCTGATTTCGGCGGCTGCAAGAAAGATGGAAAATCAACTACAGCAGGATGTCAGTTCTTAGGCAATCGCCTAGTCACTTGGCAATGCAAGAAGCAGACATGTGTGGCCACGTCAACATGTGAAGCAGAATACATTGCTGCGTCTAGTTGCTGCTCCCAGGTTCTATGGATCCAACAACAGATGCGGGACTATGGTTTTGAATTCCTAACTACTCCTATTTATGTTGATAATGAGGCTGCCTTACAGATCACTAGAAATCCTGTACAGCACTCGAAAACGAAGCACATCGATATTAAATATCACTTCATACGTGATTGCTTTGAAAAGAGACTTATCGATGTGGTTCATATTCATACCGACCACCAACGTGCCGACCTTTTTACCAAAGCATTTGATAAATCAAGATTTGATTATTTACTTTTGGTAAACGGCATTAAGGTGAAGCAAGAGTAACCTACATCAGGAAATCGTTTTTGTAAATATTTTTCTAAAAACCAAAAATCCAAAAATATTTTTACTTCACTTTATTTTTGAATTTTAGGGGGAGAAAGTTTCAAGAAAAATACAAAAACATTGAAAAACCACAAATATACAAAAATATGTCTTTAATTTATTTACTTTCTGCATTTAAGGGGGAGAAAATTCAGAAAAACACAAAAACAATAGAAAAACAAAAATGAGTTTCTTGGTAATATAAGAGAAAGTGATATTACATCAGAGGTCGGTTGAATCATGTTTCCAGAAATCAAAAGAAAAAGAAAATGATAAGTAGCTCTACTAATGATGTACCGGTAGACTCACGATCATTTTAAAATATGCAGGAGATATAAACATAACAGACTGAAAACCGCGTGGGAACCGTTCATTGGCATATGGTCTTGGTACCGAAATTTCGTTTGATAGATTGCCGAGGTTCTGAGATATTCGGGGTTTATGCTGCTTATCATCTGGGTATCATGGTTGTATCTTTTACCGAAAAATAACGGGGACGCAAGTCTAGATCTTCCATGATACTATACATACGTGTACATATCTCCTACTGCATTCGACCTCAATAAGTGATAAACAATCACATGTCCATCAAAATAAGTGATAAAATATCACATTTATCCGGGAGTCAAGTTCGTCTCTCTGCTGTACGGAAGTACTGACCTGTTCACGGACTTGCTCCTGTGCCCTCATGCATCGAAAATCAAGTTCCTCATCAATAAGTGATTCTATCACATAGGGCTTGTTTTCAAACTCAAATAAGTGACTTGTTCACATTGTAAATATATACGTTAAAAACGGATGATAAATGGTATACTCCCCAGTAAGATGAACTCTCGTGCATACCTTGATACGGGAATGTGTCGTGAGTGGATGAACACCGGTCGGTAAGTATAAATCATACCTTAAACGTATCTCATTGTATTATGATTACACCTGATCGTTGAGTTTAAGTGGACAACAATATCGGTAATTGTGGTAGAATACTTATCCGCTTCTGTAAAAGAATTTTAAAAGGAAGTGTGTTTTGACAAAAGACCGCAAGCTGATATGATTCTCTTCGCCAGAGACTCGCAAAAATATTGTTGTGTTTGTACATATTTACTTACTGCTTAATTTACTGCTTTAATTTTAAACAGTTTTTGTCGTTTGGTGCATATCAACACGACATTAGCGGTGATGTCGTTTGATAACATTCAAAGGATTTTAAAATTGTTGCCTTTTATTTTATCAAACCACAAAATCCAAAAAGATTTTTAATTTAACATTATTTTTGATTAACTGATGTTGGTGCTCGATCCGATACCTGACAAGCCGAGATACTTCATAAAATTAACCTTGCAGAACTTCATAACGGGCAACTTTCAAAATGGTCATTATTGAAAAACCTCAAAATTTGAAAGGTGTAAATTGGAAATTCCCTAAAAATCCAAAGTGTTGGTGGGAAATCTGATCCTTCGAGGAAGCAATGGCCCTCGAAAGATCAGATGGTCAAGAAGTCAATGAAAGTCAACTGTCGAAAGATGCTGGGTCAACGAAGGATTTGACCAAGTGATCCTTCGAGTTGACCAGACCCCTTGAAAGATGGTTTTAGATCGAAGGATATCTTTCGAAGGACTCATAAATATCTGGTATCTTTCGATCCAGATCCTTCAAATATCTGGATCCTTCGAACCATATATGGATCCTTCGAACCAAAAGTTATCCTTCGAAACAACTGTTCATCTTTCGAATGGTCTTGAGTCCTTCGAGGCGGTTCGACTTTCGAGGTCAGGATATATAAAGGCATCTTCTTCTTCATTGTTCATTATCAGTTTCAAAAGTATCACAAAAACCCTCTCAATCTACTCGAACCTCTGTCCATTTTTCTTTAGAAATCACAGTATCAGGATTTTGTATTTATATTCGGTAGGATCATCTCTTTCATCATTATCATTTTAACTGTCAATAATTCAAACATAAACATGATTTTATGTTCTTATCTTTCAAAACTTATTAACTAGAAAAGATAAAATGTGAAGTCTGAATATGTTGTGAATAAATCAGTGATAGTTTTTGTTGATAATGTGGTGTTTCTTATCTGTTTGTGAATGTTCAAATGATGTTGTTGAATCTTGATAACTGGGGAGTTTGGTTTGGGTAAAATAGAGGAATGGTGAGGGTTTAGGGTTTGGATCAAAAGCATGTGTGTGTTCATGTCCGATTTGGGTTAAAATTGTTGATGGTTTTAAATGGATTATGATATAAGTGTTATCTGATATAAAATACACCTGAAACCATTTGACACTTTCACCGGAAAAACATTTAAAACCCACCGGAATTAAGGTTAAAACTCACTGCCGGAAAAATGCGCCGATGAACAGTAGCCGGAACGAAAGATGATGATGACTCATCACCTCGATAGATGTGCTAAACAGCATCCTTCGAGGTGATTCTCGAAAGATGGTAGATATCTCGAAAGATCATCTTTCGATTGATCAGCCTTCGAATGATCATGATATCTTTCAAAACATCTGATTATTCGAAAGATGATCCTTTGACAAGGTTGACATCTTTCAAGATAAGTGACATCCTTCGAGCTTGATCAACATCCTTCGAACTGATTTCTATCTTTCGGGCTTTGACTCTATCTTTCGATGGAAAATTGGATCCTTCGAAGAGTTCAACACTTAGAATATTTTCAAGAAATTGAAAATTTTCTAAGTGTGGAATTCCAATGTTGACTGTTTGACCCTTGCTTATTACGTGTCAATGTGATGTGCAGAAATGGCACCAAAGGCAGCGAAAAAGGAACGGGCCAAACCAACCAAGAAGGTAAAATCAGAGCTGGAAGCTATGTCTGAATCTAGACATAATATGGTGGCGTATTTACAACCGGAAGGAAGCATCAGTCCGGAATTTTCTGGCATCATGGAATATCTTCACAGGGCACGCATTAATTACGCTATCACAACTCATCATGTCGCATATCAGTCTCACATTAAGGCTTTCTGGAATACAGCTGGGGTTGAAACGGTGGATGATAAGGAAGTAATCAGGGCAGTAGTCGCTGAAAGGCCAGTGGTTATTACTGAAAACTCTATCAGAGAACGTCTACGGCTTGGAGATAAATCTGAAGACCCAACGTCTATAGAGCTACAGTGTCAGCGTGGGTTACTGTTAAGGATTAAGTACAGCGAGAACGTTCTTACCAATCAAATCAACAAGAAGTTCCTGCCGCTTCGATATAAGTTCCTTCTGCACATTCTCATTCATTGCCTAAGCAACAAGTGCTCTGGGTATGATTTGTCTCCTATTGATTTGACGGGATTGTTTACGGCGCTGATTCTGAACAAGCCGTTCAACATTTCTCGGTATATCTTCAATAATCTGAAGGAGAACACTCGGAGGCCACTTCCGTCAGATTCACAGCGAACTAACACCAAGTTTTGGTTATACCCTCGATTTCTGCAAATGATGATAGATGATCAGATTCCTGATCTTGCTAAAGCAGAGGCAGATGTGCTTCCTGTGAATCCGATGAACGAACGCACACTGCTAATCTTCAAGTCTATGGGAGTTTACAAGGGATCGGATCCGGATAGGAAACTGATTGGTCATCTTAATGCTCCTGACTATGAGGCTCCACAGAATCACAGATGGCGTCGTGAAGGAAGTGTTTCTGATAATGAAGAACCAGCGTTAATTGCTATGGCTGATGAGCAACTCACAGCTAAACATGGAATCAAGGCAACTAGAAGGTCTGCTGGAAGTTCTGGTGCAGCAGCTAGTACTGAGGTTGATATAAATGTGGCTGCTGAAGAGGTTCAGGATATGTCTGTTGATCCTGATGTTCATATTGTTTCTGGTGGTGATGGTGGTGCTGGTAATGTTGCTGGTCAGTCTAGTGTTGCTGCGACTGACAAGGGAAAGGGCAAGATAGATGAGACGAGAAAGCTTATTGATGAAAGCAGTTCATCTTCCGAAGAGGAAGGAGGTTCAGGTGATGGTGATTCTTCGTCCGAGGATGATAATCCTCCTCCCCCTGGGATGATGAAAGTGTTTGATAGATGCGGGAACCCTCGGTTGATACATATTAAGAAGACGGGTGATACTGGAGACTCCGATAAGGATGATGAAGATTATACGCTTACTTCTCCAGGTTTTCGTAAGAAGAGGAAGGCAAAACGACAGGGTGTTCGTTCATCGAAGAAAACTGCTGATGACACCTCTGTTCCTGTTTTTGTTCAGCCTTCATCTGCTCCTGAGCAGCAGGTTCTTTCTTCTGGTGATCAATTTACTGAAAAAGAGACGCTGGAGCTAATGGCGTCTCCTCAGAGGTCTTCTGGGACACGCACGGCGACTGTTGATCAACAGCCGTCTGCAACTCCCACCTCAGGTACACATGCTCGACCCCCTCTCACTATTACTGGTCCTACAGGTGCTTCGGGTCAGGCTGGTCAGTCTGGTTCTTCAAGACCTGAGCCTTTAAGGCCATCTCTGGTAGAAACCTTGTCTGGTTTTTCTGAAGCTGACAAGGTACAATTCCTGATTGAACAAATCAGTGAATTGGGTGATACAGTTGGTAGACACACAAGAACTATTGAAGAATATCGTGTCCTGCGAAAACAAGATGCAGTGGCACACAACCAGCTATGTAAAATTGTTGAAGCTCAGAATGTTAAGATCAAGGAACAGGCTGAGGAAATCGAAAGGTTAAAAGAGGCAAATAGGGCACGAGATAGGGAGGTGGAAATTATGAAAAGACATAGTACCTATTTGGAGACTCAGGCGAAAGCGTTGAGGGAGATGGTAAGTAATCGTGATGATAGACTGATGCAGGCTTTCAAGCCCATGCACAGCAACTTCAATAGGGTTTATTCGAGGGTTGGTACATTGTGGAACGAAAGGTGCAAAACCTTAGGAATAGTTCCCGAAAGGCGTGAGGATGATCAGGATGATGATGCTGCTAATCCAGATCAAACAACTGCCTCAGGCTCCGGTGCAACTGCATCCGGTGCTGCAGGCGGATCTGGTACTCCTCAAGATACTCCGTCTGCTCCTCCTACAGCTACTACCGGCCCAACTGAACAGACTGAAACACTGGAAATGTCTGTAGACCCTGCACAGATCAGCCTGGAACCGGAAACATTTACAACAGATCCTCCTGAATCTTCAAGTGTTCAAAAGTTTCATCCTGTCACGGGTGAACTACTGGAAGAGGGAGAGTTTATTTCTGAGATGACTGATGAACAGATATCGATCTTGACCGATTTGGATGAAGTTGCTGTGTGTATGATAGATGCTACTCCGCTGGTACAGGATCAAACTGATTTCTCCACAATTGAAGAAATCTTCATCAGTTCTGATCCTGAACGTCCTGTATATGTTGGAGAGGATAATGCGGAGGTGAATGCCCTTGACGATAACTTGGTTGCTGAAAAGACTGCTGAGTTCGACAATCTTTCTTCTGGTTCGCCATCAGCTCAGGAAAGCCGTGAGAAAACAGTTAATGAATGGCGAGCGGATTTCCTTGCTAGGAATCCTCCTCCGCTCGCTCCGTTGGAACAGGCTAACTATATGATGCTGGAGAAAAATCAGGCTCGGGGTCGGATTATTAGCTGGATGTTTGTCAAAGATCTGCACTGCATGGTTGTGAAAAGAGAAACGGGTCTTCAATATTTCAGAACTCTCCTTAGTATTCTCACACTTCCATATTATGATGTGGCAGTGTTGGCTCAGTTAGATGTAATCAATCGAGCTAAAGAACAGATGGTGGATCTATTCGCGAAGAAAATCAGGTTAGAGAGAAGATTGGGTTGGAAGGATCCTCTGTACAAGCCTCAGTTTCCAAGGTACGAGCAGATCAGGTTCACACTTGATCCAGAGACTAACACCGCTCGTTATCGTTTGGTATACGATCCTCCTAAGGTGATGAAGAAGATTCCGTTACTGAAAATGAAGACCGACTTTCTTGGAAATTTCCGCTGCTGGGTTTATGATGCGGATACTGGTGAGGCTGTGATCTTATTCAGAGATAATTCGGAGAACTTCAGGATAATCGATCCGATGTGGATTACGAATATGTCCAGATCGGATATCATTGTTTTGAAGGATCATGAAATCAACTACTTAGTTCAGGATCGAGATCAAGCTATGAAGTTTCAAAGGATGGCCCGATACTGCTTCAATCTACTGGTGAACGCAGGAAGTGCATGGTCATCACATCATCTAACCGTGGAAAGGACGTCAGAGACTTAAGACACGAAGACCGAGACAAAGCTACAGCCAAGGGGGAGTTTGTTGGTGCACTTTGTGTCTGTACTTTGTCTGTATTTTGTAATGTATAAAACGATGTCTTTTGTCTGTTGTGTTTACGTCTTTGTTATGTTGTTTATGTGTTGGAATGTGTGTTTGACCAAGTCAACCATCCTCCTGGTTTGACTTGGCCAAACATCCACACTTAGTGTTTGAAAGATAATGTGTTTCGAAGGATGTCATCGAAGGATGTTATGTATCCTTCGATGACTTCGAAAGATGTCTTTCGATGGATCTTTATGGACCTCGAAGGATATACCATCCTTCGAAGTATGTTTGGATCCTTCGATATCCTTCGATGGTATTTCTGGTCGATAGATGATCCTTCGACCAGAATACCTGATCCTTCGTGCATGGTTGTCTGTTATGGGTATATATATCCCATAAGGGTTTCACTTCACAGTCAGTCATTCGGTCAAGTTGTTGAGAGCTTTTGTGTGTGAACCCAAGTCTTGTAAGAGAGCATTTCAGTTTGGTCAAGGTCTGTAACCGTGTCCACTGAAATACAAGAGAAAACTTTGATACTTTGCTTGTCTACTCTTTCTCTTTGTAATCTTTGCTTTCATCTAAACTACGGTTTGCACTCTAGCTTGGATTCCGCACTTGCTAGAGTGTTGAACATAACAAGGAATAGGTTTATCCTCAACCTCCGAGGGACCTACAAATAATTCTAAGTGTTAGATTTTTAGAAAAATGTCGCCAGAGTTTCCCCTGTAACTGGAGGTGGCCACGCTTTCAAGCGTATCATTTTCTTTTACAAAATCATTCCAATACTTCTTTAAATCAACCAATCAATTTCCAACACATTACACAAGTTTCAACACTTCAAACTTGTAGACTAGTATGCAAAATCGCATTATTACATGAACTTGTAATTTTTCCGAAAGTCGTAATGTAGATCACCTTATATTTAGTGGATCTATGTATAAAATAATTTAGTCTTGTAAAAACCCCGTTTTTGGAACAAATCATCCTTTACAACTTCCCGACAACTTTTATAAAAATTGTTATTTTGTCGGATCTTTTGTTTCACAAGTGTTTATACACTTGTAGTTTATAAAAATCATCTTTGTTAGCATGTTATCCAACTTATATAAAACATGATTTTCTCAACACTTGGTTCTACGAATGTACCACTTGTACATACATAGATCGGCTCGTTTTAAATACTATTTTTCATGTCAAAACACTTTTACACAAGTTCATGTTTCCCGTGTGGTGGAGTTTCACCTTTTAACCCTCGTACCGCTAGAAACAAGCTTATGTTAAGATACATGATCTTAACAAAGTCGGGTTAAACGATGATAAGAGCCACCACATCGTAGATCGGGCCTCAATAACCAACATATTCAATTACTACATCTTTTACACAAGACATGACTCTTTATCCAACAAAATTCATGTTTTAGTAGACTTTATAGATTCAAAAGATGGGTTACCGACTTTTAACCGTTAAAAATCCTTTTAACCACTTAAGATACGATCAAGAACAAGTTTTAAATGTTATACCTCTAGCTCGGGGCTAGGGAAGATCTTTGGCGAAAATGGCGTGGATAAAAGCAAATGAACGTGGTCCTTCAACTTCCGCTTGCTTCAAGCTTCCTCGTACGTGATCCCCGACACTTGTGTGAGCTTGGAATGGCAAGACAAGAACTCGAAAGATGGATGGTTGGAGTGTGGGTGTTCGGCCGAGAGGGAGAGAGCAAGAGGGAGTGAGAGTGAGTTGGTGAAATGTGTGTGTAAAGTCTTGTGTGTGTGAGAGGTATATAAAGAAAAATCATGCTCCTTCGTCCAACGGATTAATGTCGTCTAGATATCCACAACATCAAATATAATAATCAAAAGTTGTACCCTTAGTTACAAAGGGGCCAAACCAGCCCAAGGGGGGGGGGGGTACCCGGTTGGATCTTGATTGTTCAGTTATAGTTTAGTTAAGTTAAGTTGGTTACTTTTAGTGGTTAACCCCGTTAGTTGTTTAACGCGTTATAATGCGGGTGTTAGGGTAATCAGGGACCCTAACTGGCTCAGAAAAATACCAATAATATTTTTGGCAATATTTTTATGTTCCGGGTATAGTCCGGTTGTTCGGTTGGATAGTAATCCGTTAAAGTGCTTAAGTAATCCTTTAAGCGTCGTAATTAATATTTTTAGCGACACAATTTATTCTGCAAAGTGTCAGGAATATTTCCTCATGTTTTGGCACTTTATTAGTTAGCTAGAAACTAGTATGTAAATAAAAGTGCTGTGTTTCGTGCTTAGAGTACGTTTTAGGCACATCCCATCTCTGTATCTTATTCCTAGAGACGCAATTATACAACCCTTGTATCCCTACACACACTATGGGTGTAGTAAAATATTTCTGGCTCATACAGGCCTTTAGAGGCAGTGTTTACCTGATGCTGGCTATATCAGCATGTTCAATAGGTTATCCGTTCAAATGCTACTGTGCTTTTGTGCATCATGTTTGTCACTAGAGTTCAGTAAGTAAATAATGTAGTGACGGAAAATCAAAGTATGATGCAGATATGTACAAGTATCAACAATCAAGTAGCAGTTTATCAGAAATCTCAGTTAAGCACAGTAATTAGGCAACAATTAATAGTTAATTAAGTCGTACGGATACCTGGTTTTGTGAGGGTTGTCACATTCTCCCCCGTTAAATAAATTTCGTCCCGAAATTTTAAATTCTGCTTGTAGAAGCAGGGTTCTCAGGAAATAAGTGGGGGTATTTTTCCTTCATTTGGTCTTCACGCTCCCAGGTGAACTCAGGACCATGTCTAGCATTCCAGCGAACTTTGACGAGCTTGACACTGCTCCGGCGGGTCTTGTTAACTTTCCAATCCGTGACCTCGACAGGTTCTTCAACGAAGTGGAGCGTGTCATCAATATGAATTTCGTCGGTAGGAATAGCAACGTTAACCTGAGTTGGACTTCTCTTCAGATTGGATACATGAAATGTATCGTGAACATTATCCAGTTCGGCAGGTAGATCCAACTTGTATGCTACGGTCCCAATTCTTTCCAAAACCTTGAAAGGACCAATGTAGCGCGGATTCAACTTCCCACGTTTCCCAAATCGTGCCACACCCTTCCAGGGTGATACCTTCAACAAAACCATATCCCCAACCTCAAACTCCTGAGGTTTCCTTTTCAGATCTGCGTAGGTCTTCTGACGGTCACGAGCCGCACTAATGCGATCTCGGATTTGCGCAATCTTATCTGTAGTTTCCTGAACTACATCGGGACCTACCAATTGTCTATCACCTGCGTCAGACCAACAGAGCGGCGACCTGCACTTGCGCCCATATAACGCTTCGAATGGCGCGGCACCAATACTGGTGTGGTAGCTGTTGTTGTATGAAAATTCAACCAGGGGTAAATGCTTATCCCAGCTACCGCCTAAATCCATCACACATGCTCTCAGCATGTCCTCCAACGTCTGAATCTTCCGCTCACTTTGACCGTCGGTCTGCGGGTGAAAAGCTGTGCTCATATTCAGCTTTGAGCCAAAAGCTTCCTGGAAGGATTGCCATATCCTCGATACGAACCTCCCATCTCTATCAGAAATAATCGAGAGAGGTACTCCATGGCGTGTAACAATCTCTCTCATGTAGATTTCAGCCAATTTGCTTGTATTATCCTTCTCGCGGATAGGTAAGAAGTGTGCTGACTTCGTTAAGCGATCCACTATCACCCAGATAGTGTCATGGCCTTTTGGCGTTCTTGGCAACTTCGTAATAAAATCCATGGAGATTTCTTCCCACTTCCACTGGGGAATTTTTGGTTGTTGCAGAAGTCCCGAAGGCTTCTGGTATTCCGCCTTAACTTTGGCGCAAGTTAATCATTTGCTCACGTAAACTGCAACATCGCCTTTCATCCTAGGCCACCAATAATAATCTTTAAGATCCTAGTACATCTTATCCGCTCCAGGGTGGATAGAGTACCGTGACTTGTGAGCTTCATCAAAGATAATCTCTCTTAAACCACCAAACAGAGGAACCCAAATCCTTTTCTCAAAACACAACGTTCCTTCCCTGTTTGGCACCAAAATCTTCTCCATCCCACGGAGATATTCTTCCTCAAGGTTTCCCTCCTTGAGAGCTTCCTTCTGTGCTGCACGAACGCGTGAGGAAAGGTCGGTTTGAATTATCATTTCCATAGCCCTAACCCTTATGGGCTTGATTCTCTCTTTACGACTTAGGGCATCAGCGACCACATTCGCCTTCCCTGGATGATACTTGATCTCGCAGTCGTAATCGTTCAACAACTCGACCCATCGCCTTTGTCTCATATTCAACTCCTTCTGATTGAATATATGCTGGAGGCTCTTGTGATCTGTGAAAATCGTACACTTTGTTCCGTAAAGGTAGTGTCTCCAGATCTTCAAGGCAAAAACCACTGCGCCTAGCTCCAAATCATGAGTGGTATAGTTCTTTTCGTGCACCTTCAGTTGGCGTGATGCGTAGGCGATAACCTTTTGACGTTGCATCAACACACAACCCAATCCTTGACGCGATGCGTTGCAGTATACCACGAAATCGTCAGTGCCTTCAGGTAGAGCTAAGATCGGCGCGTTACAAAGTTTATCCTTCAATATCTGAAACGCCTCATCCTGTTTGATTCCCCAATCAAACTTCTTATCCTTCTGCGTGAGGAGTGTCAACGGTTGAGCGATCTTTGAAAAGTTCTCGATGAACCTTTGATAATAGCCAGCCAAACCCAAGAATTGCCGAATCTCAGTTGGCGTCTTTGGCGTTTCCCAATCTTTGATCGCCTCGATCTTGGTGGGATCCACGTGGATTCCATCTCCATTCACCACGTGCCCAAGGAATTGCACTTCTCTTAGCCAAAACTCACACTTAGAGAATTTGGCGTACAGCTGTTCCTTCTTTAGCAGCTCTAGAATGGCTCTAAGATGCTGCTCGTGCTCAGCCTTTGTCTTCGAATAAATCAAAATGTCGTCGATGAATACAATCACGAACTTATCCAAGTATGGCTTACAAACTCGGTTCATCAAATCCATGAACACTGCAGGTGCGTTTGTCAGACCAAACGGCACAACGAGAAACTCGTAGTGTCAATATCGAGTTCTGAAGGCTGTCTTCGGGATACTCTCCTCCTGTATCCGTAGCTGATGGTATCCAGATCGAAGATCGATCTTTGAATAGAAGCTGGAACCTTGAAGCTGGTCGAACAGTCATCGATTCTTGGCAGGGGATACCTATTCTTGATCGTCAGCTTGTTCAACTCTCTGTAGTCAATGCACATACGGAAACTACCGTCCTTCTTCTTCACAAACAAAACTGGAGCTCCCCAAGGCGAGAAGCTTGGTCGGATAAAACCCTTGTCTAACAACTCTTGAAGTTGTGTCAACAGTTCTTGCATCTCAGACGGAGCAAGTCTGTAAGGTGCCTTAGCCACAGGCGCGGCGCCTGGAACCAAGTCAATGTGGAACTCCACTTGCCTCTGAGGCGGCAATCCAGGCAAGTCTTCTGGAAAGACTTCTGGGTATCCCCTCACGACAGGGATGTCTTCGATCTTCGGCTCAGCAGCCTTTTTATCCACAATGTGTGCCAGAAAAGCAACACATCCTTTCTGCAAACACTTCCTTGCTTTCAGGCAGCTAATCATCCTCAACGGCGCCTCACGCTTCTCCCCATGAACAACAATGGTCTCACCATCATCGGTCGGAATACGAATTATCTTCTCGTGACAAACTATCCCGGCCTTGTTACTCGATAACTAATCCATCCCTACTACCACGTCGAAGCTTCCCAACTGGACCGGTAGTAGATCGAGAGCAACTCACGCTCTCTCAGCTCGATTACGCAACTTCGAATCACCTCGTTAGCTTCTACTAACTTCCCATTCGCTAATTCGATCGAGTACGGAAAATTCTAACTTACGAGCGGCTAAACCAAGCATATTCTTAAATTCTAATGATACGAAGCTATAATCGGCACCAGTTTCACACAAGATAGATGCGAAAGTTTTGGTTGTTAAAGAACGTACCAGTAATCATGCCTGGATCCTGGCATACTTCACAAACTCCGATGCTGGGTGTTCTCTCACGGTCTTGTTTCAACTCCGGGCATTCTCTCTTAAGATGTCCAATGTCCCCACAATGGAAGCATCCTAGCACTCGGCCATTTCCTTTCCTGCTTCCACCTTGAGCGTTGTTACGATTTTCTCCTTGTTTGGGACTCTTCATCCCACGACCATCCTTGTTGTGCCTTTTCCACCCGCACCTAGGCTTCCGACATCCACATTCATGGTGATACTTGCACCCAGCACGTCTTGCTTTAGTTTCCAAGCAAATCTTATCATTGGCCTGTCTGTTGTTAGGGCAATCTTTCTTGAAATGCCCTTTGTCTCCGCAGTCAAAACAACCTCGAATAGATCTTTGTTCATCATTATTTGTTCGGGTATCTTCGGTAAGCTTCCTTTTGTTCTTTCCAGATGACTCTACCTGAGTCTCCCTATTAGGGTTTGCAAGTTTTTCTATTCTAATGGCTTCCGTAACGAGTGCCAAACCCATCTTGCTTGCAGCAATAGTTGTTGGTGGCGTAGATGCTGCCATTAAGCTCATGACTTCTGGTGCCAGTTCCCAAATGAACTGTCCTAATTTCCTCATTTCTGGTTCCGCTAAGTGGGGAATAACTCGTGCCAAGTCATGAAGTCTTTGCATGTATCCCAACATTTTTGGACCTTCCATTATCAGGCTCTGGAATTCCCCTTCCAACTTCTGGGTTTCCTCTTTGGAGCAATACTTCTCATGCATCATTCCCTTCAGTTCATCCCATGATAATGCATATGCTGCAGTTTCGCCCTTCATTTGAACCTGAAGGTACCACCATAGTCGAGCTCCATCTTGAAACAACCCAGAAACGTATAGGACTTGTTGTTCTGGCGTACAACCACTCATTCGAAAGATGGAATCCATACTTTCAATCCATTTCACAAAAGCTATGGCACCTCCAGTGCCGTCGAACTTCGGAGGCTTGTAGTTGAGGAAGTGTCAGTAGGGACAACCGTTATTTTCCGAGGTACCTCCGTTGCGCTCGGAGTGATGGGCCTCGTATTGTGCGATGACTGCAGCAATGATTTCCTGAAGTTCCGCCTCGTTGGTGGGTATGCGCATTTCGCGTCTTGGTGGCATCTTCTAAAAGATGTTTCACATAGGTTAGGTCATAGCAGGTAAAATGTACGTATGTATTCAACAATATCAGCACATAACATCTCATGCTATCAATAAATCAGTCACATAACATCTCATGTCATAGAACATAAACCATAGACCAAACATCACAAGTGATGAGAATACTGCGATTGCATTGCCATAAATCGAGACCAGAATGTAAGGTTTACAGGTACCCAACTGTATCGTACAACATTAATGACTTATTAGGGGACGACCCTAGGCAAGTCGTGCGATTTCTGGACATGTTAAGGAATCTCGGGTCTCTCCATTTTCAAATTCCAGGACTCCACCTTAAGCTTCTGAATTCCAGTCCTAGAACAACATTTCTTCTCAATCATTTCCTTGAGCTCATCCCAGCTCAGTGCATAAGCAGCATCTGTGTCAAGGGCCTGAACATGATGGTCCCACCATGAGAGTGTGCCGTCTAGTAATGACCTTGAGGTAAAGGTATCACTCCATTTGGGGCGAACAGTTTGTCTTTCTTAGAATGGAGTCAATCTTTTCGGGCCAACGAACAAATGCAATGGCGCTTTCTGTTTCGTCGAAGTTCAAAGGCTTGCAGTTTAGGAACTGCTTATAGGTGCGGTCAGCTAGGGATTATTTCCAATAGTGCCATTGCTGTGCTAAAAGCGGAGAGCTTCATGTCGTGCAATTGCCTGTGAGTTGCGTTTTTGCAGCTCGGCTCCTATCCTTGGCAACATACTGGTGTTTGTGTCACGCCTGGGTGGCATTCTCTTCTGCCGGAATGGCATGAAGTGGGTTAGACAACTTTCCAATTGTCTATGAGATACATAGCACCGTAAGCCATCATGTACTCACCCAATTTTACACATAAATATACTCAATGTATGGGTGGGGAAATAAATTTTCTGAGCCTCCACATAGGCTTGCCAATTTGGCTTGTTGTTTGAAATAGAATGAACTCGAGGCTTCATCGCCTTGGTCATTCGTGTTTGAGTTATTTCCTGCTACATTGGTTTTCATTAGCTTGACCCGCAGAGTCCACCAGGATTTCTGTGCACTACAAGTCGTTATTACGTGGGCCCCCGTAATAATAAATTGTCTTGCACAGTTACCCCACATTTTCTCTCGTCCAAGCAGATGATCAACCAAGGAGCGACAGCAGGTGCATTGGCATGAACAAGGTCATGCTCTAATGCGGGGTCAAGAGCAATGCCTGGCTCAGGGCCACGGCTGGCTCTGGATCAACAAACTCTATCTCAAAATCAGCTGGATCAACCATCACAGGGGGTTACAGGATCCTCCAAGGGCTGGCCTAAGCGTATGAACTCAAGGTTATGGTCTGGATCAAAACCAGATGGAAGAACAGGATTACCCTCAATACTGTGATCAAACTCCAAGCTATGTGCGGGAACCGGTGCAGCTGATGATGCCGTATCAGGGTCGGCGTCGTGTAAATGGTGCTGCACTCCCTGTATGCGAAAATGCGGATGTCAGGAACTCAAATGAGTCTGGGACAGGGGAATGAGCATAAGTTTACCCTGCAGGAGCGTCCGCAAGCAGTAGGTTAATTCCAGCTGCAATAGGGCCTCGCCCTCAAATGGGTCCTCTTTCTAGTAGATCGTTATCGTCGTCAGAGGCCACGTCAGGGGGGGGGGGGCATATCAACAATGGGATAAGCGGCAAGGGGTACAGGAACAGGGATCACCACGAGTGGCAAATTCCCAACAAGATGCCCATCAGTAGGCTCTGCTACGACATCAGGCAGCGCAAAAGGGGCTGAAAGTCGTCATCGTCTATGCCGGTAGTATCGGAAATGTACACCTCGTGCTCCGCTGCAACTATGTCGTCTGATACTATGGCCATGGGATTCGTAGTGTCCATCTTTCTAGTACATGATGAAGGCATGCCGTGTGTAACACAAACACACATACGTATAATAATCAATCATATATTCATATAAACATGTAAGTCAACAATAATCAATCAAATAATTCTCCTAGTCCCACTAGCCTCCCAGTCTCCTAGACTGACATTCCCAGTCCCACTAGCCAAATTCCTCCCAGTCTCTAAGACTGCTCTATCATCCACCTCGACCTCTTAGATCGAGCCTCGGCCTCCAAGACCGAGCCTCAGCCTCCAAGACTGAGCCTAAAACAACAAACATCTACCTCGATCTCTAAGATCGAGCCTCGGCCTCCAAGACCGAGCCTCAGCCTCCAAGACTGAGCCTAACATAAATAACATCTACCTCGATCTCTAAGATCGAGCCTCGGCCTCCAAGACCGAGCCTCAGTCTTCAGGACTGAGCCTAATAATGAATAAATGAAATGTGCTCAACATTTGTTTGTAAAAACGTTTTGGATCTGGACTTAAGTGGTATGCAGAAAATGTTTTCGTGAGAGCCCTAGTGATCATAGTCTAGACTCGAGAAGGAATCCTAGTTCGCTATGATCAGAGCTCTGATACCAAGCTGTCACACCCTGGCTTTGCGGAAGCGTGGTTAATTTGGTGTGACTTCTTAATACCATAGCTTAATCATAACAAGCTATATGAATTAAAATATGCAAGATCATCCATTAAAAGTAAAAATAGTAAAACATTGTCTTAACGGGTTAACACCCGACAACCATAATCTTGTCTAAACATTACAAATGCAAACTTAAAGTAAACATGGTTCAGGGACTGTGACTTGTCCAGGAAAGAGTCACAAGCCTCGAACCCTGGATGACCTCGGGCCTAATGCAGCGGAAAACGAGCCATACCGCGCCAGATCGTTAATTTCCTGAAATACATGTAAGTTGAAAAATCAACAATAATGTTGAGCGAGTTCATGCGAAAGTGAGTATATAAACCTTTATCTTTATCAAAAACCTGGTATGTAGCAAATAAGGAAAAAGAGATCACCAATGGTTTGCAAGGCCATTGATATGTGTGAAGTGCAAGTAGGGATGACTCAAACCTAGCGGATTTATGCGTCGGGCACTAAGTCACCCCGAGGTCCGTTCAGCTGGACCTGGGGCTGGGCTCGCTACACCCAGATAGATCTACCGCTCCTGTCCCTCGGTCCTACTATGAGGATTAATGGCCTCAAGTTTCCGCCTACCCACTCACATGATCTAAGTAGTAAACCTCCTTACGCTAACCATACCATGTATCAAGTATTCATAATCATAGTAACATGTATTTCACCCCCGCAGTTTATAAAACTGAAAACAGTTAAGAGAAAAGGGGGACATGAACTCACAGTCAGTGCGTAGCTAAATCAAGCACTCCAAATGTCCGAAAGCTGTGCAACGACCTACATGTGCTAATTCTATTAGACGGATGGCCGTGCTTTAGCTTTATAGTTTAATTTTCGGGAAACAGTTAGACAACCGTTCCTTGTATATATTTGGTAGTTAATTTCCTTCCCGAGGATGGGGGAATTAATACATGTGCGTTTATAATATTAAGTCTCACTTAATATATTTTACTTCTCATTCCAAAATGTAATTATTTTTCTCAAAAATAATATATTTTCTCTTCGTATAATACTTTCCAAAATAATACGTTGACAATATCCACATTTATGAATATTTCCGGATAAGGCGTAAGTTACGTTTTGGCGATTTAGTGGTAATAATAATTACCGTTGTAACTTATATGTTTGTCGTGTAGGCGTTGGTATTATTTTGGGTTCGACAAAGTTTGTAAATATTATTTTTACTCTAAAAATAATATTTATATATTTTCACAAATAATCATAAACAGTGTGGTGAAAAATATATTTATCGAATAAATATTTACCACGTTTAGTTTTGTGAAAAATTCCACCTCCGATTATTTAATAAATAAAGTCATGGCGAAATATATTTTGAAAACATAATCAAAAATGGTTTAACACTTGTAAATAATTCTAAGTGTTAGATTTTTAGAAAAATTTCGCCAGAGTTTCCCCTGTAACTGGAGGTGGCCACGCTTTCAAGCGTATCATTTTCTTTTACAAAATCATTCCAATACTTCTTTAAATCAACCAATCAATTTCCAACACATTACACAAGTTTCAACACTTCAAACTTGTAGACTAGTATGCAAAATCGCATTATTACATGAACTTGTAATTTTTCCGAAAGTCGTAATGTAGATCACCTTATATTTAGTGGATCTATGTATAAAATAATTTAGTCTTGTAAAAACCCCGTTTTTGGAACAAATCATCCTTTACAACTTCCCGACAACTTTTATAAAAATTGTTATTTTGTCGGATCTTTTGTTTCACAAGTGTTTATACACTTGTAGTTTATAAAAATCATCTTTGTTAGCATGTTATCCAACTTATATAAAACATGATTTTCTCAACACTTGGTTCTACGAATGTACCACTTGTACATACGTAGATCGGCTCGTTTTAAATACTATTTTTCATGTCAAAACACTTTTACACAAGTTCATGTTTCCCGTGTGGTGGAGTTTCACCTTTTAACCCTCGTACCGCTAGAAACAAGCTTATGTTAAGATACATGATCTTAACAAAGTCGGGTTAAACGATGATAAGAGCCACCACATCGTAGATCGGGCCTCAATAACCAACATATTCAATTACTACATCTTTTACACAAGACATGACTCTTTATCCAACAAAATTCATGTTTTAGTAGACTTTATAGATTCAAAAGATGGGTTACCGACTTTTAACCGTTAAAAATCCTTTTAACCACTTTAGATACGATCAAGAACAAGTTTTAAATGTTATACCTCTAGCTCGGGGCTAGGGAAGATCTTCGGCGAAAATGGCGTGGATAAAAGCAAATGAACGTGGTCCTTCAACTTCCGCTTGCTTCAAGCTTCCTCGTACGTGATCCCCGACACTTGTGTGAGCTTGGAATGGCAAGACAAGAACTCGAAAGATGGATGGTTGGAGTGTGGGTGTTCGGCCGAGAGGGAGAGAGCAAGAGGGAGTGAGAGTGAGTTGGTGAAATGTGTGTGTAAAGTCTTGTGTGTGTGAGAGGTATATAAAGAAAAATCATGCTCCTTCGTCCAACGGATTAATGTCGTCTAGATATCCACAACATCAAATATAATAATCAAAAGTTGTACCCTTAGTTACAAAGGGGCCAAACCGACCCAAGGGGGGGGGGTACCCGGTTGGATCTTGATTGTTCAGTTATAGTTTAGTTAAGTTAAGTTGGTTACTTTTAGTGGTTAACCCCGTTAGTTGTTTAACGCGTTATAATGCGGGTGTTAGGGTAATCAGGGACCCTAACTGGCTCAAAAAAATACCAATAATATTTTTGGCAATATTTTTATGTTCCGGGTATAGTCCGGTTGTTCGGTTGGATAGTAATCCATTAAAGTGCTTAAGTAATCCTTTAAGCGTCGTAACTAATATTTTTAGCGACACAATTTATTCTGCAAAGTGTCAGGAATATTTCCTCATGTTTTGGCACTTTATTAGTTAGCTAGAAACTAGTATGTAAATAAAAGTGCTGTGTTTCGTGCTTAGAGTACGTTTTAGGCACATCCCATCTCTGTATCTTATTCCTAGAGACGCAATTATACAACCCTTGTATCCCTACACACACTATGGGTGTAGTAAAATATTTCTGGCTCATACAGGCCTTTAGAGGCAGTGTTTGCCTGATGCTGGCTATATCAGCATGTTCAATAGGTTATCCGTTCAAATGCTACTGTGCTTTTGTGCATCATGTTTGTCACTAGAGTTCAGTAAGTAAATAATGTAGTGACGGAAAATCAAAGTATGATGCAGATATGTACAAGTATCAACAATCAAGTAGCAGTTTATCAGAAATCTCAGTTAAGCACAGTAATTAGGCAACAATTAATAGTTAATTAAGTCGTACGGATACCTGGTTTTGTGAGGGTTGTCACAATGACTACTTTTTGTTAAAACACTTCTTTTAAATACAAGTCATGAATCCTTCAGCAACAAAACCTATCTATCTCACAGGCATTTTTATGCTGACGTACCTATTTTCACATGTGTTTCAGGAGCTAACGTTTGATGACGATCGTGACACACTTAGGCAGACTTGGGCCTTATAAACTTAAAATGAAGCAAGAATACTTTAATTTATGTTATGTTTTCATTATTTCAAAGACAATGTAAACAATTTTAATAAATAAAAGCAAACTTTAAATACCATGTGTTGTGAAACAATAATTTTGTTACGACACTCCCCGATGTTTCCGTCGCGGTTTGTGGTTTTACGCGGTCGGGGTGTGACACTCGCTTGAACCTCGCCTATATGTGTCCAATCTTTTTTGAGATTTTTCTTGATGTGAGTAATGGGCATCTTGAATCAAGGGTGTACATCGGGTCTAAATCTGTATTGAGTGAACTGGACCAGCCTAACACCAAAACAAAAGATGTTGTATTGAAAGATGAAGATTAGACCATTAAAGGATGAGTTGGTCTTCGCCTCTTGGGTTACTCAGGTTTAACGGGTTAGGTGTCGGAATGGGTTGGGCTGGACCTATTTTGAAAACCATATTTATTATAGGCATCCCAAATTAGCCATTTCCAACAACCCAATATAGAGCATCTAAATCTTTTAAAGCACAGGAATTAAAAAAAAAACTATAACATTAGGTAGAAACATACGTAGATATCATAATCACCTAAATCAAAGGACACTAGGGGGCACACTCTGTTTAGTTGTGTGTGGCGGCGTTTCTTAGGGTGGTATAGAAAGAAAGGTCACACACTTTAAATTTCCAAAAAAATGGCAACTTACTCGAGCCAGAATTCGAGCCGGGGTCTGGCGCTTCAAACCATACAGTCTTTTCCACCACACCACTTTCATCATTTGTCTTACACCAGGTTCTTTATATATTTATTCTCTTCCAGTTTGCAGTATGAAGTCTTTATTTCTAAAATTCAATAGAACCATAGACAAAGTAAACAACCTATGCTTCTTGCTTTGCACTTATATAATGCTTAAAATGAGGTATATTATCCATATAATAACTAATTAGTAGAATATATTTAAGCATACAAGAACCATTCATTATAATCAAGCTAATTCATCATATAACCAGAATCATTCATGTAAAAAATTGAATAAAATCCTTAAATAGTTATTCGTGTTACCCCATGGTGGAGCACTAGTGACCACTACAGTTTTGGCTACATGTCTTTATTACCTAGAGATGTAAGTAAATTAGTCTGGGCCCAAACCAGTTTGGGTGTAAACTAACATGTTTTTTTTAACATGGAACTATCATGGTTTGTATTTCTTTTTTGGTAAGTGGCGCATTGGGGTAAAAGGTTATACGCAGTATATGCATACGCCCATAATGTTATTCCTGTTGTGTGTTTTTTTGTATGTTTTTATTATTTATGCCGTCTTTAGGCTTGTCTAACGTGCTGATTGATGGTATATTTGAACACTTATTAATCCATGGTCATATGTGTTACACCCCGACCGCGTTAAAACAACGAAACTGTGGCGGAAACGTCTGGGAGTGGAGTAACAGAATCCTTGTTTCATAACACATGGATATTGAAGTTATGTTTTATTGAATTATTAAGTGTTTAACATTGTCTTAAAGTAAAACAAACGAGTTCAACATATTGTCTTTCTTGTTTTGTGTCGCTAAGGCCTCGTCCGTTCCTATGTGAGCATGCATCATAATCATCATCAAACAACAGCACCTGAAACATATGTGAAAATAAAGTCAGCATAAAAAAATGTCGGCGAGTACATAGGTTTTGTGAGTGTGTCAATTTCATGGCTTGTATACATGTTGAAATACCTCGTACGACTACTAGAGTCGATAATTGTAAATCGTGTATTGAAAAGTTTTTTGGTATTGCAATATGATTAACCAACTAAAACAAGTTGGTTATATGTTTAAGAAAACCTTGTTGCCATGAATCTTGACTAAAAACATTGCTTTTGTAAACCAAATTGTAAATCGTCTCGTGTGAAAATTAGTATGGTTTATATCATTTAGTAAACATCGTTCAAAATCTTTAAATTCTTCCGTGTTATCATTCGTTCGTGTTATCCAAAACCAGTCGTTCAAATCGTTCAACTCGTTCGTGTTATAAACCATCGTTCAATCGTTCGTGTCATAAATCATCGTTCAATCGTTCGTGTCATAAATCATCATTCAATCATTTGTGTCATAAAAGAATTCGTCCAATCGTCCGTGTTTTAATTGTGAAAACTAACTTTTGGTCGTTCTAGCTGAACACATTCAAACTTGTGTTTCAACTCGTCTATACCACCAAAGGGTATCTTTAACTCGACTAACAAACCACCAAAGGGTTTGTTAAAATCATCAGGTTCTGTTGTTACCCACATTACCCCATAACCATGGTGATAGTCCGATAATGGGATTTGTCAGATCCTATGGTACCATAACATACTACTGGTCGGCTCGGCCAAAGCTAATGAATGTCATTTGTGTTATCTATCAACGGACCAACAAGTTCGTCCACATTATTGAAATCGTTGTGTTTAATATAAACCATAGTATTTGTTTGGAAACTCAAAATCGTTTAGCACATATGAATCACCCCAAAACAATTAAAAGCAGTAAAATAGGGGAACTATGTACTCACATAGTTACCACAAAACATGTAAAAAGAGGGGATCTATTGTCACACCCCAACCGATGACGGAAACATCGGGGCGCGACACTGAGCGAAACAGTTTGTCTAGAGAAATTCCATAAGTACTAAATTACCGGATAGTTAATATTATGTCCCATACCATAACCTATCAAGCAATCAGTTATTACAGACATATATATTCTCAAAACAAAACATTATTCCGACAACTCAGATTTAAGTAAATAAACTGTCTTTGTTTCTAGACTCTCCTACTCAATTCCAAGAAAGCAAGCAACATCCTAGCATATCAAACACCTATCACATACGTTAAAATAAAGGTCAATACACATAGTGTAAAGGTGATCATACAAGTTTGATAGTATAATAGAGTTCGAAATCGTTTACGTATAACCAACATGTAACATGTACAAAGTGAAAGCTAGTAGGTTATCATCAGAGAAATATGCACAGACGTGACTGCGAGTTGTAGAATGCGCAACGCATGTCCCCACTGGGACACGTGAAGTAAAGCCCTTAACAATCCCTGTCCACGACAGGTGTTGAGTCCAAACTATAGTACTATCGTTGCTAAAGTATCAGGCAACAATCACTGTGTTAACATAACATACAAGCATTCATCGAATAACACGTAACATGCAACACGGTCAGCGTATAAATAGTGTTTGTGTTGTGTGTCGATTGTGTTTTGAATAAGTAACGTATGTAACACCCAAAAGTGCGTAAAGCAAAAAGGGATCGAGTATACTCACAGTAGCGTTTAACAAGTAAACACTCTCTTGGATTGAAGGGAGCGCTGAGGGAGATTAGCCTGAACAGTTAACGATAGCATAAGCGAAAGAACGACGTGTAAAAACGGTGAAAAGTGTCCAAGTGTCGAACAGTAATCCGATCGGATGGCAATCTGATCGGATGGTTATTCGATCGGGTGTCAATCCGCTCGGATGGTCATCCGATCGGATGGCCATTCGGTCGAATTGACATTCGTTTGGTAAGGATGTGTTTGTGTATGATGGGTTTGAAGTTTTCGTTGTAGCATTTTGAAAACAGAGAAGTATCTCTACCTTTCAGGTCGTTCGATTGAATGGCAGTTCAATCGGATGGCGATCCATTCGGCAAGACATTTTTCAGAGAACAAGTTCATAGCAGGATTGTCACTTGATCGGATGGTCTATCGATCGGATAGCAATCTGTTAGAACTGACTATGCATTGAACATGTTGAAAATTGTTAAGTGTTGATCTTCAAGTGCAATCCGATCGGATTGTAGTTCAGACGGATGGCAATCCGTCCCAACGAATCTGATCGTCTTGAACTTGATTATTTTGAAAGTTTGCGGTTTGTTCGAGACGATTTGACAACATACTAAACAACAGAAACTCCACCAAGACCCGTCACCCGATCGAACATGAATCACCCAAACTCGACCAGTTAACTGGTTCGTGAGGGTTTGTTCATGTTTAATCCGAAATTGGTTGTCTCTTTGATAGAAACTAGGTCTCAGACCAACACTTAAGTAGGAATTAGTAAAAGATCAGAACGAGCTCCGATTCTATTGGTTTTTAGTGCATTGAGTGTAAAAGAGTTGAAAGAAAGTTGAAAAAGTATCTTTCAATCCTTTTATCTTCGAAAATGTTTAGATCTATGTGAAAACATTGTTTATTCATGTGGAAATCTTTCAGATCTGAGTTGTTCTTGGTGGAATGACGCCAAGACTTGAAGTTCATAGAACTCCATGATTACATCACCCTAGAACACCTCAAATCCGTTGATTTCTCGGTTAAAAGTTAAGATTCAAAGGTGAAAAAGATGAAGAAGTATGTGTAGATCATAGAAGTACAAGATTTAGGTTGAAACTTACAAGAATCGCGAGAAATCGAGAGAAAGAAGGCCTTGAGCATGCTGGTCGAGTGAGAGAGCTGTCACATCACTTGTGATGTGACAGGAGGGGTATTTATAGGTTGCCAAGAAGGGAAAGTGGCAAGTGTCGGATAGGATGTCATCGGTCGAATGGCGCCTCGATCGGATGGCAATCCGATCGGATGGCCATTCGATCGATTGGCCATTCGATCGAGTGGCTCCGACGAGTTGTGTTTTGGTGTTTCGTTTCGCGTGTTGAGCGTTGCGATGCGTTTAAGTGAGTATCGATTAAGCGATGCGATAGATTAATAATAACCAGACAATTACTATATCTAACGTACAATCATCCTAATTAACTTGCGTTTAGCGTTTGCGATTAAGTTGCAATAGAGTTGCGATTGCGTTTTGATTAATTACCACAAACTTAAAGTAAACATGCATAAGTAACACATAAATAGCACACACACGTAAAACAACATCCAAAACGCATAATTCGAGTCGCGAATGCGATAGCGATGTGATTAGCGATAAAGCGATAAAACATGAGATGAACATCGATTATTCATAGATACTCCATATAATACAACTAAAGTAAATAAAATAAAAGATTCGCTTACAAGTCAAGAAGCACAAATCAGTAGTTAAGCAAGGAGTGACTGATCGCAATTAACTTGTACTTTGACTTTCGTAACACGGGGTGTTACAGCCTCCCCTAGTTATGGGAATTTCGTCCCGAAATTAGGCCTTTGCTGTAACAAACAACTATGGGTACTTCACCTTCATGTCGCTTTCAAGTTCCCAGGTGAACTCTGCGCCGCGTTTGACTTCCCAGCGAACCTTCACAATGGGAATGCATGAGTGCCTGAGCTTCTTGGTTTCTCGGTCCATGATCTTGACAGGCTTCTGCACGAAGTGTAATGTTTTGTCCACTTGTAGATCCTCAAGTGGAACTTGTAAATCATGCTCAGCCAGACACTTTCTGAGGTTCGAAACGTGGAAAGTCGGGTAAACGTTACTAAATTCTTCCGGTAGTTCGAGTCTGTAGGCCACTTTGCCGATCCTTTCCAGAATCTTAAAGGGTCCAATATATCGAGGCGCGAGCTTTCCTTTCTTGCCGAATCTGATCACACCCTTCCAAGGTGATACCTTTAGGAGTACATGATCGCCAACGTCAAATTCAAGGGGCTTGCAGCGTCTATCGGCGTAACTTTTCTGACAACTCCGAGCTTTCAGCAGATTGTCTCAAATTTGGAGGATTTTGTCAGTCGTTTCTTGCAACAGCTCAGGACCGGTTATTTGCGAGTCTCCGATCTCGTGCCATACAATTGGCGTCAACATCTTCTTCCATATAATGCCTCAAACGGTGCCATTTGGATGCTAGAATGATAACTGTTATTGTACGAGAATTCGATTAAAGGTAAGTATGCATCCCAATTACCACCGAAATCTATGACACACGAGCGAAGTATGTCTTCAAGGGTACGAATCGTTCTTTCAGTCTGACCGTCGGTTTGGGGACGGAAAGCGGTACTTAGATTAATAGTAGTACCGAGAGCAGATTGAAACGTTTCCCAAAGACGCAAGGTAAACCGATCATCGTGGTCAGAGATGATGTCGCGAGGCGTCCCATGTCGACAAATGATCTCATCGGTGTAGATTCGGGCTAATTTTTCTACCTTATAGTCTTCTCGTATCAGCAGAAAATGAGCAGATTTAGTCAGACGGTCAACGACAACCCAAATGATGTCGTGACTTGATGGCGTGCGCGGAAGTTTCGTTATGAAGTCCATAGCTATACTCTCCCATTTCCACATAGGGATCTCGGGTTGGACGAGTAAGCCAGAGGGTCTTTGATGCTCGGCCTTGACTTTCGAACAAGTCAGGCACTTCGAAACATAGTGGGCGATATCCTTCTTCATGCCCGGCCACCAGTACTTGTAGCGAAGGTCCTGGTACATTTTATCCGCACCGGGATGAATATAATATCGAGACTTGTGGGCTTCGTCCATCAGAATCTGTCGTAGGTCGGTGCGCTTGGGAATCCAAATTCGGTCTGGATAATAGAATATACCATTCGACTTATTCACTAACTGGGAGCCATCGTTGAGAATCCTTTCCTTCTTCAAAGTGCGTTCGGTAAAACAAGCATGTTGGGCTTCACGGATAAGAGCTTTGAGGTTATGCTGGGCTTGGATATTACGAACGCTATGCAAATAGCTTCGTCTGCTGAGAGCGTCGGCAACGACATTTGCTTTACCAGGATGATAACGAAACTCACAGTTGTAATCGTTGAGAAGTTCTACCCATCGGCGTTGGCGCATATTCAGTTCTTTTTGGATGAGGATGTGTTGTAGGCTCTTATGATCTGTGAAGATCGTTCACTTGGTTCCATAAAGGTAGTGTCACCAAATTTTCAACGCAAAAACAACTGCGCCTAGCTCGAGGTCATGGGTTGTATAGTTCTTCTCGTGGATCTTGAGCTGACGAGATGCGTAGGCGATAACCTTGTCCCGTTGCATGAGAACACAACCAAGACCATGGTTCGAGGCATCACAATAGACAACGAAGTCATCGTTTCCGTCGGGTAAAGCGAGAACAAGAGCATTGCAGAGCATTTGCTTGAGGGTTTGAAAGGCAGTCTCATGTTTAGTTCCCCAAACAAAAGGCTTGTCTTTATGCGTGAGAGAAGTAAGAGGCACGGCGATTTTAGAGAATCCTTCGATAAATCGGCGGTAATAGCCCGCCTGTCCGAGAAAAGAACGGACTTCAGACAGGTTCTTAGGTGTAACCCAACTCTTAACAGCTTCGATCTTCGCGGGGTCCACGTGAATACCTTGACTATTGACAATGTGACCGAGGAATTGAACCCCCTCTAGCCAGAATTCACACTTGGAGAACTTGGCATAGAGTCGATTCCCTTGGAGTAGCTCGAGAACCAAACGTAGATGTTGCACGTGTTCGGTTTTCGACTTGGAATAGATCAGGATATCATCGATGAACATGATGATGAAGCGGTCAAGGAACGGTTTACACATGCGATTCATCAGATCCATGAAAACCGCAGGTGCGTTGGTCAAACCAAAGGGAATAACAACGAACTCATAGTGGCCGTATCGAGTGCGGAAAGCAGTTTTAGGTATATCCTCCTCTTGAATGCGTAACTGGTGATAGCCTGAGCGTAGATCGATCTTCGAGAAACACGTAGCACCTTGTAACTGATCAAACAAATCATCGATTCAAGGCAGGGGATAGCGATTCTTGATAGTCAGCTTGTTCAACTCCCTACAGTCGATGCACATCCTGAACGACCTGTCCTACTTTTTGATGAAAAGAACTGGTGCACCCAAAGGTGAAGTGCTAGGGTGAATGAAGCCTTTATCAAGCAATTCCTGGAGCTGACTCGAGAGTTCGCACATTTCGGACGGAGCGAGTCGATAAGGAGCTCTAGCAATAGGATTTGCTCCAGGAATGAGGTCAATACGAAAGTCGATATCAAAACTCGGAGGTAAACCAGGTAACTCATCGGGAAAGACAAGAGGAAAATCACGAACTACAAGCACCTTGTCTATTTCCTTCTCTTTCTTTTCCTTCTCCGCTACTGCAATGTTAGCCAAGAAAGCTCTGTATTCCTTGCGGAGATACTTGCTCGCTTGGGTACATGACAAAAGTTTGAGACCTTTCGAAGGAGTTTCGCCATACACACAAAGTTGATCACCATTTGCGAGTGAGAAACGAATCATCTTATCAAAGCAAACAACTTCAGCATGGTTTTCACGAAGAAAGTCCATGCCTACTATGATGTCAAAACTACTGAGCTGCATCGGAATAAGATCGATAGGGAAGATGTGATTGTTGAGCTCGAGAGTACAATCACGAAGAACAGAATTGACAGCGACGGTTCTTCCGGTGGCAACTTCAACATCGAATGTCGAGGGGAGATGGGCACACTTACGATTAAGGAGCTTTTCGAATTCAAACAATACAAAATAGTTATCGGCTCTAGTATCAAACAAACACGAAGCATATATACCATTCACAAGGAACGTACCATTAACCACGTTGTTGTCTGCTTGAGCCTGGCGGACGTTGATGTTGAAAGTACGTCCGCGGGCTACTGGCTGCTGCTGCTGCTGTTGTTGGGGCTGCTGCTGTTGTGGCTCTTGCTTCACCACTCGATTGGGGTACATGTTTGCGAAGTGGTTGGGATCACCACACGCAAAGCAAGCTCTAGCGTGGATCGCGGGTGCAGGAGCCGCCTGTTGGCCTTGAAGAGCAGGAAGTAAAGCTTGTTGAGCAGGAGCTTGACCTAGAGCTGGAGCTGGAGTTTGACGTGGACATGTACGACAGTTGGCGGTGAAGTGGCCATACATGTTGCAATGCACACAAATCTACAAGCGATTCCCACTAGATGGTGATAAGTACAAGTAGGGTAAATCGGGTGAGGACCAGTATACGCACGCTTAGCCGGCGGTGCGTTGGTGACCGGTGCCGCTACTTGGCGGTGTTGAGGCTGCGGTGGGGCAGGTACTGGTTGGAGAGGAGCAGTAGCAATGACATCGCCATTCTTGCTACTGTTGTTGTTTTTCTTCCTCTCGCGACGGGAGGACTTTGAAGACTGTGGTGCGGCGGCGGTTTCAGCGGTAAGAACAGTGGTAGCTTGATGCAGATTCTTGGAGGCTTTATCCCAGTAACCAGACTTGACTCGCTTTTTGTTGATCTCAGCAGCGAGTAAGAAGGTTTCCTCAATAGTTGTCGTCTTTGCAGCTTGAATGAAATCAGCCACGCAATCCGGAAGAGCACAGATATACTTCTTGATGGTGATTTCGGACGCAGTAACTTGGCCTGGACAGATTATGCTCAGCTGCTTGAAGCGGGCAGTCAAACCAGCGTTGTCACCATCCTTTTACTTGATATGCCAGAACTCGTCCTCCAGCTTTTGGCGCTCGTGGGGAGGGCAGAACACTTGCATCATAACGTCCTTCAACTCATCCCACGTCAGCCCGTAAGCTGCATCATTTCCGCGCTTGTTTCTCTCGGCCGTCCACCAATCTAGAGCTCGGGATTGGAAGACGCCGGTGGTGTTAAGAGTGCGTAGATTATCAGGACAGCCACTCTGATGCAGGGTGACTTCGATTGAATCAAACCATTGAAACATGGCCATAGGCCTATCTTCGCCGGTAAATTCTTTCGGGCCGCAGGCTTTGAACTGCTTGAAGCTAAAAGCAGATTTTGGCGAATCAGTCCTGGACTCTTCGGAAGACTTGCTACCATTTTCATTCAGCTCACTAAGAATCTACGGAATGACTTTCGCAATTTGCTTGGCGACCAAGGAGCGATACGCTTGTCTTCATGATTGCGGCGAGCAGATCGGGAATGAAAGGATCCAAATGACGACATTGTCTGCAACAGACATCGCCATAGGACCCAATCACAATTTCGATTAAGTCGAGTATAAATTCTCACTCCGCTCTAAACTACTTCATATAAAGCTTAGGAACACAATCAATCATATAATCATGTATGCACATGGGCACGTAATCACAGAATCACATAAGCACATAGGGCACATAAGCAAGTAAACCACAGAATCCACACTATATTTTGCACGTATTCACCTACACATATTACACATATTCACCTATCCTTCAAAGCTGCGTAAAGCGTTCGAGAGTTGCGAGAGCGAATAGCGAGATAGTGAGTAACATGACATGCGATTATCCATAAGTAGCAGCGATTTGTTAGCGATTTGAGTTAGATGTACAATGCGAGTCGTCTGTGTCGATCAAAGCGAAAGAGAAAAGCGAATAGATCACCAGAAATCAAGACACATAAACGGATAAAACCACATAATACACATAAAATTCACATAAAAGCAACAAATATCAGAGTTAGTGTCGGCGAACTCCAGAATCGAAACACGTAAAATCGAGAAATAGATTGTCTCGGCTTGATAGACGTTGACTACCCAAAGTGATTCGACTATTCACAAGGACTTCGAATACATACCTTGGCCTTCCGGACTGTGCTCTCGCCTCGATTTTGCGCGAACGGCACGCATCCTTCCAGTTACGGCATGACTCAATCGTTGGAGTCCGTCGAGACTTTGGCGAGAGTTTTGTAAAACCAAAATAAAGAATGGAACAAGTCATCAAGGTTCGGGTTTCACCCATAACTTAACGACTTCGTTCCTGTTTTGATGAGATAGAGGGGAAAATATGTGTCAAAGTACGGATTTCACTCCTGATTCAACGCAAATTCTCCTGTTTATAGGTAAAAATGCGGGTTGAACAAGCGATTTAGTCGAGAGTTTGCGGTTTTCACACCTATTCTCGACCTAATCACTCGTTCATTTTTGAAAGTAGTGTGCGGTGATGGTGTGGCGTTCAGCGAGTGTGAGTGAGAATAGTAAGTAAGCTCGTACAAAACCCCTACAAAGCATGCACAAGTCGGTCTGTTGGAACTTAGACTATAGACTAGGTGGTTTCTAAGACATCGACTCGGACTTGGTTGAGTCTTGCCTAATTCCCTATAGTTATGGCTCAGATACCAATCTGTCACACCCCAACCGATGACGGAAACATCGGGGCGTGGCACTGAGCGAAACAGATTGTCTAGAGAAATTCCATAACTACTAAATTACCGGATAGTTAATATAATGTCCTATACCATAACCTATCAAGCAATTAGTTATTACAGACATAGATATTCTCAAAACAAAACATTGTTCTCAGATTTAAGTAAATAAATTGTCTTTGTTTCTAGACTCTCCTTCTCGATTCCATGAAAGCAAGCAACATCCTAGCATCTCAAACACCTGTCACATACGTTAAAATAAAGGTCAATACACATAGTGTAAAGGTGAGCATACAAGTTTGATAGTATAATAGAGTTCGAAATCGTTTACGCATAACCAGCATGTAACATGTACAAAGTGAAAGCTAGTAGGTTATCGACAGAGAAATATGCACAGACGTGACTGCAAGTTGTAGAATGCGCAATGCATATCCCCACTGGGACACGTGAAGTAAAGCCCTTAACAATCCCTGTCCAAGACAGGTGTTGAGTCCAAACTATAGTACTATCGTTGCTAAGGTGTCAGGCAACAATCACTGTGTTAACATAACATACAAGCATTCATCGAATAATACGTAACATGCAATAACGGTCAACGTATAAATAGTGTTTGCGTTGTGTGTCGATTGTGTTTTGAATAAGTAACGTATGCAACACCCAAAAGTGCGTAAAGCAAAAAGGGATCGAGTATACTCACAGATAGCGTTTAACAAGTAAACACTCTCTTGGATTGAAGGGAGCGCTGAGGGAGATTAGCCTGAACAGTTAGCGATAGCATAAGAGAAAGAACGACGTGTTAAAAGGGTGAAAAGCGTCCAAGTGTCGAACAGTAATCCGATCGGATGGCAATCTGATCGGATGGTCATTCGATCGGGTGTCAATCTGCTCGGATGGTCATCAATCGAATGGCCATTCGGTCGGATTGACATTTGTTTGGTAAGGATGTGTATGATGGCTTTGAAGTTTTCGTTGTAGCATTTTGAAAACAGAGAAATATCTCTACCTTTCAGGTCGTTCGATCGAATGGTAGTTCGAACGGATGGCGATCCGTTCGGTGAGACATTTTTAAGAGAACAAGTTCACAGCAGGATTGTCACTCGTTGGATGGTCTATCGATCGGATAGCAATCCGTTAGAACTGACTATGCATTGAACATGTTGAAAATTGTTAAGTGTTGAACCTCAAGTGCAATCTGATCAGATTGCAGTTCAATCGGATGGTAATCTGATCGGACAGCAATCCGTCCCAATGAATTTGATCGTCTTGAACTTGATTATTTTGAAAGTTTGCGGTTTGTTCGAGACGATTTGACAACATACTAAACAACAGAAACTCCACCAAGACCCAAGTCACCCGATCGAACAGGAATCACCCAAACTCGACTAGTTAACTAGTTCGTGATGGTTTGTTCATGTTTAATCCAAAATCGGTTGTCTCTTTGACAGAAACCAGATCTCAGACCAACACTTCACTAGGAATGAGTAGAAGATCAGAACGAGCTCTGATTCTATTGGTTTTGAGTGCAATGAGTGTAAAAGAGTTGAAAGAAAGTTGAAAAAGTATCTTTCAATCCTTTTATCTTCAAAAATGTTTAGATCTATGCGAAAACATTGTTTATTCATGTGGAAATCTTTCAGATCTGAGTTGTTCTTGGTGGAATGAGGCCAAGACTTGAAGTTCATAGAACTCCATGATGACATGTCCCACCACGATATTTCCACGTATTACCGGTGGCTCGGTGGGGAGTATCGTGACGTAGTTGATATCATCATAGACAATTTATCACAGTTTAATACACAGCGAAAGTCGAAAGATAAATCACATTACAAACCGAATGAAAAGTAATATCAAAGTATTACAAACAGATTGTAAAGGATCCACAGGTGGATCAAAGATAAAAAGGATCATTGTTTAACAGATTATAACATCTAAGCTTGCAAGACTCTTTAGTGATGCTAGGAGTAGCCAACCTATTCCGTTTAGTACCTGCACTTAGCCTTTTTGGATAATACATCAGTTTACACTGGTAAATACAACTAACCGACTCATTTTGAAAAGAGATTAAAAAATTTAGATTTGAATGCACAAGGCGCAAAAGTTCTTTTATAACTTAGGATAATTATTTATATATAAACTTGTAAATGAATTACATGTTTGTTATATGTTCAGTAGCCCGGGCTGAATACTGGGTTAAAGATTAATAGACACACCACATGATATAGTCCTGCGGCGAGTTATTTTCAACTGGCGGTTATACCTTTTTATATATATATATGCACTGGCAGGTGTATGCCTACACCCCGTGCTTAGGTCGTGGCCATTTCAATGAATGATGCCAAGGATATCCGGGACATGGTCATTAACCCCCCAGAGGCTTTAAGCAAACAAAACAGATTAAATGGGTCATCTCAATAAATTAACCTTCATATGATTAAAAATTCAATGCTCAACCAAGCGGTATTTTATATACCGTATCCCAAGCCCGTATAATGGAAAATAAGTTAAAAGTATTTACCTGAGCAAGTATATATCACAATCAGCGAGTGCAAGTAGCTTTTACTGGGCTCCTAATCTGGAATGAAGGTTTTTAATAACCTATTAGATTCCTAACGGGTCTTAATTAAGCCTAAACTTAGACCGGTTAGTTTTAAAGGAAGATATACGGTTCTAAACGCACGATTAAGCGAAGACCGGTTTAGAATGTGGTTTAGACCCTACAAGTTTGTATACTTGTATAATATGGGTAAACTAAACACATTCTGGATTTTGAGTTAAAAATGATAAGGTTTGACCCGTTTCGGCTAATTTATGCAAACTAGTTACATAAACCGCACCGAACGCGAAAAATGCGTAACGGGTAATCAAATGAGTCATGAATAGGTTTCCTAAGTTAATATGCCTTAAATATGTTGTGATATCAGTAGGACACCTTCCATTATGCCCAAAACGAATTTAAACTCAAATTATGCCCCATTGGGGTATTTTGGTCATTATAAAGCTTCTAAAAGAGTTTAAATATTAATCTGAGTTTCAGGTCTGATATAATCAGTAAAAATATGTATTTTTATAAGTCATAACAGTAGGGTATTGCATATATGTGAAATTTATCTTTTATAACCAAACTATGTACCGTAGGGGCATTTTGGTAATTTCACATAAGCTTTAAAGGTCAAATTGGAATTCTGAGTTTAAAACTTTGGCTTACTGTTTAATTACATAAATTAACCTAAAACATCAGTAGGTAATAAGTTTTATGTGCCAAAAATAGTTTTAACTCATACTATGCGCTTAAAACGCGTAAAAGTCGGTTTTAAGCGATTTTTGGGTTAAAATAGGAAATCTGAGATTTTGATCAGTTTATAAAGTTCAAAATATTATATTTACCATAAAATCAGTAGCAAAAAGTTTGGTAGCAAAATATTATGTAAAATTCATTTTATGCAAGAAAAGGGTATAACCGACAATTACCGAATCAAAGCTATAATCCTATGTTACGCTCAGCCTAAAAATAAATAAAATCTTCAAAAATCCTAAAACATTATATTACATCAGTGGGTAAAAAGTTTGGTATCAAAATTTGGGTTTAGATAGGCTATATACTAATTACGCCGTTTAATTAATAAAAAAGCTTTCTAATTACGATATTGAGCATAACTCTTAATCTAGACTTCAAACTGATGTCAAATTTTTAGGACAAGTTTATAAATTAGTAATAAAAGTTATTGTCCTTTCACATTTTCAAAATTTTCGTTTTAAGGTCAAAAGGGCATAACGGTCAATATTTAGGCATATAACGGAAACATGCAAATGAATCAGATAACTAAGGAACCAAGTTGTATAACCTCAGAGGGTTACACTATCCTATAACCTGGTCCTAATAGAGCTCTAAGGCAATTCTAAAATATACTACATTGGGTCAGAACTGAAAGTCAAAGCAAAAGTCCACTTTTGCGACTTTCGGTTCCGAACCGAGCCTAAACTGAAAATTGTCGGGTTGAACATGCTTAGACATGTTCTTACATTAATTACCAAGTTATATGAGTGATAAAACAGGTTTCATGGCTTCTACATTGCTAATTATGTGTTTATTTGGAAATTAGCTTTCTGTTGACTTTTTACAATTAAGTTTGACCCGACAATTGACCTAGTTAGAGTTGAAATCAGACGGTGCCCTTTTAAGGGTTTATTACCTACATAATTACCAACTCATAGGTACTTTCAATTCGAGAAATGACTGGACCATTAGTGATTAATCACTAAGTCAAACCTTAATTACGACGGGTTTGACTTTAGGCCATAAACTAATAAAACTGAAATTAGAGAGGTTAAGGAAGCTTACTGAAGTACTAAGCACGACTAATGACCCTTAGGGAATGCTCTTGAGCTCCAGGAGGTTCCAGAAATAAAGTTAGAATGAATTTCCAAGTGTATGCAAAATGTTGCAACCAAGAACTCATTATATAGTGAATTAGATTGCATGGGATCATTCCAACTAAGTCTACAGATGTTTTCTGATGGTCCCATGTATCCCTATGCATGAAATATTGTTGGCTCAGCCCCTGTAATCGAATACAAGGCTCTCAAAGGCGATGCGACGTGCAAAACAGGCATCTGTCCAAGCATTCTGTCGCTGGCACATTTAGGTGGCCCACGTAAGAGACCAGTAAGGTCTTACGTGGCCGGTATGAGGCCCAGACTCCGGTTACAAGTTTCCCAGATTTGCATTTTTGGTCCCCGGTCCTTCAAATCTTTATTTTAACTTGTTTTTATTACATTTTAACCCCCAAACTTGACTTTTAAGGACTCTAAGTCATAAACCAACTTCGTTAAGTCCCCGGTTAGATATATGATCACCGAAAAGTCATGAATTTCAACGTTGATGCTTTTAACCCCTCACTTACGAATGTTAGCATATCTTTCTCATACGATATCGAAACCTTGTGAAATTTTTATCACTTATTCTAGTGAACATAATTAATTGTTACAGAGCTTCGGGTTCGGTAAAAAGTCACTCAAAGGTATAAATTAAACATGTTGACACTTTAAACCCTTGCGTTTTGTAATCTTTCACTTTCTTCCACAATTGGCTTCGTATGATTTATAATTCATTTGTTTAAGGGTATAAACATTGTGTAGGGTTGTTAAAAGGTATAATTATCCAATGTTGACACTTTGAATCCTTTTATACACATACATTCCTTGTTTGTCCACTTCTGTCCCTCTAAATTAATTCTTTACACGTTTAAAGTCCATGACACGTGTCGATATTATATTGGACATGAATTTACGAGGTGTTACATGACATCACCCTAGAACACCTCAAATCCGTTGATTTCTCGGTTAGAAGTTAAGATTCAAATGTGAAAAAGATGAAGAAGTGTGTGTAGATCATAGAAGTACAAGATTTAGGTTGAAACTTACAAGAATCGCGAGAAACCGAGAGAAAGAAGGCCTTGAGCATGCTGGTCGAGTGAGAGAGCTGTCACATCACTTGTGATGTGACAGGAGGGGTATTTATAGGTTGCCATGAAGGGAAAGTGGCAAGTGTCGGATAGGATGTCACCGGTCGGATGGCGCCTTGATCGAGTGGCTCCGACAAGTTGTGTTATGGTGTTTCGTTTCGCGTGTTGTGCGTTGCGTTGCGTTTAAGTGAGTATCGATTAAGCAATGCGATAGATTAATAATAACCACAAAATTACTATATCTAACATACAATCATCCTAATTAACTTGCGTTTAGCGTTTGCGATTAAGTTGTGATAAAGTTGCGATTGCGTTTTGATTAATCACCACAAACTTAAAGTGAACATGCACAAGTAACACATAAATATCACACACACGTAAAACAATATCCAGAACGCGTAATTCGAGTAGCGAATGCGATAGCGATGTGATTAGCGATAAAACATGCGATAAACATCGATTAAACCTCTATTATTCACAGATACTCCACATAATACAACTAAAGTAAATAAAATATAAGATTTTCTTACAAGTCAAGAAGCACAAAATAGTAGTTAACAAGGAGTGACAGATCGCAATTAGCAATCTTTTCTTCCTTTGACTTTGACTTTGACTTGTACTTTGACTTTTGTAACACGGGGTGTTACATCTATGTACTCACATAGTTACCTCAAAACATGTAAAAAGAGGGGGTCTATGTACTCACTTGAGATTTGCAAGTGTCCTCGATTAAGTGAACTAACAAAGCTCGGGCAATCAAGGAATCAAGTGGCACCTAGTATCGGATCACTATGTTAATAAATCGGACCTAAATCGGGAGATCGGTTAGAATGAGGTATCGTAAACCAAATGAGTGTTGGAACTCATATGATATGGTTTAAACAAGCCCACATTCTGATTTGATACCTATCCTAAGTACATTTGACCCGTTAAGGTAGTCTACGCTACTTTTACGCGTCATTTGCGCAAATGCGCGTTTGGATGGCCTAACTAGTCCTATGATAAGTCTTATATGCCCTAACATGTTTAATAATGTTGCATAATCAGTTTAAGTGTCAAAATTTAGGTTACATATGCTTAAATTCAAATTATGCGCAAAAAGGGCATTTTGGTCGTTTTCCTAAGGCATATAAACTACCTATCATACAAC
Source organism: Helianthus annuus (assembly GCF_002127325.2). Lineage (NCBI taxonomy): Eukaryota > Viridiplantae > Streptophyta > Magnoliopsida > Asterales > Asteraceae > Helianthus > Helianthus annuus. Next base: position 76,433,826 of record NC_035442.2, on the reverse strand, counting down.
TAATTAAACGAAGTGACCATAAGGTATAACCTCGAAAGGTTATTCCCTATACAACTATGGTCAAAAAATATGTTTGGTCGGATCCTATTGATCGACCAAACAGGTCAGGTTCGAAAGTCTAAGCGGTTGTTGAGATCGCTTGACTTACGACCCTAAACAAGCACTAAACTAGAAGTGACGAGTTAAACATGTTAAAACATGTTCAACTAAGTTAGAAAACTAATTTGATATAAAAAAAATATTTTGATACCCGAAATAGTTTCGTCGCAAAATGCATATAATTGTGCAATTTGACCGAAACTTTGACTCGTCACTTCGACTAGTCTACGTGGTAATCAGTAGGTATAGTCGCAAGGGACTATAACCATCGTGATTACGCTCATGTTGCAAAGTTCAAATGAACTTTGTCTTGACTAAATCATGGTCAAAGCTGAAAGTCAAACATTGTTTGACTTTATAGCCTGAAATAAATAACAAGACATGAAAGAACACTTACAAGTGCTCTAGGCTAGAAGGATGACTAAGAAAGCTCAGGTATGAAGCCTCCAACCAAGTGTGGTCGCCTCAATTCAGAGCAAAGGTGAAAAGAAATGGAAATGAGCAATTTGGAAAGTTGAAGTTCATGGGTATTAATAGGAAATCATGAACCTCTAGGATGATTACAAGGGTAATTGAGTTGTTCAAGGCATGCTCATCACCAAACACATGTTAGGATCTGATTTAGGGACTTGGAGAACAGACAAACCAGCCCACAATATCCAAAAACTTAGATTAAAATCAGGTTCAGCATGCTGTTTTGAAGAAAATGGTTTCTGCTGTGCTGGGGCATCTTTACAGACTGTAGAGGGTCTTGCCTTACGGACCGTAAGGCTGCAGCAGGGGCCAAAGTTTGCTGTTTTGACAGCTTTGGTCCCTAAGTGTGTTTCGTCGCGTTTTGGCACTTCTAACACCCGTCAAGCCCATTTTCAAGCTCCATGTTGAAGTTAAAGTATATTTAACTTGAATTATGCTAAAAAATGTCACGGATGTCAGTTCATTTGGCTGTACGGTTGCTTTTTTCGGTTAATTACGACGGAAATTGTAACTAACGCGAAAATAACCCAAATTGCGAAACGAAGAACATTTTTGCATTCCTATCACTAAAATACAATATTTTAATGATTAAAAAAAATGTCCGGATATGGTCAGAATGCAAGATATGCACGTATATGCATACTTTCGCAGTTTTGATGCTTTTAGTCCCTGTGATCAAATAAGCGTATTTTCGCATACCGAACCCCTCAAAACTTATTTCTAAGTTATGTAAAGGGTATTTGGGGTATGTTTAGCATATGGTCTTGTTCCGGAGTGTACGTTGTTATAGGAATTGGCAGGCTTTGGCAGTTTGTCACAAATAGTCCCTGTGGTCGAATAAACTTGTTTTTGACATACCAAGCCCTTCAAAACTTATTTCTAAGTTATGTAAAGGTTATTTAAGGTATGTTAAGCTTATGTCACTATTCTGGAGTGTATGTCGCATTAAACTAATCACGTTTACGTAACAGTTTGCGTATAACTTTCCAGAAAGTAATTAAGAGCTTGAAATCGAACTAGAATCAAAACGTGAAATTGTTAAACATAAATAAACAATTATAGAGACCAAAGAACATTGTTTCATTGATATTTGATATTTTTCTACATCATACAGTGTTTACAAGAGCACAAATGTTACAGTCTCCCCTACTTTAGGAAATTTCGTCCCGAAATTTTAAGTAGAGGAAACTTGTGAAAACAGTTGTGGATATTTCGCCTTCATTTGGTCCTCACGTTCCCAAGTAAACTCTAAGACATGTTTGGACTCCCAGTGAACTTTGACTATTGGTATTCGTTTGTTCTTCAGTCTCTTGACTTCACGGTCCATTATCTCCACAGGTTTCTTGACAAAGTGCATTGTGTCATCAACTTGAATTTCGTCGAGGGGGATGTGAAGATCAGTATCAGCTAAACACTTTCTTAAATTGGACACGTGGAATGTTGGGTGAATATTCCCAAGTTCAGGAGGTAGCTCAAGTCGATAGGCAACCTTTCCGATTCTTTCAACAATCTTAAATGGTCCAACGTATCGTGGTGCAAGTTTTCCTTTCTTTCCAAATCTCACCACTCCCTTCCAAAGGGATACCTTGAGTAGGACATGGTCTCCGACTTGAAATTCCAAGGGCTTGTGTCGCATGTCCGCATAAATCTTTTGACAGCTTCTTGTTGTCAGAAGATTATCGCGAATTTTCTTGACTTTGTCTATTGTTTCTAGAATGAGTTTAGGTCCAGTAAGCTGAGCTTCACCGACCTCATTCCAACAGACAGGTGAACGACATTTTCGACCATATAAAGCTTCAAAAGATGCCAAATTGATGCTAGCATGATAATTATTGTTGTAAGAGAACTCGATCAATAGTAGATGTGAATCCCAATTACCACCAAAGTCTATCACACATGTTCTAAGCATATCCTCCAGTGTTTGTATCATCTTCTCGGATTATCCATCCGTTTGGGGATGATAAGTAGTGCACAGATTTAGTTGGGTTCCCGTAGCAGATTGCATGGTCTTCCAAATGTGAGATGAGAATCGAGCATCACGGTCATATATGAGGTCCAAAGGAACACCATGTCGAGATACAATCTCATCATTATAGATCTTGGCGAGTTTATCAGCAGATAGATCCTTGCGAATCGGTAAAAAGTGTGCTGATTTCGTAAGACGATCAATGAGTACCCAAATGGCATCATGACCTCTAGATGTGCGTGGTAACTTAGTGACGGGATCCATTGCAATGTTTTCCCACTTCCATACCGGTATCTCTGGTTGTACAAGCAAACCAGATGGACGTTGATGTTCAGCCTTGACTTTAAGACAAGTTAGGCATTTTGACACATACAAGGCAACATCCTTCTTCATACTCGGCCACCAATACTGAGTACGAAGATCCTTGTACATTTTTTCAGCACCAAGATGAATAGAATAACGAGATTATGAGATTCGTCCATCAGTAAAGTGTGAAGATTGTCTTGTTTCGGAATCCACATTCAGTTCTTGAAATAAAATAACCCATTGTCTTCCGTTTCAAGCTTAAGCTCTAGTTGACGTGGTAATTACTTACCCATCAAGTCTTTTGTAACACAAGTATGTTGAGCTTGAGAGACACGTGATTGGATATCGGATAGAATTCAAACACAGTGTAGCTTGACTCATTCCTTTCGACTTAGTGCATCGGCTATGACATTCGCCTTACCAGGATGGTAGCGAATCTCGCAGTCATAATTGTTCAAGAGTTCAACCCAGCGTCGTTGTCTCATGTTTAGCTCCTTCTGATTGAAAATGTGTTAGAGACTTTTGTGGTTTATGAAAACCACATATTTCGTTCCATAAAGATAGTGTCTCCATATTTTTAGAGCAAACACTACAGCACCTAACTCAAGATCATGTGTTGTGTAGTTTTTCTCGTGAATTTTCAATTGTCTTGATGCATAAGCTATAACTTTACCTCGTTGCATGAGAACGCAACCAAGGCCTAGATTCGATGCGTCACATTAGACAACGAAATCGTCATTGCCATCAGGTAAAGATAAGACATGAGCATCACAGAGTTTTTGTTTTAGTGTTTGAAAAGCTTCCTCTTGTTTGGGTCCCCACTCAAAAGGCTTATTCTTCTGAGTCAAAGAAGTAAGAAGAACCGCGATCTTTGAGAAGTTCGCAATGGATCGTCGGTAATAACCAGCAAGACCAAGAAAAGAGCAAACTTCTGTAGAAGTAGTAGGTGTGTTCCAATCCTTAATCGTAGTGATTTTGGAAGGATCCACATGAATACCCTGCTCGTTGACAATATGACCGAAAACTTGAACTCCCTTAAGCCAAAATTCACACTTGGAGAATTTGGCAAAGAGTTGTTCCTTCTTTAGGAGTTCCATTGTCAGACGAAGGTGTTGCTCGTGATCGGCTCGTGACTTTGAATAAATAAGATTGTCATCAATGAAAACAATGATGAACTTGTCTAAATAAGGTTTACAAACCCTATTCATTAAGTCCATGAAGACAGGTGGAGCATTCGTCAAACCAAAAGGCATGACAGTGAACTCATAATGACCATATCTCGTGCGAAAAGAGGTTTTGCGAATATCTTCTTCGAGTACACGAAGCTGATGATACCCAGAACGCAAATCGATCTTTGAAAAACATGTAGCACCTTGTAGCTGATCAAAGCGATCATCTATTCGTGGCAGGGGATATCGATTCTTGATGGTGAGCTTATTGAGCTCACGATATTCGATACACATGCGGAAAGATCCATCTTTCTTTTTCACAAACATGACTGGAGCGCCCCAAGGTGAAAACTCGAACGGATAAATCCTTTGTTAGATAACTCTTGAAGCTGTTTCGACAACTTTTGCATCTTAGACAGTGCAAGACGATAAGAAACTCGACTTAACAAACTGGATGTAAACCAGGCAGTTCATCAGGAAACACCTCTGAATAATCTCGAACAATCGGAATATCTTGAATACACTTGCTCTTGCCTTTCTCCTTTAAGACATGTGCCAAGAAGGCCACATAACCTTTTCGTAGGTATTTTTGGGCTTTTGTACACGACATGAGTTTCTAACCACATGAGGGTTTCTCGCCACGAACCTCTAAGACTTTGCTAGATGAAAAAGGGATACGGATAATCTTATCGAAACAAATCACCTCAGCGTGATGCTTGGTTAACCAATCCATTCCTATGATAATATTGAATCTTCCTAGTTGCATCGGCGTGAGGTCAATAGGAAAAAGATGGTTATCGAGGTTCAATTGACAATCGCGAATGACGGAATCGATTACAAGAGGTTCACCAGTAGCAATCTCAACAGATAAGGGCTTTCCTAGTTTAGTTCTAGGCATCGCAAGTAAAGGCTAACGATACAAAACTTCTATCGGCACCAGAATCGAAAAGAACAGATGCAGGTTGATGGTTAACAGGGAACATACCGTTAACGAGTTCGTTATCAGCACGAGCCTCATTAGCGTTCAAATTGTATGCTCGTCCACGAGCGTGATTTGCATTAGCATTCACGTTCACAGGTTTCGGACAGTTGTTCTTGAAGTGACCCATTTCTCCGCAGTTATAACATGAACCAGGTGGGAATGGAGGTCTAGCAGTATTTCCTTGAGCTTGTGCCGGGTTCTGAGCAGCTTGATTCGGAACAGCTCGACAAATATTGGCCGTGTGGCCAAGTCTACTACAAGATGTACACTGTCGACAAACTAGTTGTGCCGAATGGTGACCATTGCACCGATTACAGTAAGGTGCTGTACCAGCATAAGGCTTCCTCACAGGAGGCTGTGCCGGTTGGTTCTGGTTGGGTTGTGCGGTAACAGCAAAGTTTTGGGAAGCCTTACGCTTCCTCGACCTCTTTCACGATTCAGATTTGTTCTTCTTGTCTTTCCCTTTGTCTTGAGTGGTTGACTGTATTTTGTCACCCTTGCGGGTTAGTTTTCCCTTCCTGACCTGAGACTCAGTCAGGGTTGCAGCCAACTCGACGGCCTGACGAACAGTGGTAGGGTTACTACTAGTGACAATGTCTTGCACGGGGTCAGGAAAACCATCAATATACCTCTCAATCGCTTTATCCAACAGGGTAACCATAGTAGGACAGAGCAAACTCAACTCCTCATAATGATCCGTATAAGCACGGTGTTCTCCCCCATCCTATTTCAAATCGTCAAATTCCTTTTCCAGCACCCTTAGTTCGTGTCGGGGGCAGAACTTTTTCATCATGAGAGCCCGTAGCTCTTCCTAAGTCTGTGCCTCGCCACATCGGCACCCGTGTCTCTCATCATACCGTTCCACCATGTTAAAGCACGTTTCTCAAAAACACTAGATGCGACTCAACCTTTCACTCACTCGGAAACTGAACATGTCGGAATGTGCTTTCTAGATTCTTGAACCATAGTAGGAGCGCAGTTGCTCCTTGAGACCCAGAAAATTTCAGTGGTTTAGCCGAATTGAATGTCTTAAAACTACACTAAGAATTGTTATTATTGTTATTGTTATTTGCTTGATTGATCTGAGTAATAAGGTTCGGAATCACAGCAGCAATCTGCTGAGCGACTAGGGTCGCGAGTGCAGCATCCTGAAATCGCGTCTAGGAGGCATTTTCTAAAAAGGAACAAGGAAACATGAGAAACGAGTGAGATTGACATTTGGATAAACAAAAGATGTATTGAAAATATCGACGAAACATACGGAAGGTGATCATTTGTTCATTACCTCGAACAAACAAACGACACACAGTGACTTATCAAAGTAAATGGGTCATAATAATGTATCGCGAAGACATGCTTTAGCCTATAAGTGGACACTCACCCCAAGAGTTCCCAAGTAATAGTGACTGGTCCGATACTGCGGATTTGTGCGAACACTCTAGCCTTAGACGGAAAACTCAAGGTACATGCACCCACCCATCCAGATTGCACGTGTTCACATTATAAAGACCCAAACTTTTACGAGATTTTGAAAACTTTGAAGGCTAAAAGCCTAAAAACAAATCATCTAAGAATAGAAGATTGATTTTCAAAACGAATTTGTAATTCGTGTTCTTGTTGTGGTAGTCACCTAAAGATAGGTGACGGTTTTGTTTTAAGATCTAAACACAAGATAACTTGTGTTAGGGTCCTAGAAAGGTTATAGTCTAGGTAAAAGCATTACTAATAACCTAATTCCCTATAACCATGAGCTCTGATACCAACTCTTCTGTCACACCCCGACCACGTTAAAATAACGAAACAGCGGCAGAAACGTCAGGGAGTGGAGTAATAGAATCATTGTTTCACAACACATGGATATTGAAGTTATGTTTTATTGAATTATTAAGTGTTTAACATTGTCTTAAAGTAAAACAAACGAGTTCAACATTTTGTCTTTCTTGTTTTATGTCGCTAAGGCCTTGTCCATTCCTATGTGAGCATGCATCATAATCATCATCAAACAACACCACCTGAAACACATGTGAAAATAAAGTCAGGATAAAAAAAATCTCGGCGAGTACATAGGTTTTGTGAGTGTGTCAATTTCATGGCTTGTATACATGTTGCAATACCTTTTACGACTACTAGAGTCGATAATTGTAAACAGTGTATTGAAAAGTGTTTTGGTATTGCAATATGATTAACCAACTAAAACAAGTTGGTTATATGTTTGAGAAAACCTTGTTGCCATGAATCTTGACTAAAAACATTGCTTTTGTAAACCAAATTGTAAATCGTCTCGTGTGAAAACTTGTATGGTTTATATCATTTAGTAAACATAGTTCAAAATTGTTCAATTTGTCCGTGTTATCATTCGTTCGTGTTATCCAAAACCAATCGTTCAAATCTTTCAACTCGTTCGTGTTATAAACCATCATTCAATCGTTCATGTCGTAAATCATCGTTCAAACGTTCGTGTCATAAATCATCGTTCAATCGTTTGTGACATCTATGCTTGTAATCATTGTAAATAGTTCCGTTATCAATGAAATAAAGTTATTTGATCCCTATGTTTGTTTGTTTATGTTTGACATTTTCATGTTTTGACTTTTATTGAATTTCAAACTCTATATCGCTTTCTGGAGAATTATACGCAACTGGTGCGTAAACGTAATCAGTTTAACACGACAAATACTCCAGAACATCAATTTATTCTTAACATACCTTAAATAACCTTTACATAACTTAGAAATAAGTTTTTAAGGCTTTGGTATGGCAAAATCAAGTTTATTCGCTTACAGGGACTAAAATTGACAAACTGCGAAAGTATGCCGATTTGAACTGTAACGAACAGTCCGGAACATGATTATAAGTTAAACACACCCTAAATATCCTTTACATAGCTTAGAAATAGGCTTTGAGGGGTTCGGCGTGCTAAAATAAACTTTATGCTCATTTAGGGACTAAAAGCATCAAAAAGTGCATAAGTTTGCATTTTCGCGCATAACTTACGTTCTGAATACATCCAGACATCCAAAAATTTATATAAGCATTAAAATATTTTATTTTAGTGTTTGGCATGAGAAAATCCATTCGTCGCCCAATTTGGATCGTTTTTCGCGCTTGTGCGCATTTCATCGTAATTAAGCAAACATCATGATCGTACGACCAAACGAACCGATATCCGGCCTATTTTTGAGCATGTTTTATGTCCACAATGTTTAGGCATCATTTTAGGGCCTTAAAGTTGGCTTGACGGGCCTTAAACATGTCGGAAATGGCTTTAAACACTAACAGGGACTGAAACTGTCATTATGCAAAGTTGTTGCTGGTCTGCAGAGCCCAGGCGGGCCGCGTAGACTGTCTCTGTCTCTTACGCGGGCCGCGTGGCCCTCCCAAATCTGCACAGAATCTGTTTTCATAGCTGTTTACAACTATTATACTCACATTTCCCACTTGCAAATGGTTTTAAACAAACCATGGGCTGAAAGTAAGGGTGCCCATGGTTTTGCAAAACAAGGGGCCCATGTGTACGGCCTAGATCGAAGCACGTTTCTCGTCGAACGATCCTAATGGTAGTGCCATGCCTATAAATACCCAGCTTGTCTTTGCTCAAAACCCACATTTGTTCTGATTTGTGCTCTCTAAGTTGAAGTTTATACTTCATACCTGAGAGAAAATCGGATCAAATCTTGCGGGGACCTTATGTAAGTATTCTTTCGTTCTTTCCTTTCGTTTTTAGCATTAAAGTCAAACTGCGTTTGACTTTCTGCATTGACCAGTCTATGTTTAATGCGAAGTTCGTTTGAACTTTATAACGTGAGCGTAATCACGATGGTTATAGTCCCTAGTGACTATACCTACTGATTACCACGTTATCTAGGCTCAGTGACGAGTCGTAGTTTCGGCCAAAATGCGTATTCTTGCATATTTTGTAACCAAACTACTTTTGGGTATCAAGACCCTTTGTCTTGATATCAAACCTGTTTTTAAACCTCGTTAAACATGTTTCAACATGTTTAGCTCGTCACTTTTAGAATTGTGCTTGTCTAGGGTCGTAAAGGTAAGCGATCTAATCAATCGCGTATGCTTTCGAACCCGACCCATTTGGTCAATCTTTAGGATCTGACCAAACACTTTAGGTGACCATAGTTGTATATGGAATAACCTTCCGAGGTTATACCTTATGGTCACGTCGTTTAAGTAGTTGTATGATAAGTAGTTCCTATGCCTTAGGAAAATTACCAAAATGCCCTTTTCGCGCCAAAATTCATTTTAAGCCTATGTAACGTAATTTTTGACATCTAAACTGATTTAGCAACAATATTAAACATGTTAAGGCATATCTTGCTTGTCGCAGGGCTAGTTAGGCGTTCCAAACGTGTTTTACGCGAACGGCGCGTTAAAGTAGCATAAGCTACCTAAACGGGCCGTAACGGGTCAAAAGCACTTAGGATAGGTTTCGTTTTAGTATGTAGGCTTTGTTAAACCATATTACATAAGTTCCCATACTTATTTGGTTTACGAACCCTCATGCTACCCGATCCTCCGAATAGGTCCGTTTATTAATATAGATACCTATATTAGGTGTCGTTTGATTCCGTGATCTTCTAGCTTTGCTTGATGGATATCTAAAGTCTATTGAGCAATCTCAAGTGAGTACATAGACCCCTCTTTTACTGTTTTTCAAACATTTTGGGGTGAAACACATGTGCCTACTTGTTACTTTCGTACTTCCCTGTTTTCACATCATATGCTTGCTATGTTCTTTAGCACACTTATAGTACATGATTTCATTACATTGTTTTGCTATGTATGTTAACTTAGCATGCTAGCACATTGATTTACATTACATTATTTTACTATATATGTTTACTTGGCATATTAGCACATTGTTTTACATTACATTTCTACTATGTATGTTGACTGAGCATGCTAGCACATTGATTTACATGACTTTTTCCGCTTTGTATGTTAACTTAGCATACTTGCTACATTGTTTTCATATAACATGTTTACATTTGGTATAACATTTGGTATAACATTTGGTTTGTACAAACGGGACTTATATACATTCATTAACATTAGCTACGCCGCTCGGTAGTAAGTAATGGTACCATAGGACTTGACAAATTCCGTTCCTGACATCCTAGGTTTGTTTGGGTGTAAGGAATGACTGAATCCGAAAACATTTCTTCTGATAACCTTTACTTAGGGTTATCCTTCTATCTCAAGGCTTGAATGTATGCGTTTAACTTACCACATAAATGTCTGTATCATTAAAACATGCATTTACCTTGCAAAACACAACTTTTTGATATATTCAAAATACCTTGTTTTGCACATTTTTACATTTGGTTTAAATGATTACACTTTACCTACCATACATAACATTGGTTACACATTACATGACTACATTTTGGACTTTTAAACATTTGACATTGGTTTATACAAGAACATTTGATGATTGGTTTAAACATGAACATTATACATTGGTGGTTTGTTTAAGTGACTTAAGTAACGAGACGCGTGTAGTATAATACAAGTATGGTGGATACGTCGCTGGTACTTCCTATATATAAGTGCTTGTATTGTATTACATGTCGTAGCGCTATTTAAATCATTCAATTTGAACTTATACATTTTATGCAAATAACATATTTTTCACAAGTCATTGTTTTACAAAACAGTTTGTTTTATACAACTTATATTACTTGGTTATTCACTTAACCATACATTATTCTTTTAAATATACATATCATCTGATTTATTGTCGCTTTTCAAATGATTTATTAAAGCAAACACTTATACAAGATTCACGACAAATTTTCATTAAACATTTTCTTAAACTTAAAGTCATGAACCCCATTTTCATAAAACCTATGTATCTCACAGGCATTTTTATGCTGACGTACCTATTTTCACATGTGTTTCAGGAGCTGTTGCTTAGGATGATGATCGTGACACTAGGGCGAACCTGTGCCTTAGAGACTTAAAATGAAGATAGAACTAGTTTAATTTATGTGATGTACTCTTGTTTCTTTTTGTTTTAAGACAATGTAACTCTTGGGTTTGATGAATAAAATATAACTTTGTATGCCATGGTTGTGAAACAATAATTCTGTTACAACACTCCTCGACGTTTCCGCCACGATTTGATGTTTTACGTGGTCGGGGTGTGACAGAAGAGTTGGTATCAGAGCCAATGGTTATAGGGAATTAGGTTATTAGTAATGCTTTGACCTAGACTATAAACTTTCCAGGACCCCAACATAAGTTATCTTGTGTTTAGATCTTAAAACATGCACTTCAACTATCCTTAGGTGATCACCAAAACAAGAACCCAATTTTCTAAAACGATTTTTGAAAAACAATCTTCTGTTTTTTTTAAATGATTTATTATATGGTTTTGAACCCTTTTGATTTTTTCAAATTGATTTCGGAAATTTAATCATCCATTTTTGAATGAATCTTTTGGCCTTGTGCCTTCCAAGTTTTCAAAATCTCGTCAAAGTTTTGGGTTCTAAATAGTGTGAACACGTGCAAATTGGAAGAGTGAATGCCTGTACCCTGGGTTTTCTGTCTAAGGCTAGAGTGTTCGTACAAATCCACATAATCAGACCAGTCACTCTTACCTGGGATTTCTTGGGGTGAGTGTTCACTTATAGGCGAGCATGTCTTCGCTAAACATTATTTTTGACCCATTTACTTTGATTAGTCACTGTGTGTCGTTTGTTTGCTTTGTGATATGGACAAATGACCACCATCTTTGCTTTTGTTGATTTTGTTTCATCTCGTTCTTTTCATCTAATCATCTCACTCGTTTCCTCTCATGTTTCCTCTTTTTAGCATGTCTCCTCGACGTGAAAACCCGTTATCTAATGCCGAAATGGCAGATATTCTGGCACAGCACATGGTTGCCTCACTCCCAAACATTATAGCTCAGGTGAACCAGGCCAATAACAATCAGAATGCTCCTTGTAACTTCAAGAGTTTTAATTCGGCTAAACCACTCAAGTTCAGTGGTACTGAAGGGGCAACTTTGCTCCTTCAATGGTTCGAGAGCATTGAGAGTACATTCCATCACGTTCTGTGTCCTGAGAATCGGAAGGTCGAGTTTGCTTCAAGCGTGTTTCAGAAGAGGGCGCTTACATGGTGGAACGGGGTTATGAGAGATTGTGGTGCTGAAGTTGCTTTAGCACAAACATGGGCAGAACTTAGGACTCTTATGATGAGGGAGTTTTGTCCTCGTCATGAACTGCGAGCTTTGGAAAGGGAGTTTGATGATCTGAAACAGGATAGTGGTGAGCACCGGGCGTATACTGACAGGTATGAGGAGTTAAGCTTACTTTGCCCAACGATGGTTACCCCACTCGAGAAGGCTATCGAGAGGTACATCGATGGTCTACCTGACTCCGTGCAAGACATCATTACTGGTAGTAATCCTACCACTGTCCGTCAGGCGATCGAGCTATCTGCGACGTTGACCGAGTCGCAGATTCGAAAGGGTAAGTTGCACAAAAAGGGTGACAAGAAAGGTAGGAAGCAGGCGTCTGACAAAGGGGATAACAATAAAGGTAAAAACAAGAAGGGTAAGGATTCGGGTTCTGCAAAGGGTTCTAGGAAGCGGAAGGCTTCCCAAAACTACGCCGTTACTACACAGGCTCAAGCCGCACCAAATCAGCCTGCGCAACCACCCGCCAAGAGGCCTTATCTTGGCAATGCACCTTTGTGCAACAGGTGTAACGACCATCACCTACCACACCTCCAGTGTTGTCATTGCACTAACTGTGGAAGAAATGGTCATCTTGCTGCTACATGCTGCATTCCTGCCAATCAGAATAAAGCAGTTTAGAACCAAGCTCAACAAGTTGCTCAGCCTCTTGCCCAGCAACAAGGTCAAGCAGCACGACCTCACTACCCACCAGGTTCTTGTTATAACTGTGGGGATCTTACCCACTACTGTAACCAGTGTCCAAAATTGGTAAATGCGAACCCAGTTCAGGCTCAGGCTCGAGGTCAAGCTTTTAACATGAATGCACAAGAGGCGCAAGCAGACAATGAAGTGGTGAATGGTACGTTCTTTGTTAATAATCAACCTGCATCTGTTCTTTTTGATTTAGGGGCCGATAAGAGTTTTGTGTCATTATCTTTTGAGTCATTGCTTCGCGTGTCTAGAACAAAACTAGGTAAGCCTTTGACAGTAGAAGTTGCGAGTGGTGATCCCGTTGTTCTTGATTCTGTTCTTCGCAACTGCCAATTGAACCTTAACGACCATCTTTTTCCTATTGACCTCACGCCTATGCAACTTGGAAGCTTCGACATTATAGTGGGTATGGATTGGTTAGCCAAGCATCGCGTAGAGGTAGTTTGTTTTGAGAAGATCGTTCGTGTGCCGCTTTCGTCAGGTTAGATCCTACAGGTTCGTGGTGAGAAACCTGCTAGTAGCCTCAAGCTTATGTCTTGTTTTCAAGCTCGGAAGTATCTGCGAAAGAATTATGTGGCCTTCTTGGCACATGTTACAGCAGATAAAGGCAAAGGTAAGTCTATCCAAGATATCCCGGTTGTTCGGGATTATCTGGAGCTGTTTCCTGAAGAGTTATCTGGTCTACCCCCAGCACGCCAAGTCGAGTTCCGTATTGATCTTGTACCTGGTGCAAATCCTATTGCCAGAGCTCCATATCGTCTTGCACCGTCTGAGATGCAAGAGTTGTCTAAGCAGCTTCAGGAGCTTTCTGACAAAGGTTTTATCCGTCCTAGCTTTTCACCTTGGGGTGCTCCCGTTCTTTTTGTCAAGAAGAAGGATGGATCTTTCAGAATGGGCATCGATTATTGTGAGCTGAATAAGCTTACCATCAAGAATCGATATCCCCTACCTCGCATTGATGATCTCGTTGACCAGTTACAGGGTGCTACTTTCTTTTCGAAGATCGATCTTCGTTCTGGGTATCATCAACTTCTTGTGCATGAAGAAGATATTCCCAAGACAGCATTCCGCACTCGATATGGGCATTATGAGTTCATAGTCATGCCATTCGGTTTGACCAATGCTCCTGCTGTGTTTATGGACTTGATGAATTGGGTCTGCAAGCCTTATTTGGATAAGTTCATCATCGTTTTTATTGATGACATCTTGGTTTATTCTAAGACACAAGCTGATCACGAGCAACATCTTCGTCTTACTCTGGAACTCCTAAAGAAAGAGCAACTTTTCGCCAAATCCTCCAAGTGTGTATTTTGGCTTAAGGAAGTTCAATTTTTGGGACATATTGTCAACGAACAAGGTATTGATGTAGATCCCTCCAAGATCAGTGCGATTAAGGATTGGGAGACGCCTACTACTCCAACTGAGGTTCGTTCTTTTCTTAGTCTTGCGGGTTATTACCGCCGCTTCATCGAGAACTTCTCAAAGATTGTAGTTCCTCTAACTGCTCTAACTTAGAAGAACAACCCCTTTGAATGGCGTTCTAAGAAAGAGGAAGCGTTTCAGACCTTGAAGCAGAAGCTTTGTGACGCACCTATTCTGACTTTGCCTGAGGGCAATGATGATTTTGTCGTTTATTGCGATGCATCTAAATTGGGTCTTGGCTGTGTTCTGATGCAAAGGAACAAAGTCATAGCCTACGTATCAAGGCAATTAAGGTGCATGAGAAAAACTACGCCACTCATGATCTTGAGTTGGGTGCAGTTGTCTTCGCTCTCAAAATCTGGAGACACTATTTGTATGGTACAAAATGCGTGGTTTTTTACTGACCACAAAAGTCTTTAGCATATCTTCAATCAGAAAGAACTCAACATGAGGTAAAGACGTTGGGTTGAACTTCTAAACGACTATGATTGCGAAATTCGCTACCATCCTGGTAAAGCGAATGTCGTGGCTGACGCATTGAGTCGTAAGGAACGTACTAAGCTTCATTGTGTTCGTGTTCAATCTGATATTCAAGCTCGATCCGACATCCAAGCACGCATTTCTCAGGCTCAACATGCTTGTGTTTCACAAGGTTTGATGGGTAAGGAATTACCCTGTCACATTAAGCCTGATCTTGTGCTAAAAGACAATGGATCGTATTACTTCATGGACCGTTTGTGGGTCCCAAGCCAAGATGGTCTTCACACATTGCTTATGGATGAAGCCCATAAGACTCGTTATTCTATTCATCCTGGCTCAGACAAGATGTATAAGGATCTTCGTACTCAGTATTGGTGGCCTGGTATGAAGAAGGACATTGCCTTGTACGTTTCAAAATGCCTTACTTGTCTTAAGGTTAAGGCTGAACACCAACATCCTTCTGGTCTTTTGGAGCAACTAGAGATTCCAGTTTGGAAATGGGAAAACATTGATATGGATCTCATTGCTAAACTTTCGCGCACTAAGAAAGGTCATGATGCCATCTGGGTAGTTGTTGATCGTCTTACTAAGTCAGCGCATTTCTTGCCAATCCGTGAGGATTTTTCTGCTGTAAAACTTGCCAAAATTTATGTGGATGAAATCATATCTCGACATGGTGTTCCTTTGAACATTATTTCTGACAGAGATGCTCACTTCTCTTCTCGTTTTTGGAGAACCATGCAATCTGCTATGGGGACCCAACTTAACCTGAGCACAGCTTATCATCCACAAACAGATGGCCAAACTGAAAGAACAATCCAGACTTCGGAGGATATGCTTAGAGCTTGTGTGATCGATTTTGGTGGTAGTTGGGATTCACATC
This sequence comes from Helianthus annuus, assembly GCF_002127325.2. Taxonomy (NCBI): domain Eukaryota; kingdom Viridiplantae; phylum Streptophyta; class Magnoliopsida; order Asterales; family Asteraceae; genus Helianthus; species Helianthus annuus. The sequence continues at coordinate 76,418,136 of NC_035442.2, read as the reverse complement.
TTCCATTGATTGAATTTTCCTACAACAACAGTTATCACTCCAGCATCAACATGGCTCCTTTCGAGGCTCTCTATGGTCGAAAATGTCGTTCACCAGTCTGCTGGAATGAAATAGGTGAGGCTCAGCTTATTGGACCTGACCTCATTCTAGAGACAACTGATAAGGTTAAGAAAGTTCATGATAACCTACAGACAGTTCGAAGCCGTCAAAAGAGTTACGCGGACCGACGATGCAAGCCCTTGGAATTTCAAGTTGGTGATCGTGTATTACTTAAGGTCTCACCTTGGAAAGGTGTGATCAGATTTGGAAAGACAAGAAAACTTGCACCTAGATATATTGGACCATTCAAGATCGTCGAAAGAATCGGCAAGGTAGTCTACAGACTTGAATTACCTCCTGAACTTGGAAATGTTCATCCAACTTTCCACGTATCCAATCTCAATAAGTGCTTAGCTGATGAGAACCTCCACATACCGCTTGATGAAATTCGTGTTGATAAAACACTGCATTTTGTTGAGAAACCTGTGGAAATTATGGATCGTGAAGTCAAGTGGCTTAAACGCAAGCGCATTCCTTTGGTTAAAGTTCGCTGGGAATCTAAACGTGGACCTGAGTTTACTTGGGAACGTGAAGTCAAATGAAGGCGAAGTATCCGCATCTATTCTCACGAGTTTCCTCTAAACAAATTTCGGGACGAAATTTCCACAAGTAGGGGAGACTGTGACATCTGTGCTTGTAATCATTGTAAACAGTTCAGTTATCAATGAAATAAAGTTATTTGATCCCTATGTTTGTTTGTTTATGTTTGACATTTTGATGTTTTGACTTTTATTGAATTTCAAACTCTATATCGCTTTCTAGAGAATTTGTTGGTGCATCTAGTGTCTGTTAACTACGTCTTAATCAAGTCTTATGTCTAGATAGGATAAACGAACACACAACAGGGTTAAATTAGGGTTTTTACATGTTTAAGTGTGTGATTCCGCTTGAACTTGTTTCAAGCGAAATCAGATAGTTGCTTATTCCGCTTGAACACATACATGGGATTCTGCTTGGGATGTTTGAAGCGAAATCAGATATTTCGCTTGAACCTGTTTCAAGCGAAATCAGGCCTCCTATATATATGTGTGTGGTGTGTTCATTTGGAGCAGAATCTGGTCTTGTGTATTGAGCCGAGGTGCTGTCCGTGTGTCATTTGAACGTGTAAAAGCTCAGGAATTCAGTAATAGAAAGGAAATTGAAAAGGAACAAGCTGTTTGACATTGTTTGCATTGATTCCGCCTTTGTAAATGATGATGAACTACTCAACTTGACTGCTTAGGGTCACCGGAACGATCCAACAAGTGGTATCAGAGCTCAGGACGAGGAGTTCATACCAATTCAGCTTGATTCTACCAGATTCTCTAACTTCTACACCTTCTTTTCTGATTTGAACAAGTTTTAATAGTTGAAATGGCCTAATTTTCACATATATCACATAAAACATAGTTTTAACAAACCCTACAAAGAATCAGATCAAAATTCGAATTAAAACTGGTAAAAATGGCTCAAAAACCATATTCCGCTTGAACGAGTAAATTACATATTCTGTTTGAAATTGCTGGTATTTCGCTTGAAATTACATATCCCGCTTGAAAAACTCATATTTCGCTTGAAAGTTATATTCTGATTTCGCTTGAAATCAGATTTCGCTCGAAATTATCTTTTGATTTCGCTTGAGAGTAGATTTCACTTGAAAGTTCAAGCGAAATAAGGTGATTTCGCTTCAAAGTCGTATTTCGCTTGAACTGATTTCGCTTGTAGCTATTCCGCTTCAAGTGATTTCGCTTGAAATTGTTGTTTTTCAAAACCAAAAATTTGTCTAAGTGTTTGTTGATTGTTTCAGGTACTTGGAAATGGATGATCTGTTCATGAATCCTTTCTGTGATGTATTTGCTTATACCAGCGGTTCGGGAGATGGTACTACGAACAACACAAATGAAACTACACCAATACCGAATGCGAAGAAGATTCTTTCTGATGCAATGAGCGTAGAAAGTGCTTATGGTACATACAACAAGCCTCCTAAACTGATGGCGATCGAAGATTATAATCGGTGGGCTACAAGATTTGAGGAGTGGCTTAAAGCATTCGCATTTTCAAGCTGGAAAAGTTTAAAGAATGGTTACAGTTCGGGAGATCGTGTTGGTGAATGTTTGACAGATACTAATGATGTTGAAAGATACGTTGCTGAACAGAAATGCATAGCGTTGATTCATCAGTCAGTCAGAGATGATATAATTTCATTGATCGAATATGAGAATTCAAAAGATCTTTGGGAAAAGTTGAGGGTTAAGTGTGTAGGTAGTGTTGAGATTGTGAAAAATAAAAAGAAACTGTTGCGTAAAGAGTTTGATTTATTTGGTTGTATGAAGAATGAATCTGTTTGTAAAATGATCGAGAGATTTGGGCACTTGATGATGGAGTCGGCTAGGCATGGAATCACTTATACTCAGGAGGAGTTGGTCGACAAGTTGTTTGATTCATTGCCGAATGATCAAGATAGGCAATACTTTGCCTTGATGTTGAAGAACACTATCAAACCGCCAGAAGTGTTGACTGTGGATTTGCTTATCGAAAGATTAGAAAGCCATGAATTGGAGATCAAGAAATCTAAGGTCAACAATTCAGCCTATCAGCAGAATGTGGAGCTGTACTATAGAGTAAATCTACCAAAGACTGGGTCTCCAAGAACAGCGTTTTCTGCAGAAAGCTCAAATACTGTGAAGCATGAAACTTCACATAGTGGTTTTCACAGTGGATCTTCTTCAACACCTTCAAGCCAATCTGCATCAAATAATTTATTTCAATGCAACATCGCTGTAGATTTGAAGAATGGTCAAAATTTCAGTGAAGAATCTACAAAGCAGTAGATGGTTTTCTTAGCATCTGTGCTTGAATCGTATGAGAGCCTTGTGGCAGGCAAGATAGGCAACACCAACCTAACAAAGGAAGACTATGATCAAATTGATCCTGAGGAGATGGAATTGATCGACATAAGGTGGTGTATGGCCAGTGCAGTTCGAAGGGCACAACGTTTCATGGAGATTATAGGAAGAAAGTCTATTGGTGGACCTTCTACCAAGTTAGGCTTTGACAAATCAAAAGTGACCTGTTTCAAGTGTAAACAGAAAAGTCATTTTAAAAGAGAGTGCCGAAATGCTTATGCTGATGATTCTGAAAATCCGTTTCGAGACGATTATTACAAGAAGGCAATTTATCATCAGAACAAGGCTGAACCCCCCCAGGATGAAGCAGATTGAAGACAAAGAAAAATCCAGAGCTCTTGCCGTCATTCATGATGATGAAGGTTTTGACTGGAGCGAGCTGCTACCTGAGGAAGACGCAGTAGGTTATGCGTTTGCAGCAAAAATAGAAATTAAACCTTACAAAGACACCAGAACAGCAGCAGAAAAAGCACATGATAGACGACAGAAAGCTGAATGGAAAATGTTGAGATTATCTCGTGTATTCAGTGAAGCTAGAAAAGCAAAAAGATGGGATGCGAATAGAGAGTGTTACCTTGATCCTGAAGGAAACATTGCTATTGATACAAAGACTCTTAGTCTTGAAGCTTTTGTTGAAGAATTTGCTGAACAAGAAGAGTCTCAACAGAGAGAATGGTGGGGAGGTGGTGAAGAAAAAGAGAAAGAGAAAGAAAAAGAGCCGGAACAGAAGCCAAAGAAGATAGATGAAGGGATCATTGATACGACACATGAAATGACAGCTGAAAACTTGGGAAAGATGGCTGACAAGGTGCTGGCTGCTAAGGAACTTGAGGTAGACTCTAAGTCTGTATCTGAGTCTAAAAGCCAGGTCAGTTTAAACGCATCGTCAAGTGAGTCATGTAAGAAAGTCAAAGGTGACAGTGACTGCAAACATTGCATGAGAAACTGCAAAGTTTGTAGTACACAAAGATATGAAGGTTAATGATCTGACAAAAAGAGTCAGAAAGGTTGAAGATCAGATTCTTGATCGTGATAAAATGCTCAAATTTTCAAATGATCAAGTTAAAAAATTGACTGAGAAAATTGACAATGATAAAATTGAAGTAGAAAGAATTAGGAAAGAAAATGAGAAACTAATTCATGAAAATCGTCAACTCTCAGAAAATTTTAACAAGCTAAAACAAACAATTCAAGATTCTGATGAACGAAATGGTAAAACAAGAAAAGAAAATGAGCATTTAACTATAGTTCTGAGACACAAAGAAGAACAAATCAACAAGCAACTGGATGAGATTGCTAAGTTGAAGCTTCAGTTTGAAGAAGCTAAGATTGAAAATGAGCGCATCAATCTGAAATTGACCAGTTACAACTCCGCAAGCTTTGTTTTGCAACACATTGTTCCCAAACCTATTGGGAAAAATAAAGCAGGCGAAGATGTATTCTCTGATGGAACAGGGGTGGGGTATCATCAAGTTCCACCACCAGTTTTGAACAATTATTCAAAGAAAAAATCAGGGTTGGTTAATGATGATGATGAAAATGAGGTGAAACTTCCTGGCACGATTGATGTCACATTCACTTCATCTTCCGATGAGGATAGTGTCCAAACTGACGTTGTATAAAGTGTGGTTGAGAATGTTCTAAAATCTGAAAGTGACACTACTGAGGAAGATGAATGTTTCTTGGACAAGTACATTCCGAAACCAAAGTCCATGAACAACTTAAATAAAGGACCAAATCTTGTCATGTACAAGATGTTGGGATCGGATAAGTTGTTTTCGGATTCTGAGTTTCCACTGGAGAATGTAAATGTTGCTAAACTGACAAATGTTTTCAAATTGATTGAAGTTGATCTGTCAGAAGTGAACAGTTTAAATCAAACAAAAAGACAAATGAATTTTGAAAAAAGATAAAGCTTACTACAAGAAGCCAGTTGTTCCACCACGTTTTTATAACAATAATCGAAACAAATGGTCGGGTGGATATCAGGGTGGTAAGACTTATCAGAAAAAGAATGTTCAAAACAGAAGGTTTGTTGAGAAGAAAGTGTTTGTGAACAGTTCAAGTTCACTTTCTGATGAAGAATCTAAAATCTTTTCGAAATCAAACAAAGAGTTCTTTGAGAAGAAGGCTTCACAGCCTCAGTCCGAAGGCACAAGTCGAGTTGTTGACACTCGAACATGCTTCAAATGCAATCAAGTTGGACATATTGCACGAAAGTGTACCAACTTGAAGCCTAAGACTGAAGTTGTGAAGATTCAGAAAAAGAAAGATGATGCAAAAGGAAAAGCTCCATTGGTTGTTGAGAAAAAGGTTTTGAAAAATGAAAACATCAAAGTCAAAACTGAACCTGCTAAAAAGATGGTAACTAAAAATGATAAATTTATAAGCGGGTTGCATCCGCTCAACAAACATGGAAGCCGAAAGTTGTTGAAAAGAAATCAAGTGTTCCAAAACCAAAGGTTTCTGAGACTGAAAAACAATCATCTTCTACCACACCGGTAAAGATGAATGTTCCTTTGGATTATTATGTGAAACTTGAGAAAGAAATGCAAAAATCTGAGAAGAAAGATGTTCAAAAGAAAGACCAACCATCTGGTTAACCCCAAAAAGATGAGTTTTTTCTTATATAAAAAGATTGAGGTTGGGTCTGAAGAAAGCTTAAAAATGAATGACAAAAATTTTCCGCCACTTTACACTACAAAATTTCACATCAAGGTTGAGTTACCTGAGTCAAAACAGGCTTGGGTAGCATCCAACTCTAACTAAAGTGTTTGTAGTTTGTGCAGGAGCTTCCGAGATCCGTTTCAAGATGGATTATGGATAGTGGAGCTTCTCGGCACATGACAGGGAAGACAACATTGCTGTATGATGTTAGAAATTTCAATGGAGGTTATGTAGGTTTCGCAGGAAATCAAGGTGGTAGGATTATTGGTGAAGGAACGTTATCCAATGGGATTGTGACGTTTGAAAGAGTTAATTACATTGCTGAGCTAGAGAATAATGTGCTGAGTATCTCGCAGATTTGTGACAGGATGTATACGACTCACTTCACTTACAAAGAGTGTTTGATCTTGAAACCAGGATTTGTTATCCCTGAGGAATGGATTATCATGTGTAACACCCCGAAAAAGGGTTTGGTAAAAAACTCCGTTAATACTAAAAGACGGGTAAAATACCGTTAGTAGTAAAAATAACCCAGTAAATATTTAGATTTAAATAAGAAATCCTAAATATTAAATACAAGCGAATCAAAGTTTTAAGGAAATGAGTTTATAAGAGCCCGAGTTAACGGGACTTAAAATAAACCGGGATATAACTCCCGGGACCCACTAAGTAACTAGGAATATCAACCTAGTTAAATATGTGCCTTAAAATAAAGAAGGAAACTTGGGTAATAACCCTTATTAAAAGGTTACAAACTTGAGGGACCAAAATTGTACTAAAGTAAACTTTATACTTTATAAACAAAAAAAAAAATACACAACACACACATGGTGTGTGTGGAGATCGATCATCAGGAGACCAAAATGGGTGAAACCCTAGTTCACCCAAAATCAACAAAATTGAAGGTCAAATCTAGCCCAAATCATATGCATGAACACAAATTCATGATCACCCAAGCTAGGGGATCACAAGGTATGTTAAATTTCTATGTTTAGTGAAGTTGAAATTCTTGATGAATTTATGATAAACGAAATTATTGCTTGCATGAATGATGTGAGAGTGAAATTAGGATAAATCCATGTCTAGGAACAAACCCTAGTAAGGATTTGATGAGTTAATGATGAAAATTTGTGAAATAGATTATTACCCATTTATGTGCTAAGTGGGTTTTTAGGTCATTGTGATGAACACTTGAATTAGGATGTTAAATTCATGAATATTAATGTTATGATGCAAGTTCTAGATGTAGTTCATGAACGCTAGACATAAGGGCTTGAAATTGATGCTTGAAACTTGGATGGGAATTAACCAAGAACTTAACAAAAGAAGTATACGAATCTTGCCCACAAGATGTTCGTTAAAATGCCTAAGTGAAATTAGGTGCCTACTAGTTCGTAGATAGAACTTGGTTTGGGTAAGTATTTGGATAAATGCCAAATAACATGACAAAACGGGATTCACTTATAGAGGGAAAACCGGTAGATTTTGTGAGATAAAGAAATATAGTGTCTTCGATAATCAAGAGCTAGGCTAACTTAGTGTTAATAATAGCATGAACTCAAAGTTAAAAGATTCGTTAGAGCGATGACTTAAAGGAACGCCTACCGGGTAAATTGAAAATGCCTAAACTAGCTAATGAACATGAATGTGCATATTAAGGGATGTTTGACTTTCAAAAAGTCAAACTGACCCATAATACGATAAATGGTAATCTTTGGTATGAAATGCGTAAGGTGGAATAATCGTATTAAATTATGATTAAACTAACCACCTTGAAAAGAATGATGATAGTTTGACGCGTAACAAGCTAGGTGGGAGCTTGATGAGGGAGCGGGTCAAACGAATCAAGAAGGAAAGGAAAAAGCATAGTTCGGACGCGAGGTAAGTAAAGCTTACACCCATTTGTAGTAAACGTATGTAGTTTATAGGTGATAAATGTGACAACCGATTATATTCGAAATTGGAGTTCCGACACTAAGCGATATGAGTCGGAACGAATAAAAACGATCAAAACCATGGTTAATGGTAAAATGGACAAAAGGGTAATTTAGTCGTGAATTGACTGAGAATTTATAAGATTTCTTTAAGGTTCCCTTATAGCGTAACTAGTAATGGGAAAAAGGGTAAATTAGTCACATGTTGACTATATGTAAGTTGAGATTAAAAGGATACCCATGGTGTAAGCCATAACGAGTTAAATACGTAAGAAGAATGATCTTGTAGTAAAAATTTGAAATGGGTCGGATGTGTGAATGGGTTATTAAAAACCATGTTTTGACATAAGTATAAATGTTTGGTCATAAATACCAAATGGGTCAAATGGTGGTGATGACACCATTTGACAATATCGATTAATGTTTGGTTGTTAAGTTAGATGTTCACAGGAGTGAACGGGAAGTGGATTATTGCGTCGCTATAAAGTAGCGGCTAATAAAAGAAAGGTACAAAACGGGTCTATATGTTGACTCGAGCCAGGTACGCATTAATTAGATTATAGTTAAACGTGCGATTTTGGTTAAATTCTTAGTGAAAGTCCTTCGTCGTAAAAGAAGGACTAAAATTGCCCAAAAAGCCCTTGAGGGGTAAATTGGGCAAACAACCTTCAAGAGTTGTTTAGAGTTAAGCGTTTTGTTAAATGGAGTCCTTGGGATACTTATAAAAATGGGGATAGGACATAAACTAATAGAAGCGTGATTTAAGCTTGCAAATGTTGAATAGCCTTAACGGGTCAAAATAAGTATATACGCAAAATAGGTTAGGATTGCATAGGGAACCCGCGACTTGAACCTTATATATTAGGATATAACGAAAACATAAAGATTATGAGAATTTGGGATCAATAAACACGTTGGTTTGATAAATGTACAAACGCGTTAAAATTCGGTAAAAGGGGTAGTAATCCGAGGATTAAAAGTCTGAAATTTTATTATGTTGTATGTTGGATTTTAACTCCAATAGATGGAGGATTAAATTACGGACGCGTAGGAAAAAGAATCGGGTAAAACGGATCAATAACGAAGAAGTTATGGCCGTTTTCGTGAAATCGGGTTGAGCTAGGAACGTACAGCAACAGCGGAAGCACATTCTGTGAAAACAGGGGCTAGGCGTCACGCGACGCCCCTTGGCGTCACGCGACGCCCCCTAACTCCGAAAACTTTTAATTTTTGTCATTTTTAACCCCTGTACTTGTTTGAACTAAATATTTGACTATCAAAACTAACTTTTAAGTTGGTTTTGGTCATAGGTGAATGCCAAGAGTGCACGGATGAAGATCAAGCGTCGAGCAAGAACCGAACACGATTACGAAATAAGCTTCCGCACTATGTATCGTTATTATGTTAAACGACGAACGTACACGTGATATGTTGTATACTTTTAAATTGTAAAAAGTTTTTAACAAACCCGTAATTTCCAATGCATATATAATCTTAATTACATGATTGTTTTCGTAAATGATACGTAAAACCTTAATTTATAAGAACGGGTGTTACAAGTTGGTATCAGAGCCTTGGTTTAAGAGATTCAAGTATGGCGGGAAAGCTATGCTTGGACTTAAACCTCACGCTCTTGATAAAGATTAGTGTTCGGTTCGAGGCTTGATCGCAAATCCGGTAAGTACATGTATATCAATGGTTTAATATGATTAAAGTGTTGAGAACAACACATATGGTTATCGTGTAATACACGTTACAGCAATAAAATCGATATAGAGTAGATATAGTCAACGAAATTACACGCGTTGATGCGTATAGTAGAAAAGCCTTGTATTATAATACGGGCATCCTTTAATGTTGAAATTATTAACTGTTGTATATGTTTTAGTTGAAGGACACTCTCATATGAGGATAGCGAGAGCTTAACAAATTACGGATATGATAGAAGAACGGTCAACGGTCCGAAGTATGACAAGAGGAGCATGCTCACCAAGGACTAAATCGCGTAACGACCGCGAACAAATTTAAAGGCAAGAAACGCCCGTCGGGGCAAGCATTACCAGGTGCGTGCTTTTAAATATAATCGCACAAATGACAATATGCAACAAACATGTAGAAACTGATTGTTGCATATGTAAGCTAGAAACTTGGAAAACCTGAATAAAATACCTATCCAGGATATTACTGCCAAGAAAACTAAATAGAGGCGTTACTTACATAGGGCGTGATGTGAAAACTATAAAAAGGTCATGCGTGTCATGTGTTAATCGCTTACTCTGGCCAGGTAAGTAGTGGCATATGGTACCATGAACTTCTTGTAGCGAACACATTTACGTCTGACGTAGTAAGGGCGGGGTGAATGGGACTAACTTAAATAGTACCCAAATGAATCAAATAAATAAGATGTTTGATAGTAAACGTAAACGCAAGTCGGACGACGGAAGCGTATTACGTTAAAATGACGAGCCCGAGAGAAGGGACAAAGATCGGAGAAAATGAAAATACAAACTAACTAATGAGAATGCTAAGGCATGGGGATAAAATTTTTATCGACATAAGTGATGAAGTTCACGTGGACAAGTCAAATGAATTAAATAATGAATAAAGGACTTAATTAAATAAAAGCGATGGATTTCGCTAAGACGACCAAATAAATTGAAATGATGTCTAAAACCATATAAGAATGGTTACTTGATAATGATTACGGTAAAAATACCCGATGAACGGGTAGGATTGTGGGTGAATGCGCAAACCGAGAGACGGGAGCGCGAAATAGAAAGTCAAAAGACTCGGAAAACGAGTCATGGCTAAAGGATGACAAGAATTTTTGCAAACATAAATTTTGGTAATTACGTTCAACCATTTCAAAGTTGGACGGGTCAAATAGAAAATGAAGTTTGACATTCATAAGTGAGGAAAATTCACCCAAAATGAGTCAAACGAGTCAATTGAGGAATAACGCTTAATATAATAGGAAAACGCAAACCGGTGAAATCGGAAGGCTGAAAACAATAAGATAGAAGGACCCGGGTAATGGGTTGTAAAGGAGTATAAGTATAAACCGGGTAACGGTAAACGTAAGATAAACCGACGTGTAAATGACGTTAGAAGTCGTAAAGTCGGAAAGATAGCCCGAAAGTAAACAAATGAAACCTTAGACTACGGTCAAGGTCAACCAAAGTTCAAAAGCAAAATTAAATGATTCCAAACATAACAAAGGATGCTTTAAAGATATATATGTATAAATAGACATATGAATGTAGACGTGAATAAAAGACGATCTATGGGATCATCATAACCTACGGGATAAAATGTAGTGATAAGGTCTACGAGACCAAGGAGACCGTTGGGTCATAAATAGGAAGAGACGAACTGTTGGGTCTCACCTTAAAAGGTGAAACATATAAAGAAATAGCCCATGAGGCTAAGTGAAGAAACCTACGGGTCAATATTGTAAAGAAAGGGAAACTGGTTACAATTCTCCGTGTAAAATAATAACGGTCAGGAATAAAACTTAAAACGGAAATTCCTAGACATGAGAAAAAGATATAAGACAAGGAGAAAATGTAAACTAAAAATTTAGTTTTTAGTCAAAAGCAATACTTTAACAAACATAAGTAGTATGAGATGGTTTAGAAAATCTTAGACACACATAAGGCCGGAGATGGCAAATTAGTATACCCGTGTGACGGGGTATGAAGTGACGGTGTCAAATTAGGCTAGCCGACAAAACTATTCAAAGTTAAGAAAATGTCATGACGAATACAAAACGCTTGTTAATATAAGACAAGCGCGTGATAAACCTGTTAAAAGACTACCGAGACTGAGTGGTCAAGTTACAACTCAGTCAATAAAGATTAAGGGTTATAAGCAGTAAGTAACGGCCCGCGAGGCCTTACACATGAAAGACGTACGCGTCAGTATACATGAAAACTTTTAACTAAAAGATAACGAGTTTTTAAATGGTTACCTTATAAGGTAAACCATAGCAAATAATAAGGGTAGAAAGTAACTGGACCAATAAGTCTAGTTAGTGAGACCGGTTAAGGTCATTTAAATAAATTTGGTTTGCTTGTAAGCGGTGGATTCAGTATAACTGAACCGAATAAATAAATTTGAAAATAAAAGAATTTGTTGCTAAAAGTAAAAGATTTCACTAAAGACCTTTAAACGGGTCAAAGTAACGGATTCATAAGGAATTCGATAGTATATGAAAGCGATAGATATCGCCAAGTTAACTAAACTAGTGGAAATAACGAGATTACGTTATTTCGAAGTTACACTATGTCGTATGAGATATGTAGATAATTAGTAACAAAAAAAAAGATGTTTCGGGTAATACTAACGATTGGTTAAAAAGTATAGGTAATGTTTAAAATATTCTCGGATAGAATACATTGAGTTTAAACTCAATGAATTACGTAAGAAAAGGTTTCGAGGACGAAACCTCTTTAGGGGGGGTAGACTTGTAACACCCCGAAAACGGGTTTGGTAATAAACTCCGTTAATACTAAAAGACAGGTAAAATACCGTTAGTAGTAAAAATAACCCAGTAAATATTTAGATTTAAATAAGAAATCCTAAATATTAAATACAAGCGAATCAAAGTTTTAAGGAAATGAATTTATAAGAGCCCGAGTTAACGGGACTTAAAATAAACCGGGATATAACTCCCGGGACCCACTAAGTAACTAGGAATATCAAACTAGTTAAATATGTGCCTTAAAATAAAGAAGGAAACTTGGGTAATAACCCTTATTAAAAGGTTACAAACTTGAGGGACCAAAATTGTACTAAAGTAAACTTTATACTTTATAAACAAAAAAAAAAAAAAATACACAACACACACATGGTGTGTGTGGAGATTGATCATCAGGAGACCAAAATGGGTGAAACCCTAGTTCACCCAAAATCAACAAAATTGAAGGTCAAATCTAGCCCAAATCATATGCATGAACACAAATTCATGATCACCCAAGCTAGGGGATCACAAGGTATGTTAAATTTCTATGTTTAGTGAAGTTGAAATTCTTGATGAATTTATGATAAACGAAATTATTGCTTGCATGAATGATGTGAGAGTGAAATTAGGATAAATCCATGTCTAGGAACAAACCATAGTAAGGATTTGATGAGTTAATGATGAAAATTTGTGAAATAGATTATTACCCATTTATGTGCTAAGTGGGTTTTTATGTCATTGTGATGAACACTTGAATTAGGATGTTAAATTCAGGAATATTAATGTTATGATGCAAGTTCTAGATCTAGTTCATGAACGCTAGACATAAGGGCTTGAAATTGATGCTTGAAACTTGGATGGGAATTAACCAAGAACTTAACAAAAGAAGTATACGAATCTTGCCCACAAGATGTTCGTTAAAATTCCTAAGTGAAATTAGGTGCCTACTAGTTCGTAGATAGAACTTGGTTTGGGTAAGTATTTGGATAAATGCCAAATAACATGACAAAACGGGTTTCACTTATAGAGGGAAAACCCGTAGATTTTGTGAGATAAAGAAATATAGTGTCTTCGATAATCAAGAGCTAGGCTAACTTAGTGTTAATAATAGCATGAACTCAAAGTTAAAAGATTCGTTAGAGCGATGACTTAAAGGAACGCCTACCGGGTAAATTGAAAATGCCTAAACTAGCTAATGAACATGAATGTGCATATTAAGGGATGTTTGACTTTCAAAAAGTCAAACTGACCCATAATACGATAAATGGTAATCTTTGGTATGAAATGCGTAAGGTGGAATAATCGTATTAAATTATGATTAAACTAACCACCTTGAAAACAATGATGATAGTTTGACGCGTAACAAGCTAGGTGGAAGCTTGATGAGGGAGCGGGTCACGAATCAAGAAGGAAAGGAAAAAGCATAATTCGGACGCGAGGTAAGTAAAGCTTACACCCATTTGTAGTAAACGTATGTATTTTATAGGTGATAAATGTGACAACCGATTATATTCGAAATTGGAGTTCCGACACTAAGCGATATGAGTTGGAACGAATAAAAACGATCAAAACCATGGTTAATGGTAAAATGGACAAAAGGGTAATTTAGTCGTGAATTGACTAAGAATTTATAAGATTTCTTTAAGGTTACCTTATAGCGTAACTAGTAATGGGAAAAAGTGTAAATTAGTCACATGTTGACTATATGTAAGTTGAGATTAAAAGGATACCCATGGTGTAAGCCATAACGAGTTAAATACGTAAGAAGAATGATCTTGTAGTAAAAATTTGAAATGGGTCGGATGTGTGAATGGGTTATTAAAAACCATGTTTTGACATAAGTATAAATGTTTGGTCATAAATACCAAATGGGTCAAATGGTGGTGATGACACCATTTGACAATATCGACTAATGTTTGGTTGTTAAGTTAGATGTTCACAGGAGTGAACGGGAAGTGGATTATTGCGTCGCTATAAAGTAGCCGCTAATAAAAGAAAGGTACAAAACGGGTCTATATGTTGACTCGAGCCAGGTACGCATTAATTAGATTATAGTTAAACGTGCGATTTTGGTCAAATTCTTAGTGAAAGTCCTTCGTCGTAAAAGAAGGACTAAAATTGACCAAAAAGCCCTTGAGGGGTAAATTGGGCAAACAACCTTCAAGAGTTGTTTAGAGTTAAGCGTTTTGTTAAATGGAGTCCTTGGGATACTTATAAAAATGGGGATAGGACATAAACTAATAGAAGCGTGATTTAAGCTTGCAAATGTTGAATAGCCTTAACGGGTCAAAATAAATATATATGCAAAATAGGTTAGGATTGCATAGGGAACCCGTGACTTGAACCTTATATATTAGGATATAACGAAAACATAAAGATTATGAGAATTTGGGATCAATAAACACGTTGGTTTGATAAATGTACAAACGGGTTAAAATTCGGTAAAAGGGGTAGTAAGCCGATGATTAAAAGTCTGAAATTTTATTATGTTGGATGTTGGATTTTAACTCCAATAGATGGAGGATTAAATTACGGACGCGTAGGAAAAAGAATCGGGTAAAACGGATCAATAACGAAGAAGTTATGGCCGTTTCCGTGAAATCGGGTTGAGCTAGGAACGTACGGCAACAGCTGAAGCACATTCTGTGAAAACAGGGGCTAGGCGTCATGCGACGCCCCTTGGCGTCACGCGACGCCCCCTAACTCCGAAAACTTTTAATTTTTGTCATTTTAACCCCTGTACTTGTTTGAACTAAATATTTGACTATCAAAACTAACTTTTAAGTTGGTTTTGGTCATAGGTGAATGCCAAGAGTGCACGGATGAAGATCAAGCGTCGAGCAAGAACCGAACACGATTATGAAATAAGCTTCCGCACTATGTATCGTTATTATGTTAAACGACGAACGTACACGTGATATGTTGTATACTTTTAAATTGTAAAAAGTTTTTAACAAACCCGTAATTTCCAATGCATATATAATCTTAATTACATGATTGTTTTCGTAAATGATACGTAAAACCTTAATTTATAAGAACGGGTGTTACATCATGAGGGCACCAAGAGTCAATGATCTATACGTGTTGGACATGAGCGTAGCTACTACAACCACGGGTCAGGCTCATTGTTTTGTGTCTAAAGCAACGGAGAAAGAATCAAGATTGTGGCATCGGAAGATGGGCCACATTCACCTACGAAAAATGAATCACCTGGTGCATAACGATTTAGTTACTGGTGTTCATGTAAAAGGTTTTCATCTGGAAGGGGAGTGCATCAGCTGCATCAAAGGCAAGCAGAAGAAGAAGAAGTCACACCCTAAAAAGCAAGTCAATTCAGTTTCAAGACCTTTAGAGAGACTTCACATGGATTTGTTTGGTCCTGCGAATGTCAAAAGTATTACAGGAGATTACTACTGTCTTGTGGTTACTGATGATTATTCCAGATTTCGTAGGTATCATTCTTGAAGTCGAAAGATGAAACATATGACAGTTTGATGGTGTTGTTCAAGAAAATTGAAAATCTTTACCAAAGGCGTATAAGAAGAATCAGAAGTGATAATGGTACTGAATTCAAGAACAACAAGATGGAAGAATTTTGTGATGAAAGAGCTATATTGCATGAGTTTAGTGCTCCGTACACTCCGCAGCAGAATGGAGTCGCAGAACGCAAAAACAGGACACTAATCAAGACGGCTAGAACAATGCTCGCTAATTCAAAGCTCCTGATAAATTTTTGGGCAGAAGCTGTTTCCGCCGCATGCTATACGCTCAACAGAGTTCTCACTGTCAAGAAATTCAACAAAACATGCTTTGAGTTGATCAATAACCGCAAACCTAATCTGAAGTATCTTGAACCGTTTGGGTCACCCTGTACTGTTCTAGAGCCTTTTGGAAAGTTTGGTCCGAAGAGTGTTGAGGGAATATTCATTGGTTATGCAAGTCCTTTACGACGTGTCTTCGTTCCAAGTGAGAAGCAGATTGTTGAAGCTCCAAATGTTGAATGTCAAGGTAATACAATGCCGCCGCAGAATCCTGGAGATTCATGGCGTTATCATTATGACACTTTGTGGGATTCGTTTGATGTAATGGAAGAACAAGAAGAAGAAGAAGAAGATTTCTTTGACGAGTTGGATATTCTGAGGGAATGCGAGTCATCGCAGGAAAGATTCCCAGCTGAGTATTCAAGGCGACCTCGACAAACTTCAAATAACAATGAAGCAGGTCCAAGCAATGCTGGTGAACATGATGATGTCCAACAAAATGAAGTTGCTCATGATAATCAGACGGACAGAATGATAATCAACAATCTGAGAATATGCCGATATTTGATCGTGGTGATTCAAATTCTGAGGGGGAGCAAATTCAGAGTTCAAGTCAAACAGATCCTATCAGTGAACAAGGTGCAAATCAGAATGTTACTAATCTGGAAGGTGAAGTAGACATTCCGAGTGAAGTGATGCCAAGAACTCTTTCATATCATCCAGAGGAGTTAATCATTGGAGAGTTACAATCAGGCGTTCGCACTAGACGTCAAATTGACCAAGGGCTTACTTGTTTTTATTCTATAGTAGCACCTTTACAAACTGAATTTTCATTAAGTTGTTTTATTTCGCAGATCGAACCGCGAACATACAAAGAGGCGCTAACTGAAGATTCTTGGGTCAATGCGATGCAAGAAGAGTTGAGTCAGTTTGAAAAGTTGGGAGTGTGGAAGTTAGTAGACTTTCCTGATGGTCATAGGAAAATCAACACAAAATGGGTGTTTAAGTGTAAAAGAGATGATCGAGGAGTTGTTGTGCGAAACAAAGCTCGTCTCGTTGTCCAGGGCTTTAGTCAACAGGAGGGAATTGATTTTACTGAAGTGTACGCTCCTGTAGCGAGACTAGAAGCAATCAGAATTTTCCTGGCATTTGCATCTTGGAAAAACTTCAAAGTATATCAGCTAGATGTGAAATCGGCGTTTCTTTACGGGAAGGTTAAAGAGGAGGTATATGTCGGACAGTGTCACACCCCGACCACGTAGGACAACAAGACGTGGCGGAAACGTCGGGGAGTGTTGTAACAGAATTATTGTTTCACAACCATGGATACAAAAAGTTTCGTTTTATTGGTTCACTAAGTAACTTACATTGTTTTAACACAAAACAAACGAGTTACATAACGACTAATATTGTTATTATGTCACTAAGGCCTTGTCCAGATCCTATGTGACTCATACATCCTAGTAATCATCATCAAGCATCAACACCTGAAACATATGTGAAAATAAAGTCAGCAAAGAAATGCTGGCGAGTACATAGGTTTTATAGGAGTGTCGGATTCATGGCTAGTTTAAATGTTGCAATACTTTATTAAAAACTTTGTTTTGAAAAAAGTATAATATTGCAACTTAATTAACCAACTCAAATCAAGCGGGTTATAGTTTATAAAACCTCGTAGACATGATTCTTAACCCGAAAACATTTGTTTTAGTAAAGCAATTTGTAAAACATCTCGTATTAAATCGTTAATAAAATCTCGTTAATAAAACTCGTATGGTTTATATCATTTCGAAAACCTCGTTTGTGTGATATTGTTCCAAAATCGTTTACCCAAGTGAACTAAATAACGCCACGGTATGTAATACGTTGAAAACACTTATATATAAGAAGTACCAGCGGCGTATCTACCATGTTTTCACCACATTACCCCCGTCCCCTTATCTAAACACTTAACCAAAAACCAATCGTTTATCAAATTCATCTAATCTTGTATGAATCGTTCCCAAATCGTTAACTCGTTTAAATCGTTTAAATCGTCCTCGTTTTAATTTGTGAAAAAATATTTATGGTCGTCTCGCTAACAACATTCAAACCTTCGTGACTCGATCACCTCGCTTCTCGCTTCTCGAATTAACAAACCACCAAAGGGTAAGTTAACAAACATCAGATTCAGTCGCTACCCACAACCCCCACACATAACAATGGGTGTAGTAAAGTAACGGGATTTGTCAGATCCTATGGTACCATAACCTAATACTGGTCGGTTGGGCCAAAATTAATGAATGTCATTTGTTATGTAACTACTGTCACACCCCGACCACGTAGAACATACAAAACGTGGCGGAAACGTCGGGGAGTGTTGTAACAGAATCAATTGTTTCAAATCCATGGCAAATGAAGTTTCGTTTTATAAATCAAACATGAAAGTTTACATTGTCTAAACAAGAATCAAAGTGTACATAACATAAATTAACTAGTTCTTGTCTCGTTTTTAAGTCACTAAGGCACAGGTCCGCCTAAGTATGTCTTGATAAGTCCTATGCATCATCTCCTGAAAACACATGTGAAAATAGGTACGTCAGCATAAAAATGCCTGTGAGATACATTGGTTTTGTGAAAACGGAATTCATGACTTGAGTTTGAGAAAATGTTTAGTCATAAACCTCGTATTTTGCTTTGTCTTGTAAATCATTTGAAAAACGGTAAGATCAAATGATATGTATAAATAAGAGAACACTGTATGGTTAAACGGATAACCATGTATAATGAGTTTGTATAAGATAAGTCGTTTGTAAAACAATGTCTCGTGAAAAGTGTGTTATTTGTATAAAATGTCATATGTCTCAAATTGAAATGATTCAAATAACGCTACGATATGTAATACCATACAAACACTTATATATAGGAAGTACCAGCGGCGTATCCACCATGCTTGTATCATATTACACACGCCTCGTTACTTAATCACTTACTCAAACCAAACCATCAGAATGAAATGATTTAACAACGGTAGAAATGTTTATGTATAGTCAAACGTCTATTGTCAAATGTAAATCATGTCAACGGATACAACTGGTTCACACGGTTCAATGGTTACAACCGGTTCATATAACCAAACGGGTTTAGACGGTTCACATAGTCAAATGGTCACAACGGTTCAAAATGTAGCATAATGTGTTCATATGCTGGATGAGCATATGCAACAGAAATGCAATGTAAAACAATGTACTAAGTACGCACACAATGGGCATACATAGCATGTAATGTAAAACAATGTACTAAGTACGCACACAATGGGCATACATAGCATGTAATGTAAGACGATGTACTAAGTACGCACACAATGGGCATACATAGCATGAAATGTAAAGCGATGTACTAAGTACGCACACAATGGGCATACATAGCATGTAATGTAAAACGATGTACTAAGTACGCACACAATGGGCATACATAGCATAAAATGTAATGCGATGTACTAAGTACGCACACAATGGGCATACATAGCATGTAATGTAAAACGATGTACTAAGTACGCACACAATGGGCATACATAGCATAAACACAATGAAATCATGTACTATATATGTACTATCGAACATAGCAAGTATATGATGTGAAAACAGGAAAGCATGAAAGTAACAGATAGGCACATGTGTTTCACCCCAAAACAGTTTGGAAAACAGTAAAAGAGGGGTTCAATGTACTCACCTGAGATTGCTTTGGAGTTCTTGTATAATAACCAGATAATGCTAAAGACCACGGGATATCAAACGGCACCTAATAGGTAGCTATGTTAATATACCGGACCAAGTCGGAAGGATCGGATAGTACGCGGGTTCGTAAACCAAACGAGCATGGAGACTCGTGTAATATGGTTTAACAAAGCCTACATACTAAAATGAGACTTAACCTAAGTGCTTACGGTCCATCACGACCCGTTTAGGTAGCTTATGCTACCCTAACGCGTCGTTCGCGTAGAACGCGTCTGGAATGCCTAACATCATGACTACAAGGTATAACCTCAGAAGGTTATAGCTATGGTCACCTAATGTGTTTGGTCGGATCAAAATGATCGACCAAATGGGTCGGGTTCGAAAGTATAAGCGATGGTTTAGATCGCTTACCTTACGACCCTATATAAGCACTATACTAAAAGTGACGAGCTAAGCATGTTAGAACATGCTTAACTAAGTTTAGAAAACAGGTTTGGCATCAAAACAAACGGCTTTGATGCTCACGAGTAGTTTGGTTACAAAATACGCGAGAATGCGCATTTTGGCCGAAACTACGACTCGTCACTGAGCCTAGATAACGTGGTGATCAGTAGGTATAGTCACTACGGACTATAACCATCGTGATCACGCTCACGTTATGAAGTTCCATGAACTTCGCATCGACCATAAGCTGGTCAATGCAGAAAGTCAACAAAACGTTGACTTTCGGACTCGAAAAGCGAATAAAAGAGCGAAAGAAGACTTACGGAGGGTCCCCGAGTGCTAATCTAGATCAAATAGCTCAGGTATGAAACAATGGTTCCAACTTAGAGCTTTAGATCTGATTCTTGTGGGTTTTTACACAAAAGGGGGGGGTATTTATAGGAAAAGTGGAACCGTTAGGATCGTTTATCGAATATCGTGCCGCGATCTCGAGCGTACACTTGTCAAATTCTTGTGGTAAGTCAGAAATTGCCCCTTGGCTCTTGATTAGGTGAAAGGGCATTGCCTCTTGATCGAACGAAAGGCCAACTGCATTAAATAGATACATTGAATCTGTCTGACAGTCTCACGCGCCCCGCGTAAGGATTTGGTAAATCCTTACGCGCCCCGCCTAAGGTTCCCATATCAGAATTTACAATTTTGGTCCCTGCACTTCAGAAACACGTATTTTTGCCCATTTTTGGCACGTTTAAGCCCCGTTAACCTCATTTCAAGGCTCTAAGATGAATTTAAAGTGTAGGGGACATGAAATATGCTCAAAAATATTCCGGATGTCGGTTCGTTTGGCCGTACGATCGCGATGTTCGGTTAATTACGACGGAATGCGCATAAGCGCGGAAAACGATCCAAATGACGCAACGAATGGATTTTTCTCATGCCAAACACTAAGGCATAATATTAGGATGCTTACATAAATTTTTGGATGTCCAGATGTATTCAGAACGTAAGTTATGCGCGAAAGTGCAAACTTGTGCACTTTTTGACACTTTTAGTCCGTGAATGATCCAAAAGTTTGTTTTAGCATACCAAACACCTCAAAGCCTATTTCTAAGCTATGTAAAGGATTTTTAGGGTATGTTTAACTTATGGACATGTTCCGGAATGTTCGTTACAGTTCAAATTGGCATACTTTCGCAGTTTGTCAAGTTTAGTCCCTGTAAGCGAATTAACTTGTTTTTGCTATACCAAAGCCTTCAAAACTTATTTCTAAGTTATGTAAAGGTTATTTAAGGTATGTTGAGTATGTGTTGATGTTCCGGAGTATTTGTCGCATTAAACTGAGTACGTTTACGCACCAGTTTGCGTATAATGCTCTAGAAAGCAATGTAGAGTTTGAAATTGAACAATAATTGATATGTGCAAAACATACACATATTTATACAAGATCCCAAGTATGAAATACAATATTTCATCGGCTTGGTATTTGTTTGATGGTCGCGGTGACACAGGTGTCACAGTCTCCCCTACTTTAGGAAATTTCGTCCCGAAATTTATTCGTAGGAGTCTATTTGTGACTCTGCCAAATAACCATCAGCGATATGCAAAGTAATGTCCTGTTATTTCCTTAACGGTCATTCTTCAGAAACGAAATGAACAGACGGGGTCATTTTCAATGGTTGCTTCATCAGAAGTGGACATGAAGGATTATACAACGGATATTCTTTTCCCCAACAGATAAATCTTTAGAAACGAAAATGAACTAACGGAGTCATTTTCAACGGTTGCTTCATCAGAATTGGAAATGAAGGATTACACAACGGATATTCATTTCCCCAACGGATAAATCTTCAGAAACGAAAATGAACTAACGGAGTCATTTTCAACGGTTGCTTCATCAGAGTTGGAAATGAAGGTTTACACAACGGATATTCATTTCCTCAACGGGTAAATCTTCAGAAACGAAAATGAACTAACGGAGTCATTTTCAACGGTTGCTTCATCAGAGTTGAAAATGAAGGATTTCACAGCGGATATTCATTTCCCCAACGGATAAATCGTCAGAAACGAAAATGAACTAACGGAGTCATTTTCAACGGTTGCTTCATCAGAGTTGGAAATGAAAGATTACACAACGGATATTCATCTCCTCAATGGATAAATCTTCAGAAACGAAAATGAACTAAACGGAATCATTTTCAACGGTTGTTTCATCAGAGTTGGAAATGAAGGATTACACAACGGATATTCATTCCCTCAACGGATAAATCTTCAGAAACGAAAATGAACTAAACGGAATCATTTTCAACGGTTGCTTCATCAGAGTTGGAAATGAATAGAGTTAACTCTAGACACATGACAGAACTTGCTGTGGTTTCTGTGCACTAAATTCCATAATTATGTATGCATCCATAATTACGTAATCCCTTGCACAGTCCGCACAGTTTGTTTTGTAATGTTTTGGGGAAGGATATCAAACTTGTGACGAGGGTGACTAGACTTCCATCGGTTCCTTTTAATTAGATCGACAGGGGATCTTCTTAGTTAGGCCACCAAAGAGTCCTTTCAGCTATATCATCACATGATATCCTTATCCAGATTTTTGGATGAATCTGTTTAACTAGACCACTCAAGGGTCTAATTATGAAGTAGGACTTTATAATCCGAGGGACTTAACTATAACATAGAAGTTCATTGAGGATTTTAAGTAATACCTTTGGGTATCCTACTATGAATCTCTTGTACAAGGATATGTAAGATTCTACGAGGATTTGGATAACATAATTTGGATCTCACAACAACACATAAGGGAACACATAAGCACAAAGTCACATAGTTGTTTAACTTGATTATAATTTGTTATTAACTTGTTATTGATTGAATACGGATATGGAAACCAATTGACGGGTCTCAATGTTCACTGGGATCTATCTGAGAAGATAGAAAGATCTCCCAAAATTTGATTTTTGATTACAAGGAATCACCACATTCGAATTAAGGTATACAACAATTAAAGACTTACGGGAAATCCTTAGGTACCCTATTAAGGATTTATAGTGGTACTTTGGGTATTCGTCTCATGTTGTAACTTGCGCTTTGTTCTTCGTTTCCTTTAGAATAAACGGGTACTAAGGAATTTTGTGGAAGACGCAAGAGGTCATAGAATGGGAGAATTTTGGGGGTAGTTTGTTCTTCAAGGAATACGGTTTTCCTGATTGTCGGTATTGTAAGGGATATGTCGTTTATATATGTAACCACACAATTACATCGTAATGTAAATGAAAGATTTATTTATAAACAATGATATCAACTGTTCCTTGGGTCTTGACAACAAAAGAAACTAATACATAAGACATGATTATTTCTAAACGATGTTGTCTTCTAGTTAGTCAGACGCTCATCCCTGTGCTGGATTTGCATTAGCAAGCATTGGGCAATTTCTTCGGAAATGACCCATCTCGCCACAGTTGAAACAAGAGCCTGGTAGAAGACGGCCTTGAGCAGGATTGTTGCCAGCTTGGTTTGGCGCAGCTGCAGTTGGGCAGACTCTTGCTGTGTGGCCTATAAGCCCACAAGTTTGGCATTTGCGGCACTGTACATTGGCGTGATGATGGAGACCACATTGGTTGCACAAAGGTCCAGTTCCATTGTATGGTTTTCTAGCAGGGGGTTGAGCTGGTTGGTTGGGGACGGCTTGACCATTGTGAGCGACCACGGCGAAGTTCTGAGAAGCCTTTCGCTTCTTTGACTTCTTAGGAGATTCAGTCTGTTCATCCATGGTCTTTGATTCCTCGATTGGCTTCTTGTCACCCTTTCGAAAAAGTTTATGCTTTCTGATCTGCGATTCAGTCAAGGTTGCAGATAGCTCAATGGCCTGACGGAGTGTGGTAGGGTTGCTACCAGTGACAATGTCTTGTATCGAGTCAGGCAGGCCGTCGATGTACCTTTCGATAGCCTTGTCGAGTGGGGCGACCATAGTCGGACAAAGTAGACTCAACTCCTCAAACCTATCAGTATATGCCCTGTGTTCGCCACTATCTTGTTTTAAATCATCAAACTCCTTCTCCAATGCTCGTTGTTCATGACGAGGACAAAACTCTCTCATCATAAGAGCTCTCAGTTCAGCCCATGTCTGTGCTAGAGCAACATCTGCACCACGGTCTCTCATTACCCCGTTCCACCATGTAAGAGCCCTCTTCTGAAGCACACTCGAAGAAAACTCGACCTTGCGATTATCCGGACACTGCACGTGGCGAAAAGTATTCTCGATGCTCTTGAACCATTGAAGAAGCCCAGTTGCTCCCTCAGAACCACTAAACTTGAGTGGTTTAGCCGAGTTAAAGTTCTTGAAATTGCATGTACCATTGTTGTTGTTGGCTTGGTTCCATTGAGCAAAGAGATTTGGGAATTGAGCAGCCATCTGCTGCGCAATAATTTCTGCCAGCTCGGCAGTTGCTATCTGGTGTTCGCGTCGAGGAGGCATTCTAAAAGAGGAAAACATGAAAGGAAACAAATAAAATGGTATTGGGTAAGAATAGGATGTTACAATCACTGACCATAATCACGGTTGATGGTCATTTGTTTGAATCATGAAGCAAACAAACAACACCAAGGCTGAATCAAAACAAATAGATCCTCATAGTGTATCGCGAAGACATGCTCGCCTATAAGTGGACACTCACCCCAAGAGTTCCCAGGTAAGAGTGACTGGTCCGATTATGTGGATTTGTACGAACACTCTAACCTTAGACAGAAAACCCAGGGTACAGGCATTCACTCTTCCAGTTTGCACGTGCTCACACTATTTAGGACCCAAAACTTTGACGGGAGTTTTGAAAATTCAAAGGGGTTCAAAACCTTATAACAGAGGGTTCAAAACCTAGTAATCAATCATCCTAGAACAGATGATTAGTTTTCAAGGCGGTTTTGAAATTTATGTTCTTGTTGTGGTCGTCGCCTAAGGATAGGTGACGGTATTGTTTTATGACTAAACGCAAGTAAACTTGCGTTAGGGTCCTAGGAAGGTTATAGACTAGGTCAAAGCATTACTAATAACCTAATTCCCTATAACCATTGGCTCTGATACCATCTTTTCTGTCACACCCCGACCACGTAGAACATACAAAACGTGGCGGAAACGTCGGGGAGTGTTGTAACAGAATCAATTGTTTCAAATCCATGGCAAATGAAGTTTCGTTTTATAAATCAAACATGAAAGTTTACATTGTCTAAACAAGAATCAAAGTGTACATAACATAAATTAACTAGTTCTTGTCTCGTTTTTAAGTCACTAAGGCACAGGTCCGCCTAAGTATGTCTTGATAAGTCCTATGCATCATCTCCTGAAAACGCATGTGAAAATAGGTACGTCAGCATAAAAATGCCTGTGAGATACATTGGTTTTGTGAAAACGGAATTCATGACTTGAGTTTGAGAAAATGTTTAGTCATGAACCTCGTATTTTGCTTTGTCTTGTAAATCATTTGAAAAACGGTAAGATCAAATGATATGTATAAATAAGAGAACACTGTATGGTTAAACGGATAACCATGTATAATGAGTTTGTATAAGATAAGTCGTTTGTAAAACAATGTCTCGTGAAAAGTGTGTTATTTGTATAAAATGTCATATGTCTCAAATTGAAATGATTCAAATAACGCTACGATATGTAATACCATACAAACACTTATATATAGGAAGTACCAGCGGCGTATCCACCATGCTTGTATCATATTACACACGCCTCGTTACTTAATCACTTACTCAAACCAAACCATCAGAATGAAATGATTTAACAACGGTAGAAATGTTTATGTATAGTCAAACGTCTATTGTCAAATGTAAATCATGTCAACGGATACAACTGGTTCACACGGTTCAATGGTTACAACCGGTTCATATAATCAAACGGGTTTAGACGGTTCACATAGTCAAATGGTCACAACGGTTCAAAATGTAGCATAATGTGTTCATATGCTGGATGAGCATATGCAACAGAAATGCAATGTAAAACAATGTACTAAGTACGCACACAATGGGCATACATAGCATGTAATGTAAAACAATGTACTAAGTACGCACACAATGGGCATACATAGCATGTAATGTAAGACGATGTACTAAGTACGCACACAATGGGCATACATAGCATGAAATGTAAAGCGATGTACTAAGTACGCACACAATGGGCATACATAGCATGTAATGTAAAACGATGTACTAAGTACGCACACAATGGGCATACATAGCATAAAATGTAATGCGATGTACTAAGTACGCACACAATGGGCATACATAGCATGTAATGTAAAACGATGTACTAAGTACGCACACAATGGGCATACATAGCATAAACACAATGAAATCATGTACTATATATGTACTATCGAACATAGCAAGTATATGATGTGAAAACAGGAAAGCATGAAAGTAACAGATAGGCACATGTGTTTCACCCCAAAACAGTTTGGAAAACAGTAAAAGAGGGGTTCAATGTACTCACCTGAGATTGCTTTGGAGTTCTTGTATAATAACCAGATAATGCTAAAGACCACGGGATATCAAACGGCACCTAATAGGTAGCTATGTTAATATACCGGACCAAGTCGGAAGGATCGGATAGTACGCGGGTTCGTAAACCAAACAAGCATGGAGACTCGTGTAATATGGTTTAACAAAGCCTACATACTAAAATGAGACTTAACCTAAGTGCTTACGGTCCATCACGACCCGTTTAGGTAGCTTATGCTACCCTAACGCGTCGTTCGCGTAGAACGCGTCTGGAATGCCTAACATCGTGACTACAAGGTATAACCTCAGAAGGTTATAGCTATGGTCACCTAATGTGTTTGGTCGGATCAAAATGATCGACCAAATGGGTCGGGTTCGAAAGTATAAGCGATGGTTTAGATCGCTTACCTTACGACCCTATATAAGCACTATACTAAAAGTGACGAGCTAAGCATGTTAGAACATGCTTAACTAAGTTTAGAAAACAGGTTTGGCATCAAAACAAACGGCTTTGATGCTCACGAGTAGTTTGGTTACAAAATACGCGAGAATGCGCATTTTGGCCGAAACTACGACTCGTCACTGAGCCTAGATAACGTGGTGATCAGTAGGTATAGTCACTACGGACTATAACCATCGTGATCACGCTCACGTTATGAAGTTCCATGAACTTCGCATCGACCATAAGCTGGTCAATGCAGAAAGTCAACAAAACGTTGACTTTCGGACTCGAAAAGCGAATAAAAGAGCGAAAGAAGACTTACGGAGGGTCCCCGAGTGCTAATCTAGATCAAATAGCTCAGGTATGAAACAATGGTTCCAACTTAGAGCTTTAGATCTGATTCTTGTGGGTTTTTACACAAAAGGGGGGGGGGTATTTATAGGAAAAGTGGAACCGTTAGGATCGTTTATCGAATATCGTGCCGCGATCTCGAGCGTACACTTGTCAAATTCTTGTGGTAAGTCAGAAATTGCCCCTTGGCTCTTGATTAGGTGAAAGGGCATTGCCTCTTGATCGAACGAAAGGCCAACTGCATTAAATAGATACATTGAATCTGTCTGACAGTCTCACGCGCCCCGCGTAAGGATTTGGTAAATCCTTACGCGCCCCGCCTAAGGTTCCCATATCAGAATTTACAATTTTGGTCCCTGCACTTCAGAAACACGTATTTTTGCCCATTTTTGGCACGTTTAAGCCCCGTTAACCTCATTTCAAGGCTCTAAGATGAATTTAAAGTGTAGGGGACATGAAATATGCTCAAAAATATTCCGGATGTCGGTTCGTTTGGCCGTACGATCGCGATGTTCGGTTAATTACGACGGAATGCGCATAAGCGCGGAAAACGATCCAAATGACGCAACGAATGGATTTTTCTCATGCCAAACACTAAGGCATAATATTAGGATGCTTACATAAATTTTTGGATGTCCAGATGTATTCAGAACGTAAGTTATGCGCGAAAGTGCAAACTTGTGCACTTTTTGACACTTTTAGTCCGTGAATGATCCAAAAGTTTGTTTTAGCATACCAAACACCTCAAAGCCTATTTCTAAGCTATGTAAAGGATTTTTAGGGTATGTTTAACTTATGGACATGTTCCGGAATGTTCGTTACAGTTCAAATTGGCATACTTTCGCAGTTTGTCAAGTTTAGTCCCTGTAAGCGAATTAACTTGTTTTTGCTATACCAAAGCCTTCAAAACTTATTTCTAAGTTATGTAAAGGTTATTTAAGGTATGTTGAGTATGTGTTGATGTTCCGGAGTATTTGTCGCATTAAACTGAGTACGTTTACGCACCAGTTTGCGTATAATGCTCTAGAAAGCAATGTAGAGTTTGAAATTGAACAATAATTGATATGTGCAAAACATACACATATTTATACAAGATCCCAAGTATGAAATACAATATTTCATCGGCTTGGTATTTGTTTGATGGTCCGGTGACACAGGTGTCACAACTACAACCATCAAGTTTTGTTCACAATATTGAAATCGTTATTAGTTTAGTAAAAATCATTTTAATCGTTTTTGAAATCATCGTTTAAACTTTGAAAACATTTCGTACATATGAATCACCCAAAAACATTTAAAAACAGTAAAATAGGGGAACTATGTACTCACATGGAGTGCAAAGTATCCTCAATCAATAGAACTTCAACAAACTCGAGCAAACCAGAGAAATCAAACAGCACCTAGTAATCGAATCACTAGTCAACAATAGACACCTAAATCGGAAGATCGGGTAGAATGAGGTCTTGTAAACCAAATGAGTGTTGGAACTCATGTGATATGGTTTAACAAAGCCTACATCCTAAATCGGAACCTAACCTAAGTGCTTTCGACCCATTGCGACCCATTAAGGTAGCTCACGCTACTTTAACGCGTCGTGCGCGCAAAAGCGCATTCGAGACGTCTAACTAGTCCTATGATAAGTGTTATATGCCTAAACAAGTTTAAATATGTTGCAAAATCAGTTACGTGACAAAAGTTTATGTTACATATGCTTAATTACCAATTATATATGAAAAGGGCATTTTGGTCATTTACCTAAGGCATATAAACTACTTATCAAACAACTACCTAAACTAGGTGACCATAAGGTATAACCTCGAAAGGTTATTCCCTATGCTACTATGGTCACTAAACATGTTTGGTCGGATCCTAATGATCGACCAAGCGGGTCGTGTTCGAAAGTCAAAGCGGGTGTTTAGTCCGCTTGACTTACGACTCTACACAAGCAAGAACTAAAAGTGACGAGCTAAACATGCTAGAACATGTTTAGTTAAGTTAGAAAACAGGTTTTGATATCAAAACAAACGGTTTTGATACCCTAGAGTAGTTTGGTTACAAAATACGCATAAACACGCATTTTGGCCGAAATTACGACTCGTCACTACGCCTAGTCAACGTGGTAATCAGTAGGTATAGTCACAAGGGACTATAACCATCGTGATTACGCTCACGTTGCAAAGTTCAATGGAACTTTGTGTTGACCATTGACTTGGTCAAAGCTGAAAGTCAAACTTGTTTAACTTTCATGCTAGAAATACAAGAACAAGCAAGAAGAGGACTTACAAAGGGTCCAAGAAGGATGTTTTGATTCAAAATTACTCAGGAATGAGGTGTTAAACCTCAACTTAGAGCAGAAATTGAATCAAAGTGTGAAGAACCCAAATGAGAAATCTTGCTATTTATAGGAAGTTAGGATCAATTGGATCATTCCAAGTGTTAGGAGGGTGTAATCTTGGCTATACATGTGGGAACATGGTATTAGTATACAATGGGAGTTGAAAACCAGCTCCAGGTATTGCAAAAATTGCATTAAAACACCTGAATTTCGACCAGAATGCTGAAACTGGTTTGCTGAAAATGTGCATCTCAGGCGACACGCAGAAGGTGTCACTGATTCTTCCGCGACACTCCTAGGATGACCACCTGAAAGTTTCAGTTTTTGACAGTTTTGGTCCCTGCATGCTAAAAACTTGATTTTTGGCACGATTAAGCCCCGTTAACCCCATTTCAAGGCTCTAAAATGAAGCTAAAGTATAGGAAACTCAAAACATGCTCAAAAATATCTCGGATGTCGGTTCGTTTGGTCGTACGGATGCGTTGTTCGGTTAATTACGACGGAAGTCGTAACGAACGCAAAAACGATCCAAATTAAGCGACGAATGGATTGTTATCATGCCAACCACTAAAACATAATATTTTAATGATTACATAACTTTTTGGATGTCCGGATATATTCAGAACTTAAGATATGCTCGAAAATGCAAACTTGTGCACTTTTTGACGCTTTTAGTCCCTATTGATCAATAAAGTTTATTTTAGCATACCGAACCCTTCAAAGCCTATTTCTAAGCTATGTAAAGGATATTTAGGGTATGTTTAACTTATGGTCAAGTTCTAGATTGTTCATTACTATACAAATCGATATAGTTTCGCATTTTGACACAAATAGTCCCTGCGATCGAACAAACTTGATTTCAACAGGCCAAACCATCCAAAACTTATTTCTAAGTTATGTGGAGGTTATTTAAGGTATGTTAAGCATATTTCACTATTCCGGAGTGTTTGTTGCATTAAACTGGTTATATTTACGCATCAGTGCGCGTATAACCTTCCAGAAAGCGATTTAAAGCTTGAAATTTGGAATTGAATTAAATTGTAAAATCACCAAACACAAATACACACATAATAACACCAAAACACATATAATAACACCAAAGAACATTGTTTTATTGATAATCAACATTGTTTTACATTGTATAACGATTAAAGAACACAGTTGTCACAGTCTCCCCTACTTCAGGAAATTTCGTCCCGAAATTTTATTTAGAGGAAGCTTATGAAAACAAATGCGGATATTTTGCCTTCATCTGGTCCTCACGTTCCCAAGTAAACTCTGGGCTACGTTTGGACTCCCAACGAACTTTGACTAATTTAATCCGTTTGTTCTTCAACTGTTTGAAAGTACGGTCCACTATCTCCACAGGTTTCTTGACAAAGTGCATCGTTTCATCGATTCGGATCTCGTCGAGAGGAATATGAAGATCAGCGTCAGCTAAACACTTTCACAAGTTGGACACGTGAAAAGTCGGGTGAATATTCCCAAGCTCTGGAGGTAGCTCTAGTCGATATGCAACTTTCCCAATTCTTTCCACAATCTTAAATGGTCCCACATATCGAGGTGCAAGTTTTCCTTTCTTTCCAAATCTCATGACTCCTTTCCAAGGTGAAACCTTGAGTAGGACACGGTCTCCGACTTGAAATTGTAAGGGCTTGCGTCACATATCTGCATAACTCTTTTGACGGCTTCGAGCTGTCACTAGATTATCGCGGATTTTCTTGATTTTGTCTGTTGTTTCCAGATTGAGTTCAGGTCCAGTAAGCTGAGCTTTACCGGTCTCGTTCCAACAAACATGTGAACGACATTTTCGACCGTAGAGAGCTTCGAATGGTGCCATTTTAACGCTAGCATGATAAATATTGTTGTAAGAGAACTCGATCAAAGGCAGATGATAATCCCAATTACCACCAAAGTCTATCACGCATGCTCTAAGCATATCCTCCAAAGTTTGAATCGTCCTTTCAGATTGACCATCTATTTGGGGACGATAAGCAGTGCTTAGATTCAGTTGGGTTCCCAAAGCAGATTGCAAGGTCTTCCAGAAATGAGATGAAAATCGAGCATCACGATCAGAAATGATATCCAAAGGAACACCATGTCGAGATACTATCTCATCAACATAAATCTTTGCAAGTTTATCAGTAGATAGATCCTCGCGAATCGGAATAAAATGAGCTGATTTCGTTAATCGATCGATAACAACCCAAATAGCATCATGACCTTTAGACGTACGCGGTAACTTAGTGATGAGATCCATCGCAAGGCTCTCCCACTTCCAAACTGGTATCTCTGGTTGTACAAGCAAACCAGAAGGTCGTTGATGTTCAGCCTTGACTTTGAGACAAGTTAGGCATTTCGATACATACAAGGCAACATCTTTCTTCATACCAGGCCACCATAACTTAGTACGAAGATCCTTGTACATTTTATCAGCACCAGATGGATAGAATATCGAGACTTATGAGATTTGTCCATCACTAGGGTGTGAAGATCGTCTTGTTTCGGAATCCACAAACGATCCTTGAAGTAGAGTAAACCATCGCCTTTCCTTTCGAGCTTAAGCTCAAGTTGAAGCGGTAGCTCATCTTTTGATAAACCCTTGATCACCACATGATCATTGAGCTTGAAGGACACGAGGTTGAATGTCGGATAGAGTTTGGACAGAGTGAAGCTTGACTCGCTCTTTTCGACTAAGCGCATCGGCTACGACATTCGCCTTACCAGGATGGTAGCGAATCTCGCAATCGAAATCGTTCAAGAGTTTAACCCAACGTCGTTGCCTCATGTTCAGCTCTTTCTGATTAAGAATATGCTGGAGACTTTTGTGGTCTGTGAAAACCACACATTCATTCCATAGAGGTAGTGTCTCCATATTTTAAGCACGAAAACCACAGCTCCTAACTCAAGATCATGAGTCGTATAGTTCTTTTCGTGAACTTTCAATTGTCTAGATGCATATGCTATAACCTTACCTCGTTGCATGAGGACGCAACCAAGGCTTAAGTTGGACGCATCGCAATAGACAATGAAATCATCGCTTCCCTCGGGCAGAGATAGAACAGGAGCATTACATAACTTCTGCTTCAGCGTTTGGAACGCTTCTTCTTGATTGGGTCCCCACTCAAAAGGCTTATTCTTCTGAGTCAAAGCAGTGAGTGGAACCGCAATCTTTGAGAAATCAGAAATGAATCGACGATAATAACCAGCAAGACCAAGAAAAGATCGAATCTCTGTAGGTGTCGTCGGTGTACTCCAATCCTTAATAGCAACAATCTTGGATGGATCCACATGAATACCCTGCTCGTTGACTATATGACCCAGAAACTGAACTTCTTTAAGCCAGAATTCACACTTGGAGAATTTAGCGAAAAGTTGGTCCTTCTTAAGGAGTTCCAACGTTAAGCGAAGGTGTTGCTCGTGATCAGCTCGAGTCTTCGAATAAATGAGAATATCGTTGATGAATACAATAATGAACTTGTCTAAATAAGGTTTACAGACCCTATTCATTAAGTCCATAAAGATAGCTTGGGCATTCGTCAAACCAAAAGGCATGACAGTGAACTCGTAATGCCCATATCTCGTGCAGAAAGCAGTTTTGGGAATATCTTCTTCGAGAACATGAAGTTGATGATACCCAGAACGCAGGTCGACCTTAGAAAAACATGAAGCACCTTGCAGCTGCTCAAAGAGATCATCAATTCGGGGTAGGGGATATCGATTCTTGATGGTAAGCTTATTAAGTTCACGATAATCGATATACATTCGAAAAGACCCATCTTTCTTTTTTTCACGAAGAGGACAAGAGCTCCCCAGGGTGAAAAGCTCGGATGGATGAATCCTTTATCAGATAAATTTTAAAGCTGCTTCGATAATTCTTGCATCTCGGACGGTGCAAGTCAATAAGGCGTTTTTGCAATTGGGTTGGTATTGGGTACAAGGTTAATATGAAACTCGATTTGACGAACTGGAGGCAAACTAGGCAGTTCATCAGGAAACACCTCTGGATAATCTCGAACAATCGGAATATCCTGAATACTCTTACTCTTGTCTTTCTCCCCGGTGACATGTGCTAGAAAAGCAACATATCCTTTTCTCAAATAATTTTGGGCTTTTGTTTCTTAAAAGAAACGAGCGTTTAAGGTTCTTGGGGAGATCACAAGTGATCATAAAAATGACAGAACCACATGAGTAGTTTATTTTTGTATCATAAGGTTGCATCAAACATTCATACAATTGCATTGGTTCAAAAATAAAAACCACAAATTTTTATTTATATAACAACCGCATTGTCTTTAAATGTTAAAAGATAACAACCAAAGGAATTACAAAATACTAATCGTTCACTGCTGCATCATTGATTGCCTCATTGATGTTATACACTCGTCCACGTGCTGGATTCACATTGACGTTGACGTTCGCATTCGGGTTCGCATTAGCATTCGCGTTTGCATTTGCCAGCCTCGGACAGTTGTTGCGGAAGTGACCAAACTCTCCACAATTGAAACATGAAACTGGTGGGAATCTAGCAGCATTCCCTTGTACCGGAGCTTGAACCTGGGCAACCTGATTTTGTCCAACGACAAACATTGGCCAAATGCCCAAGTTTACCACACGTCGTGCACTGCTTACAAGCTTGCTGTGCAACATGATGACCGTTGCAGCGAGCACAATGAGGTGCGGTACCAGCATACACCTTCTTCGCAGGAGGTTGAGCCGGTGGGTTTTGATCAATCTGTGTCGTAACAGCAAAGTTCTGGGCACCCTTTCGCTTCCTCGATTTCCTCGACGACTCACCTTCTTTACCCTTAACCTTTTTCTTATCCTTCCCAGAATCAGTCGCCTTCTTTTTATCACCCTTTCGGGTGAGTTTACCCTTTCTGACTTGAGTCTCAGTCAGGGTAGCAGACAACTCGATCGCTTGACGAAGGGTAGTAGGATTAACACCGGTCACAATATCCAGCATAGAATCGGGTAGACCATCGATATATCTTTCGATTGCTTTCTCTGGTGGGGTAACCATGGTGGGACACAATAGACTGAGTTCCTCAAAACGATCCGTGTATGCACGGTGCTCAGCCCCATCTTGCTTTAAATCGTCAAACTCTCATTCCAAAGCTCGAACCTCGTGACGGGGACAAAACTCTTTCATCATGAGAGCTCGAAGCTCTTCCCATGTTTGTGCCAATGCCACTTCGGCACCCCTATCGCGCATAATACCATTCCACCAGGTAAGCGCTCGCTACTCAAACATGCTTGAAGCAAATTCAACCTTACGCGCATTCGGACACTGGACGTGTCTGAATGTGCTCTCGATACTCTCAAACCACTACAGGAGTGCAGTTGCTCCTTGCGACCCAGAAAACTTTAGAGGCTTTGCAGAATTGAAGCTCTTGAAGTTACACAGTGCATTGTTGTTATTATTGTTGTTGTATATCTCGTGGACTTGGGTCACAACGCCTGGAAGCACAGCGGCCACATGCTGAGAGACCAAGGCTGCGATTTCTTCAATAGTGAAAGATTGTGCTTCACGTCGAGGAGGCATTGTCTAATAAGGAAACAAGAGAAACGAGTGAGGTTGAAAAGCAAAAGAGGTATTGGAAATACCGTCAAAACACCAGGAGGGCGATCATTTGTTCGTTATCTCGAACAAAGAAATGGTACGGAGTGACTAATCAAAGTAAATGGGTCAATATAATGTATCGCCGAAGACATGTTCACCTATAAGTGAACACTCACCCCAAGAGTTCCCAGGTAAGAGTGACTTGTCCGATTATGTGGATTTGTACGAACACTCTAGCCTTAGACAGAAAATTCAGGGTACATGCACTCACTCTTCCAGTTTACACGTGTTCACATTATTTTGGCCCAAACTTTGACGAGACTTTGAAAACTTAAAGGGTTCAAAACCTAGTAATCAATCATCCTAGAACAGATGATTAGTTTTAAAAGCGGATTCAAACTTATTGTGGTTATCACCTAAGGGTAGGTGATGGTATTGTTTTAAAATCTAAACACAAGTAAACTTGCGTTAGGGTCCTAAAGTTATAGTCTAGGTTAAAGCATTACTAATAACCTAATTCCCTATAACCATTGGCTCTGATACCAACTCTTCTGTCACACCCCGACCACATAGGACAACAAGACGTGGCGGAAACGTCGGGGAGTGTTGTAACAGAATTATTGTTTCACAACCATGGATACAAAAAGTTTCGTTTTATTGGTTCACTAAGTAACTTACATTGTTTTAACACAAAACAAACGAGTTACATAACGACTAATATTGTTATTATGTCACTAAGGCCTCGTCCAGATCCTATGTGACTCATACATCCTAGTAATCATCATCAAGCATCAACACTTGAAACATATGTGAAAATAAAGTCAGCAAAGAAATGCTGGCGAGTACATAGGTTTCATAGGAGTGTCGGATTCATGGCTAGTTTAAATGTTGCAATACTTTATTAAATCGTTTAAATCGTCCTCGTTTTAATTTGTGAAAAACTATTTATGGTCGTCTCGCTAACAACATTCAAACCTTCGTGACTCGATCACCTCGCTTCTCAGTTCTCGAATTAACAAACCACCAAAGGGTAAGTTAACAAACATCAGATTCAGTCGCTACCCACAACCCCCACACATAACCATGGGTGTAGTAAAGTAACGGGATTTGTCAGATCCTATGGTACCATAACCTAATACTGGTTGGTTGGGCCAAAATTAATGAATGTCATTTGTTATTGTTGGACTCTATATGCCCAAGACACATATTAGATTGATGTGGCTAGTACGTTATGATCCAAGTCGGGTCATACCCAATAACAAGCTAGACAAACACCTACAATATTTATTTATGATATGATCAAACAAATAAATATTAACACTAAG
This sequence comes from Helianthus annuus, assembly GCF_002127325.2. Classification (NCBI taxonomy): domain Eukaryota; kingdom Viridiplantae; phylum Streptophyta; class Magnoliopsida; order Asterales; family Asteraceae; genus Helianthus; species Helianthus annuus. Next base: position 76,381,642 of record NC_035442.2, on the reverse strand, counting down.
AATATTTAGAAATTGGTTTTCTAAATAATTGCACTTGAGAAACTAATAAATTATATGGATAATTTATTTTGAGAGAATATTTTATCTTGTTATTTAATAGGTTAAATAACATTATAAAACATTGTGAGATGTTGCATAAAATCTTGTAACATTATGTTATATTTTATAAAAGGTTATAAAATTAAAACAAGATTACCTTTTAATTAAAATTTGAAAATTTTGGTTGGGAAACTCCCCATAGGGCCGCCCACTTTGGGTCTTCCCAAGAGGGTTGGTCCAATCACATTTCATGCAACAATCTCACATATGTATGGACTTGCTTTTTGATTAAAAAGAGAACATCTTCTCTCATAAGTTACTACTAGTTTTTCAAGTTGTAAGAACTCCATTTTTACCTTCAAAAATTTCGGCCAACATATGGTTGTTTTGGAGAAATTTCAAGTGAGTTTTCAAGTGTAGAAATCCTAGCAACATAAGGTGTTCGTTGGAAGCTTGGGGTATGCGAGCTTGAGATCTTCTCCTTTGAAGATTTCCATTCAAGAATATCATCTTCTTCATATCTCCTTGCTCTTGGAATGGTAGTATTCTCAAACACCCTATGGTTGTATTTTGATAGCATGCATGTCATATATGGATCCGATTTTGGGTTTTTGCATTTAAAATGGTTTTAAATCTTGCAAAGTAACATGTTTTAAATCCTTATTCCGCTGCGTTTTAATTTTATTCGGATAAAATTACTTTGATAAACATGTGAAAAACCCAACAATGGCATCTAGAGCCGCTTATATGAGTGCTTGCTTCATCGGATTTAAAAATTTTCGGGTTTTCGGGTTTGGAGAAACCCAATAGCCGAAATTTTATCCATGGTTTTCCTTTTGTTTTTTCAAGATTTATTTCCTACATGCATAAAGGAATCTTGGAAAAATTATGTCATATGGATGATTTGTTTTGTTTGGACAAAACCTCACATTTTTCGGTTTTTCATTCTTGGCCGAAAAATATAGGTTATAAAAGGAAACCATTTTGCTCTTGAAATTAATATATATTTGGATATATATTTTGGTGTTCATAACCTAGCCATGACCTTGTGTGAATATATATTTTGTGTTTGTGATTTTATTATTCAATGGGTTGTAATAATTATTATTTTTTTGTCTTCCATTTGTAAAAATATGTAATTTATTTATTTTCATTTGGCATGTAAGTAAATAGATTAGATGCATTTTATTTTACTAGAAAAATGTATTAGGATACTTTTATGTAAAAGAAGATGCACACAAAAATGCGGTTTTGGGTTTTGCCATTTTCGGGCATAAAGGACTTCATAGTTCTTAACGGGATTTTAGCCCGATAACCAAAACACATTTTTGAAGTCCAAAGGAGTTTGGAGCTGAATATTAAAGACATTTGGAAGCTCAAAGAATGTGAAGAAATCACAACACAAGATGAAGACTTGAAGCATTTGGATGCGAGATCAAGTGGGAGTTCAACGACACTTTTTTGTGTCTATATTCAACCTTAGGAAGGACCTTTTGACAACACTTGTTTCGGCTAACAAGTATGGTCAAAATAGTTGGCTATGGTTATGCACCTATTAATATGTGTGTTGTGCTTGTGTGGTTGCTTATTTTATTGTTTGGATGATATTTGGATATGCATGCTTAACAACAAATAATCCGGAACAAGCTTAAAATTGGTTCTTTAAAAATCATTAAAAGAGGTTAATAAAAGGTTATTAAAAATTAATGATTTTATAATAAAATGGGTTTTATTAAAGGAACCTTGAAAATTGGTTTTCACTAAAGTACCATTGATTTGAATGCATGCAAATGTATGGTACATAAAATTTTTCTAAACTAGAATTTTGAAAAAGAAAAATCCCTTTTATAAAACAAGTCAAACACCATCCTTTTATACAACACTCGAATTACTTGGGAACTCTTTGTGGGATAAAGGTCACCTAACCACATTTGAGGAAACTTGTATATTTGAGGTGGGTTCACCATGTTTGTGGGATAAAGGTCACCTAACCACTTATGTATGTAAACTCACATGTGTGTGTAAGTTGGACGACTTGATTTGGAAACCATGAACTTAGGGTCACCGAAGCATGGGGAACAAAGGTGTTGATGGGATTAAACATGCCAACTAAACATAAAGATGTTTAACCGATCCCATATAGCTAGAAGTTGCAAAGGGTTGCAATTGTCAAACGTTGACTACCTTGTTAATTTAAATAATGGGATAAAGGTCACCTAACCAATATTTAAATGTAACGTTGGATTCTAGATTTTAATTATTAATTGTCTATGAGACATTAAAAGGGTATTAATGATTAAAATTTTAATAATATCGAAAATACTAAAATTGAACTTTGTTAAATTTTGTAGATGGACGCTAACAATGCAAACCCGATTACCCAAACCGTCCGTAACCTATCACTAAGAACCATCCTTGAAAAGGATCGTCTCAACCATAACAACTTCATGGATTGGTTTCGAAACTTGAGACTTGTTCTCAAGCAAGAAAAGATATCCTATGTGTTGGACGATCCTATTCCCGACCAACCTGACGAGGAAGATGTAGAAGCCTACAATGATTGGGTTAAGTATACCGAGGACTCCATGCAAGCCTCTTGCCTCATGTTGGGAACTATGATTCCTGAGATTCAAAAGGTCTTTGAACATCATGGGGCATACGACATGATTACCCAATTGAAGGAAATGTTCCTACAACAAGCAAGGGTAGAACGCTTCGAAACGGTTCGAGCGATTCATGCATGTCGAATGGAGGAAACCCAATCAGTCTCGTCTTACGTCCTTAAGATGAAAAGCCACATTGATCGCCTCGAGAGGCTCAATTGTCCCGTCTCTAAAGAGTTGGCTACGGATTTGATCCTCAACTCTTTAACAAAGAAATTTGAGAGTTTTGTTATGAACTATAACATGAATGGATGAGACAAGAGCATTGGTGAGCTTCATGCAATGCTCAAAACGGCCGAAGCCGGAATGGGTAAAAAGGCTTTACCCATTCTAACGATCAATGAGGGAGGCAAGAAAGGGCATCACCCCGACTCCAAGGCAAATGTTGCCAAGGGTAAGGGACACGTCAAAGGGAAAGGAAAAAGAAAGGCAAAAGCAGAACCACCAAAACCAAAAGAGAAGAAGGCAAAAGTTGCTACAACCGATCCATGCTTTGAGTGTGGAGAGATAGGACATTGGAAAAGGAATTGTCCAACCTATCTCAAAGAGTTGAAAAACAAGAGGGATGCAGGGCAAACCTCAGGTACAATCTTTATGATACATATTGATCTAAATGTTATTTCTTCTAACACATGGGTATTAGATACCGGATGTGGAACTCATATCTGCAATTCGTTGCAGGGGTTCAAAAGAAATAAGCATTACAAGAAGGGAGACACTAGTCTCTTCATGGGCAATGGAGCAAAAGTTCAAGTTGAAGCCCAAGGAGACTATATTTTAAAACTTCCAAGTGGTTTGGAAATATGTTTGAAAAATGTTTTGTATGCTCCTAGTTTAACTAGGAACATTATTTCAGTTTCCCTTTTAAGACAATATGGATTTGATTTGAAGTTTGTGAACAATGAAATTTATGCTTTGATGAATGACATGTTCTACTTTAAAGCTACGGCTTCAAATGGTATTTATGAATTGGTTCATGATAATACATCATTTGATAATTCGATGTACCAAGCAAACACCAAGAAACTCAAAATGGATTTGAGTGAGACCTATCTTTGGCATTGTCGTCTTGGTCATATAAACAGAAAACGCATGCAAACACTTCAAAAGAATGGTCTTTTGGAAACAAATGAAATTGGTTCATTTGATACATGCGAATCTTGTTTACAAGGAAAAATGACCAAGAAACCCTTTAGTGGCACAAACCAAAGGGCAAAAGATTTATTAGGCATCATACATTCAGATGTATGTGGTCCTTTTAAGCCAATGACTAGGAATGGTGAAAGATACTTCGTAACTTTTACCGACGACTTTAGTCGTTATGGTTATGTGTACTTGCTAAGTCACAAAGATGAAGTTTTTGAAACGTTCAAAATCTTCCAAAACGAAGTAGAGAATCAACTCACCAAGACAATCAAAGTTCTTCGTTCCGATAGAGGAGGTGAATACCTTAGTGATGCTTTTCAAGATCATCTTAGGAGTTGTGGGATCATCTCACAACTTACTCCACCTGGAACACCACAACATAATGGTGTGTCTGAGAGGAGGAATCGAACTTTATTGGATATGGTTCGATCTATGATGGTTAGAAGCACATTGCCTCTATCATTTTGGGGTTACGCTTTGCTCTCCGCGGCTCGTATATTAAATATGGCCCCAACCAAGAAAGTGGATAAGACACCTTTTGAAATATGGCATGGAACAGATCCATCTTTATCATATTTAAAGGTATGGGGTTGTGATGCTTATGTAAAGCAATACACCCCAAACAAGTTAGAACTACGATCCATTAAGTGTATCTTCGTAGGATATCCTAAAGATGATATAGGATATTATTTCTACGATCCAACAGAGCAAAAGGTATTTGTTGCTCGAAAGGGTAAGTTCTTGGAGGATAAGTTCCTTATGGAAGGAACTAATAGAACAGTGGAACTTGATGAGGATCAAGAACCACAACCCGATACACGTTTGGTTGATACTAGCACTCAACAAGAAGTTGTTGAAAATGATCAAATGGTTGATCAACATACACAAAACGTTCGCAGATCTGGTAGAATTAGTAATCCACCTGAAAGATATGGATTTTTCATGGATGGATGCTATGTGGTAGATTCAGATGAACCAACCACATACCATGATGCAATGTCAAAATCTGATTGCGACAAATGGCTTGAAGCCATGAACGTAGAGATGCAATCCATGTATGACAACCAAGTTTGGGAACTGGTTGTGCCACCTCTTAACTCCAAAGTAGTTGGAAGTAAGTGGGTTTTCAAGAAGAAAACAGATATGCATGGCAACTTGGATACTTATAAAGCGAGACTTGTAGCAAAAGGTTTCACTCAAACTCAAGGGGTTGATTATGATGAGACCTTCTCGCCAGTGGCAATGCTAAAGTCGATTAGGATATTATTTGCCATAGCTGCATATTATGACTATGAGATTTGGCAAATGGATGTCAAAACGGCTTTCCTCAATGGATATCTGGATGAAGATGTCTATATGGTTCAGCCTGAAGGTTTTGTCGATCCAAAACATCCTAACAAAGTGTGCAAGTTAAAGAAATCAATCTATGGATTGAAACAAGCATCGAGAAGTTGGAATCACCGTTTTGATGAAGAGATTAGGAATTTTGGGTTCATCAAGAGCGGCGATGAAGCTTGTGTGTATAAGAAAGCTAGTGGGAGCACCGTCACTTTCTTAGTATTGTATGTCGATGACATTCTACTATTTGGAAATGACATTCCAACCATGGAAGGTGTAAAAACCTGGCTTGGAAGATGTTTTTCCATTAAAGATCTTGGAGAAGCTGCCTATATTTTGGGAATAAAGATCTATAGGGATAGATCAAGGCGCTTGATAGGTTTAAACCAAAGTGCATACATTGACAAGGTCTTGAAAAGGTTCAAGATGGAAAACTCTAAGAAAGGTTTGGTACCTATTGAAAAGGGGACAATATTGTATGTAACTCAATGTCCAAGCTCAAAGGATGAGCAAGAAAGAATGAAAGGAATCCCATATGCGTCTGCTATAGGATCCATAATGTATGCAATGATATGTACTAGACCGGACGTGTCATGCGCTTTAAGCATGACAAGCAGATACCAACAAAATCCAGGTAACAGTCATTGGATGGCTGTTAAGAGCATATTGAAATACCTTAGGAGGACTAAGGACATGTTTCTAATATATGGATCTGGTGAAGAGGAACTCGTTGTAAAGGGTTACACGGATGCGAGTTTCCAAACTGATCGAGATGGTTCTCGATCACAATCTGGGTACGTCTTCATTTTGAATGGAGCTGCAGTCTCTTGGAAGAGCTCGAAGCAGGATGTTGTAGCATTGTCCACTACAGAATCAGAATACATCGCCGCCTCATTGGCAGCACAAGAAGCTGCGTGGTTAAAGAAGTTCATTGCCGACCTAGGGGTAGTCCCTACCATTCAAGACCCCCTAGAGATCTTTTGTGATAACGAGGGTGCGATTGCTCAAATCAAGGAACCTCGTGCACACCAAAAGACTAGGCACATTGAGCGGAGATTCAACTACATAAGGATGAAGTTGAAAAAGGAAAGATATGTATTCGCAAAGTTCACACCGATCAAAACATTGCGGATCCACTCACGAAGCTCCTTGAACGGCCAAAACATGAGGGTCATACTTGTGCCTTAGGACTTCGATATTCTAGTGATTGGATTTGATCTATTTTGTATTTGGATATTGGAACAATTGTTATTTTAACTTTTTATGGTACTTTGAGTTATGTTCCATTTTAGCATGTTTAAATCCGTGAATAAATTAATTATTCTAAATGTCCGTAGTCGATCATACTTGTGGGAACAAATATGAATGTAAGACTATTATGAACTTGGATTGGTGGATATTCATTAGGTATGAATATAGAGCAAAGTGTTGCTGCCAAAGTTCATAGATATTTGTGGGATACAAATATTGGACTGACCCGCTCTCAAATCTTACTGCATGGAATCTTTTATGATTGATCATAAGTAAATTTGAGCAAAGGCGAATATCATAGTATCCTCTGACCTGAGATACATATTGGGTCTTGATATTCACTAAATATTGTACCTTGACTTAGTTCTTCGCTGTCTGTAACAAGACAGTACACAAGGCTAAGCTCAGGTGTGGTACGAGGTGATTGTGAGAGACGTATGTAGTCAAGAAGGGATTTGTTCCTCTTATTCGTTGAGAGTAAGATGTCTAAGGCCTGTTAAAGTTAAATCAACAGAGAATGATCACACTGTGTCTCTGGATATAACATGACATCTGTAACGAAAGGATAAATGATAGATTCACCTAAATCATGTTCAAGTAAGGGACTTGAAGGAGATGATGTTATTGAATGGCACTTCGTCATACGTATTAGGGGTAGTAAACCGTTGTTAGGCGTCATTTACTGCCTGCATCAATCTTCTATGTATCTTGTGCAAGTGGGAGATTGTTGGACTCTATATGCCCAAGACACATATTAGATTGATGTGGCTAGTACGTTATGATCCAAGTCGGGTCATACCCAATAACAAGCTAGACAAACACCTACAATATTTATTTATGATATGATCAAACAAATAAATATTAACACTAAGAATATTTAGAAATTGGTTTTCTAAATAATTGCACTTGAGAAACTAATAAATTATATGGATAATTTATTTTGAGAGAATATTTTATCTTGTTATTTAATAGGTTAAATAACATTATAAAACATTGTGAGATGTTGCATAAAATCTTGTAACATTATGTTATATTTTATAAAAGGTTATAAAATTAAAACAAGATTACCTTTTAATTAAAATTTGAAAATTTTGGTTGGGAAACTCCCCATAGGGCCGCCCACTTTGGGTCTTCCCAAGAGGGTTGGTCCAATCACATTTCATGCAACAATCTCACATATGTATGGACTTGCTTTTTGATTAAAAAGAGAACATCTTCTCTCATAAGTTACTACTAGTTTTTCAAGTTGTAAGAACTCCATTTTTACCTTCAAAAATTTCGGCCAACATATGGTTGTTTTGGAGAAATTTCAAGTGAGTTTTCAAGTGTAGAAATCCTAGCAACATAAGGTGTTCGTTGGAAGCTTGGGGTATGCGAGCTTGAGATCTTCTCCTTTGAAGATTTCCATTCAAGAATATCATCTTCTTCATATCTCCTTGCTCTTGGAATGGTAGTATTCTCAAACACCCTATGGTTGTATTTTGATAGCATGCATGTCATATATGGATCCGATTTTAGGTTTTTGCATTTAAAATGGTTTTAAATCTTGCAAAGTAACATGTTTTAAATCCTTATTCCGCTGCGTTTTAATTTTATTCGGATAAAATTACTTTGATAAACATGTGAAAAACCCAACAGTTATGTAACTACAACCATCAAGTTTTGTTCACATTATTGAAATCGTTATTAGTTTAGTAAAAATCGTTTTAATCGTTTTTGAAATCATCGTTTAAACTTTGAAAACATTTCGTACATATGAATCACCCTAAAACATTTAAAAACAGTAAAATAGGGGAACTATGTACTCACATGGAGTGCAAAGTATCCTCAATCAATAGAACTTCAACAAACTCGAGCAAACCAGAGAAATCAAACAACACTTAGTAATCGAATCACTAGTCAACAATAGACGCCTAAATCGGAAGATCGGGTAGAATGAGGTCTTGTAAACCAAATGAGTGTTGGAACTCATGTGATATGGTTTAACAAAGCCTACATCCTAAATCGGAACCTAACCTAAGTGCTTTCGACCCATTGCGACCCATTAAGGTAGCTCACGCTACTTTAACTCGTCGTGCGCGCAAAAGCGCATTCGAGACGTCTAACTAGTCCTATGATAAGTGTTATATGCCTAAACATGTTTAAATATGTTGCAAAATCAGTTATGTGACAAAAGTTTATGTTACATATGCTTAATTACCAATTATATATGAAAAGGGCATTTTGGTCATTTACCTAAGGCATATAAACTACTTATCATACAACTACCTAAACTAGGTGACCATAAGGTATAACCTCGAAAGGTTATTCCCTATGCTACTATGGTCACTAAACATGTTTGGTTGGATCCTAATGATCGACCAAACGGGTCGTGTTCGAAAGTCTAAGCTGGTGTTTAGTCCGCTTGACTTACGACTCTACACAAGCACCAAACTAAAAGTGACGAGCTAAACATGCTAGAACATGTTTAGTTAAGTTAGAAAACAGGTTTTGATATCAAAACAAACGGCTTTGATACCCTAGAGTAGTTTGGTTATAAAATACGCATAAACACGCATTTTGGCCGAAATTACGACTCGTCACTACGCCTAGTCAACGTGGTAATCAGTAGGTATAGTCACAAGGGACTATAACCATCGTGATTACGCTCACGTTGCAAAGTTCAACGGAACTTTGTGTTGATCATTGACTTGGTCAAAGCTGAAAGTCAAACTTGTTTGACTTTCATGCTTGAAATACAAGAACAAGTAAAAAGAGGACTTACAAAGGGTCCAAGAAGGATGTTTTGATTCAAAATTACTCAGGTATGAGGTGTTAAACCTCAACTTAGAGCAGAAATTGAATCAAAGTGTGAAGAACCCAAATGAGAAATCTTGCTATTTATAGGAAGTTAGGATCAATTGGATCATTCCAAGTGTTAGGAGGGTGTAATCTTGGCCATACATGTGGGAACATGGTATTAGTATACAATGGGAGTCGAAAACCAGCTCCAGGTATTGAAAAAATTGCATCAAAACCCCTGAATTTCGACCAGAATGCTGAAAATGGTTTGCTGAAAATGTGCATCTCAGGCGACACACGGAAGGTGTCACTGTTCATTTGCGACACTCCTGGGCTGACCACCTGAAAGTTTCAGTTTTTGACAGTTTTGGTCCCTGCATGCTAAAAACTTGATTTTTGGCATGTTTAAGCCCCGTTAACCCCATTTCAAGGCTCTAAAATGAAGTTAAAGTATAGGGAACTCAAAACATGCTCAAAAATAGCTCCAGGTATTGAAAAAAATTGCATCAAAACCCCTGATTTTTGGCACGTTTAAGCCCCGTTAACCCCATTGCAAAAATTGCATCAAAACTTGATTTTTGGCACGTTTAAGCCCCGTTAAACGGATAACCATGTAAAATGTGTTTGTATAAGATAAGTCGTTTGTAAAACAATGTCTCGTGAAAAGTGTGTTATTTGTATAAAATGTCATCTGTCTAAATTGAAATGATTTAGATAACGCTAAGATATGTAATATTATACAAACATTTATATATAGGAAGTACCAGCGGCGTATCCACCATGTTTGCATCATATTACATACTCCACGTTACTCAAACCATTTACCCAAACCATCCATCATGTAAGATTGTTCTTGTATAACTCAATTGTTTATTGTGTAAACCATGTCAAATGTCTATGTTCAATGTAAATCACCAAATGTGTATGTCAATGTCAACGTGTTTATGTTCAATGTAAATCATGTAATGTGTATCCCAAAATGTATCATGTACGGTAAGTGAAATATATCAACTTAAACCATATGTAAAATGCACAAAACAAGTCGTTGAAGTAAAACGTGGTTTAAATCAACGTTATGTTCTGTGGAAAAATGCATGCTCTATTGATATTAACATTTGTGCGGTATTGTGAAATATGCATACATCCAAGCCTTGAGACTGTGGCGATAAACCCTTAAACAAATTAAAGGTTTATCTAAGTTATGTATATCGAATTCGGTCATTCCTTACAATCCTATCAAACCCAGGACTTCAGGAACGGGAGTTGTCAATTCCTATGGTACCACTACCTACTAACGAACGGCGTAGCTAATGTTAATGAATGTATTGTCCCATGTTAAACAAACCAAATGTCAAAACAAAATGAAGGCATGTGATGTAAACAATTGTACTAAGTATGCTAAGTAAACATACGAAGCAGAAATGTTCATGTAAATCAATGTGTCCATATGCTGAGTAAACATATGCAACAGAAATGTTCACGTAAATCAATGTGTCCATATGCTGAATAAACATATGCAACAAAAATGTTCATGTAAATCAATGTGTCCATATGCTGAGTAAACATATGCAACAGAAATGTTCATGTAAATCAATGTGTCCATATGCTGAGTAAACATATGCAACAGAAATGTAATGTAAATCATTGTACTAAGTACGCACACAATGGGCATACATAGCATGAAATGTAATGAAATCATGTACTATAATGTACTAACAACATAGCAGGCATATGATGTGAAAACATGGAAAGCATGAATGTAACAGATAGGCACATGTGTTTCAGCCCAAAACAGTTTAGAAAACAGTAAAAGAGGGGTTCAATGTACTCACCTGAGATTGCTTTGAATTCCTTGTATAATAACTAGATAATGCTAAAGATCACGGATATCAAACGGCACCTAATAGGTAGCTATGTTAATATACCGGACCAAATCGGAAGGATCGGATAGTATGCGGGTGCGTAAGCCAAACGAGTATGGAGACTCGTGTAATATGGTTTAACAAAGCCTACATACTAAAATGAAACCTAACCTAAGTGCTTGCGACCCATCACGACCCGTTTAGGTAGCTTATGCTACCTTAACGCGTCGTTCGCGTAGAACGCGTTTGGAACGCCTAACATCGTGACCACAAGGCATAACCTCGGAAGGTTATAGCTATGGTCACCTAATGTGTTTGGTCGGATCCTAATGATCGACCAAATGGGTCGGGTTCGAAAGTATAAGCGATGGTTTAGATCGCTTACCTTACGACCCCATAAAAGCACTAAACTAAAAGTGACGAGCTAAGCATGTTAGAACATGCTTAACTAAGTTTAGAAAACAGGTTTGGCATCAAAGCAAACGGATTTGATGCTCACGAGTAGTTTGGTTACAAAATATGCAAGAATGCACATTTTGGCCAAAACTACGACTCGTCACTGAGCCTAGATAACGTGGTAATCAGTAGGTATAGTCACTACGGACTATAACCATCGTGATCACGCTCACGTTATGAAGTTCCATGAACTTCGTGTTGACCATAGGCTGGTCAATGTAGAAAGTCAACAAAACGTTGACTTTCGGACTCGAAAAGCGAATAAAAGAACGAAAGAAGACTTACGGAGGGTCCCCGAATGCTAATCTAGATCAAAGAGCTCAGATATGAAGCAATGGCATCAACTTAGAGCATTTTGATCAGATTGTGTGAGTTTTACATCAAAGGGGGGGGGGGTATTTATAGGAAAAGTAGAGCCGTTAGGATCGTTTCTTGATTTTCGTGCCACGATCCTAAGCGTCCACTTGTCACAATGTTATGGTAAGTCAAAACTTGCCCCTCATTGGCTGGAAGAGACAAGGGCAATTGGACCTTTCACCATTTGAAGAGGCAAGCAGCTGGGTTCAATGAATCTGCTGTACTGGGGACTCCTTACGGACCGTATGGGTTTTGGCTTACGGTCCGTAAGCCCTTAGTTTGGCAGATTTACAGTTTTGGTCCCTGCAGCACAAAACTTGGTATTTGATGCATTTTTGACACGTTTAAGCCCCGTTAACCCCATTTCAAAGCTCTAAAATGATGTTAAAGTATAGGGAACTTAAAATGTGCTCAAAAATATCTCGGATGTCGGTTCGTTTGGCCGTACGGTCGCGATGTTCGGTTAATTACGACGGAATGTGCATAAGCGCGAAAGATGATCCAAATTGCGCGACGAATGGATTTTTCTCATGCCATACACTAAGGCATAATATAAGGATTCTTACATAAATTTTTGGATATCCGGATGTATTCAGAACGTAAGTTATGCGCGAAAGTGCAAACTTGTGCACTTTTTGACACTTTTAGCCCCTGAATGATCCAAAAGTTTGTTTTAGCATACCAAACCCCTCAAAGCCTATTCCTAAGCTATGTAAAGGATATTTATGGTATGTCTAACTTATGGAAATGTTCCGGAATGTTCGTTACAGTTCAAATTGGCATACTTTCGCAGTTTGTCAAGTTTAGTCCCTGTAAGCGAATTAACTTGTTTTTGCCATACCAAAGCCTTCAAAACTTATTTCTAAGTTATGTAAAGGTTATTTGAGGTATGTTGAGTATATGTTGCTGTTCCGGAGTATTTGTCGCATTAAACTGAGTACGTTTACGCACCAGTTTGCGTATAATTCCCCAGAAAGTGATGTAGAGCTTGAAATCGAACAAGAGTTGATATGTGCAAACGATACACATATTTATACAAGTCCAAAGTATGAAATACAATATTTCATTGGTTTGGCGTTTGTTTGATGGTTGAAGTGACACAGGTGTCACAGTCTCCCCTACTTTAGGAAATTTCGTCCCGAAATTTAGTTTTAGAGGAAACTTGTGAAGACAGCTGTGACGGTTTCGCTTTCAGACAAATCCATTGAACCCTTAGGTAAAACTCTGGGCCATGTTAGGATCCATAGCGAAAATTTCAACCCACAAAGTGAAGTCCTTGTAGTAACAAAACATGGAGTTTCGAACTACGGGCAGGAGAACGTTTCCCGTGAAGAGTTATCATAGGAAACTTGTGTGTGCTTGAAATCAGAATTGGGGAGTGTAAGGATAAATGACATGGGTCAAAATCCAAGACTTCTCCCGTATCATTACTCTTGTCACTGTAGGCCTTTAACACATGACAAAACTTCCTGTGGTTTCTGTGCACTGAATTCCATAATTATGTAGGCCTCCATAATTACGTACTTCCTTGCACAGTCCGCACAGTTCATTTCATAATGCGTATGGGAAAAATATCAAACGAATAATCTCTTCAGCTAAACTACCCAAGAGAAATATTTAGCTACATCAACGTAGGATGTCTTTAACTAGATTGTCGAACCAATATATTTAACTTAGATCGACGTAGGATCTCTTTAGCTAGACCACCTGAGGGCCTTTTTAACTATATCAACGCATGATATATTCAACTAGATTGTCAAACCAATCTCTTTAACTTAGATCAACGAATGGTCTATTTAACTAAACTACCCACGGGGAATATTTAATTAAACTACCCACGGGGAATATTTAACTAAACTACCCACGGGGAATATTTAACTACATCGACGTAGGATGTCTTTAACTAGATTGTCGAACCAATCTCTTCAACTATATCAACACATATTGTCCTTAAACTTTGGAATAGTACTTTATAATCCAAGGGACATAACTACAACGTAGAAGTCCATTAAGGATTTAAGATAGTACCTTTTTTGGAAATCCTACTACGAATCCCTCATATGAAGGTATGAAAGATTCTATGAGGATTTGGATAGCGAATATCCAGAGTATACAGAAACACAAAATGGATATATGGAAAGACAAGATGTATAAACACATAGTCACATAACCACAAAATTGTTTATCTAGATCTCAAATTTGTTAATTTGTTTTGTTGATTACGTACATGAATTTAAAGCACACTAGGAATCCATTTCATGGATTTCATTCGGTACTTTAAACATTAGCAAGAATCTAACTATGAAGATAGAAAGATCTCCTATAAATTCGATTTCGTTTTCAAGAAAACGCAATTTTCGAATTAAGGCACAATAATTTTTGAATATACGGAAATACCCTTAGGTACCCTATTAAGAATTTATAGTGGTACTCTGGGTATTCGTGGAAAACACAAGAGATGATAAAATGGAAGAAATTACGGGGTAGTCTGTTCTTCAAGGAATACGGTCCCTTGATTGTCGGTATTGAAGAGGATACGTTGTTTATACATGACATCACATTTGAACATTGCAATGTAAAATAAAAAAGATTTATTTATAAACAACAACAACTGTTTCATGGGCCTTGACTACAAAAGAAAATAATACATAAGGCTTGATTATCTCTAAACAACATTGTCTTCTAGTTGGTCCGATGCTCATCCTTGCGCTGGATTCGCATTAGCAATCTTTGGGCAATTTCTCCGGAAATGGCCCATTTCATCACAGTTGAAGCAAGGACCTAGTGGAAGACGAGCTTGAGCAGGATTTACTTGAGGTTGGTTTGGACCACCTTGGTTTGGGGTAAATCAACAAGCATTTGCCAGGTGACCGAGTCGCCCACACGGTGCACATAAACGACACTGTAAGTGAGCTAAGTGGTGTGCATTACATCTGTCGCATATCGGTGCAGTACCGGCATAAGGTTTCTTTGCAGGAGGTTGAGTTGGTTGGTTGCGGGTGTTTTGGTTGGGTTGAGCAGCAATTGCAAAATTCTGCGAAGCCTTACGCTTCTTAGACTTCTCAGGGGATCCAGTCTGTTCATCCATGGTCTTTGATTCCTCGATTGGCTTCTTGTCACCCTTTCGAAAAAGTTTATGCTTTCTGATATGTGATTCAGTCAAGGTTGCAGATAGCTCAATGGCCTGACAGAGTGTGGTAGGGTTGCTACCAGTGACAATGTCTTGTACCGAGTCAGGCAGGCCGTCGATGTACCTTTCGATAGCCTTGTCAAGTGGGGCGACCATAGTCGGGCAAAGTAGACTCAACTCCTCAAACCTATCAGTATATGCCCTGTGTTCGCCACTATCTTGTTTCAAATCATCAAACTCCTTCTCCAACGCTCGTTGTTCATGACGAGGACAAAACTCCCTCATCATAAGAGCTCTCAGTTCAGCCCATGTTTGTGCTAGAGCAACATCCGCACCACGGTCTCCCATCACCCCGTTCCACCATGTAAGAGCCCTCTTCTGAAACACACTCGAAGAAAACTGGACCTTGCGATTATCCGGACACTGTACGTGGCGAAAGGTATTCTCGATGCTCTCGAACCATTGAAGAAGCCCAGTTGCTCCCTCAGAACCACTAAACTTGAGTGGTTTAGCCGAGTTAAAGTTCTTGAAATTGCATGTACCATTGTTGTTGTTGTTGGCTTGGTTCCATTGAGCAAAGAGATTTGGGAATTGAGCAGCCATCTGCTGCGCAATAATTTCTGCCAGCTCGGCAGTTGCTATCTGGTGTTCACGTTGAGGAGGCATTCTAAAAGAGGAAAACATGAAAGGAAACAAATAAAATGGTATTGGGTAAGAATAGGATGTTACAATCACCGACCGTAATCACGGTTGATGGTCATTTATTTGAATCATGAATCAAACAAACAACACCAAGGCTGAATCAAAGCAAATAGATCCTCATAGTGTATCGTGAAGACATGCTCGCCTATAAGTGGACACTCACCCCAAGAGTTCCCAGGTAAGAGTGACTGGTCCGATTATGTGGATTTGTACGAACACTCTAACCTTAGACAGAAAACCCAGGGTACAGGCATTCACTCTTCCAGTTCGCACGTGTTCACACTATTTAGGACCCAAAACTTTGACGAGAGTTCAAGACCTTATAACAGAGGGTTCAAAACCTAGTAATCAATCATCCTAGAACAGATGATTGGTTTTCAAAGCGGTTTTGAAATTTATGTTCTTGTTGTGGTCGTCGCCTAAGGATAGGTGACGGTATTGTTTTATGACTAAACGCAAGTGAACTCGCGTTAGGGTCCTAGGAAGGTTATAGACTAGGTCAAAGCATTACTAATAACCTAATTCCCTATAACCATTGGCTCTGATACCAACTTTTCTGTCACACCCCGACCACGTAGGACATACAAAACGTGGCGGAAACGTCGGGGAGTGTTGTAACAGAATCAATTGTTTCAAATCCATGGCCAATGAAGTTTCGTTTTATTAATCAAATATGAAAGTATACTTTGTTTAAACAAGAACTAAAGAGTACATAACATTAATTAACTAGTTCTTGTCTCGTTTTAGGTCACTAAGGCACAGGTCCGCCTAAGTATGTCTTGATAAGTCCTATGCATCATTTCCTGAAAACACATGTGAAAATAGGTACGTCAGCATAAAAATGCCTGTGAGATACATTGGTTTTATGAAAATGGAATTCATGACTTATGTTTGAGAAAATATTTAGTCATGAACCTTGTAATTTGCTTTGTCTTGTAAATCATTTGAAAAACGATAAAATCAGATGATATGTATAAATAAGAAGACACTGTATGGTTAAACGAAAAACCATGTAAAATGTGTTTGTATAAGATAAGTCGTTTGTAAAACAATGTCTCGTGAAAAGTGTGTTATTTGTATAAAATGTCATCTGTCTAAATTGAAATGATTTAGATAACGCTAAGATATGTAATATTATACAAACATTTATATATAGGAAGTACCAGCGGCGTATCCACCATGTTTGCATCATATTACATACTCCACGTTACTCAAACCATTTACCCAAACCATCCATCATGTAAGATTGTTCTTGTATAACTCAATTGTTTATTGTGTAAACCATGTCAAATGTCTATGTTCAATGTAAATCACCAAATGTGTATGTCAATGTCAACGTGTTTATGTTCAATGTAAATCATGTAATGTGTATCCCAAAATGTATCATGTACGGTAAGCGAAATGTATCAACTTAAACCATATGTAAAATGCACAAAACAAGTCGTTGAAGTAAAACGTGGTTTAAATCAACGTTATGTTCTGTGGAAAAATGCATGCTCTATTGATATTAACATTTGTGCGGTATTGTGAAATATGCATACATCCAAGCCTTGAGACTGTGGCGATAAACCCTTAAACAAATTAAAGGTTTATCTAAGTTATGTATATCTAATTCGGTCATTCCTTACAATCCTATCAAACCCAGGACTTCAGGAATGGGAGTTGTCAATTCCTATGGTACCACTACCTACTAATGAACGGCGTAGACTTCAGAATGCACATTTTGGCCGAAACTACGACTCGTCACTGAGCCTAGATAATGTGGTAATCAGTAGGTATAGTCACTACGGACTATAACCATCACGCTCACGTTATGAAGTTCCATGAACTTCGTGTTGACCATAGGCTGGTCAATGCAGAAAGTCAACAAAACGTTGACTTTCGGACTCGAAAAGCGAATAAAAGAACGAAAGAAGACTTACGGAGGGTCCCCGAATGCTAATCTAGATCAAAGAGCTCATGTATGAAGCAATGGCATCAACTTAGAGCATTTTGATCAGATTGTGTGAGTTTTACATCAAAGGGGGGGGGGTATTTATAGGAAAAGTAGAGCCGTTAGGATCGTTTCTTGATTTTCGTGCCACGATCCTAAGCGTCCACTTGTCACAATGTTATGGTAAGTCAGAACTTGCCCCTCATTGGCTGGAAGAGACAAGGGCAATTGGACCTTTCACCATTTGAAGAGGCAAGCAGCTGGGTTCAATGAATCTGCTGTACTGGGGACTCCTTATGGACCGTATGGGTTTTGGCTTACGGTCTGTAAGCCCTTAGTTTGGCAGATTTACAGTTTTGGTCCCTGCAGCTCCAAAACTTGGTATTTTGATGCATTTTTGACACGTTTAAGCCCCGTTAACCCCATTTCAAAGCTCTAAAATGATGCTAAAGTATAGGGAACTTAAAATGTGCTCAAAAATATCTCGGATGTTGGTTCGTTTGGCCGTACGGTCGCGATGTTCGGTTAATTACGACGGAATGCGCATAAGCGCGAAAGACGATCCAAATTGCGCGACCAATGGATTTTTCTCATTCCATACACTAAGGCATAATATAAGGATGCTTACATAAATTTTTGGATGTCCGGATGTATTCAGAACGTAAGTTATGCGCGAAAGTGCAAACTTGTGCACTTTTTGACACTTTTAGCCCCTGAATGATCCAAAAGTTTGTTTTAGCATACCAAACCCCTCAAAGCCTATTCCTAAGCTATGTAAAGGATATTTATGGTATGTCTAACTTATGGACATGTTCCGGAATGTTCGTTACAGTTCAAATTGGCATACTTTCGCAGTTTGTCAAGTTTAGTCCCTGTAAGCGAATTAACTTGTTTTTGCCATACCAAAGCCTTCAAAACTTATTTCTAAGTTATGTAAAGGTTATTTGAGGTATGTTGAGTATATGTTGCTGTTCCGGAGTATTTGTCGCATTAAACTGAGTACGTTTACGCACCAGTTTGCGTATAATTCCCCAGAAAGCGATGTAGAGCTTGAAATCGAACAAGAGTTGATATGTGCAAACGATACACATATTTATACAAGTCCAAAGTATGAAATACAATATTTCATTGGTTTGGCATTTGTTTGATGGTTGAAGTGACACAGGTGTCACACTATACTCAATACAAACATTTATGCGGTATTGAGAAAGTGCATACATCCAAGCCTTGTGACTGTGGTGATAAACCTCTAAACGAATTTAAAGGTCTATCTGTCTAAATGTTTTAATCAAATTCGGTCATTCCTTCCATCCAAACATACCCAGGATGTCAGGAACGGGAGTTGTCAATTCCTATGGTACCATTACCTACTAACGAGCGGCGTGATCAAAGTTAATGAATGTATATTGTCCCACTTAAACAAACCAAATGTCATACCCAAAATATAAACATGTGATGAAAAACAAATGTACTAAGTATGATGAACATACATAGCATGAAAAATGTCATGTAAAACGATGTACTAAGTATGCACACAATGGACATACATAGCAAAAACATAATGAAATCATGTACTAATAGTGTACTAATGAACATAGCAAGTATATGATATGAAAACATGGAAAGCATGAAAGTAACAAGTAGGCACATGTGTTTCACCCCAAAATGTTTGAAAAACAGTAAAAGAGGGGACTATGTACTCACTTGAGATTGCTTAGAAGTCTTGAACAACAACCAAGCAAAGCTAGAGGGATCACGGAATCAAACGACACCCTATATAGATAACTACATAAATAACCGGACCTAAATCGGGGGATTGGATAGTATGAGGTTTCGTAAACCAAATGAGTATTGGAACTCATATGATATGATTAAACAAAGCCCACATACTAAAATGAAACCTAACCTAAGTGCTTACGACCCATTACGACCCGTTTAGGTAGCTTATGCTACTTTAACGCGTCGTTCGCGTAAAACGCGTTCGGACCGCTTAACTAGTCCTATGATAAGTAAAATATGCCATAACATGTCTAATATAGTTACCTAATTAGTTTAGATGTCAAAATTTAGGTTACATATGCTTTAAATAAATTTTGGTGCAAAAAGGGCATTTTGGTAATTTACCTAAGGCATAAGAACTACTTATCATACAACTACTTAAACGACGTGACCATAAGGTATAACCTCGGAAGGTTATTCCCTATACAACTATGGTCACCTAAAGTGTTTGGTCGGATTCTAATGATCGACCAAATGGGTAGGTTCGAAAGTATAAGCGATTGATTAGATCGCTTACCTTTACGACCCTAAACAAGCACAAATCTAAAAGCGACGAGCTAAACATGTTTAGTTAAGTTAGAAAACAGGTTTGGTATCAAAACAAACGGTTTTGATACCCTAGAGTAGTTTGGTTACAAAATACGCAAGAAAACGCATTTTGGCCGAAACTACGACTCGTCACTGAGCCTAGATAACGTGGTAATCAGTAGGTATAGTCACTAGGGACTATAACCATCGTGATTACGCTCACGTTATGAAGTTCAAACGAACTTCGCGTTGACCAAAAACTGGTCAAAGCAGAAAGTCAAACGCAGTTTGACTTTAACGCTAAAACGAACGAAAAACACGAAAGAATACTTACAGAAGGTCCCCGCAAGATTTGACCCGATTCACTCTCAGGTAGGAAGCATAAACTTCCACTTAGAGAGTGTAGAATCAGATCAAATGTAGGTTTTTGCAAGTGAAGGCAATGGGTATTTATAGGAAAACAAGAGCCGTTAGGATCGTTCCTCGATTCCCGAGCTTAAATCTCATCCCTACACTTGTACCCACTGATTTGCAATACAATGGGCACCCAAAACCAGCCCCTAGTAAGTTAGAAAACCATTTGCAACCCACCAAAACAGCTGGAACAGGCTGGAAATAGCTGGAACACATTTCTGCTGATCTGGGGAAGCCTTACGGACCGTATGGTCCTCCCCTTACGGACCGTATGCTGGTCTGCAGACCAGCAACTTTCAAAGTTGACAGTTTAGCCCCTGCACTTGAGAATCTTGCATTTAGATGCATTTTTGGCACGTTTAAGCCCCGTTAACCCCATTTCAAGGCTCTAAAATGAAGTTAAAGTATAGGGAACTTGAAATATGCTCAAAAATATGCCGGATGTCGGTTCGTTTGGCCGTATGATTGCGTTGTTCGGTTAATTACGACGGAAGTCGTAACGGACGCAAAAACGGTCCAAATTGCGCGACGAATGGATTTTTGTCAAGCCAAATACTAAAACATAATATTTTAATGCTCAAATAAATTTTTGGATGTCCGTGAATGACCAAAAAGTTTATTTTTGTGAAAATGCAAACTTATGCACTTTTTGACACTTTTAGTCCCTGAATGACCAAAAAGTTTATTTTAGCACACCGAACACCTCAAAGCCTATTTCTAAGCTATGTAAAGGATATTTTGGGTATGTTTAACTTATGGCCAAGTTCCGGAATGTTCGTTACAGTTCAAATTGGCATACTTTCGCAGTTTGTCGAATTTAGTCCTTGTAAGTGAATAAACTTGATTTCGGCATACCAAACCATCCAAAACTTATTTCTAAGTTATGAAAAGGTTATTTAAGGTATGTTAAGCCTATGTCATTGTTTCGGAGTGTTTGTTGCACTAAACTGGTTATATTTACGCATCAGTGCGCGTATAACCTTTCAGAAAGCGATTTAGAGCCCGAAATCGAACAAGAATTGATATGTGCAAATGATACACATATTTTTACAAATCCCAAGTATGAAATACAATATTTCATTGGTTTGGTATTTGTTTGATGGTTGAAGTGACACAGGTTTCACATATGTAAAGGATATTTAGGGTATGTTTAGCTTATGATCAAGTTCCGGAATGTTCGTTACTATACAAATCGGTATAGTTTCGCAGTTTGACACAAATAGTCCCTGCGATCGAACAAACTTGATTTCAACACGCCAAACCATCCAAAACTTATTTCTAGGTTATGTGGTGGTTATTTAAGGTATGTTAAGCCTATTTCACTATTCCGGAGTGTTTGTTGCATTAAACTGGTTATATTTACGCATCAGTGCGCGTATAACCTTCCAGAACGCGATTTAAAGCTTGAAATTTGGAATTGAATTAAATTGTAAAATCACCAAACACAAATACACACATAATAACACCAAAACACATATAATAACACCAAAGCACATTGTTTTATTGATAATCATCATTGTTTTACATTGTACAACGATTAAAGAACACAGTTGTCACAGACAGCCACCGGGCTTTACCGATCCAATCCACAAAAACAAGGTCTACTTGCTGGACAAAGCGCTGTATGGTTTACACCAGGCCCCGAGAGCTTGGTACGAGACATTGTCTCAACACCTACTAGCCAACATCTTTATTCATGGAAAAGTGGATGCCACTTTCTTCACCAAAGAGGTCGACGGACATCTTCTGATAGTTCAAATATACGTGGACGACATAATATTTGGGTCAACAAATGAGAAGCTGTGCAAAGATTTCGAACAAGTGATGAAGCAAAAATTCGAAATGTCATTTATGGGGGAGATGAAATTCTTCTTGGGACTTCAAGTTGAGCAACTACCTGAGGGAATTTTCGTTCACCAGACGAAGTACGTTCATGATATTCTAAAGAAATTTGGGATGTCAGGATCTACTCCAGCGTCAACCCCATTAGCAACAAATCATGGGATTCACCCAGATCTCACCGGAGACAGGGCAGATGAGACGTTTTATCATTCCATGATCAGTTTAATGATGTACTTAACTGCTTCAAGACCCGATATAATGTATCCAACGTATCTCGCAGCAAGATTTCAATCTAACCCAAGAGCTTCGCATATGGTTATTGTGAAAAGGATATTACGCTACCAGAAGGGAACTCCATCATTGGGGTTGTGGTATCCTAGAAAAGGCGACTTTACGCTCGAAGGGTATTCCGACTCAGATTTCGGATGCTGCAAAGTTAATGCAAAATCAACAACAGCAGGATGCCAGTTCTTTGGACCTCGTCTGGTCACCTGGCAGTGTAAGAAGCAAATGTCTGTGGCGCTATCCACATGTGAAGCGGAGTACATATCTGCTAGCAGTTTCTACTCTCAGATCTTGTGGATCCAGCAACAGATGCGTGACTACGGTTTGTTGTTTCTTAACACACCTCTCTTTGTTGATAATGAGGCCGCTATTAATATAACGAAAAATCCAGTACATCACGCTAAAACTAAACATATAGAAATTCGACATCACTTCATCCGAGATTGCTTCGAGAAGAAGTTGATACGAATTGAGAAAATCCACACTGATGAACAAAAAGCTGATTTACATACCAAAGCTTTTGATAAAACACGTTTTAAATATCTTTTAGAACTGAACGATATGATGCTTCTCTTGGTGTCGGATGGAATTATTGGCGTTGATGAAGGTACTGTTGTAGATGAAGATGAGAAACAATCTGCAATGGTTTGTCGATTTTTTACTTGTTTTGGTATTTAGGGGGAGTAGATATATTTTCAGAAAATACAAAAAAAGTAAAAAATTCAAAAATACAAAAACATGATAAAATTTCAAAATCCAAAAACAATAGAAAACTGAAAAAGAGCTTGTGTAAACAGGGAAAATGATAGTACATTGGCTTGACAGTTACGGTACGCTAAAGATTTGTAAAGTTTAAAAGCGTTAAACAGTCTCGCTGATGATGTGTCGATAGGTTTTTACACATTTAGTAGGATTGTTTGGGATATAAACATAAAAATTTAAACTTGCTTATTTTGTGAGGAACACTACTTGGATATATAGGTAACCCCTGAAATCTTGTTTGAAAGGTCCCTCTTTCTGAAATACTAGGTCTTTATAGTCAGTGATATCTGGGGTATCATTCCGGGACTTCTTCTGAATGGAAGTTCTGACCTAGTCCTCGAATAATACTTTCCGTATTGCTTGAAACATAGCACAACCCTCAGCATAAAAAATGATGAAACGTTGAAAAATGTTAATCATGTGCTGTTGAAACAAAAGATCCTCTAAAGGGGACACACCTAAAGTCGAACCGTCATCTCTCTGCTGAATGGAAGTTCTGACCTGAGCTCTCACGGTTTCGCAACCAACCCCTTACAGATATCATCTGTGGTATACTCACCTGTAAGACTGAATATTGGGATCTGGATACAGGAGTATATTCAAGAGGTGGGATAGATGAATGAGTTTAAGTTCTTAAAACACCTAATTCTTATCCTGAACAGATTGAAAATTGTGTGAGAATTTAAGTGGATTAGCATATCGACAATCTACGTGAATTGTTTAGTTCTGAGTATGAAATTAAAGCTTAACGATGCTAGTGAGTTGTCTGATAGCTGATATGATTCCCTAACACGCTCACCAAAAATATGTTTGTAAATATTTTATTTTCATTACATTCTGCATTTAAGTTTCTGTATTTCATTTCTAGTTTAGAAACTTTACTGAAAATCCAAAAAGATTTTATTTCTGCTTTATTTTCCGACAAACCAAAGTAGAAAGTGGATCGTTAGATTCTCAAAGTTGAAGCAGATGCAGGAAGTTTCTGGACTGGAGAATGAGGAGAGCTTATTTTGATAAAATATGATTGATAGAAAGCTAAAACACGTTCATTAATTTGAAACTTGTAATTTTCAGAAAATGTTTGAAAATCTTGAACAAAAATCAGTTTGTTTTGTCATAGATCAACCAAGGTCATTAAGTTGGACTTGGTAGATAAATTGAGTAATCAGGGTCATTAACTTGGACCTGAATACTTAAGTGGATTTCTAAAACTGATAAATAGTTGAAAATTTTTAAAATTTTGTATAGATTGTAATGTTATGTGTTTGAGAAACAGGAAACAGGATTTTAAATCCCCATGGCAACAAAATGTTAAAGTTTGAACCAGATATTCGAGTCCCGGCATACCGAGAGGGGGAGTCTGTGAAGGGGGAGTCAGAATTCTGGATCAACATTCAAAGAGGAGCTTGGAGATTGAAGATTAAAGTTTGAAGATTTGAAGAGAGCTTTTACAAGAAAGACGTTTTGGAAAGAGACAAAGACTGAAGACTCGACACCGAAGACTTCGTCAACATCTAAGGGGGAGTCTGTTGGTGCATCTAGTGTTTGTTAACTACGTCTTAATCAAGTCTTATGTCTAGATAGGATAAACGAACACACAACAGGGTTAAATTAGGGTTTTTACATGTTTAAGTGTGTGATTCCGCTTGAACTTGTTTCAAGCGAAATCAGATAGTTGCTTATTCCGCTTGAACACACACATGGGATTCCACTTGGGATGTTTGAAGTGAAATCAGATATTTCGCTTGAACCTGTTTCAAGCAAAATCAGGCCTCCTATATATGTGTGTGGTGTGTTCATTTGGAGCGGAATCTGGTCTTGTGTATTGAGCCGAGATGCTGTCCGTGTGTCATTTGAACGTGTAAAAGCTCAGGAATTCAGTAATAGAAAGGAAATTGAAAAGGAACAAGCTGTTTGACATTGTTTGCATTGATTCCGCCTTTGTAAATGATGATGAACTACTCAACTTGACTGCTAAGGGTCACCGGAACGATCCAACAGAATTATACGCAAACTGGTGCGTAAACGTAATCAGTTTAACGCGACAAATACTCCAGAACATCAATTTATTCTTAACATACCTTAAATAACCTTTACATAACTTAGAAATAAGTTTTGAAGGCTTTGGTATGGCAAAATCAAGTTTATTCGCTTACAGGGACTAAAATTGACAAACTGCGAAAGTATGCCAATTTGAACTGTAACGAACATTCCGGAACATGATCATAAGTTAAACACACCCTAAATATCCTTTACATAGCTTAGAAATAGGCTTTGAGGGGTTCGGCGTGTTAAAATAAACTTTATGCTCATTCAGGGACTAAAAGCGTCAAAAAGTGCATACGTTTGCATTTTCGCGCATAACTTACGTTCTGAATACATCTGGACATCCAAAAATTTATGTAAGCATTAAAATATTTTATTTTAGTGTTTGGCATGAGAAAAATCCATTCGTCGCGCAATTTGGATCGTTTTTCGCGCTTGTGCGCATTTCGTCGTAATTAAGCAAACATCCCGATCGTACAACCAAACGAACCGATATCCGACATATTTTTTAGCATGTTTCATGTCCACAATGTTTAGGCATCATTTTAGGGCCTTAATGTTGGCTTGACGGGCCTTAATGTTGGCTTGACGGGCCTTAAACATGTCGGAAATGGCTTTAAACACTAACAAGGACTGAAATTGTCATTATGCAAAGTTGTTGCTGGTCTGCAGAGCCCAGGCGGGCCGCATAGACTGTCTCTGTCTCTTACGCGGGCCGCGTGGCCCTCCCAGATCTGCACAGAATCTGTTTTCACAGCTGTTTACAGCTGTTATACTCACATTTCCTACTTGCAAATGGTTTTAAACAAACCATGGGCTGAAACTAAGGGTGCCCATGGTTTTTCAAAACAAGGGGCCCATGTGTACGGCCTAGATCGAAGCACGTTTCTCGACGAACGATCTTAACGGTAGTGCCATGCCTATAAATACCCACCTTGTATTTGCTCAAAACCCACATTTGTTTTGATTTATGCTCTCTAAGTTGAAGTTTATACTTCATACCTGAGAGAAAATCGGATCAAATCTTGTGGGGACCTTATGTAAGTATTCTTTCATTTTTAGCGTTAAAGTTAAACTGCGTTTGACTTTTTGCATTGACCAGTCTATGGTCAATGCGAAGTTCGTTTGAACTTCATAACGTGAGCGTAATCACGATGGTTATAGTCCCTAGTGACTATACCTACTGATTACCACATTATCTAGGCTCAGTGACGAGTCGTAGTTTCGGCCAAAATGCGTATTCTTCGTATTTTGTAACCAAACTACTTTTGGGTATCAAGACCCTTTGTCTTGATATCAAACCTGTTTTTAAAGCTCGTTAAACATGTTTCAACATGTTTAGCTCGTCACTTTTAGAATTGTGCTTGTCTAGGGTCGTAAAGGTAAGCGATCTAATCAATCGCTTATGCTTTCGAACCCGACCCATTTGGTCGATCTTTAGGATCCGACCAAACACTTTAGGTGACCATAGTTGTATAGGGAATAACCTTCCGAGGTTATACCTTATGGTCACGTCGTTTAAGTAGTTGTATGATAAGTAGTTCCTATGCCTTAGGAAAATTACCAAAATGCCCTTTTCGTGCCAAAATTCATTTTAAGCCTATGTAACGTAATTTTTGACATCTAAACTGACTTGGCAACAATATTAAACATGCTAAGGCATATCTTGCTTGTCATAGGGCTTGTTAGGCGTTCCGAACGCGTTTTACGCGAAGGACGCGTTAAAGTAGCATAAGCTACCTACACGGGTCGTAACGGGTCAAAAGCACTTAGGATAGGTTTCGTTTTAGTATGTAGGCTTTGTTAAACCATATTACACAAGTTCCCTTACTTATTTGGTTTACGAACCCTCATGCTAACCGATCCTCCGAATAGGTCCGTTTATTAATATAGATACTTATATTAGGTGCCGTTTGATTCCGTGATCTTCTAGCTTTGCTTGGTGGATATCTAAAGTCTATTGAGCAATCTCAAGTGAGTACATAGACCCCTCTTTTACTGTTTTTCAAACATTTTGGGGTGAAACACATGTGCCTACTTGTTACTTTCGTGCTTCCCTGTTTTCACATCATAAGCTTGCTATGTTCTTTAGTACACTTATAGTACATGATTTCATTACATTGTTTTGCTATGTATGTTAACTTAGCATGCTACCACATTGATTTACATTACATTATTTTGCTATATATGTTTACTTGGCATATTAGCACATTGTTTTACATTACATTTCTGCTATGTATGTTGACTGAGCATGCTAGCACATTGATTTACATGACTTATCCGCTTTGTATGTTAACTTAGCATACTTGGTACATTGTTTTCATATAACATGTTTACATTTGGTGTAACATTTGTTTTGTACAAACGGGACTTATATACATTTATTTATATTAGCTATGCCACTCGGTAGTAAGTAATGGTACCATAGGACTTGACAAATCCCGTTCCTTATATCCTAGGTTTGTTTGGGTGTAAGGAATGACTGAATCCGAAAACATTTCTTTTGATAACCTTTACTTAGGGTTATCCGTCTGTCTCAAGGCTTGAATGTATGCGTTTAACTTACCACATAAATGTCTGTATCATGAAAACATGCATTTACTTTGCAAAACACAACTTTTTGATATATTCAAAATACCTTGTTTTGCACATTTTTACATTTGGTTTAAATGATTACACTTTACCTACCATACATAACATTGGTTACACAATACATGACTACATTTTGGACTTTTAAACATTTGACATTGGTTTATACAAGAACATTTGATGATTGGTTTAAACATGAACATTATACATTGGTGGTTTGTTTAAGTGACTTAAGTAACGAGACGCGTGTAGTATAATACAAGCATGGTGGATACACCGCTGGTACTTCCTATATATAGGTGCTTGTATTGTATTACATGTCGTAGCGTTATTTAAATCATTCAATTTGAACTTATACATTTTATGCAAATAACATATTTTTCACAAGACCTTGTTTTATAAAACAATTTGTTTTATATAACTTATATTACTTGGTTATTCACTTAACCATACATTATTCTTTTAAATATACATATCATCTGATTTATTGTCGCTTTTCAAATGATTTATAAAAGCAAACACTTATACAAGATTCATGACAAATTTTCATTAAACATTTTCTTAAACTTAAAGTCATGAACCCCATTTTCATAAAACCTATGTATCTCACAGGCATTTTTATGCTAATGTACCTATTTTCACATGTGTTTCAGGAGCTGTTGCTTAGGATGATGATCGTGACACTAGGGCGGACCTGTGCCTTAGAGACTTAAAATGAAGATAGAACTAGTTTAATTTATGTGATGTACTCTTGTTTCTTTTTGTTTTAAGACAATGTAACTCTTAGGTTTGATGAATAAAATATAACTTTGTATGCCATGGTTGTGAAACAATAATTCTGTTACAACACTCCCCGACGTTTCCGCCACGATTTGATGTTTTACGTGGTCGGGGTGTGACATCGTTCGTGTCATAAAACCATTCGTTCAATCGTCCATGTTTTAATTGTGAAAACTAACTTTTGGTCGTTCTAGTTGAACAAATTCAAACCTGTGTTTTGACTCGTCTATACCACCAAAGGGAATCTTTAACTCGACTAACAAACCACCAAAGGGTTTGTTAAAATCATCAGGTTCTATCGTTACCCACGTTACCCCATAACCATGGCGATAGTCTGATAAAAAGATTTGTCAGATCCTATGGTACCATAACGTACTACTGGTCGGCTCGGCCAAAGCTAATGAATGTCATTCATGTTATGTATCAAAGCACCAACAAGTTCGTCCACATTATTGAAATAGTTGTGTTTAATATAAACCATAGTATTTGTTTTGAAAACTCGAAATCGTATAGCACATATGAATAACCCCAAAACAATTGAAAGCACTAAAATAGGGGAACTATGTACTCACATAGTTACCACAAAACATGTAAAAAAAGGGGATCTATGTACTCACATAGTTACCGCAAAACATGTAAAAAGAGGGGGTCTATGTTCTAACTTGATATTTGCAAGTATCCTCGATTAAGTGAACTAACAAAGCTTGGGCAATCAAGGAATCAAGTGGCACCTAGTATCGGATCACTATGTTAACAAATCAGACCTAAATCGGGAGATCGGGTAGAATGAGGTCTCGTAAACCAAGTGAGTCATGGAACTCATATGATATCGTTTGAACAAGCCAACATTCTTATTTGATACCTATCCTAAGTGCTTTTGACCCGTTATGACCCGTTAAGGTAGTCTACGCTACTTTAACACGTCATTTGCGCAAATGCGCGTTCGGATGCCCTAACTAGTCCTATGATAAGTCTTATATGCCCTAGCATGTTTAATAATATTGCATAATCAGTTTAAGTGTCAAAATTTAGGTTACATATGCTTAAATTCAAATTATGCGTTAAAAAGGCATTTTGGTCATTTTCCTATAAACTACCTATCATACAACTAATTAAACGAAGTGGCCATAAGGTATAACCTCAGAAGGTTATTCCCTATACAACTATGGTCACAAAATATGTTTGGTCGGATCCTACTGATCGACCAGACGGGTCGGGTTCGAAAGTCTAAGCGGTTGTCGAGACCGCTTGACTTACGACCCTAAACAAGCACTAAACTAGAAGTGACGAGTTAAACATGTTAAAACATGTGTAACTAAGTTACAAAACTGATTTGATATCAAAACAAAGTGTTTTGATACCCGAAAATATTTTCATCGCAAAATGCACATAATCGTGCATTTTGACCAAAACTTTGACTCGTCACTTCGACTAGTCAACGTGGTAATCAGTAGGTATAGTCGCAAGGGACTATAACCATCGTGATTACGCTCACGTTGCAAAGTTCAAACGAACTTTGTCTTGACTAAATCATGGTCAAAGCTGAAAGCAAACACTGTTTGACTTTCTAGCCTGAAATAAATAACAAGACATGAAAGAACACTTACAATTGCTCTAGGCTAGAAGGATGACTAAGAAAGTTCAGGTATGAAGCCTCCAACCAAGTGTGGTAGCCTCAATTCCAAGCAAAGGTGAAAAGAAACGGAAATGAGCAATTTGGAAAGTTGAAGTTCATGGGTATTTATAGGAAATCATGACTGTCACACCCCCAAAATCCCACCTGCGGAGTACTACCGCTTGGAGGCGTGACTGACCAGGATCCAGCCACCAATCATACTGAACAAGCATATAAGTAGTTATAAAAGTTTAACCAATACGATTGGTGTTTCAAAACAAACGAGTTAAGTTGCAAGCGGAAGCATAAGTTTAAAGTTATAACATAAGTTCAAATGGTTTCAAGTTTAACATAGTACGCAGCAATCCGTGCCCCACAACGACCCTCCTCCATGCAAGCTCCAACTGGGTACCTATGGTCCTGCAAAGCATGTAGTAACGAGTCAACAACTAGTTGAGTGAGTTCACGGTTGGGTGTTCGTTTTAGTTATTTCAAAAACAGTTTCCTTTATCTGGCATCCTGCCGTGGGGGTTACCCCATAGTTTAAAAACGTGACAAGTTCATTCCCAGTTACTCCGGCACTCCAGCCGTGGGGGCTACCCCATGTTAGTTATCAGGCATTTCGGCCGTGGGGGCTACCCCATGCGTACACTAGACTCGTTACCATATCGACTGCTGACTGTAGTCATGTTTATGTGCCCTGAAAACATCAATGTCTATCATCATTGACGTGCCCCAGATCCATTAGTTCACGCCCGTCCTCTGCGGCACGGTGTGAGGCTTGTCAGACCTAAATAGCGCTATCTAACTAATGACCCGCTCACCATTGGCCCGGCGATTAGTCGATACAAAAAGGAGGGACTTCGTGATAGAGTTTTAGTCTAGTACGAGTTATCCGTCCATCCGGACGAGGAATCACATTCCTGAACCACTGACGTCCTACCCAAGGAGGACGAGGAATCCGCGTTCCTTAACCCCGTTCCCAACCCAGGGAATCCCATGCTTTGTAGAGGGTGTGAACTCACCTTGGTTTGCTCGGCAGTTAATCACGGAAAGTGAATTAAGTTGCAGGTAATCAATTAGGTCCTATCACAGGTATTATTCGTATCAGATTCAAGCCAAGCAGTGCACGTATGTTCAACACGTATTGTACACAGGTAATAATCATGGCAACACGTTTAACATAAACAGTTCACAGGTAACAGTCATATACAATCCAAAGTCTAAGTGTGAGGCCCTAACAGTTGGGCTCGTAGTAACAGGCCCAACAACACGTCAACGATAACACAGAAGTCCATAAGTCCGGCCCACTAGCTTAGGCCCATAACTAAACAAGTCCAATAAGTGTAGTCTCGAGTCGCAACCGGACTCGCAACCCCGGTCTCGGGTTGTGCTGCTTTTGGTCTCGAGTCGCAACGGGACTCGCAAGCATGGTTTCGAGTCATGCTGTTTGTGTTGATCATGGATGGTTGCGAGTCGCAACCTATGTCGCAACCACGGTCTCGGCTTGTCATGTTTTGGTCTCGAGTCGCAACGGGACTCGTAACCTGTGGTCTCGGTTCATCATGCTGTGGTTGCGAGTCGCAACCGGGTGTTCTTGACTCGCAACCGGTGTCGTAACCTGGAGATTTCTAGTCGCAACCAGGTGTTCCGACTCCCCAACAGTTGCTGATTCTGTGCAGATCGTACTATCCAATAGAATTCATGCAGAAATATGTACCAGCCACTAAACATGTTTTGTTGTCTAATAATTACTCAAAATGGATCAAACAATGCAGATTTCAAATATTCAACACCCCTTCATTGCATATTTAAGTTGTTCTTCACATATTCAAAGCACATTCATATAATATTCAACAAGCCCTTTATATATTCAAGTCATGTTCATCAAGTTCTTCAACATTCATGACATAAATAACCCTTATTTAACAAGATCATGAACCACAATGTAACACACCATAAACTCGGCTTTATACTAAGCCGATTACATGATATGTGTAAACCGATTTCATGAATCATCAAAATCTAGTAGTTTAGACTTCATTTAAACACAAGGTATCATCACCTATCATGCAACTATATCCGAAATCAAGACATGTTAACCGGTTCTTCACAATCATGCCTATAATCACACCTTTTGACAACAATTAACTATTTTCTACTAAACAAACATCTTGATAAGCAACCATCTCATGTAAAAACAACTTAGTAAGCAAACATAATGTCATAATATCACCAATCCAAGCACAAAACACAACAAAGATTACTAACCGGTTGAGAGATGGGAAAGGTGAACTCAAATGTTGATTTCCAAGCTTGAACCGATCTCTTAGTGCTAACCGATTGGATCCGAGAATGGGGGAGTGTGCTTGTGCTCCAAGGGTTTTAGTGAGAGGGAAGTAGGAGAGTGTGTAAGAGTGAGTGTGTATGGTTGCCCAAAAGAATGGCAAGGTTGGCTAGAGGTGTGGTATAAATACTAGTTCCCTCAAGGTGCACCCTAATGGGTTTGCTAGCCGGTTAAGGAGGTCACGGCCCAATGGCCCAAACCGGTCACTAGGTTCTCGGCCCAAGGCCCATTCGGTTACTATACACTCGAGACCTCATGGTCTCGAGTCGGGCCCTTGTCGTCTCGAGTTGGGTTCTCGGCTCCCATATACACATACACATATGCATACAACACCACACATAATCACATAAAGCTTCACATTTATTATTAAGTTAATCAATTAGCTAATCACATAGCGTTCAAGCATGTTACATCACGATACAATGAAAGGTTCTAAGTTTCAGGTTGTCACATCATCCCCAAGTTGAAAGAAATTTCGTCCCGAAATTTGATGGCACTCACTGAGGAAGCTAGTTAGGTTGCATGGTTTTCCTGGTTTTCCTGGGGTGTCACAATGACCCTATAGGATTATTACAAGTGTAATTGAGTTGTTCAAGGCATGATCATCACCATACACATGTTAGGATCTGATTTGGGGACTTGGAGAACACACAAACCAGCCCACAATATCCAAAAACTAAGATTAAAATCAGGTTCAGCGGGCTATTTTGAAGAAAATGGTTTCTGCTGTGCTGGGGCATTTTTACGGACCGTATAGGGTCCTGCCTTACGGATGTAAGGCTGTCGCAGGGGCCAAAGTTTGCTGTTTTGAAAACTTTTTTCCCTGAGTGTGTTTCGTCGCGTTTTGGCACTTCTAACACCCTTCAAGCCCATTTTCAAGCTCCATGTTGAAGTTAAAGTATATTTAACTTGAATTATGCAAGAAAATGTCACGGACGTCAGTTTTGTTTGGCTGTACGGTTGCGTTTTTCGGTTAATTACGACGGAAATCGTAACGAACGTGAAAACGACCCAAATTGCGAAACGAAGGACATTTTTTATTCCTATAACTAAAATACAATATTTTAATGATTACAAAATTTTTGGATGACCAGATATGGTCAGAATGTAAGATATGCACGTATATGCATACTTTCGCAGTTTTGACGCTTTTAATCCCTGTGATCAAATAAGCGTATTTTCGCATACCGAACCCCTCAAAACTTATTTCTAAGCTATGTAAAGGGTATTTGGGGTATGTTTAGCTTATGATCTTGTTCCTGAGTGTACGTTGTTATACAATGTCACGCCCCCAAAATACCACCCATAGAAAACCCTGCTAGGCGTGTGACAAACCAATAACGAGCCACTAATCATGTTGAACCAATCACAAGTTTTAAAATGAAATTGCCAATTAATAATGAAAAGTAACATCAATAAGTTTAAATGAAAACCAACATGTTCACTCTTTCAAAACCAATATATTCTATTAATAATTCCATCACATGTATCCGTCCAGATCGACCCATGACCACTCCAGCTACACCAGACAGCAAGTTCCAATCTAAGACATCTAACGACCTGCGAGCATGCAACAAGTGTATCAGACAACGCTGATGAGTTCATAGTTTTACGAAAACGTTGGTTACCAAGTGTTTAGTTAATCCATTGAATTTAAGGTTGATAATATCCCGAATACAAGACGGCTCATGATTTACATTGCCCTTTCTCCAATGCTTCTATCAAAGCATTGGTCATGACTAGGTCATTAGTTCACACCCGTCCTCTCAGGTACGGGGTGAGGGTGCCAAACCTAAGTAGCGCTACTAAATAATACCTTGTTACCTCTCAGGTAACCAAACAACACGAAGGGACTTTAATGGTGATAGGATGAGTATATTATCCAACATTCCGGATTTACCCAAAAGACATATTCCTCTCAGGAATACCCATGATTTACCCAAAACCAATCCCTCTCAGGGATACCCAAAGACTGTCCCAACCACCGGGACGCATGCTCAAGAGAGATGAACTCACCTTTGATTTGCTCGGTAAGATTAGTTACTTGTTTAACAAAATTTGATCAACCAAGCCCTAAGAAGATTACACACATCAATCAGTTTCATACGCAATTAGGACATGTATCCTTACACATACCACACTTGTAGCACACACACATAGATTGCCCATAACGTTATACCAGTCACAATGGTAACTCATGCAACACTCCAGTCCATATTCATACACATAGTAGGTAGTTGGTTCACGTATACATTCACCTTACAAAATCATACTTCAGAAAGCACGTAGCAATTAACATCCCGTTTAATTCCATTTTGGTCACACACCCGATGATGCGACCCATACACTAACAATTCGTGTTGGACTAGACTAGTGTGGCCCAATAGCGAAACGACCCCAAGGCCACACAGGACCTGCCCAACTGTTGTGCGGCCCATTATCCCTTGCCTTATTTTACGACATGTGGTTATGCTAAAATTCATAAACATCAATCATAAATCTAATCCTAAATCGCATAACCAATTACTGATCATATCCAAATTACTCTATATCTTAACATCGTAGGCACTCAGTGATCTTGGTTCATAGATTAACTTATCATAAAAGATTTCCTTCTACCCATTCAATGTGTCACCATAATTAATTTCCATGTCATGCAAAGCATACATATGATCACATGCAACCGTCCTCAATCATACACACATGTAAGGCTTACGCATTTTCTAAATTACTGACACAATATTGGAATTTCCACTTTATTTGATTAGATCAAGTTCACAGCACATGAGCCGCCATTTTTATTCAAAGTTACCAAACTTTTTCAACCATTAACTTCAATTCCATTGGACCGATAAACTATTGTTACATCAAAATCTATTATGAATAATATATTTGTTTCATGCACACGTCAACATCATGCACACATAATTATTCAAGAACCAATAATTCGATTCACATATATAATGATTCGCACATAAACAAGATCAGCAAATAAGAATTATCATACGTAATGATTTACTAAACCAATACACTCGGCCGAATGGGATGATGCCTCATGGGGGGGGGGGTCTATATCCACTGCCGTCGCGAACGAAAGAAGAAATAGGGTTTTGTTTTTGGTTTAGTTTAACTTGTTAATATAGTGGATACATGAAAACTAGCCCTCACATAATTCGGAACAACGTGGAAGTGGGCCGAACCCACTCGAGTTGCGTTTGTGCTCGGGCCTAAGGTGTTAATGTGTTTGGATTACAAACGTGGCCCAAAGGTACTAGTGTACGATTCTAACCGGGTTATTAATGCAGCCCAACGCGTACGGCCAAAAGTTGCTATATTGTTCGATAAATAAAATCATCCAAGTACGTTTAACAGGAAATATGATAGCGCGAAACGTGTAACGCCTTGAAGAGGGATAACAAAATTATACTAAAATAGAGCGTGTAACACATCAAAGAGGAATAATGAGAAGTTAAGATTACAAGGTTAAACGTTACTAACCTTGAATGTCCGGGTTGTCACATCATCCCCAACTTGAAAGAAATTTCGTCCCGAAATTTGACAAGTAAGCACAGAGGAGTGAAGTGATAAATCAAGATTGCTGCAGATTTTCCTCAGGTGCCACATCATCCCCAACTTGAAATGGAATTTCGTCCCGAAATTCACCAGTAGTACCAGAATTAGCTTGATCATCCGGAAATAGTTGAGGATATTTGAGCTTCATCTGATCCTCACGCTCCCACGTGAACTCTGGTCCACGCCTTGAGTTCCAACGAACTCTCACAATCGGAATACGATTATGTTTACGCACCTTGACCTCCCGATCCTTGATCTCTATAGGTTCTTCGACAAACTGCGACTTGTCGTCAATCTTGAGTTCTTGAAACGACACAATCAGTGTTTCATCAGACAAACACTTCTTCAATTGCCGAACCAGGGTGTACCGAGTAGCGAGATTTGTGTGCTTCATCCATCACAAGTTCTCGTAAGTCGCCATAGAGTGGGACCCAAATGCGTCCTGTTACGTAGTAAGCACCGTCTTCCTTCTGTTCTAAGCGTTGCCTTGACCCGCGTAGGGCTTCGGCCCTAACGTTTTCTGGTTTCAGTGCTTCTATCTGAGCAGCTCGTATTTGCGAAGGTAGATTAGAATGGATCGTGAGTTGTAGAGCTCTTACGCGCTTAGGCGCAGTGTCCTTTCGACTGAGGGCGTCAGCCACTACGTTGGCCTTGCCCGGGTGATACCTGATAGAGCACTCATAGTCGTTCAGCAGCTCGACCCATCGTCGTTGCCGCATATTCAGTTCCTTCTGCTTGAATATGTGCTCTAGACTTCTGTGGTCGGTGTAGATTGCGCACTTGGTTCCGTACAGGTAGTGCCGCCATAACTTAAGTGCGAAAACAACAGCTCCCAGCTCCAAATCATGTGTTGTGTAGTTCCTCTCGTGAACTTTGAGTTGTCGTGAGGCGTAGGCTATGACTTTATCTCGTTGCATCAATACACAACCAAGACCTTGAATTGATGCATCACAGTAAACCACAAAATCTTCTGTGCCCTCTGGCAGTGAAAGGATAGGTGCACTACAAAGTCTATCCTTTAGATGCTGAAAAGCTAACTCTTGTGCATTTCCCCAATGATAAACAATGCCTTTCTGCGTTAGCGAGGTGAGAGGCTGCGCGATCTTAGAAAAATCCTTAATGAATCTCCTGTAGTAACCTGCCAATCCCAAGAATTGGCGAATCTCCTTTGGTGTGCGAGGCGCAGGCCAGTTCTTAATAGAGTCCACTTTGGATGGATCAACGTGAATCCCATCCTTGTTCACCACGTGTCCTAGGAAATGGACTTCACGAAGCCAGAAGTCGCACTTCGAGAATTTTGCGTAAAGCTGTTCCTTCCGAAGGAGTTCCAGAATAAGTCGTAGATGCTGTTCGTGCTCCTCTTTGCTCTTAGAATAGATCAGGATGTCGTCGATGAAGACTATGACGAACTTGTCCAGGTACGGCTTGCAAACTCGGTTCATCAAATCCATAAAAACTGCCGGTGCGTTCGTCAGCCCAAACGGCATGACCAAAAACTCATAGTGCCCATATCGAGTCCTAAAGGCTGTCTTAGAGACATCCTCTTCTCGAACTCTCAGCTGGTGATATCCCGATCTCAGATCGATCTTTGAGTAGTAGCTCGACCCCTGCAACTGGTCGAACAAGTCGTCAATGCGCGGTAGAGGGTAACGATTCTTCACAGTCACCTTGTTGAGTTCACGATAGTCGATACACATTCTGAAGGTACCGTCCTTCTTTTTCACAAACAGTACTGGAGCTCCCCAAGGCGATGAACTAGGACGAATAAAACCCTTATCCAAGAGTTCTTGTAGTTGCGTGGAGAGTTCTTCCAACTCTAATGGAGCTAAACGATAAGGTGCACGGGCTACAGGCGCAGCTCCAGGAGCTAGTTCAATCTGAAACTCGACTTGGCGATGGGGCGGAAGACCAGGTAATTCCTCAGGGAATTCCTCAGGATAGTCGCGTACAACGGGAAAATCTTCTAGCTTCTTCTCCTTCTCTGTGGTATCAGTAACTAGAGCCAAAATCGCAGTGTGGCCCTTTCGTAAGCATTTCTGGGCCTTAAGAAGAGAAATGATGTTCTCAACAGCACTCCTCTTGTCGCCACGAATCATGAGTGGTTCACTACCCGAACCAGGAATACGAACGATCTTCTCGTTGCAAATAATTTCTGCTCGGTGTTGGGATAACCAATCCATCCCAATGACAACGTCGAAACTACCCAAGACGATAGGAATAAGGTCAATAGAGAAGGTCTGGTTAGCGAGAATGAGTTGGCAACCTTTGACTACGTGTGAGGCCTCCAAACTTTTACCATTGGCTAGCTCTACAGTGTGCTTGGTGTTCAGGGGTGTGGGAGTACGCTTAAGCATTCTACTAACTTCTAGTGACACATAGCTAGTATCGGCACCCGAATCAAATAAGACTGTAACATAAAAGTCGTCTAGAAGGAACTTACCCGTCACCACGTTGGGATCATTCCTTGCTTCACCTTGACCAATCACGAACACTTGCCCCCTAGCACCATTGTTGTTGTTGTTTCCATTGTTACCATTCCCCTGATTGTTGTTGTTGTTCTGGTTCAGTTGGGGACAATCTTTCTTGAAATGGCCTTCAGCTCCACACTGAAAGCACCCTTTGTTGTTACCCTGCTGCTGTCGCTGGTTCTGCTGAGGTTGCTGACGATTCTGATTGGCGGGATATGCGCTCCTGCAATCCTTTGCAACATGACCAGGCTTGTTGCACCGATGACAGTTGCCCCTGGTGCATGGCCCACTGTGGTGTAGGTTGCAACGATTGCATTTGGGGTGATTCCCCTTGTACCCACCATGACTTTGACCACCAGACGATTGCTGACTAGGGCTCTTGTAGTCGTCAGTCTTTCTCTGCTGAGACTGAGATTGCACAGAAGTTGAACCCTTGCTTGAAGTTCCATCCCATTTCCGTTTGTCCCCACTAGAAGCACCAGAAGTAGTTGCAGCACCTATGCGCTTTGGTAACTTGTTCTGCTCCACCGCCTGATCAGTAAGACGGTGAGCCAACTGAACAACCTGCTGGATAGTAGTCAAGTTTGCTGAAGTCACATGGCTTTGGATCTCTGGCACCAAGCCCTTGAGATAGAGCTCAATTCGCTTATACGGAGGGTCCACCATAGTAGGACACAACAAGGCAAGCTCATGCGATCTCTTAGTATACGCCTCAATCTCTGACCCCGTCATCTTGAGATTGTAGAACTCATCTTCCAGCTTGTGAATGTCG
Source organism: Helianthus annuus (assembly GCF_002127325.2). Lineage (NCBI taxonomy): Eukaryota > Viridiplantae > Streptophyta > Magnoliopsida > Asterales > Asteraceae > Helianthus > Helianthus annuus. The sequence continues at coordinate 76,342,184 of NC_035442.2, read as the reverse complement.
TCACGACTGCAGTATTCCTCCCTGATCATTTCCTTGAAAGTTTCCCATGGGGTGGCGTTGGCAGCAACCAACCCCAACATCTGCACTTGAGCATTCCACCACGTGAGGGCCAAACCCTCGAGAGTACCAGTAGCATACTTCACCCTGCGCGCTTCAGGGCATTCGCACATTTCGAACACAGACTCCAGTTTCTCAAACCAGTGTAGGAGACCTACTGCTCCTTCAGTTCCGCTAAAAGTAGTGGGTCGACAGTCCATAAAGGTCTTAAAAGTGCACACCGGTGCCTGAGCATATTGACCTAAGGTAGGTGAAAGAAAGACAGAGTTTAACACAAAGGTTGGTTCACGAGAGTAGGATCCAAATGATCCTAGACAATTTCGGACTGCAGGATATACCTCCTGCGTTTGCAGCTGCAAGCGCTGCGGCAACTCGTTCGTTGATCAAAGCCGTCAACTGGGCTTGTGTCATGTTAACGCGTCCAGACATGATTCTTCATAATAAGAGTAATACGTGTGAGAGAGGTTCGTGAAAGTACGATAGTAGGACAGAGTAAGCACACACGTGTCCAAACAACAGTAGTTATACTAATCAAGCATACCATGAGCAATGTACTACGTAACTAACAAGTAGGCAATATACGCACATCATATTACCTAGAGTGTCGAGCCTTGCATGCGGAGTGAGGCGTCGTTGTGGACCGTTGAGCACTAAACCGGTTATAGTCTGGTTTTAACAAAAACGTTTCTCCTTTATCAAAACCAAGTTCACTATAACCAATGGCTCTGATACCAATCTGTCACACCCCCAAAATCCCACCTGCGGAGTACTACCGCTTGGAGGCGTGACTGACCAGGATCCAGCCACCAATCATACTGAACAAGCATATAAGTAGTTATAAAAGTTTAACCAATACGATTGGTGTTTCAAAACAAACGAGTTAAGTTGCAAGCGGAAGCATAAGTTTAAAGTTATAACATAAGTTCAAATGGTTTCAAGTTTAACATAGTACGCAGCAATCCGTGCCCCACAACGACCCTCCTCCATGCAAGCTCCAACTGGGTACCTATGGTCCTGCAAAGCATGTAGTAACGAGTCAACAACTAGTTGAGTGAGTTCACGGTTGGGTGTTCGTTTTAGTTATTTCAAAAACAGTTTCCTTTATCTGGCATCCTGCCGTGGGGGTTACCCCATAGTTTAAAAACGTGACAAGTTCATTCCCAGTTACTCCGGCACTCCAGCCGTGGGGGCTACCCCATGTTAGTTATCAGGCATTTCGGCCGTGGGGGCTACCCCATGCGTACACTAGACTCGTTACCATATCGACTGCTGACTGTAGTCATGTTTATGTGCCCTGAAAACATCAATGTCTATCATCATTGACGTACCCCAGATCCATTAGTTCACGCCCGTCCTCTGCGGCACGGTGTGAGGCTTGTCAGACCTAAATAGCGCTATCTAACTAATGACCCGCTCGCCATTGGCCCGGCGATTAGTCGATACAAAAAGGAGGGACTTCGTGATAGAGTTTTAGTCTAGTACGAGTTATCCGTCCATCCGGACGAGGAATCACATTCCTGAACCACTGACGTCCTACCCAAGGAGGACGAGGAATCCGCGTTCCTTAACCCCGTTCCCAACCCAGGGAATCCCATGCTTTGTAGAGGGTGTGAACTCACCTTGGTTTGCTCGGCAGTTAATCACGGAAAGTCAATTAAGTTGCAGGTAATCAATTAGGTCCTATCACAGGTATTATTCGTATCAGATTCAAGCCAAGCAGTGCACGTATGTTCAACACGTATTGTACACAGGTAATAATCATGGCAACACGTTTAACATAAACAGTTCACAGGTAACAGTCATATACAATCCAAAGTCTAAGTGTGAGGCCCTAACAGTTGGGCTCGTAGTAACAGGCCCAACAACACGTCAACGATAACACAGAAGTCCATAAGTCCGGCCCACTAGCTTAGGCCCATAACTAAACAAGTCCAATAAGTGTAGTCTCGAGTCGCAACCGGACTCGCAACCCCGGTCTCGGGTTGTGCTGCTTTTGGTCTCGAGTCGCAACGGGACTCGCAAGCATGGTTTCGAGTCATGCTGTTTGTGTTGATCATGGATGGTTGCGAGTCGCAACCTATGTCGCAACCACGGTCTCGGCTTGTCATGTTTTGGTCTCGAGTCGCAACGGGACTCGTAACCTGTGGTCTCGGTTCATCATGCTGTGGTTGCGAGTCGCAACCGGGTGTTCTTGACTCGCAACCGGTGTCGTAACCTGGAGATTTCGAGTCGCAACCAGGTGTTCCGACTCCCCAATAGTTGCTGATTCTGTGCAGATCGTACTATCCAATAGAATTCATGCAGAAATATGTACCAGCCACTAAATATGTTTTGTTGTCTAATAATTACTCAAAATGGATCAAACAATGCAGATTTCAAATATTCAACACCCCTTCATTGCATATTTAAGTTGTTCTTCACATATTCAAAGCACATTCATATCATATTCAACAAGCCCTTTATATATTCAAGTCATGTTCATCAAGTTCTTCAACATTCATGACATAAATAACCCTTATTTAACAAGATCATGAACCACAATGTAACACACCATAAACTCGGCTTTATACTAAGCCGATTACATGATATGTGTAAACCGATTTCATGAATCATCAAAATCTAGTAGTTTAGACTTCATTTAAACACAAGGTATCATCACCTATCATGCAACTATATCCGAAATCAAGACATGTTAACCGGTTCTTCACAATCATGCCTATAATCACACCTTTTGACAACAATTAACTATTTTCTACTAAACAAACATCTTGATAAGCAACCATCTCATGTAAAAACAACTTAGTAAGCAAACATAATGTCATAATATCACCAATCCAAGCACAAAACACAACAAAGATTACTAACCGGTTGAGAGATGGGAAAGGTGAACTCAAATGTTGATTTCCAAGCTTGAACCGATCTCTTAGTGCTAACCGATTGGATCCGAGAATGGGGGAGTGTGCTTGTGCTCCAAGGGTTTTAGTGAGAGGGAAGTAGGAGAGTGTGTAAGAGTGAGTGTGTATGGTTGCCCAAAAGAATGGCAAGGTTGGCTAGAGGTGTGGTATAAATACTAGTTCCCTCAAGGTGCACCCTAATGGGTTTGCTAGCCGGTTAAGGAGGTCACGGCCCAATGGCCCAAACCGGTCACTAGGTTCTCGGCCCAAGGCCCATTCGGTTACTATACACTCGAGACCTCATGGTCTCGAGTCGGGCCCTTGTCGTCTCGAGTTGGGTTCTCGGCTCCCATATACACATACACATATGCATACAACACCACACATAATCACATAAAGCTTCACATTTATTATTAAGTTAATCAATTAGCTAATCACATAGCGTTCAAGCATGTTACATCACGATACAATGAAAGGTTCTAAGTTTCAGGTTGTCACATCATCCCCAAGTTGAAAGAAATTTCGTCCCGAAATTTGATGGCACTCACTGAGGAAGCTAGTTAGGTTGCATGGTTTTCCTGGTTTTCCTGGGGTGTCACAATGACCCTATAGGATTATTACAAGTGTAATTGAGTTGTTCAAGGCATGATCATCACCATACACATGTTAGGATCTGATTTGGGGACTTGGAGAACACACAAACCAGCCCACAATATCCAAAAACTAAGATTAAAATCAGGTTCAGCGGGCTATTTTGAAGAAAATGGTTTCTGCTGTGCTGGGGCATTTTTACGGACCGTATAGGGTCCTGCCTTACGGATGTAAGGCTGTCGCAGGGGCCAAAGTTTGCTGTTTTGAAAACTTTGTTCCCTGAGTGTGTTTCGTCGCGTTTTGGCACTTCTAACACCCTTCAAGCCCATTTTCAAGCTCCATGTGACAACTCGAGTTTCTGACTTTCACTTTCGCATTAAATGCGCGTTGACTTTGACTGTTTAGTTGTTTGGATTGTGAACTTGTAATTGTACACGTTGTGTTTTAATGAAGCGTACTGTCATTTTGCGTATATGTGATTACTTGCTGAAATGGAAAATAATATTATAACTATTATGAAGAACACTTAGTCTAGATCACTCGAAAATGGCACACAGTTCGAAAGACTCGAAGGACCACGAAAGATGACTTTCAATCCGAAGGATCAACCTTCGAATTAGAGGTTCCCGAAACATATCATTCGGCCAAAGACTTCATCCTTCGAACACGAAACATATCTTTCGACATGTTTCGGCCCAGCCATTCTGATGGGCTTGGCCCATTCCTGTAATATGTTTATATACGTGAATGCATGTAAACAGACGGTTATTTTCTGAAAAACCCTAGTTCCCTTGCGTGTGTGTGTGACGGCATAGCAAACCTATCCTCTGTTCGAAGGATTTCCATTCCGTAATCCAGATTTCCGGTTAGTATGCGATGATTATTATGCTAATAGATGATGCTTCGAGTATGCATAACTTCATGATTTATCGATTGTTTTGCAATATGTTGTTTGTATATTAACCGAATACGTATGCTAATTGAATAGGTATGTTGATCAGATTTAGTTGATAATCGGATGCGTATGTTAACCGGATTGTTTGTATGATGTTAACCTGTTTAATCGATTACGTATGTGATGCATCCGAACGGTTCTGCTAGTATGATTGGTTGTCTATACTTGAGGCTTTGATGTTGTTTTAATAGAATCGCATGATAATGATTTAGGGCCGGTTCGGTGGTGATATTATTGTTCATGTGGTTAAGTTAGGGTTCATGAGACTTAATATGAAACTCCCCGTTTGATTTGATTCTGAGGTAATTGAATACTGAAATTGTGTTGATTGATAATGGTTATGTTTGGAAACAATGTAACAAATTCAGAAAATTTAGGAAACACGTAACTGATTGTAACCGAAAGATATCTGCTGCTCGAACCATAGCTGTGACCGAAGGATGCTTGTCCTTCGAATCATGGCTGTTGACCGAAGGATGACTTTACCGAACCATAGTAGTGTATGCCGAAAGATAATAGTTAGTCGAAACATAGTTGTAACCGAAAGATAGGTTGGTCGAAAGATGACATATGGTTCGAAACATAGCAATTGATCCGAAAGACAACTGTGATAACTTATATACCGAAAGATATGTGGTTATAAGCATACTTTGAATGATTTAATGTGAAGTAATACGTGTTGTTCGGATATGCAAACTGACTGTTATGTGAACATTAAATTGCATGCGAATCATTGTGAACATGAACTGATTTGTTATACATGCATACAATAGGACGTGATTAAATTCTTGTGAGTGCATAACCTAGCATACCGAGCAAACCAAGGTGAGTTCACACAGCCAAGGCATGGGTTCCCAGGGTGGGAATGGGTTGGATGATTACTTGTGCATACTTTGATACTGTAACGAACGACTAAACTGTTGATGCTTACGAACTACTCAACTGCCTTCGCACACACCCTGGTCGGTAAGGACTATGGTCGCGAACGAACTGATAAATTGCCTTCGCACACACCCTGGTCGGTAAAGACTACGGTCGCGAACTAACGAACCTAATCTTCGCACACATGCCTGTGAGGCCGCGATGGAACTGATACGATATGATACTTTATTGAACAAACGCACTATTACCCAAACTAAACTATTAACTGTGAACTCGCTCAACTAGTTTGTTGATTATCTGCTGCATGCCTTGCAGGACCTTAGGTACATATTGGAGCTTGCACACGGAGGAGCTGGTCGTTGTGGGGCTTGGATCTTGATCATCTTATTGAACACTTTTGATATTTGATACTTAATTGCTATGGGTTTTACAATAATACGCTTCCGCTAAACAATGACAACTTACTTATGTTTTGGAAACACCTTTCATATGGAAATGGGTTGGACTATATTGCATTTACTTTTATTTTATACAATGTTCTGTATGATTGGTGGCTTGATCCTGGTCAGTCACGCTCCCAAGCGGTGATACTCCGCAGGTGGATTTTGGGGGTGTGACAGATTGGTATCAGAGCCATTGGTTATAGAGAACTTGGTTTTAATATGGGAAAACGTTTTATTAAAACCAGACTATAACCAGAACAGTGCTCTCAACGATCCACAACGACGCTTCGCTCCACGTGCAAGACTCAACTTCCTAGGTAATAAGGTTTATGTTTATTGCCTACATGCTAGAATTTGCATAGAACTTTGCTCGTAGTATGCTTACATTACCTTGCTCACACCTTGTCATTGCATGAGAATACTTATGTGCTTACACTCTTCTGTCATCGCACTATTTGCGAACCTTTCTCACTATTGTTGCCTTTGATGTGAAGATCAATGGCCGCACGAATTACCATGACTCAAGCCCAGCTAGAGGCTCTCGTTGCTGCGGCAGTTGCAGCCGCCCAAGCAGGTAGTGTACCCTGCAGTATAAACACTAGGATCTTTAGATCCTACATTAATTCTCGTACTTAACTTTGCCCTATTCGTACACAATAGGTCAACCCGCTCAGCAACAACCTGCGTGTACCTTCAAGACTTTCATGGACTGTCGTCCTAGCTCGTTCAGTGGCACGGAGGGGGCAGTCGGACTCCTCCACTGGTTTGAAAAGATCGAGTCGGTTTTCGAAATGTGTGAATGCCCTGAGGCTCGCAGGGTGAAGTTCGCCACTGGCACACTTGAAGGGATTGCGCTCACTTGGTGGAACGCACAAGTGCAGATCTTAGGGTTGGCAGCTGCTAACGCCACACCCTGGAATGAATTCAAAGAACTGATCAAGAGAGAATACTGCACTAGAGAAGACATTCACAAGTTGGAGGATGAGTTGTACAACTTGAAGATGGTGGGTTCAGAGATTGAAGCTTACACCAAGAGGTCGAACGAGTTGGCTGTGCTATGTCCAACCATGGTAGACCCACCATACAAGCGCATTGAGTTGTATCTCAAGGGGCTTGTACCAGAGATTCAGAGCCACGGCTAACCTCAACAACATTCAGGAGATCCAGCGTCTCGCTCATCGCATCACTGATCAGGCAGTGGATCAGAATAAACTGCCAAAGCGTGTCGGCGCTACTGCTACAGCTGTTACTTCAGTCACTCCAACAGCTGCTACTTCTGCCACACCCAGCGAGAATAAAAGAAAGTGGGACGGGGATTCCAGCAGGGGATCAGCGTCTGTTCAATCCCAAACTCAGCAACGTCGCACCAACGATTACCAGAGTCCGAGTCAGCAGTCATCGGGCAGTCAGGGACATAGTGGTTATAAGGGAAATCACCCGTGGTGTAACAGGTGCAACAAACACCACAGTGGAAGATGTCGCAGGAGTCAATGTCAAAGATGCCACAAGATGGGCCATGAGGCCAAAGATTGTAGAAGCGCGCGACCAGTGAATCAGAACCAGCAACTTCCACCGCCAGCTCCACAGAATCAGCAGCAGCAGCCACAGCGTGGAAACCGGGGGTGTTTCCAGTGTGGGGCTGAAGGTCACTACAAACGCGATTGTCCTCAGTTGAACCAGAATCGCAACAACAACAACCAGGGCAACGGGAATAACAACAATAATCAGAACAACGGGGGAAACAACAACAACAACGGCAATGAAGCTCGTGGTCGTGCTTTTGTGTTGGGTCGAGGAGATGCAGTGAATGATCCCAATGTGGTTATGGGTAAGTTTCTTCTCGACGATATTTATGTTACTGTCTTATTTGATTCGGGTGCTGATACAAGTTATATGTCATTGAAAATGAGTAAATTATTAAAACGTACACCAACACCCCTAGACACCAAACACGTCGTAGAACTAGCCAATGGTAAAAGTGTAGAAGCCACACAGGTAGTCAAGGGTTGTAGTATTGTTCTAGCGGGTCAGACTTTCTCGATTGATCTCATACCCATAGTTTTGGGTAGCTTCGACGTCGTCATCGGCATGGATTGGTTATCTCAACATCACGCAGAGATCTTATGCAAGGAAAAAGTTATTCGTATTCCTCGCTCCAGTCAAGAACCTCTCGAAGTACAGGGCGACAAGAGTGGTGCTGTGGTTGGCATCATCTCTTACTTGAAGGCGCAGAAATGTTTACGAAAGGGGCATACTGCCATTCTGGCACTTGTCACTGACGCATCAGCAAAGGAAAAGAAGCTGGAGGATATACCAGTTGTGCGTGATTTTCCTCAAGTGTTTCCTGAAGATTTACCTGGTTTACCTCCTCATCGTCAAGTCGAGTTTCAGATTGAGTTAGCTCCTGGAGCAGCACCAATAGCCCGCGCACCGTATCGTTTAGCTCCAACCGAACTGGAAGAACTGTCGAAGCAGCTGCAAGAGCTCTTGGAAAAGGGCTTTATTCGTCCAAGCTCTTCGCCTTGGGGAGCTCCAGTGTTATTTGTGAAGAAGAAAGACGGTACGTTCAGAATGTGTATAGACTACCGTGAACTCAACAAGGTGACGGTGAAGAACCGTTATCCTCTTCCGCGCATAGATGACCTATTCGACCAGTTGCAAGGGTCGTGTTACTATTCCAAGATCGATTTGAGGTCAGGGTATCATCAGCTGAGAGTCCGGGATGAGGACGTCTCCAAAACTGCTTTCAGAACTCGTTATGGTCACTACGAGTTTCTTGTCATGCCATTCGGGCTTACGAACGCGCCAGCAGTCTTCATGGATCTTATGAACAGGGTGTGCAAACCCTATCTCGACAAGTTTGTTATCGTCTTCATCGACGACATTTTGATCTACTCCAAGAGTCAGGAGGAGCACGAGCAGCACTTACGCCTTATCTTGGAACTTCTTCGAAAGGAGCAACTGTATGCAAAGTTTTCAAAATGCGACTTCTGGCTTCGTGAAGTCCACTTCTTAGGCCATGTGGTGAACAAGGATGGGATTCATGTTGATCCATCCAAGGTTGATTCGATCAGAAACTGGTCAGCACCACGTACACCGACAGAAATACGCCAATTCTTGGGTTTGGCAGGTTACTACAGGCGATTTATTAAAGACTTCTCCAAGATCGCACAACCACTCACTACGCTTACACAGAAAGGTGTCGTTTACAGATGGGGTAATACACAGGAGACCGCTTTTCAGTACTTAAAGGATAGGCTTTGCAGCGCGCCTATTCTCTCACTGCCTGAGGGCACGGATGACTTCGTGGTTTATTGTGACGCATCGATACAAGGGCTTGGTTGTGTATTGATGCAAAGGGATAAAGTTATCGCATACGCCTCTCGGCAACTCAAGGTTCATGAACGGAACTACACGACGCACGATTTAGAGCTGGGAGCTGTTGTTTTCGCGCTTAAGATATGGCGACACTATCTGTACGGTACCAGGTGCACGATTTACACCGATCACAGGAGTCTCGAGCATATCCTTAAGCAAAAGGACTTGAATATGCGTCAACGAAGATGGGTTGAACTTCTGAACGACTACGAATGCGCCATCAAGTATCATCCAGGCAAGGCCAATGTTGTGGCTGATGCCCTCAGTCGGAAAGACACTCTACCTAAGCGCGTGCGAGCGCTACAGCTTACCATTCTGTCCAGTCTTCCTGCACAGATACGAGCTGCTCAGATAGAAGCACTAAAACCCGAAAACGTCAAGGCTGAAGCCTTGCGCGGTTCAAGGCAACAAATGGAACAAAAGGAAGACGGCGCCTACTATGTGACGGGGCGTATTTGGGTCCCGCTTTATGGCGGTTTACGCGAACTTGTGATGGATGAAGCGCACAAGTCTCGCTACTCGGTACATCCAGGGTCGGATAAGATGTACCACGATATCAGAACAACTTACTGGTGGCCAAACATGAAAGCTCTTATCGCAACTTACGTCGGCAAGTGTTTAACTTGTGCAAGGGTTAAAATCGAGTACCAGAAACCATCAGGCCTACTTCAGCAACCAGAAATACCACAATGGAAATGGGAGCAAATTTCCATGGATTTTGTTACTGGCCTACCTAGATCCCAGCGTGGGAATGACACTATCTGGGTGGTCGTTGATCGGCTCACAAAGTCTGCTCACTTCTTGGCTATCAAAGAAAAGGATAAGTTTTCTACCCTAGCAGACATCTACATGAAAGAAGTTGTTTCGAGGCACGGAGTGCCCATCTCTATTATTTCAGATCGCGATGCACGATTCACGTCAGAACTTTGGCAAGCGATGCACAAATCTTTTGGCTCACGATTAGACATGAGCACAGCATATCATCCTCAGACGGATGGGCAGTCTGAGCGAACTATCCAAACTCTAGAAGACATGCTTCGAGCGTGTGTCATAGACTTCGGCAACGGCTGGGAAAAACACCTCCCTTTGGTGGAGTTCTCGTACAATAACAGTTACCATACCAGCATTCAAGCCGCTCCATTTGAGGCATTGTACGGACGTAAATGCCGGTCACCTCTCTGTTGGGCAGAGGTGGGGGATAGTCAAATTACGGGTCCAGATATTGTTGTGGACGCCACAGAAAAGATAGCACAGATACGACAACGCATGGCGGCAGCACGCGACCGTCAGAAAGCCTACGCGGACAAGCGTAGAAAGCCATTGGAATTTGCGGTCGGGGACCGGGTTTTATTGAAAGTTTCACCCTGGAAGGGTGTGGTACGTTTTGGCAAACGGGGCAAACTGAATCCGCGGTACGTCGGACCATTCGAAATTTCAGAAAAGATTGGCAAGGTAGCCTACAAGTTGAACCTACCAGCTGAACTCGGTGCAGTTCACAATGTATTCCACGTGTCGAATCTGAAGAAATGCCTATCAGATGAAAACCTCATCATTCCTTTTAAGGAACTCACTATCGACGAGCGGTTGCAGTTCGTCGAGGAACCAGTTGAAATCACGGACCGGGATGTTAAGGTCCTCAAACACAAGAGAATCCCTCTTGTTCGAGTTCGTTGGAACTCCCAGCGTGGTCCAGAGTATACCTGGGAACGCGAAGATCAGATGAAAGAAAAGTACCCCCAGCTATTCGAAACCAATGCATCCACTTCTGAGGCTGAAGCTACTACTACTGAATTTCGGGACGAAATTCCAAATCAACGGGGGGATGATGTGACACCCCAGGAAAACCAGTGAACGATGTAACTTACCTAGCTTCCTCAGTGAGTGCGTACCAAATTTCGGGACGAAATTTCTTTTAAGTTGGGGATAATGTGACAACTCGAGTTTCTGACTTTCACTTTCGCATTAAATGCGCGTTGACTTTGACTGTTTAGTTGTTTGGATTGTGAACTTGTAATTGTACACGTTGTGTTTTAATGAAGCGTACTGTCATTTTGCGTATATGTGATTACTTGCTGAAATGGAAAATAATATTATAACTATTATGAAGAACACTTAGTCTAGATCACTCGAAAATGGCACACAGTTCGAAAGACTCGAAGGACCACGAAAGATGACTTTCAATCCGAAGGATCAACCTTCGAATTAGAGGTTCCCGAAACATATCATTCGGCCAAAGACTTCATCCTTCGAACACGAAACATATCTTTCGACATGTTTCGGCCCAGCCATTCTGATGGGCTTGGCCCATTCCTGTAATATGTTTATATACGTGAATGCATGTAAACAGACGGTTATTTTCTGAAAAACCCTAGTTCCCTTGCGTGTGTGTGTGACGGCATAGCAAACCTATCCTCTGTTCGAAGGATTTCCATTCCGTAATCCAGATTTCCGGTTAGTATGCGATGATTATTATGCTAATAGATGATGCTTCGAGTATGCATAACTTCATGATTTATCGATTGTTTTGCAATATGTTGTTTGTATATTAACCGAATACGTATGCTAATTGAATAGGTATGTTGATCAGATTTAGTTGATAATCGGATGCGTATGTTAACCGGATTGTTTGTATGATGTTAACCTGTTTAATCGATTACGTATGTGATGCATCCGAACGGTTCTGCTAGTATGATTGGTTGTCTATACTTGAGGCTTTGATGTTGTTTTAATAGAATCGCATGATAATGATTTAGGGCCGGTTCGGTGGTGATATTATTGTTCATGTGGTTAAGTTAGGGTTCATGAGACTTAATATGAAACTCCCCGTTTGATTTGATTCTGAGGTAATTGAATACTGAAATTGTGTTGATTGATAATGGTTATGTTTGGAAACAATGTAACAAATTCAGAAAATTTAGGAAACACGTAACTGATTGTAACCGAAAGATATCTGCTGCTCGAACCATAGCTGTGACCGAAGGATGCTTGTCCTTCGAATCATGGCTGTTGACCGAAGGATGACTTTACCGAACCATAGTAGTGTATGCCGAAAGATAATAGTTAGTCGAAACATAGTTGTAACCGAAAGATAGGTTGGTCGAAAGATGACATATGGTTCGAAACATAGCAATTGATCCGAAAGACAACTGTGATAACTTATATACCGAAAGATATGTGGTTATAAGCATACTTTGAATGATTTAATGTGAAGTAATACGTGTTGTTCGGATATGCAAACTGACTGTTATGTGAACATTAAATTGCATGCGAATCATTGTGAACATGAACTGATTTGTTATACATGCATACAATAGGACGTGATTAAATTCTTGTGAGTGCATAACCTAGCATACCGAGCAAACCAAGGTGAGTTCACACAGCCAAGGCATGGGTTCCCAGGGTGGGAATGGGTTGGATGATTACTTGTGCATACTTTGATACTGTAACGAACGACTAAACTGTTGATGCTTACGAACTACTCAACTGCCTTCGCACACACCCTGGTCGGTAAGGACTATGGTCGCGAACGAACTGATAAATTGCCTTCGCACACACCCTGGTCGGTAAAGACTACGGTCGCGAACTAACGAACCTAATCTTCGCACACATGCCTGTGAGGCCGCGATGGAACTGATACGATATGATACTTTATTGAACAAACGCACTATTACCCAAACTAAACTATTAACTGTGAACTCGCTCAACTAGTTTGTTGATTATCTGCTGCATGCCTTGCAGGACCTTAGGTACATATTGGAGCTTGCACACGGAGGAGCTGGTCGTTGTGGGGCTTGGATCTTGATCATCTTATTGAACACTTTTGATATTTGATACTTAATTGCTATGGGTTTTACAATAATACGCTTCCGCTAAACAATGACAACTTACTTATGTTTTGGAAACACCTTTCATATGGAAATGGGTTGGACTATATTGCATTTACTTTTATTTTATACAATGTTCTGTATGATTGGTGGCTTGATCCTGGTCAGTCACGCTCCCAAGCGGTGATACTCCGCAGGTGGATTTTGGGGGTGTGACACTCCATGTTGAAGTTAAAGTATATTTAACTTGAATTATGCAAGAAAATGTCACGGACGTCAGTTTTGTTTGGCTGTACGGTTGCGTTTTTCGGTTAATTACGACGGAAATCGTAACGAACGTGAAAACGACCCAAATTGCGAAACGAAGGACATTTTTTATTCCTATAACTAAAATACAATATTTTAATGATTACAAAATTTTTGGATGTCCAGATATGGTCAGAATGTAAGATATGCACGTATATGCATACTTTCGCAGTTTTGACGCTTTTAATCCCTGTGATCAAATAAGCGTATTTTCGCATACCGAACCCCTCAAAACTTATTTCTAAGCTATGTAAAGGGTATTTGGGGTATGTTTAGCTTATGATCTTGTTCCTGAGTGTACGTTGTTATACAATGTCACGCCCCCAAAATACCACCCATAGAAAACCCTGCTAGGCGTGTGACAAACCAATAACGAGCCACTAATCATGTTGAACCAATCACAAGTTTTAAAATGAAATTGCCAATTAATAATGAAAAGTAACATCAATAAGTTTAAATGAAAACCAACATGTTCACTCTTTCAAAACCAATATATTCTATTAATAATTCCATCACATGTATCCGTCCAGATCGACCCATGACCACTCCAGCTACACCAGACAGCAAGTTCCAATCTAAGACATCTAACGACCTGCGAGCATGCAACAAGTGTATCAGACAACGCTGATGAGTTCATAGTTTTACGAAAACGTTGGTTACCAAGTGTTTAGTTAATCCATTGAATTTAAGGTTGATAATATCCCGAATACAAGACGGCTCATGATTTACATTGCCCTTTCTCCAATGCTTCTATCAAAGCATTGGTCATGACTAGGTCATTAGTTCACACCCGTCCTCTCAGGTACGGGGTGAGGGTGCCAAACCTAAGTAGCGCTACTAAATAATACCTTGTTACCTCTCAGGTAACCAAACAACACGAAGGGACTTTAATGGTGATAGGATGAGTATATTATCCAACATTCCGGATTTACCCAAAAGACATATTCCTCTCAGGAATACCCATGATTTACCCAAAACCAATCCCTCTCAGGGATACCCAAAGACTGTCCCAACCACCAGGACGCATGCTCAAGAGAGATGAACTCACCTTTGATTTGCTCGGTAAGATTAGTTACTTGTTTAACAAAATTTGATCAACCAAGCCCTAAGATGATTACACACATCAATCAGTTTCATACGCAATTAGGACATGTATCCTTACACATACCACACTTGTAGCACACACACATAGATTGCCCATAACGTTATACCAGTCACAATGGTAACTCATGCAACACTCCAGTCCATATTCATACACATAGTAGGTAGTTGGTTCACGTATACATTCACCTTACAAAATCATACTTCAGAAAGCACGTAGCAATTAACATCCCGTTTAATTCCATTTTGGTCACACACCCGATGATGCGACCCATACACTAACAATTCGTGTTGGACTAGACTAGTGTGGCCCAATAGCGAAACGACCCCAAGGCCACACAAGACCTGCCCAACTGTTGTGCGGCCCATTATCCCTTGCCTTATTTTACGACATGTGGTTATGCTAAAATTCATAAACATCAATCATAAATCTAATCCTAAATCGCATAACCAATTACTGATCATATCCAAATTACTCTATATCTTAACATCGTAGGCACTCAGTGATCTTGGTTCATAGATTAACTTATCATAAAAGATTTCCTTCTACCCATTCAATGTGTCACCATAATTAATTTCCATGTCATGCAAAGCATACATATGATCACATGCAACCGTCCTCAATCATACACACATGTAAGGCTTACACATTTTCTAAATTACTGACACAATATTGGAATTTCCACTTTATTTGATTAGATCAAGTTCACAGCACATGAGCCGCCATTTTTATTCAAAGTTACCAAACTTTTTCAACCATTAACTTCAATTCCATTGGACTGATAAACTATTGTTACATCAAAATCTATTATGAATAATATATTTGTTTCATGCACACGTCAACATCATGCACACATAATTATTCAAGAACCAATAATTCGATTCACATATATAATGATTCG
Source organism: Helianthus annuus (assembly GCF_002127325.2). Classification (NCBI taxonomy): domain Eukaryota; kingdom Viridiplantae; phylum Streptophyta; class Magnoliopsida; order Asterales; family Asteraceae; genus Helianthus; species Helianthus annuus. Next base: position 76,326,851 of record NC_035442.2, on the reverse strand, counting down.
CACATAAACAAGATCAGCAAATAAGAATTATCATACGTAATGATTTACTAAACCAATACACTCGGCCGAATGGGATGATGCCTCATGGGGGGGGGTCTATATCCACTGCCGTCGTGAACGAAAGAAGAAATAGGGTTTTGTTTTTGGTTTAGTTTAACTTGTTAATATAGTGGATACATGAAAACTAGCCCTCACATAATTCGGAACAACGTGGAAGTGGGCCGAACCCACTCGAGTTGCGTTTGTGCTCGGGCCTAAGGTGTTAATGTGTTTGGATTACAAACGTGGCCCAATGGTACTAGTGTACGATTCTAACCGGGTTATTAATGCAGCCCAACGCGTACGGCCAAAAGTTGCTATATTGTTCGATAAATAAAATCATCCAAGTACGTTTAACAGGAAATATGATAGCGTGAAACGTGTAACGCCTTGAAGAGGGATAACAAAATTATACTAAAATAGAGCGTGTAACACATCAAAGAGGAATAATGAGAAGTTAAGATTACAAGGTTAAACGTTACTAACCTTGAATGTCCGGGTTGTCACATCATCCCCAACTTGAAAGAAATTTCGTCCCGAAATTTGACAAGTAAGCACAGAGGAGTGAAGTGATAAATCAAGATTGTTGCAGATTTTCCTCAGGTGCCACATCATCCCCAACTTGAAATGGAATTTCGTCCCGAAATTCACCAGTAGTACCAGAATTAGCTTGATCATCCGGAAATAGTTGAGGATATTTGAGCTTCATCTGATCCTCACGCTCCCACGTGAACTCTGGTCCACGCCTTGAGTTCCAACGAACTCTCACAATCGGAATACGATTATGTTTACGCACCTTGACCTCCCGATCCTTGATCTCTATAGGTTCTTCGACAAACTGCGACTTGTCGTCAATCTTGAGTTCTTGAAACGACACAATCAGTGTTTCATCAGACAAACACTTCTTCAATTGCGAAACATGGAAGACATCGTGAACATTACCCAACTCAGCAGGTAACTCCAGCTTGTAAGCCACTTTACCGATCCGCTGCAGGATTTTAAATGGCCCAACGTAACGCGGATTAAGCTTACTACGCTTCCCAAAGCGCACAGCACCCTTCCACGGCGAAACTTTCAACATAACATGATCTCATACAGCGAATTCCAACGGTTTCCTACGCTTGTCAGCATAGCTTTTCTGACGGTCATGAGCTGCCGCCAAACGGTTTCTGATCTGGACAATCTTTTCTGAGGTTTCCAACACAAGTTCAGGGCCTGTGACCTGGCTGTCACCCACCTCAGCCCAATAGAGAGGTGAACGACATTTTCGTCCGTACAATGCTTCGAATGGAGCTGCCTGGATACTGGTATGGTAGCTATTGTTATAAGAAAACTCTATCATACGCAAGTGTTTCTCCCAACCCTTGCCAAAATCAATCACATATGCTCGCATCATGTCTTCAAGAGTTTGGATGGTTCGTTCACTTTGACCGTCCGTCTGTGGGTGATAAGCAGTGCTCATGTCAAGATGTGAGCCGAAGGATTTATGCATAGACTGCCACAAATCTGAGATAAAACGCGGATCACGGTCAGAGATAATAGAGGTTGGCACCCCGTGCCTAGAAACTACCTCCTTCAGATAAACAGCAGCAAGTTGAGAAAACTTATCCGTTTCCATGATCGCGAGGAAGTGCACAGATTTCGTGAGGCGGTCAACGATCACCCAGATGGTATCGTTTCTGTTTTGAGTTCTTGGCAAGCTAGTGATGAAATCCATAGCATTCTGCTCCCATTTCCACGTGGGTATCTCTGGTTATTGAAGCAGGCCCGAGGGTTTCTGATACTCCACCTTGACTTTCGCACAAGTCAGACATTTACTCACGTATGTCACGATGTCAGCTTTCATCTTTGGCCACCAATACAAAACTTTGAGGTCCTGATACATCTTATCTGAACCTGGATGAACAGAGTATCGAGACTTGTGCGCTTCGTCCATCACAAGACCTCTAATGTTACCAAACAACGGGATCCATATCCGTTCCATGCAGTAGAGAATACCATCAGATCTCTTTATAAGTCGTTTTTCCATGCCCGCAAGTATTCAGCTTCATAGTTTTCTTCCTTCAAGGCTTCTGTCTGAGCCGAACAGATCTGATCAGGAAGGTTTGAGTGAACAGTGAGCTGCAAGGCTCGCACACGCTTAGGTTTCGTCTCCTTTGGGCTAAGGGCATCAGTTACAACATTAGCTTTACCTGGGTAATATTTGATGGCACAATCGTAATCGTTCAATAGTTCTACCCAGCGACGCTATCGCATATTCAATTCCTTCTGGTCGAAAATATGCTGAAGGCTCCTGTGATCGGTGTAGATAATGCATTTGGTACCGTACAGGTAATGCCTCCAGATTTTCAACGCGAAAACCACGGCCCCCAACTCCAAGTCGTGAGTCGTGTAATTCCTCTCATGAACCTTCAACTGTCGAGAAGCATAAGCTATCACATTGTTGCGTTGCATCAGCACGCAACCAAGACCCTGAATGGAAGCATCACAATAAACCACAAAATCCTCGGTGCCTTCAGGTAGAGACAAGATTGGTGCACTGCAGAGTTTCTGTTTCAAAAGTTGGAAAGCATCCTCCAGCTTTGTTCCCCAAGAATATACTACGCCTTTCTGTGTCAACGAGGTAAGAGGTTGAGTGATCTTCGAGAAATCCTTGATAAATCTTCGATAATACCCAGTGAGTCCAAGAAATTGTCGCACCTCCGAAGGGTTCTTCGGTGCCGCCCAATTTCTGACAGCATCAACCTTGGCAGGGTCCACGTGTATCCCTAATTCGTTCACAATATGGCCTAGGAAGTGTACCTCTCGAATCCAGAAGTCACACTTGGAAAACTTCGCGTAGAGTTGTTCCTTCCTCAGGAGTTCCAAAATAAGACGCAAGTGTCGCTCGTGATCTTCTTTGCTCTTAGAGTAGATCAAGATGTCGTCAATAAACACAATAACGAAGTCATCAAGATACGGCTTGTATACACGATTCATAAGGTCCATGAAGACTGCTGGTGCGTTTGTCAACCCGAACGGCATAACTAAAAACTCATAGTGCCCATACCGCGTTCGAAAAGCCGTTTTAGGAACATCCTCCTCTCGGACTCTCATCTGATGATAGCCCGATCTTAAGTCGATCTTCGAATAAAAACTTGACCCCTGCAACTGGTCAAACAAGTCGTCGATGCGTGGCAAAGGGTAGCGGTTCTTGACAGTCACCTTGTTAAGTTCTCTATAATCAATACACATACGGAAAGATCCGTCCTTCTTCTTTACAAACAAAACTAGGGCTCCCCAAGGCGAAGAACTGGGTCGGATAAAACCTCTATCCAACAGTTCTTGAAGTTGGTTAGACAACTCTTGTAACTCTCCTGGTGCAAGATGATAAGGAGCACGAGCAATCGGAGCTGCTCCAAGCATGAGGTCAATCTGAAATTCCACCTGATGATGTGGAGGTAAACCGGGTAACTCTTCAGGAAACATGTCAGGAAACTCACGAACAACTGGAAGGTCCTCGATCTTCCTTTCTTCGGGTTGCGAATTGGTAACAAGAGCTAGAATAGTAGGGTAGCCCTTTCAAAGACACTTCTGGGCTTTCATAGCTGAGATGATGCCGACCATGGCACCACTACGATGACCCTGAACCGACAAAGATTCCCCACTAGGAAGAGGGATACGCACGATTTTCTCTTTACAGAGAATTTCCGCTTAATGCTTGGACAAACAGTCCATGCCGATGACCACATCAAAACTTCCAAGAGTGACGGGGAGTAGATCAACGTCGAACACTTGACCCATAAGATCAAGTTTACAACCAAACAGAACATGAGAAGCTTCAATCGACTTACCATCTGCTAATTCTACTACATCCTTATTTACAGGAGGTGTGGGAGTCAACCCTAACTGACGACTGAACCCCAAAGACACGTAACTCCAATCAGCACCAGAGTTGAATAATACAGAAGCAAAAAGATCGTTCACAGAAAACGTATCGGTCACAACATTGCCATCATTACGAGCTTCCCCAGCGCCAATAGTGAAAACTCTTCCACGTGCCCCGTTCCCACCATTGTTCCCATTGTTGTTATTCCCAGTATTGTTGTTGTTGCCGACATTCTGATTAAGCTGAGGGCAATCTCGCTTAAAATAACCCTCATCACCACACTGAAAGCACCCCTTTCAATTTCCCTGATTCTGTTGAGGCTGCTGCCTCTCTTGTTGTTGTGGCTGCTGCTGCGGCTGCTAAGGAAGCCAGACCCTACAATCTTTAGCCATATGCCCCACCTTGTTGCACCTGTCACATACCCGGGTGCACGGCCCGCGATGGTGGAACATACACTTATTACACTTTGGTAGCTTTCCCGCGTAGGTACCCTGATTTGAATTGTTACTCTGATTCTGATTCATAGAAGACGACTGGCTAAAACTGGGGTTGATACTGTTGTCTGCTCTTTTCTGAGATTGACTGGCACTGGTTGCTTTGTCAGCATCATTCCATTTTCGCTTGTTATCACTAGCAGGTGTGGTAGCTGTAGCAGCAGTGGTAGTGGCAGATTTACGAGGCGGCAATGAGCCACGCTCCACCTCTTGATCAGTAATCTTATGTGCCAAACGGATGATCTGGGGTAGATTGTTATGGTTCGCAGCAGTGACATACCCCTTTACAGCTGGTGCTAGGCCCTTGAGATACAACTCAATTCGTCGATGTGGTGGTCGAGACAGGTTAGTGCACAAAATTGCTAGTTCTTGAGATCGTTTCGAGTAAGCCTCGATCTCGGATCCTTCCATCTTCAAATTGTAGAACTCGTTCTCGAGCTTCTGAATCTCGTCACAAGGACAATACTCTTCCTGCATCAACTCCTTAAAATCATCCCAAGTCATTGCATTAGCCATCTCGATGCCCAACATCTGCACCTGAACATTGCACCAAGTTAAGGCACCATCCTCCAATGTGCCTGTAGCATACTTCACGCGGTCCCCCACAGGACAGTTACACATCGCGAACACTGACTCAGCTTTCTCGAACCATCGAAGTAGCCCCACAGCCTCTTCAGTCCCACTGAAGGTCTGTGGCTTACAATCCATAAATGTCTTAAACGTGCAAGCAGGTGGGTGGTTTTGAATCTGGTTCGCTGGCTGACCTAATGGACGAAAGGAAATACAACACAAGAGTAAGAGTTGTGTACGCGACACAAGAATAAAGAAAATTTGGCACATATCGTACCAGCTTGGTAGGCTGCTAATGCCTCAGCCACACAGGTGTTAATCAAATTTGTCAGCTCAGCCTGGGTCATCGCAATGTGACCACGTCCATGACCTCGTCCATTCATGATTCTATATAAGGAGAGGGAACAAATTTAGGAGTCGAGATAAAGTAAGAGTCAAGTCTCACGTTAACATCTAAAAACTACCAAGTTTACACCAAACAATAGGGTAGAACCCTTCTCACACTCGTTAAGCCTCACTGGGACTCACATGCACCTCACGTCATTATTATGTGTGCACCCATAATAATAAGGCAATTTGCATGTTTATCTCAGTGCCTCTTAACTTGCGCTAAAATTTTTCCCCCACATTCAAATAGTAAAACGAAGGTATTAATAATCACAAGAGTCGAAGGGTAGTGCCACACTATCTAGCTCCACTACGACATGCAGTACAAGTAGTCACATCAAGGTATCAGATATGTTGTTTCAAGTAAGTCGTGTGTGTGTAACTACTAAGCAAGTGATGCATAAAGTAAACAAAAGACGAACCTTGTAATCTGGAGCTGAGTGTCATGGTCGATTTTCGAAGTTGTTCGGTTATAGTCTGGTTAAAAAAAAAAACGTTTTAAAAACCTAGTTCACTATAACCAGTGGCTCTGATACCAAACTATCACACCCCCAAAATACCACCCATGGAAAACCCTGCAAGGCGTGTGACAAACCAATAACGAGCCACTAATCATGTTGAACCAATCACAAGTTTAAAATGAAATTGCCAATTAATAATGAAAAGTACCATTAATAAGTTTAAATGAAAACCAACATGTTCAGCGGAAGCAAAATAGAAAACCATAGTTAAACTGTTTCAAAACCAATATATTGTATCAATAATTCCATCACATGTATCCGTCCAGATCGACCCATGACCACTCCAGCTACACCAGACAACAAGTTCCAATCCAAGACATCTAACGACCTGCGAGCATGCAACAAGTGTATCAGACAACGATGGTGAGTTCATAGTTTTACGAAAACGTTGGTTACCAAGTGTTTAGTTAATCCATTGAATTTAATGTTGATAATATCCCGAATGCAAGACGGCTCCTGATTTACATTGCCCTTTCTCCAATGCTCCTATCAAAGCATTGGTCATGACTAGGTCATTAGTTCACACCCGTCCTCTCAGGTACGGGGTAAGGGTGCCAAACCTAAGTAGCGCTACTAACTAATATCTTGTTACCTTTCAGGTAACCAAACAACACGGAGGGACTTTAATGGTGATAGGATGAGTATATTATCCAACATTCCAGATTTACCCAAAAGACATATTCCTCTCAGGAATACCCATGATTTACCCAAAACCAATCCATCTCAGGGATACCCAAAGACTGTCTCAACCACCGGGACGCATGTGTCACACCCCGACCACATAAAACATCAAATCGTGGCGGAAACGTCTTGGAGTGTTGTAACAGAATTGTTGTTCCACAACCATGGTAATTAAAATTACATTTTATTCATAAACCAAAGGTGGAATATATTGTCTTAAAACAAGAACCAAAGAGTACATCATATAATTTAAACTAGTTCTATCTTCATTTTAAGTCTCTAAGGCACGGGTCCGCCTTAGTGCCACGATCATCCTAAGCAACAGCTCCTGAAAACACATGTGAAAATAGGTACATCAGCATAAAAATGCCTCTGAGATACATATGTTTGATGAAAATGGGATTCATGACTTAGTTTTAAAGAAATGTTTAATGAAAATTTGTCATGAACCTTGTTAAGTGTTTTCTTTTATAAATCATATGAAAAAGCGATAAGAAATCAGATTTTATAAAAGAAGAGTGTATGGTTAATAAAATAACCAAGTAAAATGAGTTTGTATAAAACAAACTGTTTTGTAAAACAATGTCTTGTGAAAATATGTTATTTGTGTAAAATGTTATAAGTCTAAATTGAGATGATTCAAATAATGCTACGATATGTATATCACACAAGCACTTATATATAGGAAGTACCAGTGGCGTATCCACCATGCTTGTATTATATTACACATTTTTCATTACTTAAATCACTTAAACAAACCATCAATGTATAACGTTCATGTTTAAACCAATTGTCAAAAGTTCTTGTATAAACCATGTCAAATGATGCAAGTCAAAGTGTAGTCATGTAATGTGTAACAAATGTTATGTATGGTAAGTAAAGTGTAATCACTTAAACCAAATGTAAAAATGTACAAAACAAAGTATTTTGAATATATCAAAAAGTTGTGTTTTGCAAAATAAATGCATGTTTTACTGATACAAACACTTATGCGGTAAGTTAAATGCATACATTCAAGCCTTGAGACAGAAGGATAACCTTAGAGTAAAGGTTATCAATAAAATGTTTTCGGATTCAGTCATTCCTTACATCCAAACAAACCCAGGATGTCAGGAACGGGATTTGTCAAGTCCTATGGTACCATTACTTACTACCGAGCGGCGTAGCTAATGTTAATGAACGTATTTAAGTCCCGTTTGTACAAACCAAATGTCATACCAAATGTAAACATGTTATATGAAAACAATGTACTAAGTATGCTAAGTTAACATACAAAGCAGAAAAGTCATGTAAATCAATGTGCTAGCATGCTCAGTCAACATACAAAGCAGAAAAGTCATGTAAATCAATGTGCTTGCATGCTCAGTTAACACACATAGCAGAAAAGTAATGTAAATCAATGTACTAAGTATGCTAAGTTAACATACAAAGCAAAGAAGATGTAATGTAAAACAATGTGCTAGCATGCTAAGTAAACATACATAGCAAAACATAATGAAATCATGTACTACAAGTGTACTAATGAACAAAGCAAGTATATGATGAGTAAACATGAAACCACAAAAGTAACAAGTAGGCACATGTGTTTCACCCCAAGATGTTTGAAAAACAGTAAAAGAGGGGTCTATGTACTCACTTGAGATTGCTCAATAGACTTTAGATATCCACCAAGCAAAGCTAGAAGATCACGGATTCAAACGGCACCTAATATAGGTAACTACGTTAATAAACGGACCTATTCGAAGGATCGTGTAGTACGAGGGTTCGTAAACCAAATGAGTGTGGGAACTCATGCAATATGGTTTAACCAAGCCTACATACTAAAACAAAACTTATCCTAAGTGCTTTTGACCCGTTACGACTCGTTTAGGTAGCTTATGCTACTTTAACGCGTCGTTCGCGTAAAACGCATTCGGACCGCCTAACTAGTCCTATGACAAGTAAAATATGCCTTAACATGTTTAATATTGTTGCCAAATCAGTTTAGGTGTCAAAAATTACGTTACATATGCTTAAAATGAATTTTGGCGCAAAAAGGGTATTTTGGTAATTCTCCTAAGGCATATAAATTACGCATCATACAACTACTTAAACGATGTGACCATAAAGTATAACCTTAGTAGGTTATTCCCTGTACAACTATGCTCACCTAAAGTGTTTGATCGGGTCCTAATGATCGACCAAATGGGTCGGGTTCGAAAGCATAAGCGATTGATTAGATCGCTTACCTTTACGACCTTAGACAAGCACGAATCTAAAAGTGACGAGCTAAACATGTCAAAACATGTTTAACGAGGTTTGAAAATAGGTTTGGTATCAAGACAAAGGGTCTTGATACCCAAAAGTAGTTTGGTTACAAAATACGCTTGAATACGCATTTTGGCCGAAACTACGACTCGTCACTGAGCCTAGATAACGTGGTAATCAGTAGGTATAGTCACTAGGGACTATAACCATCGTGATTACGCTCACGTTATGAAGTTCAAACGAACTTCGCGTTGACCATAAACTGGTCAATGCAGAAAGTCAAACGCAGTTTGACTTTAACGCTAAAAACGAATAAAAAGAACGAAGGAATACTTACAAAGGGTCCCCGCAAGATTTGATCCGATCCGATTTACTCTCAGGTATGAAGCATAAACTTCAACTTAGAGAGCAGAAATCAGATTCAAATGTGGGTTTTGCACAAAGACATGGGGGGTATTTATAGATATGGCACAACTGTTAAGATCGTTCGTCGAGAAACGTGCTTCGATCTAGGCCGTACACATGGGCCCCTTGTTTTTGCAAAACCATGGGCACCCCTAGTTTTAGTCCATGTTAAAAACCATGTGCAAAGGTGCAAAACAACTGGAACAGCCAGAAAATCAAATCTGGCAGATCTGGGAGATCCTCGTGGGCCGCGTAAGGATCATACAAAGGCTACGCGGGCCGCCTCAGGGTGCAGTTCAGCAAACAGTTTCCAGAATGGTAGTTTCAGTCCCTGTTGTGTTATAAGCTCCATTCCGACATGTTTAAGGCCCGTTAAGCCAACCTTAAGGCCCTAAAATGATGCCTAAACATTTTGGACATGAAACATGCTCAAAAATATGCCGGATGTCGGTTCGTTTGGTCGTACGATCGCGATATTCGCTTAATTACGACGAAATGCGCACAAGCGCGAAAAACGATCCAAATTGCGCGACGAGTGGATTTTTCTCATGCCAAACACTAAAATAAAATATTTTAATGCTTACATAAATTTTTGGATGTCCGGATGTATTCAGAACGTAAGTTACGCGCGAAAATGCAAACTTATGCATTTTTGACGCTTATAGTCCCTGAATGAGCATAAAGTTTATTTTAGCACACCGAACCCCTCAAAGCCTATTTCTAAGCTATGTAAAGGATATTTAGGGTGTGTTTAACTTATGGTCATATTCCGGAATGTTCGTTACAGTTCAGATTGGCATACTTTCGCAGTTTGTTAAATTTAGTCCCTGTAAGCGAATTAACTTGATTTTGCCATACCAAAGCCTTCAAAACTTATTTCTAAGTTATGTAAAGGTTATTTAAGGTATGTTAAGCATGTGTTGATGTTCCAGAGTATTTGTCGCCTTAAACTGATTACGTTTACGCATCGGTTTGCGTATAATCCTCCAGAGAAAGCGATGAAGAGTTTGAAATTGAAAAAAAGTCAAAACATGAAAAACATCAAACATAAACAAACAAACATTGGAATCAAATAACTTTATTTCATTGATAACTGAACTGTTTACAATGATTGCAAGCACAGATGTCACAGCATGCTCAAGCCTTTGATTTGCTCGGTAAGATTAGTTACTTGTTTAACAAAATTTGATCAACCAAGCCCTAAGATGGTTACACACATCAATCAGTTTCATACGCAATTAGGACACGTATCCTTACACATACCACACTTGTAGCACACATACACAGATTGCCCATAACGTTATACCAGTCACAATGTAACTCATGCAACATTCCAGTCCATATTCATACACATAGTAGGTAGTTGTTTCACGTATACATTCACCTTAGGAAATCATACTTCACAAAGCACGTAGCAATTAACATCCTGTTTAATTCCGTTTTGGTCACACACCCGACGATGCGACCCTTACACTAACAATTCGTGTTGGACTAGATTAGTGTGGCCCAATAGCGAAACGGCCCCAAGGCCACACAAGACCTGCCCAACTGTTGTGCGGCCCATTATCCCTTGCCTTATTTTACGACATGTGGTTATGCTAAAATTCGTAAACATCAATCATAAATCTAATCCTAAATCGCATAACCAATTACTGATCATATCCAAATTACTCTATATCGTAACATCGTAAGCACTCAATCATCTCGGTTCATAGATTAACTTATCATAAAAGATTTCCTTCTACCCATTCAATGTGTCACCATAATTAATTTCCATGTCATGCAAAGCATACATATGATCACATGCAACCGTCCTCAATCATACACACATGTAAGGCTTACACATTTTCTAAATTACTGACACAATATTGGAATTTCCACTTTATTTGATTAGATCAAGTTCACAGCACATGAGCCGCCATTTTTATTCAAAGTTACCAAACTTTTTCAACCATTAACTTCAATTCCATTGGACCGATAAACTTATTGTTACATCAAAATCTATTATGAATCATATATTTGTTTCATGCACACGTCAACATAAAGCACACATAATTATTCAAGAAGCAATAATTCGATTCACATATATAATGATTCGCACATAAACAAGATAACCAAATAAGAATTATCATACGTAATGATTTACTAACCCAATACACTCAGCCGAATGGGATGATGCCTCAAGGGGGGGTCTATATCCACTGCCTTCACGAACGAAAGAAGAAATAGGGTTTTGTTTTTGGTTTAGTTTAACTTGTTAATATAGTGGATACATGAAAACTAGCCCTCACATAATTCGGAACAACGTGGAAATGGGCCGAACCCACTCGGGTTGCGTTTGTGCTCGGGCCTAAGGTGTTAATGTGTTTAGATTACAAATATGGCCCAAAGGTACTAGTGTATGATTCTAACCGGGTTATTAATGCAGCCCAACGCGTACGGCCCAAATTTGCTATATTGTTCGATTAATAAAATCATCCAAGTACGTTTAACAGGAAATATGATAGCGCGAAACGTGTAATGCCTTGAAGAGGGATAACAGAATTATACTAAAACAGAGCGTGTCACACATCAAAGAGGAATAATGAGAAGTTAAGATTACAAGTTTAAACGTTTCTAACCTTGAATGTTCGGGTTGTCACATACGAATTGGCAGACTTTTGTAGTTTGTCGCAAATAGTCCCTGTGATCGAATAAACTTGTTTTTGACATACCAAACCCTTCAAAACTTATTTCTAAGTTATGTAAAGGTTATTTAAGGTATGTTAATCTTATGTCACTGTTCCAGAGTGTATGTTGCGTTAAACTAATCACGTTTACGTAACAATTTGCTTATAACTTTCAAGAAAGTGATTAAGAGCTTGAAATCGAACTAGAATCAAAATGTGAAATTGTCAAACATAAATAAACAAATATAGAGACCAAAGCACATTGTTTAATTGATATTTGATATTCTTCTACATTGTATAGTGTTTACAAGAGCACAAATGTTACAATATGTTCTCTTGCAGTAGCCTTCTTATCTTAAGGTTGCTAATATTACTGCTAATCAGGTGTGTGTTTTTTCTTGTGCAGTTAAAATATGTTTTAGCTTTATTATTGTTTTATATGTGTTTTAGGTATGTATGTTTGGATATTTGTATGTGATTTTGTTCTTGTACTTTGTGCTTTTGTTTTCTTTGTCTGTTAGGGCTGTTGTGGGTTAATTTATTTTCGGGTTTTGATGTGGTTCCTTATTGTTTTAGAGGCTACATTATTTAGTGTATAGATGTCAGGTCATAAGAGGTTACGATTTTCGTCAAATGTTGGTTCAAACGTTGCTTCTACGTCTACTCAGCCTGTTAGTTTACATTCCTATGTGGATGAGGTTGATTGCCGACACGTTTGCAATTTTTGTGGTACTTTATTTTGGTTGGAAGAGCGAGTTTCGTGTAGGATGTTTACTGGAGGCTTTGGTTATAATCAATGTTGTAGAGGTGGTGTGGTAGCTTTACCATTCCCTAGAAGGCCGTTTACTTCTATTATACACTTGTACGAGCAGACTGATTTTATGGCAAACATACAAGCATATAATTCGATGTTTTCAATGATGTCATTTGGCACAACAATAGACGATAACTTTAACCATGGTGGTGAACCTTATGTCTTTAAGATTTCCGGACAAATATATCACTGGATTGGTTTATTGTGCCCTCCATATGGCGAAAGACCCAGGTTCTTGCAAATGTATATCTTCGATACCGAGAATGAGATACCTAATAGACTTGCATCCTTTCGAAATGAAAATAGCTTGCCTTTGTCTGCTGACACTGTAGCCTTAATTTCATCTGTGCTGGATAGTTGCAATGAGCTGGTTAAATTATTTTGAAAAGCTAGAGATCTTTGTTCTTCTCATGGGACACTAATGTATGGCATTTGTCTTTACGGATCTCAGAATGAGCGTTGCTATGACAAACCCTCTCCTGGCTGTATTGGGGTAATTGTCACCGATGTTGATCCTGTATGCAGTAAGTTTGATATTATCATACGTACCAAGGAAGGCACGACACAACGGATAAGCAATTTGCATAAGCTTTACATGCCCTTACAGTATCCCTTGCTAATGCCTTTTAGCGATAAAGGTTGGTCTCCTAAGTTATTGCTTAGGACAACTGATGGCTCACATAAGAAGATGACTATGAATAAGTACTATAGCTATTTGTTGCATGATCATGCCAACGTGTATACTTTGCTATTACGAGGAGGTAGACTATTTCAGCAGTTTCTTGTCGATGCGTACGTATGTATAGAAGAAAAGCGCTTAGATTATGTCAGACGAAAACAAAATGTTTTACGGTCTGAGTTTTTACAAGGCATTCATGATGCTGATGTGTACAGAATGCAACATATAAATTACATCAGTTGTGGCATAAAACTAACTCTTTTTTAGTACTAATGTTGGAAAAAGTGTGTTTTTGTCTTCCTTTTGTATTTTCAGGATTAAATGAGCTCAAATAAACAAAAGAAGCAAAAAGGCAGCTAAATCTAACACAAATACAAGAAAAGGAACAAACATGGCATGCCCGACCCCCTGACAGCATCTTCCTAAGCAAAGCAAAACAAAAGAATAGAAGGCTGAACATGCCCCGTGCTCACTGAGCACGGGGGCGTGCCCAAGTGTCAGCAGAAAAGACAAAGTTGTAGAAGCTTCCATCGCCCACCACGGGGCCGTGCTTAGTGGACACGGGGCCGTGGTCAACAATAAGATTCGCGGAATCCAGGCAAATCTTGATAGTACAGATATGCTTCTGCACACGGGGTCATGCTCAGCGGACACAGGGGCGTGGTCAACTAATGCAGACAAACTGCAATTAATGAAGAAAGAGAGGAGGATGGACACGGGGCCGTGCCCAACGGACATGGGGCCGTGCCCGAGCTTTTGTTCAGCCTATAAATAGGAGTGCTTGGTTCACTTGCAACTCATCCCTTGGCACACCACCTCTCTCACACTTCACCCACCACCCACCACCATCACAACACCATCATCCACCACCATCATCCATTGTCCATCATAGAGTGTGTGAGTCATCTCGGGATCCAAGATTGATCGTAAGAGTTCTTGACAATCAAATGCCATGTTTGCCTAAGTCTCTTACATCACTTGGTGAAGACAAGTGTTTAGTGTAATACTTTTTATTTTTAATCTTTTCACACTTTTTATTTGGTTATGTGTTAATGACTTTAATAACTAGTTTCTTATGTTGAAGGTGATTCTTCCTTATCGTTTGTCCGTGGTGTCTTGGCATTATTTTACTGTCTATATAAAATAAAAGATTTTCACCATTTATATCTCCACGGTCTATATGGAGATATGTTGGCTACCTGGTCGGGAGTTAAGGGAACGGTTTGGTAAGAGTCTTGCCATTGTTCAGTGTATAGATCCTGCATAGGACCTGGGTCAAATTTAGTAGGACCTCCTTCAATACCCACCGGTATTGGATGGCGGGGGTCCAAAGTCTTTGATCCCCTCATAAGTTAAACTACTATTAAAACTTTAACCCGGCTACTTAGGATTGTATCCCTGCTGACTCAGACTACTTAGCCGAGGGTAACGTGACCTTCAAAAGAGGGGCCTACCACATTATGTATTAATAACTTAATTAATTATCTTTCAATAATCCGACCCTTTAGGATTGTATCCTGGCTGACTCAAACTACTGGGTTAAGGGTAACGTCGCCTTCAAAAGAGGGGCCTACTACAATAACTAAGATAATCTCTTAAAATGTGAAAAAAGTGCGGAAATAATCAAAGGTTACACTACACACGAGTCGGATCCAAGTGATTCATCTTGTCTATCTGTTTTTACTTTTATTTTATTTTCAGCATTTTAGTTAGTTTTATTTTTCTAGTTTAAAACCTTTTTTCTAACTTTTGATTTGCTTAGACGTAGAGGATAAACCGGTACTAAAAGCTCTTGTGTCCTTGGACGACCTCGGTATCTTACCAACACTATACTACGTCCACGATGGGTGCACTTGCCCATATGTGTGTTTAATGTTAGTAAATATCGTGTTTTATAAATTTAAAACTTGGCTAAAAAGTGTAAAACGGGCTTAAAATATACACCTAATATATATAGCACTTCACACGCATCAAGTTTTTGGCGCCGTTGCCAGGGACACAAGGATTTTAAGAAAGCTTAAAATCGACGGCCTAATCAGTTTTTCAAAACTTTTTCAAAACGCGCGCACATTTTTCTGCATTTTAGTTTAGTTTGCATTTACAGTAGCCTGAACACGGGCCGTGTTTGCTGAACATGTGGCCGTGCTGCATATTTTTCATAAAACACACAGATACAGAGTCTGAACACGGGGTCGTGTCCACTGAACACGCCCCCGTGCTCAACAAGACCAGTAACTTTTATTCAAACGCCCAGATACAGACCCTGAACACGGGGCCGTGTCCACTGAACATGGGGCCATGTCCAGCCTCTGTTTCCGTTTTAATTTCTGTTTTCTGGTCCCAAGACTCTGTTGTGGTCTGCTGAGTGATTCTTATGGATCAATACTCAGGAGGCTACAACTACACCTATGAGGAGGATGATTATAGGAGAGACTATTGCACTAATTGTGGTAACCCGCACTCGGTTCAATATTACAACTCATCTCAACCATCCACTTCATACAACTATTATAAGGAGCCCAGGTACGAGCCATCAACTTCATACACATCCTATGAAGACCAAAGGTATGAACCTTCTCCCTCATACTCATATTTTGATGAACCAAGGTATGGGCCTTCATACTCATACTTTGAGGAACCAAGATATGAGCCACCACCTTCATATTCTTATTATGAGGAACCATGGCGTGAACAACCCACCTCATATATGAAGAACAAAATTACGACCCTTATCCATCATAGACTTACAATGAAGAACAATGGTACGAACCATCTACTTCATATGAGTACTATGAGGAACCAAGGATCGAACAACCGGATTCAAGCTTTGAGGATCCCGATCCTTTCTCTATCACCGAAGTGACCAATAGGATAATAGAACAACTTAAAACTATCGAGCGATACATAAAAGAATCTTGCGCAAGGTGTGACACCTCAGGAAAACCAGTAAACCACGCAACCTAACTAGCTTCCTCAGTAACCGCATGCTAAATTTCGGGACGAAATTTCTTTCAAGTTGGGGATAATGTGACAACTCGAGTTTCCAAGATTCCATTTTCACATTTATTGCACGTTAATTGTTTAGTTATTTGCTTACACGACTTGTTTACCTTGTAATTGTACGCGTTAGATTATATGTTGAGATGTTTGTTTTGTATGTTATCTATTTAATGTGACTAAGGTGCTTGGTGATATAACATGTAACCTGTTTGAAAAACTTATACTATTTAAACCTTGATTGGGCTTGACGAAACACAAGATTTCGCCATTAACCATATCGACGAAACAGGGGCGTGTTTCGTCACACACACCTCGACGAAACAGGTGTTTCGCCGGACCACTGTTTCGCCGAAGCCCATTAAGGGCCCAGTATGTTACGCGGATATTTATTGAGTTCCACTGTTTCATTCGTCACACTTTTAACAAATTAGAAACCCTAGAGCTCTCTCCCCTTAGCGACGACAATCTTGTGTGTTCGAAGCCCTCTAGATCGATCAAGTCAGTATTTCCGTTTATCCCGGTTAGTGTTTAACCCTTGCATGAATAATTGATTTCTAGCATAGCTAACTGTTAATCGAAGATATGATTCATCAATGTATGTAATGATTGGTCTTATGTTTGGATCCCTTTTTGATTGATTATTATGATATGTATGAACGATAATGAAACTCGTAAACGCTATTCGGATTATGTGACAACAAAGTGTTGAATCTGTGAATGTTTAGGGTTCTTGTTGTTGTAGTTTCGAATAGGATGTTGTTCAATGGGATAGGTTGGTTGATGTTGTGAATCTATGAATTTGTGTTCATGTAATAGTCATTATATGTTATAGATCGTTTAAGATTAATGTATGATTCTGTTGTGATTGAATGAATATCGTATGATTGTCGTATGATGATGATCGATGATAGTGTGTAACGACTGAGGATAATGGTTAGGGTTTTTGGGTAATCATCAGTTACACGACGTAACTGACCTAGTAGACGAAACGCAAATCACGGCGAAACAGGGGGAGTTTCACAGGAGGGTAATTACGATGAAACAAGTATGTTTCGCCAGAGGGTAATCACGACGAAACCGGGTGTTTCGTCGAAGGGAAGTCACGACGAAACAGGTATGTTTCGTCGAGTTAGGAAACTGCACAGTAACTAAGTGTAATTCTGTTAAGGGTTAACTGGGTTAGTTAGCTGTTGTTAAATGATAAGCATGACTTGCATGAACTAGTATAACTGATAAATGCTAGGTGTTAGTTGTTATTTGCATGTATGTGATGATCTTGCCTGTTAGGCGAGCATGTGAATGTCAACTGATTGTGTGTACGTGCAACTATAGGATTGGATTGAATTATTTGTGAGCAAGTAATAATCTTACCGAGCAAACCGAGGTGAGTTCACACTTTCTACAAGGCATGGGATTCCCAAGGGTTGGGAATAGGTTAATAAACTAAAACAGAAATCTACATATCCTCCTTGGGTAGGATATTTACGGCCATCCTCCTTGGGTAGGATGCCACTATAAATCTTGCGTATTCTCCTTGGGTAGAACTACGTACGTTCGTCCTCCTTGGGTAGGACAACAACCTTAACTTACTAGACAAAACTCTATCATGAAGTCCCTCCTCTTTATATCGACTTAATCGCCGAGGCCGATGGCGAGCGAGTCATTAGTTAATAGCGCAATTAGGTTTAACAAACCTCACACCGTGTCGTTTGAACGGGCGTGTACTAATGGACTATGGCAAACTGTCAGTGATGATAGACACTGATGTAGGGCACCACTTATATTTCGTTAGTAGTCGATATGGTATGGTCTAGTGGTTCACAGGGGAAGCCCCCCACTGATAATGGTTACGGTTTGGGAAACAAAAGAACTGGTTAACTCGTGGTTTACAAAACAACTTACGATTTCTAAACAAACTGGTAAAACTGAACAACCAACTGTGAACTCGCTCAACTTTGTTGTTGACTCGTTGTTACATGCCTTGCAGGTCAATAGGTACTTTTGGAGCTTGCACGAGGAGGCGTGGACGTTGTGGGACATGGATAGTTACATGCCATGTTAAACATTTATCATACTTTTGAACTTATACCTTGGTTTTAAACATTTTGCTTCCGCTTATAACTTAAACTATGTTTTGTTTGGACACCAATTATATTGTGTTTGGGTTTTACATATGTTTATACACTATGTTCAATATGATTGGTGGCTTGATCCTGGTCAGTCACACCTCCAAGTGGTGATACTCCGCATGTGGATTTTGGGGGTGTGACAGATTGGTATCAGAGCCATTGGTTATAGTGAACTTGGTTTTAATAAGGGAAAAAGTTTTTGTTAAAACCAGACTATAACCTGTACAGTGCTCAACGATCCACAACGATGCTACGCTCCACGTGCAAGACTTAACCTTCTAGGTGATGTGATTTATGTTTTATTGCCTACTTGCTAGTTACATAGAAATTTTGCTCATGATATGCTTAGATGAACGTAACAACTATTGTTTGAAAACACATGTGTGCTTACTCTCTTCTGTCATCGCACTTTCGCGAACCTCTCTCATTCGTGTTTCCTTTGATATGAAGATCATGAGTGGACGTATCAACATGACTCAAGCCTAGCTGACGGCTTTAATCAATGAACAAGTTGCTGCAGCACTAGCAGCCGCTCAGGCAGGAGGTCAACATGCTCAGCCTCCTGCATGTACCTTCAAAACTTTTATAGACTGCCGACCTACTACTTTCAACGACACTGAAGGAGCTGTAGGCCTCCTCCACTGGTTCGAGAAACTCGAATCTGTTTTCGAGATGTGTGAATGCCCTGAAGCACGTAGGGTGAAGTATGCTACTGGTACTCTCGAAGGTCTAGCGCTCACGTGGTGGAACGCTCAGGTTCAAATGCTGGGGATTGTTGCTGTTAACGCCACCCCATGGAATGATTTCAAGGAACTGATCAAGGAAGAGTATTGTAGTCGCGACGACATCCACAAGTTAGAAGTCAAGTTCTTCAACTTAAAGATGACGGGGTCAGAAATCGAGGCGTATACGAAAAGGTCGAATGAACTGGCAATGTTGTGTCCTACTATGATGGATCCTCCCATCAAGCGAATTGAGTTGTACCTCAAAGGTTTAGTGCCAGAGATCTAGAGTCACGTGATAGCAGCAAACCTCGCCACCATCCAGCAAGTCACTCGACTTGCTCATCGTCTCACTGATCAGGCAGTCGAGCAGAACAGGGTGCCCAAGCGCATTGGTGCTACTGCTACAGTTACTACTACTTCTGATGCCCCCAGCGACAACAAGCGCAAATGGGATGGAGTCTCAGGCAAGGGTTCAACATCGGCTCAGTCAGTCTCAACAGCGGAAGACTGACGACTACCAGAGTCCTGGTAAGCAATCGTCTGGTAGTCAAGGGCAGGGTGGACACAGGGGAAACCACCCCAAGTGCAACCAATGCAACAGGCATCACAGTGGGCAGTGCAACAAGGGTCGTGGTCTGAGGTGTAACAAGTTTGGTCATGAAGCCAAGGATTGCAGGAGCGTGCGACCTGCGAATCAGAATCGTCAACAGCAACAGCAAGTTCCACAGAATCAGCCGCAGCAGCAGGGTAACAGGGGATGCTTTCAGTGTGGTGCTGAAGGTCACTTCAAGAGAAATTATCCTCAGTTGAACCAGAACCAGAATAACAACAACAATCAGGGGAACGGAAATAACAATAGGAATAACAACGGGGGAAACAATGGAAACAATGACGCCCGGGGTCGTGCGTTTGTGAATGGGCAGGGTGATGCAAGGAATGATCCTAACGTGGTGATGGGTAAGTTTCTACTGGATGACTTTTATGTTAATGTTTTATTTGATTCGGGTGCCGATACCAGTTATGTGTCTCTAAAAGTTAGTCGAATGTTAAAGTGTGTCCCAACACTTTTGAACACCAAGCACATGGTAGAGCTAGCAAATGGTAAAAGTTTAGAGGCCACACACGTAGTTAAGGGTTCTAATCTCATCTTAGCTGGTCAGACTTTTTCTATCGACCTCATTCCTATTGTATTGGGTAGTTTCGACATTGTTATTGGTATGGATTGGTTATCGCAACATCGAGCAGAGATCCTTTGCAAAGAGAAGATCGTCCGCATTCCTCGTACAAATGGAGAACCTTTAGTGATACATGGCGATAAGAGTGGTGCCGTGGTGGGCATCATTTCTTTTCTTAAGGCCCAGAAGTGTTTGCGAAAGGGCCACACTGCCATTTTAGCCCTTGTTACTGACACCTCGAAGAAAGAAAAGAAGATCGAAGATATCCCGATTGTGCGTGATTTTCCTGAGGTATTCCCTGAGGAATTACCTGGTCTCCCACCCCATCGTCAGGTTGAATTTAAAATCGAGCTAGCTCCTGGAGTAGCGCCAATAGCTCGAGCACCTTATCATTTAGCCCCATCAGAACTTGAAGAATTGTCCACTCAACTACAAGAATTCTTAGATAAGGGTTTTATTCGTCCTAGCTCTTCACCTTGGGGAGCTCCAGTATTATTTGTGAAGAAGAAGGACGGTACCTTGAGAATGTGTATTGACTACCGAGAACTCAACAAGGTAACTGTAAAGAATCGCTATCCACTCCCACGCATTGATGACTTGTTCGATCAGCTGCAACTGTCGAGCTACTATTCGAAGATTGATCTAAGGTCAGACTATCACCAACTGAGAGTTCGAGACGAGGATGTCTCTAAGACAGCGTTCAGAACTCGTTATGGGCATTACGAGTTCCTGGTTATGCCTTTTGGATTGATAAACGCGCCTACAGCTTTCATGGACCTTATGAAAAGAGTGTGCAAGCCTTACCTGGACAAGTTTGTTATTGTATTCATCGACGACATCCTGATCTACTCTAAGAGTCAAGAGGAGCACGAGCATCATTTACGGCTTGGAACTCCTTCGAACAGAACAGTTATACGCTAAGTTTTTGAAATGCGACTTTTGGCTTCGTGAAGTCCACTTTCTAGGCCACGTGGTAAACAGGGATGGGATTCATGTCGATCCATCCAAGGTAGATTCGATCAAGAACTGGCCTGCACCCCGTACACCAACAGAAATCTGCCAATTCTTGGGTTTGGCGGGCTATTACGGAAGGTTCATCAAGGATTTCTCCAAGATTGCGCAACCTCTCACTTCACTAACTCAGAAAGGTGTCACCTATCGTTGGAGTGATGCACAAGAATCTGCATTTCAGCACCTAAAACAGACTATGTAGCGCACCAATCCTCTCATTGCCAGAGGGCACAGACGACTTTGTGGTTTATTGTGACGCATCAATTCAAGGTCTTGGTTGTGTATTGATGCAACGGGATAAATTCATCGCATACGCCTCGCGCCAACTTAAGATTAACGAAAGGAACTACACTACACACGATCTGGAGCTGGGAGCTTTTGTCTTCGCACTTAAGATATGGAGATATTACCTGTACGGTACCAAGTGCACTATCTACACCGATCACAGGAGTCTCGAGCATATCTTCAAACAGAAGGAATTGAACATGCGACAACGTCGATGGGTCGAGCTCTTGAATGACTACGAATGCGCGATCAAGTACCATCCGGGCAAAGCTAATGTTGTGGACAACGCCCTCAGTCGAAAGGATACTACACCTAGGCGTGTGCGAGCGTTACAACTCACCATTCAATCTAGTCTTCTTGCTCAAATACGAGATGCTCAGGTAGAAGCATTGAAACCAGAAAATGTCAGGGCTGAGGCCCTACGTGGATCAAGGAAACGGTTAGAACAAAAGGAAGACGGCGCTTACTACGTTACAGGGTGCATCTGGGTCCCACACTATGGAAACTTACGCGAGCTGGTGATGGATGAAGCACATAAGTCTCGCTAGTCAGTACATCCTGGTTCGGATAAGATGTACCACGATCTCAGAACTACGTATTGGTGGCCTAGCATGAAAGCACACATAGCAACTTACGTCAGCAAATGTTTGACTTGTGCGAGAGTCAAGTCTGAATATCAGAAACCATCGGGTCTACTTCAACAACCAGAGATACCAGAATGGAAATGGGAGCAAATTTCCATGGATTTTGTTACTGGCCTGCCTAGATCCCAACGTGGAAATGACACTATTTGGCTGATAGTGGATCGATTGACTAAGTCTGCACACTTTTTGCCTATCAAAGAAACAGACAAGTTCTCTACTTTAGCAGACGTTTATTTAAAGGAAGCGGTTTCGAGGCACGGGGTGCCAACCTCTATTATTTCCGATCGTGATGCGCGTTTTACTTCTGAGTTGTGGCAAGCAATGCACAAATCTTTTGTCTCACGTTTAGACATGAGCACCGCTTATCATCCACAGACGGATGGGCAGTCTGAGCACACTATTCAAACCCTTGAAGACATGCTTAGGGCATGTGTGATTGATTTTGGCAATGGCTGGGAAAAGCATCTTCCGTTGGTGGAGTTTTCGCATAATAACAGTTACCACACCAGCATCCAAGCCGCTCCGTTTGAGGCATTGTACAGGCGTAAATACCAATCACCTCTTTGTTGGGCAGAGCTGGGTGATAGTCAGATCACGGGTCCAGAACTTGTAGTAGACACAACGGAAAGGATTGCACAGATACGACAACGAATGGCGACAGCTCGTGACCCTCAGAAAAGCTACGCTGATAAGCGCAGGAAACCACTCGAGTTCCAGGTTGGGGATCGAGTGCTACTCAAAGTCTCACCATGGAAAGGTGTGGTTCGTTTTGGCAAACGAGGTAAACTTAACCCACGTTATGTTGGACCATTCGAAATCATCGAAAAAATAGGCAAGGTGGCCTACAAACTGAACCTACCAACAGAACTCAGTGGAGTTCACAATGTTTTTCACGTGTCAAATCTGAAGAAGTGTCTGTCAGATGAGACCCTCATAGTTCCTTTTAAGGAGCTCACTATAGACGACCAGTTGCGATTCGTCGAGGAACCAGTAGAGATTACTGACCAAGATGTGAAAGTTCTCAAGCACACCAGAATACCTCTTGTTCGAGTTCGTTGGAACTCCCATCGTGGCCCAGAGTTCACCTGGGAACGAGAAGACCAAATGAAACTCAAGTATCCCCAGTTGTTCGGCAACAATGCAACTACTACCGAGGCTGAAGCTACTGCGGAATTTCGGGACGAAATTCCAAATCAACGGGGGGATGATGTGACACCCCAGGAAAACTAGTAAACCACGCAACCTAACTAGCTTCCTCAGTAACAGCATGCTAATTTTCGGGACGAAATTTCTTTCATGTTGGGGATAATGTGACAACTCGAGTTTCCAAGATTCCATTTTCGCATTTATTGCACGTTAATTGTTTAGTTATTTGCTTACACGACTTGTTTGCCTTGTAATTGTACGCGTTGTATTATATGTTGAGATGTTTGTTTGGTATGTTATCTATTTAATGTGACTAAGGTGCTTGGTGATATAACATGTAACCTATTTGAAAAACTTATACTATTTAAACCTTGATTGGGCTCGACGAAACACATGATTTCGCCATTAACCATATCGGCGAAACAGGGGCGTGTTTCGCCACACACGCCTCAACGAAACAGGCGTTTCGCCGGCCCACTGTTTCGCCGAAGTCCATTAAGGGCCCAGCACGTTACTCGGATATTTATTGAGTTCCACTGTTTCATTCATCACACTTTTAACAAATTAGAAACCCTAGAGCTCTCTCCCCTTAGCGACGGCAATCTTGTGTGTTCGAAGCCCTCTAGATCGATCAAGTCAGTATTTCTGTTTATCCCGGTTAGTGTTTAACCCTTGCATAAATGGTTCGGCCCACAAATATATACTTGTGGCGGTCGATTACCTGTCTAAATGGGCCGAGGCACTTCCAACAAATGATGGAAGAGTTGTGGTAAGATTTCTGAAAAAATTATTCTCTCGTTTTGGAACACCTAAAGCATTAATAAGTGATAGAGGTACCCATTTTTGTAATCATCAACTTGAAAAAATCTTAACAAGATATGGGGTCTATCACCGGGTCTCAACAGCATATCACCCTCAAACAAACGGACAAGCCGAAGTGACTAATAGAGGTTTAAAATGAATACTTAAAAACCGTAGGATTAAATAAAAAGGAATGGGCTAATAAATTAGATGACGCTTTATAGGCTTTTCGAACTGCTTATAAAACAATAATAGGTACAACCCCACATAAGCTCGTCTATGGAAAAAGTTGTCACTTGCCGGTAAAAATACCTCACAAGGCCTACTTGGCAATCAAAAATGTAAACTTAGATTTAGAATTTGCAGGTTAAAATCGATTTTGTCAATTGAATGAATTAGATGAATTAAGGATGTTTGGATTGAACCCTACCAGAGGAACAGATAATGTAAAGCCAAAACCGGATCACATCAGTGGACTAACAATAAGCAACAGCTTACACTTTGCTTTCCCCTTGACAGTGGTATTCTAACAGCTGATGGATCTTAAGTACTGCTCACTACAACAACTGATGAACCAAACACTGATGAAACTCTAAAGAACTGGTGAAGACAAACACTGTTGCTCTATCTACTATTGTTTCCTAAGTACTGCTGAAAGACACAAGCACTGCCCACTCAAAGACTGATCACCTTTGAAGAAAGCACTGAAGTTCAACATCTGTGCTTAGGCTACAACAGTGGAACGTGAAGCAGTTGTTATCTGTTGTTTTGTATTGTACTAATAATCAGATGTTGTATATCAGTAGTTTGTTTAGAACAGTGTATATAGGTTGTTAGTTTGTTAGATGTCACTATCATGGTGACGTCAGCTGAGATGCTTCAGTGGTTTGGTTTGCCTATAAATGGAGCAGTACCCTGTACTGTTACATTTGATTGACTGAGTAGATTCTTCTTCTTCAGTCCAATCCTTTCATCTTGTGCAACCAACCTTGGGGTATCAGGCTGAGGGGGAGCTTAGTTCTGTAAACATGCTGTAATCATTTGCTTTGTATTTCAATAATTCAACTTAATGACAAGCATTTGTTTATCAAACTATTTTCCTCTTTGATTGTGTCTACAAAGTTTGTATCCATTTCCGCTGCACTTTATATCATTTCATATATTCTGACTGTTCAATTTATACAAACAAACACAATCATGAGAGCCTCTGATCCTAACAATTGGTATCAGAGCTTGGACAGTCAAATTCGATCTAACAATCAATTTGACATAACAGTTCAGCTCACAATTCACTGATACTAAGGTTGGTCGTATTTTAGTTGAAAAACAGAGTAACGAGAAATCATGTTCAAAATGATGACTCAAAAGCTCTGTAAATCAACCAAAATGTCATAAGATTCACAAATCTCATACAACTGATGATGTCATGCACAAATCACTCATAGTTTCCAGAACTGAAAACTTATTTGGTAACTATGGTGTGCTCATCTTCATTCAAAATTGATTTCAACTGTTGTTATGAAATTTGTGATGTTTTCATATTTTACACTAAAGTATAAACCTCAGATCAGCAAAACCTAGGTTCATCTAAACACTAGTGTTCTGCTGACATAGAAAGAGGGAAATAAAGCTTTAGTCAAAATTTCTTATGTGTTCAAAGGCGGGTTGAGAATCCTCAAAAGGACCAAATCAACTTTGTCAAAACACATTGAGAAAATAAGGTGTCAAAATAGTCCTAATCATACGTAATGTGAGATCTGGTAATAAAACATGTACAAATGTGGCTAGATCTCTCAAAACATTACTTCAAAATGATTCTAGACTAAGCTTGTTCAAAATAAAATCTCCCAGTGAGTATTTCTGAACATGTGAATGGAAAGGGTAAAAAGGGAAAAGGGAAATGAACAAATCTCAAAGTGTGGTTATCTCAAAACTTTTGAATCCAAAAGGAAAAGAGAATAAGCATAAAACACTTATGAGGTAAAGTTTTGGGTAAACAGTGGTCATCATGCAACTGAGTGCTTTCATCAGATACAAGAATCGTTCAGGTAACTATGGCATCTCCAGTGACTGTCCTTAAAAGAAGAATTTACAATCAATTGTCAAGAAAATGACCCTAAACAATGGTCAAAATAATTTGAGAATGATATGATCATGAACTTATTTGAAAAGCTGTCAGATCCTTTTGATAATTTTCAAAACATCCTTTAATTTTTTTAAAGGTGTTTTTCTCTAAATAAAACCAGATATATATTACTTTTTATAAAATATATCTTGTACTTTTACTCATTTTTGATAGTAAAAGTTCATCTCTGGTCAGGATGCAATTTCCTTATTTTTTATGTGAAATTACTATCCTTAAATCTGATCAAAAGGAAATGGCACACATATCAAGGTCATTTTAAACTCAAGTTTGGTTGTCACAGATAAAAAATTGATTGCAAGTTGATTTTGAACTACTGAGATACTCATGTTCTAGTTCAAGTAATTAGACACAAAATGAGTAGCTTCAGTAGAAATGTCTTCATCATCTGGGATGCTAAACCACTGTCTGGAATAATAGACATTTGGCAGAACCTTGAACAAAAATTTCTGTAGATAACTGCTGGCAATTTAATCTTGACAATATACATCTAAAATGTATTTTGTTAAGAATAGCATTTTTGGTGCTCAACAGATGTTAGATAAGATATTGTGCTTTCACAAGACAAAATCAATTCTTACATCTAAACAAGCAGATGCTAAAATTATTTGTCAAAAGTCAAAACACTGCTGCACAAACAGTTGTTACACTAATGATCCTCATTATTATCTTTAACTACTGTTGTACCTTAAATGCTGTTGTACTTCAACATATGCTCTCTAAAATCTGTCCACTGCTGATAGTCAACTTCTGCTCTTTCAAAAACACTGATGTTTAAAATCATTGTTCTATCCACTGATACACCCACTGCTTCATTTCATTACCATTGTAACTACTGATGCTTGATCCATCAGTGGTTGTCAAAACAACTGTCCTCCATTATTTACCATTCCATCAGGGGTTGGCACGTGGTCAGTTTTTAGCCGTCAGATCATTATAACCGCTGCCACATCATCATTCACTTTTTCCCTAAAATAAAACCCTGATTAAACCCAAACAGGGGCTCACACTGTCGAATTGAATTCCAAATATTCTCTTCACAAAGCAGTTTCCCACTCTTCTTCACAAAAACCTTCTTCGATCTTCTTCGTCAAAAATGACGAAACCAAAATCTAAGTCAAAATCAAAACCATCTTCTTCCTCCACCCCAACAGACGCCACTCAAATGGCCGTCGAAACCACATAAATTCGTTACAAAGCCCCTCACAATTATGTGGGTATACTCACAAAACCCACAACTGACAACACCTTCGACTCCATCATTGACATCTTATCTGCATCAAAGTACAAAACTTTGATAACAGCAGACGCTCCCATTTATCTTCAAACCCAGAGAGAGTTCTGGAAAAATGCCACCCTTGAAAAACAAGGAGACATCATCACAGCCATCAACTCCTCGATACAGGGTAAGAAGGTTCAAATCTCTCCACAATCTATTTCTGAAATCTTTAAACTCAATGATTTGAAAGGAAAAACCTCATTTTCTAAAGACGAGTTGAAAAAGGATTTCATAAACAGGGGATATGCAGAGCAACCAAAAAGGGATACCTTACAAAAAGGTTATTTTCCTTCTGCACCTAGATTTTTATTTCACACATTGTTAATGTGTGTTTCTAATAAAACAACGTCTTTTAATGAAATACCAACAAAAATTCAATGCCTGGGGTATGCAATTTTAAACAACAAAAACTTTAATTACTCCCAGGAAATATTTGATGATTTGGTAAAAAAAACGTTGATAATAAAGCATTTCTGCTCTTTCCACGATTTCTAAGCTACTATTTTGAACAAAAATTTGTAAAGGAAGATGCAGAATTGCCCAAACAAGGTGTCTTTTTTAAAATAAACTGTTTAACACCTGAAACATTCTCTAGAATGTTGGCACCAATAAAAACAAAAGCAGAGGTGCCTGAGCAGAATTTAGCAGATGAAACTGCTCCTCATGTATCTGCTGCTGAGCCCACTGCTCCAGGTGATCAAAGCAGCACACCCACTGTTTTGAAGCCCACACCTGCCACCATAAAAAGGACCAAAAAGAAAATATCCAGAAAGCCCACCAAAACCAAAACAAAGGCATCTCTGGAAGATGAGATCCCAGAGTCAATGCCAGTGACAGCACAAAAGTCACCAATAACCACTGCTGCTACTTCCTCACAGCAGGTGGAAGAAAGATCTCAACCCTTGCCTCAAACTCCTCCTGCATCCTCACAAAAGGATCAGGTTGTAAACACAGGGACCCCACAATATGAAGCTCTGGACCCACTCGGATCCATCTTCCACAGTCTTGATCCCAGGGACATGTCTCTTTCAACCCCTTTACCCTCACCTCAAATAATACCACCATCCACCATAACCTTGTTGCATGCAGCTGATGTTACTCAGACACAAACCAGTTCCTCTCAACCACCTATCACTGAGAGTATACTTCAACAGGTGACTGGGTCTGATGTTGACATTTCTGCTATCCCAGCAACAATTGAGGAGGTTACACTGCAGGAATTACAAGTAATTCCTATCAGTAGTTCAAGTGGAGCAGCCACTACAAGTGTTGAATCTGCAGGTTTACACTTGGACAGTGGTTTCATTAGTAAGACTCCCTTGAAGGCAATTTCTTCTATAGCACCACTGAGAACCACCAGTGAGTTTGTTTTGACTACTGGCAACATCAAAAGGTTATCAAGTGCTGAAGAAAGAAGTCCCCAGTACCGAGAACAAGGGGCATCAATGGATGACTTTTGGGACTCTGTTCCTAAGTCACACATTGGTAAAACCACTGCTGGTGGGGATTCAGATGATCTTGTTAACTCAGGTGATGATTCAAGATATCAGGAATTGATGGGCAGGGTTGAAAACCTGGAAACCTCAGTCGCTGAAATAAAAGATATGGTGCAGCAGCTGTTAAAAGCTCAAAAAGCCCAATCTACTGCTCCTCCTGCTCAAGCATCCGCTCAACAGGCACCTGCTGCAAATGAGTTATGGACCATGTTCCAACCATTGCTGGAAAGACAAAAGCAGATGGCAGATCAGCAGCATGCCATACATGTTCAAAAGCTGACCAATATGGTGGAATCAAGATTCAAGGATACTCAGGCGGATATAAAAGCTATAAAGGCTCACATTCAAAGTGCCTCTGGAAAGGTTCCCTCCACGGTTCTCTTCATGAACGAACCATTCTCAGATAATGCCAAAAAGGGAGAGAAGATTAAGTGGAAGAAAAAGGGAATTGATGATGGTATATATGTTGAGCCAGAAAGTAGCCAAACCAAAACTGCAGTATCAACACACACCACATCACCACACACCACTACCACTGCTTTACCACCACCATCTGTGTCTACAGCACAAAAACCACCATCACCATCAAAAACAACCAAACCCTCATCACCCCCTGCCAAAAAGCAGAAGACAACAGATGTTACAACATCTGTTGTAATGGCAACAGTGGTTGAAACACCAGTTGTTTCAACTGCTACTAGTCAGCCACTTATCACCACTCAAACAACTGCCATCATAACCCCTGCTCAAAAGCAGAAGACATCTGCTGATACATCAGTAGTTGTAATGACAACAGCGGTTGAAGCACCAGTTGTTTCAACAGCTGTTAGTCAACCATCCACCACTGCTCTCACCTTTCCTACATCACAACCAAAGCTCTTCAGTAGAAAAAGAAAGTCAATCTCTGCCAATGAGGGTATACACGATCCTAATGCGGCACAACATCCACTGGAACTTGAAACTATCAAAAATGAGATGAGGCAATTCTATACAGAAGAAGATCCTTCAAAAAGAAGATTCTCCTCACTCATAGGCTACATGCCACCAGAGGATATGGATGATTACCTCAAGATCAAGGCAAGGCAAGCTAAACTAAGAGCTAAAGTTGAGAGTGAAAGTGAAGGTCTAAGCGAAGAAGGCATTGCTAAAAGACTGGATTTCTTCCTCACTAAAGTAAAGCAGATAGAAGAGTTTGCACAAGAACTGAACAAAGAAAAGGCTGAACAACGAAGAAAGTTAAGAAAACAATACCTAGCCTACATCATGAAAGAAAAATTCTATCCTGCTGAAGAAAAACAGTTTGAAGAATGGCCACTAATCGCTCTATAGCATGAGGCTGATAGGAATGACAGAATCAAGAATGATCCTACAAAGAAGAAGAATGCTCCAAACTGGAGCAAATTCAAAACGCTCATTGCTGACCACACTGCTGAGTACAAAAGAAAGAAAAAGGAGCTGGTGGATGCAAAAATGGATACTGCTGAAGCCATATCAAAATGGTCCAGGCAGCAGACTGATGAAGCCTATGAAAGGCTAAAGAAAAGAAAGATAATTGTTTCAAGTGCTTCAAAGAAACGTGAACAAATGATGAAGCTTGAACAACAGATTGAAAACCTCAGAACATTGTTCAAATCAGCAGACAAACCTATTTTTGTGTCAAACCAAGAAGAAGGTAAACAGCTGACTGAAGAAGAGGTCAAAGAAAAGGAAGCAGAGTACTTCAAGGACACCATCATGAAAATGGATCTAAAAGAAGACAGCTCAACAAAGCTTCAAAACCTTGTTAAGAAGGTATTAAACAAACCTGCATCACCAAACACTGCAACAGACATGTCAGAAATTGAAAGGCAAGAGCAGATTGAGAAAGAAACTGCAGAAGACATAGCTGCAGCAAACAAAGTCATTGAAGAAGCCTTCAAAAGAATGTCTGAAAGTCTGCAAGTGTTCACAAGGCCATCATCTCCAAACTCATCAAAGAATAAATCTCTCCCAAGAAACCCATTTGGTTTAAAAATACTAAAGTGGATATCTGATCAAAAGACCCACGTATTGACTCTGGTCAGAACCAATGGTGAAGTGAAGTACATATCAAGGAAAGAAGCACTAGGCCTTAGTGTTGAAGATTTGCAGGATCTCCTTGAACTTACACTGTGTAGGGATGAAGATGATCTAAGTTCCAAGGAATTTGAAGATGAATTTAAAAGACAAGCTAAGGAACTTTTGGTGAGAAATAAAGGTCCTGAATAATGAAGGGTTTTGGCATTATCTGTTCCAGGGGGAGATTGTTGGGATTGAACCCTACCAGAGGAACAGATAATGTAAAGCCAAAACCGGATCACATCAGTGGACTAACAATAAGCAGCAGCCTACACTTTGCTTTCCCCTTGACAGTGGTATTCTAACAGCTGATGGATCTTAAGTACTGCTCACTACAACAACTGATGAACCAAACACTGATGAAACTCTACAGAACTGGTGAAGACAAACACTCTTGCTCTATGTACTGCTGTTTCCTAAGTACTGCTGAAAGACACAAGCACTGCCCACTCAAAGACTGATCACCTTTGAAGAAAGCACTGAAGTTCAACATCTGTGCTTAGGCTACAACAGTGGAACGTGAAGCAGTTGTTATCTCTTGTTTTGTATTATACTAATAATCAGATGTTGTATATCAGTAGTTTGTTTAGAACAGTGTATATAGGTTGTTAGTTTGTTAGATGTCACTATCATGGTGACGTCAGCTGAGATGCTTCAGTGGTTTGGTTTGCCTATAAATGGAGCAGTACCCTATACTGTTACATTTGATTGACTGAGTAGATTCTTCTTCTTCGGTCCAATCCTTTCATCTTGTGCAACCAACCTTGGGGTATCAGGCTGAGGGGGAGCTTAGTTCTGTAAAAATGCTGTAATCATTTGCTTTGTATTTCAATCATTCAACTTAATGACAAGCATTTGTTTATCAAACTATTTTCCTCCTTGATTGTGTTTACAAAGTTTGTATCCATTTCCGCTGCACTTTATATCATTTCATATATTCTGACTGTTCAATTTATACAAACAAACACAATCATGAGAGCCTCCGATCCTAACAAAGGAATTATGCATACTCTAACTCTGAAATTTATAAGGAAAGAATGAAAAACTTGCATGATAAACATATTAAACCTAATAAATTTCGAGTAGGGGATCAAGTTCTTTTGTTTAATTCACGACTTCGACTATTTCCTGGAAAATTAAAATCTAGGTGGTCAGGACCTTTTTCCATCACCCATATTTTCCCACACGGTGCAGTAGAAATTAAATCTCGGAATGGAATTCCATTCAAAGTCAATGGCCAACGGCTGAAACTCTACCAAGGATTCAGTGAGGATGAGGAAGAAGGAAATCTCATTTCAAACGGTCGACGAATAAAAGCATCAACATCCTACCTGGTAAGTTACGAACAAGCGGATAAACATCGAAACTGGTAAGTCTTCTAACCAAGTTTTGAGAAAACAGGGCACTCACACGAGCACTAAAAAAAAGAGTTGCTCGGCACGGGGCCGTGTCCGCGCAACTGACGGGATAAAACCCCTTTTTCAAAACAGTTTCTTCATTTCAACACGCCCCGTTTCCCCACAAAACGCTCTGGTCCGGGCGATTTTCCGCAGAATTTCGACGTCTCCTCTCGTTCTAACAACATCAAGGTAAAGTTAGATTAGTTACTTGCATGTAGTTAAAACCTCAAAAATTTGGGGGAAAATCTAGGGTTCTTGAAGCTCATCCGGATCGAACCTCAAATTCTTGAATAAATCTGTTAGCGTTAGTTTAGATTAGTGTTATAGGAAGTAAACCCACTTGTATTGTTCATAGATTCGCCCAATTTCTCACAACAACCCCAAACCCTTGTTTTTGAACCGAAAAAGATAAAATTGAAGGGGTAAACGGTTTATTTTGGGAAAAACGGCACTTGGGGTTTCATTTTCGGGGGAAACTGCACCTACTTGACCAAAAATTTTCAAGTTTTCGGGACCGGGTCGAAAAATGGAAATTTTAAGTAACAGACGCCTGGACACAGGGTCGTGCCCGCTGAGCACGGGGCCGTGTCCAGCCCACTGTTTTCAGTTTTCTCCGAAAAATGTTAGTGCATCCGTCTGTCGCCTACGTCTTGTATCGAGTCTAGATTAGATTTAGTCAGTTTAGGGCTCGGGAATCGAGGAAATAGCTTTGTAAGAGATTCCGCTTGAAATGATGGTGGGCATTTCAAGCGAAATATCATTACTCCCTGATTCCGCTCGAACCTGTTTAGAACATGATTTCGCTTGAATTTGTAAGTTGTGATTCCGCTTAAACACTACATGTTCAGTTCAAGCGGAATAGCTAGCACTATATATAGATGTGTGTTAGAGCGAAATCAGTAGTGATTGTCTTCCGGTGAGCCACGAAGTGCTGCCGAAGTGTTGTCGTGATTGTAAAAGGTTTCTACATCAATAAAAACAACAGATTAAAGTGAATATGGCTGGAATAACACTGATTCATTAGTTTTCGCCACTTGAATTAGTGAATTACTCTTCTGATTGACTCATCCGGGTCTGAAAACGATCCTACAAGTGGTATCAGAGCTCAGGAGGAAGAGTTCTTGCCATTTCAGCTGTGTTTTCTGTTTTTCTACACCTTCTTCTTCAAATTCGAAAATTTTTTACGGTAAAATTGGCTCAAACTTTCACAAGTTGCTCACAATCATGTTTTGATAAATCCTTATAAGTTTCACAATTAAAATCGATCTAAAATTTGATATATTTGAGGTTCCGCTTGAAATGCTTCTCGGAAAAGTGACGTCATACTGATTTCGCTTGAAATCAGTTTTTGATTCCGCTTGAATTGGATCTGGGTTTCGCTTGAAATAGAGGTTTCGTTTGAGAATCAATCCGATTCCGCTCAAAGGTTGATTCTGCATGAACAGTTGGGTTAATTCCGCACAAAAAAGGGTTCCGCTTGAAACTGTGACAGATTTCGCTTGAAATATTTTTGGTGATTCCGCTTCAGGGATTATTTGTTGATTCCGTCTGAACTAGTGTGTTGGTTGATTCCGCTTTAAAACAGATTCTTTGTTATTTCGCTTGAACTTGGGAATTTGAGAACTTTTGAAAATTAAAACATGGACAACGAGTTTTACGTGCCTTTGCTAGTCCTATTACAATCACTCAGAATGCATTGCTTGAGAATGAAACAGGAGCTTCACAGAAACCACCCAAGCTCTTGGATATTGATCACTACAATAGTTGGTCCGAACGGTTTGGAAATTGGGTTGAAGCTTATCACTTGGATGCTTGGGAACACACTGAAGTCCCATATGAAAGGCCCACAAGAAATGGTATTCAGTTAATAATCAAAGATATTAGTGCTGAAGAGAAGAAGAAGTATAGAGATGAGAAATTGATGGTGAGTCTGCTTCAGGAAGCAATTAAAGAGGACATTTTTATATTGCTTCAACATGATGGAAGTGCATGTTCAATCTGGACTAAATTGGAAGCAAAGTCTATAGGAAGTGATGATATGCTCAAAAACAAAATGTCTCTCATGAAGAAAGAATTTGATCTATCTTGTGGGTTGACGTCTGAAAATACCAAACAAATTATTGAGAGATACTGTAACTTGGTGAGAAATATGACGAAATTAGGGATAAAAAAGGATACTGATGAGCTAATTGAGAAACTTGCTGATGCATTACCACATGATACTTGGGGAACATTTCTGATGATGTTGAGAAACAATCGGAAGGAATATAAAAAGTTAACATTGGGAGAATTCATAAAACATCTAGAAGCTCAAGAGATGGAGCAGAGGAAGATTGCTAGGATGAAGAACTATGACGGAGAACAAGACATTGGTTTGTATTTTAAGAGTGGTGTTAATGAAAAAACAAATCTCTCTCCAAAGGTTGAAACTGCTTTTAATGCAAAAGGTTCTTCTGAAAATACATCTCAGGGACCAAATAGCACAACAGGATTCTCTTCATTTCCAACATATGATCCACAATTTACTACGACAAAGAGTGGCAAAGTTCTTCAATGCAACATTGCCTTAAAGCTTGAAAATGATCAAAACTATACTGAGGAAGTTGCTAAAAGTCATATGTCTTTGTTGGTGACAGTGCTTGAATCCTATGGAGGATTGGTTGCAGGGAGGATCGGGAATCCAATGCTCACGAAAGAGGATTACGAGAGGAAATGGAATTGATGGATATTAAATGGTGCATGGCTAGTGTATTGAGACGGGCTGAAAAATTCAAACAAATTACAGGCAGAGATGATTTTCGCGAGGCACATGTTTCAACTTTAGGTTTTGATAAATCTATACTTGTTTTCGTTGCAGGGAAAAGGGGCATTTCAAGAGGGAGTGCACAAATCGTGAAGCTAGTGGAGCTCAAAACCCTTTTGGAAACAACGACTATCACAAGAAGGCGATTTATCATCAAATCACACCACCACCATATCAACAACAACAGGCATCGCATCAGGCACAAACTGCACATGGCAGACATGTGATTGAAGATTCAAAGAGAGCATGTCTGGTTAATCAGGATAAGGATGGTGGTTTTAGTTGGGACAAATACATTTCAACGGACAGTAAAGTGTGTTTGGCAGATCAAGACGATGAAAGGATGGCTGAAGGTTTCAGTTGGGACAATTATTACCCAGATCAAGAATTCATGGCTAAAGAGATGTCAAATGTTAAAGCTTTTATTGCTAATGCTTATGATGAGTATTGGGCTGCAAAATACAGAAAAGTCAGGGAAGCTGAAGAAGAAAAATGGAGAAAGATTGAAGAAGAAGAAGAAGAAGAAGAAAGGTTAAAAGCTGAAGCTAAAGCCGAGAAAAAGAAAATAGCTGAGTTTTTCCAAACAAGAAGAACAGTCAAAGATGATCCAGAATTCGAAATCAAAGTTGATGCTGAAGCTATCAAAGTTCCAGAGAAGTTTATGAATTGTGATTCTTTAATCAAACAAAACAATGAGTTGCTACACAACATAAAGAGATTGAAAGAATCGTATGATACAATGAACAGAGAAATTAACAAGTACACTGAATCAAACAGTGAACAAGCTGTAGCAATGAATACACTCAAAGGAGCTTACATGAGACAGCTTGATGACGTCAACTATTACACAGAGAAGTGTGCTGAGCTGGAACTAAAATTGGCAACACAAAGAATAGAAATTGAAAGAGTTAACAATTTACTAAAAAGTTACTCATGTTCTACTTTTGTTGTTGACAGGATTTATCCGATTGTGGAGAAATTGAAGACGTTTGAAGAAGAAAAGACCTTGGGAGACAAGAAGTCCGTGACAAAAGACGAGGATGAAGTGGATATTTCTGGTAAGAAACCAAGTGTTGTCTACAATAGATGTCCGCCCCCGGTCGAAAATGGATATTCACCACGAAATCCAAATTCCGAAAGAGTCGAAAAGGCAATTAACTTATAGTGGGAGTCTGTGTCGTCAGATAACTTACCAGAAAATATTGATGTTACGTTCACATCGTCCGACACCGATCATGAGTCCAAGTTGATAAAAAGTGTGGTCGATCAGGTGTTAGACAAAGATGACATAGAGGAGTCAAAACCGAAGTCAAAATCCAAGTCAAAGTCTGAGTCCGACACGTCAAAGTCAACAATCAAAAAGGACAAACGGGTTTACGATAAAGAATTTTTACTATCAAAATCTTATTTGAATGATGAACCGGTCAAAGTAGCATATACTTTGAAAGATTCTGACAAATTATATTCTGATGAGATTTTTCCAATAAGAAGTGTTAAAATCGAAATGATTAAAAAGGTTTTCAAAATCACAGAAATTAATATTTCTGAAATAAAAGATTTGAATCTTTCTGGAAAACCTAAACAATACACTTCAAGAGATCAACAAAGAATTAACAAGAAAATGGGTTACAATTGTGGTTATAGTTTTCAAAAGAAACCAAACCATAATGGTAATGTCAAAAAGAAAGGTCTTGGATTTAATCAACCGAAAAATCATAAAAATGAGAAAATTTATAAACCAAAAACTGTTTTTGTTTCAGGAACAAGTGCTGAAAAAGAACAAAAGAGTTCATTCTGGAAGGAGACTAACAAAGAATTCCTTGCGAAAAAGCAAGAAGAGATGAAGAGAAATGTTGCTCAAAAGAAGACAGAGACGAGAACCTGTTTTCAATGCAAAACGATTGGTCATATTGCTAGGAATTGTCCAAAGGCAATACAGACAAAATAGGGAGTCTCTGGTAAATTGAAAGAAAAAGTTATTGAGAAAACTGAACTTACAACCAGAAAATTTACAGGCTTTGAAAATTCAACCTTTGAGATTCTTGAATGTTCAAAGAATGTAGGAAAAAGAAAAGAGAATTTGAGAAATCAAAAATGGGAAGTTAAGGGTTCAGGAAACAGTTCTGGTGATGAATCTGATTCCACAAAATCAGAGGAGCCACGTGTTGTAGAAAAAGTTGTGGAATCAGATCTGACAGTGGATGATGAGAATTTTCCACCACTGAATGCTAAAAATTTGAAATCTAAAATCGGAAAAGTTGAAATTTCAAATCAATTTTTTCCTAAAAAGAAAGAATTAGACATTGAAAAAGTCTTTAACCCTACTGTGAAAAACATTTTTGGAAAAATGATTGAAGGAAAGGCTAAAGGGGTAAAAGAGTTTTATCAATTAAAAAGGAAAGATGGCATCCCAAATGAGATTCAAAATGTTACACCCAAGAAAGGTCAGGCTTGGGTGGATATATTTTTCAAAGAGTAAAAACCTGACTTGCCGGAGCTCCCAAGTTGGTAATCGCGGAGCATGAATCGACATCTTTCTTGAAATTGTTTTATTGCTGGTACTCCCAGGTTGTTAGTGTGGAGTAGGAATCGGCACCTTGAGAATTCAACCAACAGATGGTAATTGGTTGAAAATGTTTGATAGTTGATCTTACAAGTGTGACGTCTGTGCTTGTGATATCGTTGTACAAACTCTGAACAATACAATATTAATAAAAAAGTGTGTTTTGATCCCAATGTTTGTCATTTATGTTTGGTTTTGTGCCCATGTTGATTTTTGATCGATTTTGAACTCTATATCGCTTTCTGGGGAGTTATACGCAAACTGGTGCGTA
This sequence comes from Helianthus annuus, assembly GCF_002127325.2. NCBI lineage: Eukaryota > Viridiplantae > Streptophyta > Magnoliopsida > Asterales > Asteraceae > Helianthus > Helianthus annuus. The sequence goes on along the minus strand of NC_035442.2, from coordinate 76,288,509 downwards.
AACACGATCAGTTTAATGCGACAAACACTTCGGAACATCATCATAAACTTAACATACCTTAAATAACCTTTACATAACTTAGAAATAAGTTTTAAAGGCTTTGGTATGGCAAAAACAAGTTTATTCGCTCTCAGGGACTATTTGCGTCAACTTACAAAAGTCTGCCGTTTCGTAAGGCAACGTACAGTCCGGAACTTGATCATAAGTTAAACATACCATATATAACCTAAACATGGCTTAGAAATAAGCTTTGATAGGTTCGGTGTGCAAAAACATGCTTATATGATCTTACAGGGGCTAAAAGTGTCAAAAATAGCGTAAGTTTGCATTTTTGCGCATATCTTACGTTCTGGCCTCAGCTGGACATCCAAAATTTTTGTACACACTAAAATATTTTTATTTTAGTGATCGGCATGCAAAAAAATTCCATTTGTCGCTTAATTTGGTTCGTTTTTACGTTCGTTTGAGTTTCGTCGTAAATTAACGAACAACGCGACCGTACGATCAAACGAGCCGACATCCGAGAATGTTCCAAGCATATTTTGAGTCCTATAAACTTTATTGACCTTGTAGAGCCTTGAAAATGGCTTAACGGGGGTCAAAAAGGCCTGAAATGGACTCGAATGCAAGCAGGGACTAAAGCTGTTAATATATCAAACTGTTGCTGATCTGGGGAGCCCAGGCGGGCCGCGTAAGCCCTCTCCCATTTCTTACGCAGGCCGCGTCAGCATGCCCAGTTCCAGAAAGTTGAAATTCAGCAATCTGTTGCAACTTCAGGGGCTGTTTGTGCAATTTCTTGGAATGTTAAGCAAGTTTAGTAACTACCAAGGCTTTGTACATGCTTGTGACAATTGAGGGTCAAGATTTATTGCTTAATGGCTAAACAAACCACTTGTGATGATCTTGTTACTTCACAACAACTATAAATAGCCATCCAAGTTCACTTCATTCCTTGCTCATTCCTTCTTTCTCTCATTCACATCTGCTTTGGGAGCATTCTCAAGTTGATTGGGACTTTGTCTTCTTTGTAGAAAAGATAGCAAGGACCCTAAGTGAGCTTCTTTCATTCTTTTTATGGCTTTTTCCTTATGTAGTGCAGAAAGTCAAACTTTTGGCCAACAGTTTGACTTTCGGTTTTGACCATCAATTGGTCAAGTCAAAGTTCAATTGAACTTTGAAACGTGATTGTAATCACGATAGTTATAATCCTTCGTGATTATAGCCGCTGATTACCACGTTAGCTAGTTGTAGTGTCGAGTCAAAGTTTCGGTCAAAATGCGTTTTAGCATGCATTTTGCAACGGAACTACTTTAGGGTATCAAAACACTTTGTTTTGATACCAAATCAGTAGGTTAGACATGTTTTGACGTGTCTAACTCGACACTATTAGTTTGTGCTTGTTTAGGGTCGTAAGGTAAGCGGTCTAAACAACCGCTTATACTTCCGAACCCGACCCGTTTGGTCGATCTATAGGATCCGACCAAGCTTAGTTAGTGATCATAGTTGCATAGGGAATAACCTCAGAGGTTATACCTTATGATCACCTAGGATTGGTTAGTCATTTGCTAGTTAGCTTGTATGCCCATAGGAAATGACCAAAATGCCCTTTTGAAGCATAAATCCGTATTTTGATTATGTGAACATATTTTAGACATGTAATCTGATTTAGTAACATGTTTAGGGATTATTGGGCATGTAAGGCTTGACATAGCACATAGTTAACCATCCGGTCATAGTTTTACGCTAACGACGCATTATAGTGACTTATGTTACCATAATGGGTCGAAACGGGTCAAAAGCACTTAGGTAGGCTTTCCAATCAGAATGTAGGGCCTATTAAATCATACCATATGAGTTCAGTTACTCATTTGATTTATAGAACCTCATTCTATCTTAGCTCCCGATTTAGGAGCTGTTTATTAACATAGTTACCTATACTAGGTGCCGGTTGATTCCGTGATACTTGGAGCTTAAATTGGTCTTATTCTCAAGACTAATTAGCAATCCCAAGTGAGTACATAGTTCCCCTCTTTTACCATTTTCAAATACTTTGGGGTGATACACATGTACATACGTGTTACTTTCGTGCATTTCATGCTTTTATGACATAAACATGCTAGTTTCACCTAGTACACTTATAGTACATGCTTTCAATTGTGTTTTGCTATGTATGTAAAGCATGCTAGCACATTGATTTATTACACATTTGTTGCATATGTTTACTTAGCATATGGAACACATTGTTTTACATGACATTTCTGCTATGTATGTTTACTGAGCATGCTAGCACATTGTTTTACATGAACATTTCTACTAGGCATGCTTACTTAGCATTCCTAGTACATGGTTTTCACATGCTACATTGGTTATGACATTTGGTGTGTTTAATCGGGACAATAATACATTCATTAACATTGATCACGCCGCTCGAACTTATGTAATGGTACCATAGGAATTACAACTCCCGTTTCCGACTTCCTAGGTTTGTTTGGAAGTTGGGAATGACAGAATCCAACTACATAATTTAGATAAACCTTTAATTCGTTTAAGGGTTTGTCGCCACAGTCGCAAGGCTTGAATGTATGCGATTAACATTATTGCATAAATGTTTGTAATCATAAAGCATTGTTTTCTGCAAAACATAACATTGATTTAAACTTAGGTTTATTCAAAAACATTGTTTTGTACAATTTCTATGGGGGTGAGCAGCTTCTAGTTAATCACCATACATGGCATTTGTTACACATTGACAGCATCACATAGTTTAAGTAGATGATTTTCTACTTGCTATGCATTTCATTTGGTTATACATGAAACATTTCACACATGACATTGTACATGGTTTACACATACACATTTTTGACATGGAATAAGACATTTTGGTTGGTTATTGATAAGTGACTTATGTAACGGGGCTATGTGTTATATGATAAAAGCATGGTGGATACGCCGCTGGTACTTCCTATATATAAGTGCTTTTATTATATTATACATTGTTGCATTATATGAATCACTTGGGCAAGACATGAAACATTTTATACAAGAACAAGACATTGTTTTACAAAGTACACATTTTATCCAAATTCATTTTCGCTTGGTTATTCATTTAACCATGAATTATCATTTCATCATCATTTGATTTTCACATGGTTTTACAAAGGAAAACATTTTACAAGGTTCATGACTACATTTTATTAAACACTTCTTTCAAATACAAGTCATGAATCTGCATAAACAAAACCTATGTATCTCACAGGCATTTTTATGCTGACGTACCTATTTTTACATGTGTTTCAGGTGCTAATGCATGACGATGCTTGTGCTTCACTTAGGCGGACTCGGGCCTTAGTGACTTAAAAGACAGTTATTATGTAGTTTTAGTTGAACTCAAAGACAATGTAACTTTAATTTTAATAATACATAACTTTAATTGCCATGGTTGTTGAAACAATAATTCTGTCGCAATCACCTCCCCGACGTTTCCGCCGCGACTTTCGTTGTTTTACCGCGGCCGGGGTGTGACAGAAGAGTTGGTATCAGAGCCAATGGTTATAGGGAACTAGGTTATTAGTAATGCTTTGACCTAGACTATAACTTTCTAGGACCCTAACACAAGTTTACTTGTGTTTAGGTTTTAAAACAATACACGTCACCTATCCTTAGGTGATTACCAAAACTTGAACACAATATTCCAAAATGACATTGAAATCAATCATCTATCCTTAGATGATTTCTTTTGGCTGTGTGCCTTCCAAATTTTCAAAATCCCGTCAAAGTTTTGGGTCTAAATAGTGTGAGTGCAAACTGGAAGAGTGAATGCCTGTACCCTGAGTTTTCTGTCTAAGGCTAGAGTGTTCGTACAAATCCGCAGTATCGGACCAGTCACTCTTACCTGGGAACTCTTGGGGTGAGTGTTCACTTATAGGCGAGCATGTCTTCGCAATACATTATTATGACTCATTTACTTTGATTTGTCACTGTGTGTCGTTTGTTTGCTTTGTGGTAACAAACAAACGACCACCATCCTTGCTTTTTGTCGATTTTATTGTTATCTCATTTTCATCACATCACTCACTCGTTTTCTCTCATGTTTCCTCTTTTAGAATGCCTCCTCGACGTAATGTTCCTCAACCTGATGCCGAACTGGCAGCTATTATAGCTCCGCAGATGGCTGCTATGCTACCTGGTCTCATAACTCAAATAAACCAAGCCACCAATAACAATGTTAATGCACCTGCTCCGTGCAACTTTAAACAGTTTAACTCAGCTAAACCGCTCAAGTTTAGTGGTACTGAAGGAGCAACAGGGCTCCTACAGTGGTTTGAGAGTCTTGAGAGCACATTTCGCCATGTTCAGTGTCCGAACAATCGTAAGGTCGAGTTTGCTTCTAGTGTGTTTCAAAAGAGGGCTCTTACCTGGTGGAATGGGGGTAATGAGAGATAGAGGTGCAGATGTTGCTTTGGGTCAGACTTGGGAGGAACTCAGGGCTCTCATGATGAGAGAATTCTGTCCTCGACACGAGCAGAGGGCACTCTAAGATGAGTTCAATGATCTGAAACAAGTCAGTGGTGAACACCGGGCTTACACTGACAGATATGAGGAGTTAAGCTTGCTCTGTCCGACTATGGTCACGCCTTTGGATAAGGCTATTGAGAGGTACATAGACGGTTTGCCAGATCCTGTTCAGGATATTGTCACTGGCAGCCACCCTACTACCGTCCGACAGGCCATTGAGCTAGCTGCTACCCTTACTGAATCGCAAATCAAAAAGGGTAAACTCCACAGAAAGGGTGACAAAAAGCAGAAACAGTCTGATAGCACCAAGGAGAGTAAGGGCAAGAAGGCTGCTGAGTCTTCAAAGAAATCAAGGAAGCGCAAGGCTTCCAAGAATTTCGCGGTCACTACTCAGACTAACCAGGCTGCTCCTAATCAGGCAGCACAGAATCAGGCTGCACAACCTGCTGCCAAGAGGCAGTATGCGGGAAATGCACCTCTGTGTAACAGATGTAATAGCCACCACCCGCCACAGTTGCAATGCCGTATCTGCACTAATTGTGGTAAATCTGGTCATCTTGCGAATACTTGCGGCTTTGCTCCTAATCAGAATCAGGCAGCTCAAAATGCAGCAGTACAAAACCCTGCCTAGAATCCTGCACGACCTCACTTTCCGCCTGGTTCATGTTTCAACTGTGGGGATTTGACCCACTACAGGAACAATTGCCCAAGGTTGGCAAATGCAAATCAGGCACCAGCTCGTGGTAGAGCTTTTAATCTGAATGCCAATGAGGCGCGTGCAGATAACGAAGTGGTGAACGGTACGTTCCTTGTTAACAACCATCCTGCTTCTGTTCTATTTGATTCGGGTGCCGATAAGAGTTTTGTGTCCTTAGCATTTGAGCCTTTGCTTGCGATGACTAGAACTAAACTAGGAAAGCCCTTGACAGTAGAAGTAGCTAGTGGTGAACCTGTTGTCCTCGACTCAGTTCTTCGAAATTGCCAGTTGAATTTCAATAACCATCTTTTCCCTATCGATCTCACACCGATGCAACTCGGTTGTTTCGATGTTATAGTGGGAATGGATTGGTTATCAAAGTACCATGCCGAGGTGGTATGTTTTGAGAAGTTGGTTCGTATACCGCTTTCGACTGGTGAGATCTTAGAAGTTCGTGGGGAGAAACCCGTCAGTGGTCTTAAGCTTATGTCTTTTACCTAAGCCCACAAATACCTACGCAAGAAATATGTTGCCTTCTTGGCACATGTCGTAGAGGATAAAGGCAAGGGTAAGACAATCCAAGATATCCCTGTTGTTCGGGATTATCCAGAGGTATTTCCTGAAGAATTACCTGGTTTACCCCCTGTGCGTCAAGTTGAGTTCCGCATTGATCTTGTGCCTGGCGCTAATCCCATTGCTAAGTCACCTTATCGTCTTGCACCGTCTGAGATGCAAGAGTTATCTACACAGCTTCAGGAGCTATCTGACAAAGGATTCATCCGTCCAAGCTTTTCCCCTTGGGGCGCTCCTGTCCTATTCGTGAAAAAGAAAGATGGATCTTTTAGGATGTGTATCGATTACCGTGAGCTTAACAAGCTTACCATCAAGAATCGATATCCCCTACCTCGCATTGATGATCTCTTTGATCAGCTACAGGGTGCTACTTGCTTTTCAAAGATTGATCTGCGTTCTGGGTATCATCAACTTCGAGTTCTTGAAGAAGATATTCCCAAGACAGCTTTTCGTACGCATTATGGTCATTATGAGTTCACTGTTATGCCTTTCGGTTTAACAAATGCTCCTGCGGTTTTCATGGACTTAATGAATAGGGTTTGTAAGCCTTATTTGGATAAGTTCATCATCGTCTTCATTGATGATATTTTGATCTATTCTAAGACTCGAGCTGATCATGAGCAACATCTTCGTCTTACTATGGAGCTCCTAAAGAAAGAACAGCTTTTCGCCAAATTCTCCAAGTGCGAATTCTGGCTTAAGGAAGTTCAATTTTTGGGGCACATCGTCAACGAACAAGGTATACATGTAGATCCCACCAAAATCAGTGCGATTAAGGATTGGGATACACCTACTACTCCTACCGAGGTTCGTTCATTTCTTGGTCTAGCGGGTTACTACCGCCGTTTCATAGAAAACTTCTCCAAGATTGCGGTTCCTCTCACTGCTTTGACTCAGAAAAGCAAACCTTTTGAGTGGGGATCCAAACAGGAAGAAGCTTTTCAGACTTTGAAACAGAAACTCTGTGATGCACCTATTCTATCTTTGCCCAAGGGTAACGACGACTTTGTCGTGTACTGTGATGCATCCAACTTAGGCCTTGGCTGTGTTCTTATGCAAAGAAACAAAGTTATAGCCTATGCATTAAGACAGCTGAAAGTGCACGAGAAGAACTACACCACTCATGATCTTGAGTTAGGTGCAGTAGTCTTTGCTCTCAAAATCTGGAGACACTACCTTTACGGTACAAAGTGTGTAGTGTTTACTGACCACAAGAGTCTCCAGCACATCTTCAATCAGAAAGAACTAAACATGAGGCAACGACGTTGGATTGAACTCCTAAACGACTACGATTGCGAAATTCGCTACCATCCTGGTAAGGCGAATGTCGTGGCTGACGCATTGAGTCGTAAGGAACGTGTCAAGCTTCACTGTGTTCAAGTTCGATCTGACATTCAAACCCGCATAATTTCAGCTCAACATACGTGTGTTGCACAAGACTTGATGTGTAAAGAGTTACCGTGTCATACTAATCCTGACCTTGAACTAAGAGATTTTGGGATTTTCTATTACATGGGCCGTTTGTGGGTCCCAAGTATAGACAATCTTCGCACCTTGCTTATGGATGAATCTCATAAGTCTCGTTATTCCATTCATCCTGGTGCGGACAAAATGTATAAGGATCTTCAAACCCAGTACTGGTGGCCGGGTATGAAGAAAGACATCGCCTTATATGTTTCCAAATGCCTTACTTGTCTCAAGGTTAAGGCAGAACATCAACATCCCTCTGGATTATTGGAGCAACCAGAGATTCCGGTTTGGAAATGAGAAAACATTTTAATGGATCTCATTACCAAGTTACCGCGCACTAAAAGAGGTCATGACGCCATTTGGGTTGTTGTTGATCGTCTTACAAAGTCAGCACATTTCCTGCCAATCCGTGAGGATCTATCTGCTGACAAGCTTGCCAAGATCTATGTTGATGAGATTGTATCTCGACATGGTGTTCCTTTGAACATTATATCTGACAGAGATGCTCGATTCTCATCTCGCTTTTGGAGAACCATGCAATCTGCCATGGGTACTCAACTTCATTTGAGCTCAGCATACCATCCGCAGACAGATAGTCAATCTGAGAGAACAATCCAGACACTGGAGGATATGCTTAGAGCGTGTGTGATTGACTTTGGTGGTAGTTGGGATTCGCATCTACCATTGATCGAATTCTCCTACAACATATCACTCCAGCATTAATATGGCTCCTTTCGAAGCTTTATACGGTCGAAAATGTCGTTCACCGGTCTGCTGGAATGAGATAGGTGAAGCTCAGCTTACAGGACCTGAACTCATTCTAGAAACCACAGATAAGGTCAAGAAGATTCGTGAAAACTTTCAGACAGCTAGAAGCCGTCAAAAGTGTTACGCGGATCGACGACGCAAGCCCTTAGAATTCCAAGTTGGCGATCACGTCCTACTCAAGGTATCCCCTTGGAAAGGTGTGATTAGATTTGGGAAGAAAGGAAAACTTGCACCTCGCTATGTTGGACCATTTAAGATCGTTGAAAGAGTCGGAAAAGTAGCCTACAAACTTGAGCTACCTCCTGAACTTGGAAATGTTCATCCAACATTCCACGTGTCCAATCTCAGAAAGTGTTTAGTTGATGAGAACCTCCACATACCACTTGATGAAATTCGTGTTGATAACACGATGCACTTTGTTGAGAAACCTGTGGAGATAGTGGACCGTACATTTAAACAGTTGAAGGGCAAACGAATTAAGTTGGTCAAAGTTCACTAGGAATCTAAACGTGGCCTAGAGTTTACTTGGGAACGTGAAGATCAGATGAAAGCAAAATATCCGCATCTGTTCTCACAAGTTTCCTCTAAATAAATTTCGGGACGAAATTTCCTGAAGTAGGGGAGACTGTGACGTCTGTGCTTGTGATATCGTTGTACAAACTCTGAACAATACAATATTAATAAAACAGTGTGTTTTGATCCCAATATTTTTCATTTATGTTTGGTTTTGTGCCCATGTTGATTTTTGATCGATTTTGAACTCTATATCGCTTTCTGGAGAGTTATACGCAAACTGGTGCGTAAACACGATCAGTTTAACGCGACAAACACTTCAGAACATCATCATAAACTTAACATACCTTAAATAACCTTTACATAACTTAGAAATAAGTTTTAAAGGCTTTGGTATGGCAAAAACAAGTTTATTCGCTCTCAGGGACTATTTGCGTCAACTTGCAAAAGTCTGCCGTTTCGTAAGGCAACGTACAGTCCGGAACTTGATCATAAGTTAAACATACCATATATAACCTAAACATGGCTTAGAAATAAGCTTTGATAGGTTCGGTGTGCGAAAACATGCTTATATGATCTTACAGGGGCTAAAAGTGTCAAAAACAGCATAAGTTTGCATTTTCGCGCATATCTTACGTTCTGGCCTCATCTGGAGATCCAAAATTTTTGTACACACTAAAATATTTTTATTTTAGTTATCGGCATGCAAAAAATTCCATTCGTCGCTTAATTTGGTTCGTTTTTACGTTCGTTTGAGTTTCGTCGTAAATTAACGAACAACGCGACCGTACAATCAAACGAGCCGACATTCGAGAATGTTCCAAGCATATTTTGAGTCCTCTAAACTTTATTGACCTTGTAGATCCTTGAAAATGGCTTAACGGGGGTCAAAAATGCCTAAAATGGACTCGAATGCATGCAGGGACTAAAGCTGTCAATATATCAAACTGTTGCTGATCTGGGGAGCCCAGGCGGGCCGCGTAAGCCCTCTCCCATTTCTTACGTGGGCCGCGTCAGCATGCCCAGTTCCAGAAAGTTGAAATTCAGCAATCTGTTGCAACTTCAGGGGCTGTTTGTGCAATTTCTTGGAATGTTAAGCAAGTTTAGTGACCACCAAGGCTTTGTACCTGCTTGTGACAATTGGAGGGTCAAGATTTATTGCTTAATGGCTAAACAAACCACTTGTGATGATCTTGTTACTTCACAACAACTATAAATAGCTATCCAATTTCACTTCATTTCTTGCTCATTCCTTCTTTCTCTCCTTCACATCTGCTTTGGGAGCATTCTCAAGTTGATTGGGACTTTGTCTTCTTGTAGAAAAGATAGCAAGGACCCTAAGTGAGCTTCTTTCATTCTTTTTATGCCTTTTTCCTTATGTAGTGCAGAAAGTCAAACGTTTGGCCAACAGTTTGACTTTCGGTTTTGACCATCAATTGGTCAAGTCAAAGTTCAATTGAACTTTGAAACGTGATTGTAATCACGATAGTTATAATCCTTCGTGATTATAGCCGCTGATTACCACGTTAGTTAGTTGTAGTGTCGAGTCAAATTTCGGTCAAAATGCGTTTTAGCACGCATTTTGCAACGGAACTACTTTAGGGTATCAAAACACTTTGTTTTGATACCAAATCAGTAGGTTAGACATGTTTTGACGTGTCTAACTCGACACTATTAGTTTGTGCTTGTTTAGGGTCGTAAGGTAAGCGGTCTAAACAACCGCTTATACTTCCGAACCCGACCCGTCTGGTTGATCTTTAGGATCCGACCAAGCTTAGTTAGTGATCATAGTTGCATAGGGAATAACCTCAGAGGTTATACCTTATGATCACCTAGGATTGGTTAGTCATTTGCTAGTTAGCTTGTATGCCCATAGGAAATGACCAAAATGCCCTTTTGAAGCATAAATCCGTATTTTGATTATGTGAACATATTTTTGACATGTAATCTGATTTAGTAACATGTTTAGGGATTATTGGGCATGTAAGGCTTGACATAGCACATAGTTAACCATCTGGTCATAGTTTTACGCTAACGACACATTATTGTGACTTATGTTACCATAATGGGTCGAAACGGGTCAAAAGCACTTAGGTAGGCTTTCCAATCAGAATGTAGGGCCTATTAAATCATTCCATATGAGTTCAATTACTCATTTGATTTATAGAACCTCATTCTATCCTATCTCCCGATTTAGGAGCCGTTTATTAACATAGTTACCTATACTAGGTGCCGGTTGATTCCGTGATACTTGGAGCTTAAATTGGTCTTATTCTCAAGACTAATTAGCTATCCCAAGTGAGTACATAGTTCCCCTCTTTTACCGTTTTCAAATACTTTGGGGTGATACACATGTACATACGTGTTACTTTCGTGCATTTCATGCTTTTATGACATAAACATGCTAGTTTCACCTAGTACACTTATAGTACATGCTTTCAATTGTGTTTTGCTTTGTATGTACAGCATGCTAGCACATTGATTTATTACACATTTGTTGCATATGTTTACTTAGCATATGGAACACATTGTTTTACATGACATTTCTGCTATGTATGTTTACTGAGCATGCTAGCACATTGTTTTACATGAACATTTCTACTAGGCATGTTTACTTAGCATTCCTAGTACATGGTTTTCACATGCTACATTGGTTATGACATTTGGTGTGTTTAATCGGGACAATAATACATTCATTAACATTGATCACGCCGCTCGGACTTATGTAATGGTACCATAGGAATTGACAACTCCCTTTTCCGACTTCCTAGGTTTGTTTGGAAGTTGGGAATGACAGAATCCGACTACATAAATGGTTGTTGAAACAATAATTCTGTCGCCACTCACCTCCCCGGCGTTTCCGCCGTGGTTTGTTGTTTTACGCGGCCGGGGTGTGACAACAAGTGGTTAATCAAGGTCATTAAGTTGAACTTGATTTAACTATCATTAAAAAGTTTTGGTAAACAAAGTGATGAAGTGACCCCAAACCTACAAGTGGTTGATAAACAAACTTATTTTCCGGAAAAACCATTCTGATTAAAACAAACTTAAGTGTTTTGAAATCTTAATGGGAAAATAGTTTGTTGAGAGGGGGAGTTCTGATTGTTTATGCCAAGTGGATGGCGATCTGAGGTGATTCGATATCAGTTGTCATGTTCTTGTACAGTTTGTTTTCAAATTTCTATTAATTGTGTTTGAATTTTAGGGGGAGTAAAATTTTCAGAAAATCCAAAAACATTAGAAAATTTGAAAAAGCTAAAAACATGATAAAATCAAAAACTAGTTTTTGTTGCATAAAAGAGGAAATGATAGTACATCAGTGGACTATCACAACATGCTAAAGAAATGTAAAGTTAAAAATGTGATAAACAATCTCACTGTGGATGGGTCAGTAGGTTTTTACACATTTAGTAGATTATGACGAGATATAAACATAAATTCAAACTTGCTTATCTCGTGGGGAACAACTTCTTGGATATATGGGTAACCCCCGAAATCTTGTTTGAAAGGCCCCTCTTTCTGAAATACTAGGTCTTTATACTCAGTGATATCTGGGGTATTATTCCGGGACTTCTCCTGAATGGAAATTCTGACCTAGTCCGCGCATAATACTTTCTGCAAAAATGCTTGAAATATAGCACAACCCTCAGCTTAAAAAATGATGAATCATTGAAAAATGCTAATCATGAGCTGTTGAAGAAAAGATCCTCTAAAGGGGACACACCTAAAGTCGAAGCCGTCATCACTCTGCGTATACGGAAGTATCGACCTGAGCTCTCACGGCCCTCGCAATTTAACCCCTTTACAGATATCATCTGTGGTATACTCACCTGTAAGACTGAATATTGGGATCTGGATACGGGAGTATATTCAAGTGGTGGGACACGCGAATAAGTTTAAGTTCTTAAGACATTACTTTCGTATCTCGGAACAGTTGAAATTTGTGTGAAAATTTAAGAGGACCAGTATCCTGACAATCTAGGTGAATTGTTTAGAACTTAAAATGTAATCAAGCTTAACGGTGTTGGTGATGTGTCTCAAAAACTGATATGATCCTCTTGCACGAACTCACAAAAATTTTGTCTGTAAATAGTTTCTTTACTGCATTTACTTTTAATTCAAAAATCCAAAAGGATTTTAGTGTGTTTTAGCATAAATTTTGTAAAATACAAAAAGATTTTCGAAAACTGGTGTTGAAAAGCTGATTTTCAAAATTCCAAGTGCTAAACATGAAGAACAGGGTTGGGAAATAGAGAGTGTTTAAAGAAATTTTGTTTAGAAATGATCATTAAAGTTTAAATCATTGTAAATGTTTCTTGCATATAGTTTCTAAATTTTAAAAGATTTAATCTTTGAGAAACTTATGTGTTTGGTAGAGTTATGCAGGAAATGACAGGTTCTGATACCTGAAGATTGATATTTTCCAGACTACGATCCCAGCTAATTAAAAGGGGGAGTCTGAAGGACAAAGTGTCAGGTTATGATTCAACATTTGAGGATGAGGAGTTTGTTGATGATAGAGATTGAGTAAGGATGCTTACAATGGAGAATACTTCGGAGAAAAGCATGAAGACTGATAAAGACTGAAGGTTTGACAACCAAAGACTCGACACTGAAGACTCCGTCAACATCCGAGGGGGAGTTTGTTGGTGCATCCGTCTGTCGCCAACGTCTTCTATCGAGTCTAGATTAGATTTAGTCAATTTAGGGCTCGGGAATCAAGGAAATAGCTTTGTAAGAGATTCCGCTTGAAATGATGGTGTCATTTCAAGCGAAATATCATTATTCCCTGATTCCGCTCAAACCTGTTTAGAACATGATTTCGCTTGAATGTGTAAGTTGTGATTCCGCTTGAACACTACATGTTCAGTTCAAGCGGAATAGCCAGCACTATATATAGATGTGTGTTAGAGCGAAATCAGTAGTGATTGTCTTCCGGTGAGCCACAAAGTGCTGCCGAAGTGTTGTCGTGATTGTAAAAGGTTTCTACATCAATAAAAACAACGGATTAAAGTGAATACGGCTGGAATAACACTGATTCATTAGTTTCCACCTCTTGAATTAGTGAACTACTCTTCTGATTGACTCGTCCAGGTCTGAAAACGATCCTACAAAAAATTTCATTATTTCGTGCTAACTTTTGGTGTATTCTTTCATATGTCGAAGAAGTTTACAAGATTCAACGCAAACGAGCTTGATGCTAGGCCAAGATATGACATACTTCAAACAAGACCGGAAGAATACCCAAGACAAGTGTGCACGGATCTCTTAGCCATGGTGAACCAACTTGACCGGTTTAACAACCTCGTTACCGGCCCACTAAGGATTGCCCTAACCACTAGACTTCGCTCTGTCCATGAGTGCACTATGGAGTTCTACAGCACCTTCACGTTCAATTCAAGGTGCGACCCTTTCGACAATGATGGGGTGGCATTCCTATGTGGAGGAATGCAGTACTCAATTTCAATGGCACAATTTGGGGCAATAGTTGGGTTGTATACGGAGGAAGAGTCGGGTAGTGAAGAGAACACCAGAGGGGTGCGGGATTTGGATGAGAACGAGCGCCAAGCCGCGTGGGATCAGATTGGTGAAGGGCACTACAACCCAAGCAGCACAAAGAGTACCAAGTTGAGGGACCCACTCTACCGATACATCCATAGGGTCCTCGGTTACTCTCTTAGCCAAAGGCATGATAGCGGTGGCGTTGTGGGGTTGAGAGATTTGATAGTCTTTCACTGCATTCATACCCGAAGACACCTCGATGTTCCGTTTCTCCTGCTCCGAAACATGCATTTGAACCGGCTTGCTAATGCACCAACCCCTATCTTCTTCGGGGGGTGGATATATCATCTCTTCATGCACTTTGTGAACATACCTAGGTCTTTCAAGAGGAGCCCATGGTCGGGAAGGGTAGATGTACACATTTGCCGCTCCATGAACCTAATCTATGAGGCGGAAGACGGGTCGGCTAGCTTTCAGAGGATGCAAGGGCATGCATGGAACCCGCAAGAGGCGCTAGTCCTTCACGCTCCACAGTTCCAACAACCTCCCCATTACCAGTACCAGACTCACGGTGATCCGGGCCAATCCTCCTCACAAGGAGGTGGTTTTCCTAACTTTCAAAGTTTACATGATCTATTGCAGGAAAACCTTATGTGCACCAGGAACACCTACAACCTCACCAACAACACATACAACCGGGTCGGAGCCATTGAAAGAAATATCTCCGATATCCAAGATGACATCGGGAGCATCCGGGAGTACATGGCGGGGCATGGAGGGGGAGGTGATGACGATGATGAAGACATGGACTAGGCGGGTGGAGTAGGAGTAGGAGCGGCTGGTTGGTGATCCCACAGGTTAAACCCCCTTTTCTATCGAACAATTTTCGGCCTGCGTGCCGAGTGTTGAACAATTTACTTTCCCTAACTTCTTTTTATTTTCTGCTTTTGTTTTTATTTTTAACTTGGTGGTTTGGATGTTGAACTTGGTAATCTAGGATGTTTGGTATTGTTTGGTGTGGTGTTTATTGATAAAACAGGTACATACGAGGCTTAGAGTACTAAACATTAGTATTACTAAAGCCGGGACAGGCAAAACCGGAGCTAGAAACCTGCTTTTCACCATTGCAGACTGTCTACACGGGGTCGTGTCCGGCCGACACGCCCCCGTGCCCACCTCCCAGACCTGCTGTTTGTTTAAATTCTGCAGATTTTTGCCAGACACGGGGTCGTGTCCAGCCAACACGCCCCCGTGTCCACCTTCTGTAAGTTTTCGTTACTGGCACCTGAATACGGGGTCGTGTCCAGAGTACCAGTAACATGAAAATTTGCTTTTTCACACCTTTTTACACATTCAATCAACCTAAAAACTTATTTTTGGGACAGATTGAGGACAATGTGTAATTTAAGTGTAGGGGGGATGCTAAAACTTTGAATCTTGCAAGTCCTAATTAACAAGCCTTACACAAAACTCTATTGGAACTGCTAATCACCCCAAATTTTTTCAAAAATTTTCATTTTTTTACTTGTCTAAGTTTAAGTTGGGAATTTCAAAATTCTAAAAAGCTTATATTTTTACAAATTTACAACCGATAGCGTCGTGATAAAAAGAACCAACATAAGAAAATTATGAAACGGCATGACAAACTTAGTTAAAATTTGATTATATATACTTGATCACATAAAAACCCATTCCCATAAAAGTGAGTTTTGAGCCTTTGTTGAGCATACAAATACATATCTTTAAACTAAATGCTCATTTTTCGTTTCTTGTGTGAATAACCGCTTGGTTCTTACAACTCTAGAACTTGCCACAACAATACATTCCCGGTCCTTACCAACTTAAACCCGAGTAAGTAAATGATAGAGGCATTAGGACTAACCCTTTTTATTTCTACACCATTATTTTTCTTTTTTTACCACCTACCCAAAATCCCCCTAGTTAACCCCTTTGAGCCTAAACCTTTTCATTTCCTAACCCACTTCAAACACCCTATTTACCCACTTAAACCCTTTTCCTTTTACACCCTTTATTTTAGTAACAAAGCTCGGGTTTGAATATATATATATATATATATATATATATATATATATATATATATATATATATATATATATATATATATAATGATGAGAATGAATCCAAAGAAATAAACAAACAAGTTTATCAAAAATAATTTTGTTTGAAATGCTTCATCATAATAAAAAAATTTTTGAAAAATATCAAGTCTTACAAAAACCGACGCTTTTTACGCTTTTCGCCCCTTTACTAACCACTAACCAACCACCCACCTTTAGCCCAAGCCTAACCCTTCACCCAAAAAGTCCTCTTGATATCTACAAACGTCTATAGTTAAAAAGGAGGAGGATTGATTACTTGGCAAGCATATGGTAGGAGTAAATTCTATGCCGCTCTCGAGTGATTCACTAAAAATACACCTTCGGCCGAGTGTTGAGTGATCCTCCGTGAGGTATGTAAACTCGTATATAAATAGAATTTTAAAAAGGCATGTTATGCCCTAATAAGTAATTTATCTTATGAAACGTTTTTAATAAATCATGACGAACAGGATTGTAAATAAATAAAAATAAAACTCAATAATGAATCTTGGAAATCCCAACACTCAATGACAAGCCCAAAAACCTTCTCTTCTACCCATTCCATTTGGGAGTGTAAAGCCACATTATAAAGAGTTTTGCTTGAGGACAAGCATAGATTCAAGTGTGGGGGTATTTGATGTGCACAAAATGCAACATATAAATTACATCAATTGTGGCATAAAACTAACCCTTTTTTAGTACTAATGTTGGAAAAAGTGTGTTTTTGTCTTCCTTTTGTATTTTCAGGATTAAATGAGCTCAAATAAACAAAAGAAGCAAAAAGGCAGCTAAATATAACACAAATACAAGAAAAGGAACAAACGTGGCATGCCCGACCCCCTGAAAGCATCTTCCCAAGCAAAACAAAAGAACAGAAGGTTGAACACGCCCCGTGCTCACTGAGCACGGGGGCGTGCCCAAGTGTCAGCAGAAAAGACAATGTTGTAAAAGCTTCCATCGCCCACCACGGGGCCGTGCTCAGCGGACATCGGGCCGTGGTCAACTATAAGATTCGCGGAATCCAGGCAAATCTTGATAGTACAGATATGCTTCTGCATACGGGGTCGTGCTCAGCGGACACGGGGGCGTGGTCAACTAATGCAGACAAACTACAATTAATGAAGAATGAGAGGAGGATGGACATGGGGCCGTGCCCGAGCTTTTGTTCAGCCTATAAATAGGAGTGCTTGGTTCACTTGCAACTCATCCCTTGGCACACCACCTCTCTCACACTTCACCCACCACCCACCACCATCACAACACCATCATCCACCACCATCATCCATTGTCCATCATAGAGTGTGTGAGTCGTTTCAGGATCCAAGATTGATCGTAAGAGTTCTTGACAATCAAAGGCCATGTTTGCCTAAGTCTCTTACATCACTTGGTGAAGACAAGTGTTTAGTGTAATACTTTTTATTTTTAATCTTTTCGCACTTTTTATTTGGTTATGTATTAATGACTTTAATAACTAGTTTCTTATGTTGAAGGTGATTCTTCCTTATCGTTTGTCCGTGGTGTCTTGGCATTATTTTACTGTCTATATAAAATAAAAGATTTTCACCATTCATATCTCCATAGTCTATATGGAGATATGTTGGCTACCTGGTCAGGGGTTAAGGGAACGGTTTGGTAAGAGTCTTGCCATTGTTCAGTGTATAGATCCTGCAAAGGACCTGGGTCAAATTTAGTAGGACCTCCTTTAATACCCACCGGTATTGGATGGCGGGGGTCCAAACTCTTTGATCCCCTCATAAGTTAAACTACTATTAAAACTTTAACCCGGCTACTTTGGATTGTATCCCTGCTGACTCAGACTAGTTAGCCAAGGGTAACGTCACCTTCAAAAGAGGGGCCTACCACATTATGCATTAATAACTTAATTAATTACCTTTCAATAATCCGACCCTTTAAGATTGTATCCTTGCTGACTCAAACTACTGGGTTGAGGGTAACATCGCCTTCAAAAGAGGGGCCTACTACAATAACTAAGATAATCTCTTAAAATGTGCAAAAAGTGCGGAAATAATCAAAAGTTACACTACACACGAGTCGGATCCAAGTGATTCATCTTGTCTAGCTGTTTTTACTTTTATTTTATTTTCAGCATTTTAGTTAGTTTTATTTTTCTAGTTTAAAACCTTTTTTCTAACTTTTGATTTGATTAGACGTTGAGGATAAACCGGTACTAAAAGCTCTTCTGTCCTTGGACGACCTCAGTATCTTACCAACACTATACTACGTCCACGATGGGTGCACTTGCCCATATGTGTGTTTAGTGTTAGTAAATATCGTGTTTTATAAATTTAAAACTTGGCTAAAAAGTGTAAAACGGGCTTAAATTATACACCTAATATATATAGCACTTCACACGCATCAATGCCATACAACGTGGAGACACTGAAGGACGTGCAGTTCGAAAATGTACCTTTATACTGTCATCTTTTGTTAGTGGGCTACGTTATTAGTATAAGCATTATCAAGATGCTTTTGCCATATGTCGTGTTCATGGAAATCCGCAGTATTTCATTACATTTACTTGTAATGTAAGATGGCCAGAAATCCAAAGATATTTGTCTCAATACCCAGTTTTGAAAGCTCAAGATCGTCCTGATATCATTGCAAGGGTTTTCCAGCTAAAAGTTAAGTCATTAATTAGATATTTAAAGACATCTAGGCCTTTTGGTGAGGTTGTTGCAGGCATTTTCGTCTTTGTCTTCCATTTCTTGATGTAAGGTTTCGCTTCCATAATTTATTGGCATTGTGTTGTTTGCCAATGATTTCGTAGATCTATATACCATAGAATTTCAAAAGAGAGGTCTACCGCATTGTCATCTTTTGTTATGGGAATGGGGATTCGTCTGGAGGAAACGCAGCCCAAGGTAACCTTAAGACAATTTGCTAAGCATGGAGAAATTTATGAACGGTCCTTGTTTCATTATTTCTTCGATTGCTCAAGAGTGAGTTGGTTGGATCAATTTCAGGCTGCACTTTCAAGCAGTTCCTCGACTGCAAACCACTGAACTACGATGGCACTGGAGGAGCAGTTATCTGTGATTAAGAACCTTTCATGATCACACCTCGTGCTTCCGCCGCAGAAAGGGGTGTGACAGATTGGTATCAGAGCTGCGATTGTAGTGAACCTGGATTCCTTCTCGAGTCTAATCTACAATCTCTAAGATCCTATCACGAAAACAATTTTTCAAAAAGTTTTCATTGCATAAAACGTCCTGCGACATCCACTACCTGAAACTGTTTACAAAGAGTCAAGAAGAGACACTACGAGACTTAGGGTGCACTGGAGTAGCACTTATCTGTGATTAAGAAATTACTTGCAATTATGTGTGATAATTGATATATACATATACTAGAAGTAAAATGTCACAAGTATACATGACTTTACCTGAAAACAATGACCTAATTGAAGGAAGAGATACGAGGATGAAACGAACTGTGCGGACTGTGCAAGGAGTTACGTAATTATGGATGCATACATAATTATGGAACACAGTGCACAGAAACCACAGCAAGTCTTGTCACGTATAGATTCCCTCAGTGCACGAGAAGGTCAAACGTAAAAACCTTTCCAAGTAAACACTCTGCTGGAGTAATAATTGTTTGATGTCACTTATGTGGTATATGCCTGTGAATATATATACTACTACTGTCTAGTACGACGATATCAAACAAATGTCTAACCCTGTTGTGTTATGTTCTGTCAGAACATGGCACCCAGGAAAGCTGTGAACGCTCGCGATCAACCCCCTCTGCCCCCACTGCCAAGAACTGCTGAAGAGCTGAACGCTCTGCTGGAAGAAAGGATCTCCGCTGCTATCGCCCAATACGAGGCGAACCGCACTCAAGACAGTGGAGGACAAAGCAATGTTAGGTGCAACGGGAATGGGGATTCGTCTGGAGGAAACGCAGCCCAAGGTAACCTTAAGACAATTTGCTAAGCATGGAGAAATTTATGAACGGTCCTTGTTTCATTATTTCTTCGATTGCTCACGAGTGAGTTGGTTGGATCAATTTCAGGCTGCACTTTCAAGCAGTTCCTCGACTGCAAACCACTGAACTACGATGGCACTGGAGGAGCAGTTGCGTTTGTACGCTGGACGGAAAAGACTGAAGCCACTATCCGCATGAGCAAGTGTACCGCGGATCAGCAAGTCACTTTTGCTACTGGGTTGTTTGTCGATGAAGCTCTGACTTGGTGGAACTTGCAAGTTCAAACTCTGGGCGATGATGTCGCGTATGGCATGACTTGGGATGAACTGAAAGAGAAAATGAGAGAGAAGTATTGCTCTCGTGCCGAACTCCAAAGATTGGAGACTGAGTTCTGGCATTTGACCATGGAAGGTGCTGATATTACTGGTTATACTCGAAGGTTCCACGATCTGTCAAGAGTGATTCCCTATATGGTGACTCCGAAATTCAAGCTCGTTGAACGCTACATTTGGGGACTGGCCCCAGAGTTTCGAGGCATGGTAACGTCGGCCAAACCACAAACAATCACTGAGGCTGTAACTCTGGCTGTCAGTCTAACTGAAGATTGTGTTCATATGAAGAAGCTATCCCTGAATCCAATAGAAAAGTCTGAAATGCATGCTGAGTCGTCTGGGGACAAGAAAAGGAACATGCAAACCTGAATCAAGTAACTCGTAACAACAAGGGTTTCAACAACAAGAAGCGTGATCCCAATCCGCCTCAGGAGGCGAAATCTCTTGCAGCCATGAATGACGCTCCGGCTAAGGGATACCTGGGCACTTTGCCCAAATGCAATCGGTGCAAGCGTCATCACGAGGGAGTTTGTCGCATTTCAAAGTGTGACAAGTGTGGAAAGGTGGGTCACCGCACTGAAGACTGCTGGGGTAAGGGAAACAGGAACGGGAGTGGAAACCGCAACGGTGCTGGAAACAACGGGAGAAATGGAAATGGCAATGGTAACCGAGTTGGAAATGAAGCTGGGCGAAACCAAGGATGCTTCAGTTGTGGAAGCAATGAACATTTCATGAAAGACTGCCCAAAGAGAAACAATGCTCAGGCTCGAGCATTTGTGATTGGAGCAAGGAACGTACGTGAGGACCCCAATGTGGTCTCTGGTACGTTTCTCATTAACAATCACTTTGCATCCATATTATTTGACACTGGTGCCGACTATAGCTTCATGTCTGTGGAATTTAAACGTATGCTTGGAATAGAATCGAGTAGATTACATATTCCTTATTCTATAGAACTAGCCAATGGTAAACTCGTTGAATCGGGCGAAGTTGTTGGAGGCTGCACATTAGAGCTTGGTGAACGAAGATTTAGCATCGACCTCTTACCTATTCAATTGGGTAGCTTCAATGTGGTGGTCGGAATGGACTGGTTGTCCAAGAACAAAGCTGAAGTTATCTGTCATGAGAAAATCATTCGCATCCCCTTGGCGAATGATGAAACTCTCGTTGTGCATGGAGAAAAACGAGACGTGCCTCTATGAATCATCAGTTGCATGAAGGCATAGAAGTGCTTAAGGAAAGGATGTGTTGCTTTCCTAGCGCACGTTGTGGACATGAAGGCTGAGGAGCCGAAACTCGAAGACATTCCTGTGGTGAAGGAATTCCCTGATGTTTTTCCGGAAGATTTGCCAGGATTACCTCCGCAACGACAAGTCGAATTCCGTATAGACTTGGTTCCAGGAGCCGCTCCTGTAGCCAAGGCACCCTATCGGCTTACACCATCCGAGATGCAAGAATTATCTACACAACTCCAGGAGTTGTTTGATAAAGGATTCATAAGGCCAAGTTTCTCACCCTGGGGAGCTCCAGTACTGTTCGTGAAGAAAAAGGATGGGACTCTGCGGATGTGTATCGATTACAGAGAACTGAAAAAGCTCACTATCAAGAATCGGTATCCATTACCGAGGATTGATGACTTATTTTATCAGTTGCAAGGATCAAGCTACTATTCCAAGATCGATCTTCGATCTGAATATCATTAGTTAAGGATACAAGAGGAAAGCGTACCAAAGACTGCATTCAGAACACGCTATGGGCATTACGAGTTTCTTGTGATGCCATTCGGACTGACGAACGCACCAGCAGTCTTTATGGACCTGATGAACCGTGTCTGCAAACCATATCTCGATAAATTCATGATTGTATTATCGATGATATCTTGATTTACTCTCGGACGAAAGAAGAGCACGAGCAACACCTCAGAACCATTTTGGAACTACTAAAGAAAGAGAAACTTTATGCGAAGTTCTCAAAGTGCGAATTCTGGATTCGCGAAGTTCAATTTCTTGGTCACGTTGTGAATGAGAAGGGCATTCATGTAGACCCATCGAAGATCGAAGCCATAAAGAATTGGGAAGCCCCCAAAACCCCAACTGAAGTTCGACAATTCTTGGGCTTAGCGGGCTATTATCGACAGTTTATTGAGAATTTCTCAAAGATCGCTCAACCGCTAACTACCCTCATGCAGAAAGACAAGAAGTACGACTGGGGCGACAAGCAGGAAGAAGCCTTCCAACTACTTAAAAACAAGCTATGCGATGCACCAATACTATTATTACCCGAAGGGACAGAAGACTTCGTGGTATACTACGACGCTTCACGATAAGGTTTGCGTTGCGTGCTCATGCAACGCCAGAAAGTCATCGCTTACGCTTCAAGACAACTGAAGGTACATGAAAGAAACTATACCACGCACGACTTGAACTCCGTGTGGTGGTATTCGCCTTGAAGATCTGGCGACATTATCTATATGGTACTCGATGTATAATCTTCACAGATCACAAAAGCCTACAACACATATTTGATCAGAAGGAATTAAATATGTGTCAACGACGTTGGGTCGAGTTGCTGAACGATTATGACTGTGAGATTAAGTACCATCCTTGAAAGGCAAACGTTGTAGCAGACGCATTAAGTCGAAAAGAAAGGGTTAAGACCCTAAGGGTTCGAGCTTTGGAAATGATTATCCGAACGAACCTCACTTCACGTATTTGTGACGCTCAACAAGAAGCCCTTAAAATGGAAAACAGTAAAGCTGAATACCTCCGGGGTGCATTGAAATATATGGTGCCAAATGAAGAGGGAGCCTTATACTTTAAGAAACGTATATGGGTTCCGCTCTATGGTGGCCTACGAGAAGTCATCCTCGATGAAGCGCATAAATTGAGATACTCAATCCATCCAAGATCGGACAAGATGTATCAAGACTTAAAAGAATACTATTGGTGGCCGAGACTCAAGAGCGACGTTGCTGTCTATGTTGGAAAATGCCTAACCTGTGCTAAGGTTAAGGCTGAGTATCAGAAACCGTCTGGCCTACTACAGCAACCAGATATACCCATGTGGAAGTGGGAACAAATCTCGATGGACTTCATAACAAAAATACCCAAGACCCCTAGAGGGCACAATATGATATGGGTGATAGTTGATCGACTGACGAAATCTACGCATTTCCTACCAATTCGAGAAAAAGACAGCACTGGAAAGCTTGCTGAGATATACTTAAAGGAAATTGTGACGCGTCATGGAGTGCCTATCTCAATTATTTTAGACAGAGATGGACGCCTTGTCTCAAGAATCTGGTGATCCTTTCAGGAAGCTTTTGGATCTCAGTTAGATCTGAGCACGACATTCCATCCACAAACAGACGGCCAGAGCGAACGGACTATACAAACATTAGAAGATATGCTTCGCGCATGCATCATCGACCTAGGCGGCAGCTGGGATACTCACCTACCTTTGGTTGAGTTTTCCTACAATAACAGTTATCATACAAGCATAAAAGTCGCATCGTTCGAAGCTCTGTATGGCCGCAAGTGCCGATCGCCTTTATGCTGGGCAGACGCCGGAGATAAACGCATGGTTGGTCCTGAATTAGTACAAGAGACAACTTACAAGATTACGCAGATCCGAGAACGCATTAAAGCGGCTCGAGATCGACAAAATAGCTACGCTGATCGAAGACAAAAACCATTAGAGTTCGAGGTGGGAGACAAAGTTTTGCTAAAAGTCTCACCATGGAAGGGCGTAGTGCGATTCGGAAAACGTGGGAAGCTGAATCCCCGATACATCGGACCATTCAAGATCTTAGAAAGAATTGGTACCGTGGCATATAAGTTGGAATTACCGGAAGAACTTAATGGAGTACATGATACGTTCCATGTATCCAACCTCAAGAAGAGTCCAACACAAGAAAACGTGATCATCCCTGCGGATGAAGTGCATGTTGACGACACCCTCCGATTTACAGAACGACCCGTTGAGTTACAGACTGGAAAGTCAACAAGACCACGAGGAGCACTGTTAAACTTGTCAAAGTACGTTGGAACTCTAAGCACGGACCCGAGTACACGTGGGAAAGTGAAGACCAGTTTAAACAAAAGTATCCCCACCTATTCAAGAAGACTCCTGCCAGAGCTAGTTCGGCCTGAATTTCGGGACGAAATTCTTTTAACAGGGGGAGACTGTGACAACTGGCACAAAACCGGTAATTTCCGTACATTCTAATTATTATTAAATGACTGCAATTATGTGCTTTAATGTCAACATTATCTGATTTCATACAATACAAGTGAATTCATGCACGTTTTATACTACCAAATATTGCTTTATGCATTAACGAGAGTCAGAAATACTAGTAAACTCACCGGTAAGACACAATGTGTCAACAGAACTGCAGACAGCAGTCAGACAGAAGAATTAGGGCCTAGGTATAGGTCCAACGACAAGTACACATTAAAACCCAAGAGTACATACAAGGGTATATATAGAGGCCATTCGGAAGCTAAAATACGCACTAAAAAGCACCCGAAACGCACTTTAAGTGCAGAATTTTATCAAATTCAGCTATAATCAGCCATAATTCAGCATTTTAACCCTGCAATATTATGCAGAATTTACGTCTTATCATCCAGAATACTTCCCAAGTGTTGGGAATTGAAAGGGTTACAAAAGGGTACATAAAAGACATTAAACGGTGCAATTTAGCACTTTAACGAACCGGTATAAAATCGAACAACCGAATATTACCTGGAGCATCAAAATATTATTAGAAGTATTGTTCTGACATTACCAAGCTAATTATGATGCCCGAACACCCTAACACATTATATAATGTCAAATATACATAAAAACTAACTAATATACTTAGATTCCTAACTAAACACTTCACTTATCATCAAAACCCAACTAGATACCCCCCCCCCCCCACTTGGGACGGTTACAAACATGGCCCCACACCAAAATTTTCTTTGATTTAATTTGATTATTTTATAAGATCATTTTGGAAGGATAGGAACATAATACACATGGTGTAAAGATATGTTGGAAAATTATTATAAATAACCATGAATCCACCATTCTCTTACCTCACAAACACCATCACCTCCTTCCTTCTCTTCTCCTCCTTTGATCTCGGCTCAACCCACCCACCACTGTAGGATCGTGAGACGTCCTGATGAGTCAATCAGAAGAGCGCTTAGACCGAATCAGACGCGGAATACATTGATTTGGTCTTCGTTTAGCTTGGATTCACTATTAATTGTCTCTTGTATTGATTATAAAGCAATTACAGTCACGGAGACACCTCGACGGAGCTTCGCCGTCGGAAAACAGAAAGTTACAATTGAAACCGTTTGAACCCTATATATAGGGAGGACCTGACCGTTTGAAGATGACATACCATCCTTCAAACGGTCACCCTTCAAACGAAAGGGTTTCAAACGACCACCTCTCAAACGATTACATTATATTTCAAACGGACAGCATCATTTCAAACGGCGAGCTTTCATCCAAACGGCCAGCATCAATTTCCTTGTTTCCTGATGTCATTCCTGATCAGATCCGCAACAAACCCGAGACTCGACATAAGACGAAGACGACAGATGACTGCACCAACAACCACACACCCACCATTTTCATCCATTAATCCTCCATTCTAAGATCACTTAGAGGTGCAAGAAGGTGCCTAACGAGGTGTAGAGCTCGTGGAAGTTGAAGGACCTCCACCGTTTGCTTTTACCCACTCGATTTTCATCATTTTTCTTCACTAGCTTCAAGCTAGTAGTAAGCACCTTGAACACTCTTATTCACTTCTATTTTTGGTGGTTAAAAGACTTATTATGTTGATTATCATAAGAACACTAAAAGACTTGCACATGAAACTTGAAATATAACATGATACATGACGGAATCTTGCTAAAATAATGTTGTTTAGTGAAGTGTATGTTACTTGCTTGTTGATTTCTTGGGCTGATGATGATAACCATCAAATGAAGCTTGCTAGATGAGGTTTAAACACTTAATCTAGCAAGTGGGAGGATGATTATGTAACAAACTAGAATAATCATCTTTTTGTCTAGTCATGAACTTGATAAATAAATGATTTCTTGGAAAACAATAAACAAAGTAAGCTAGTAAATTTATAGATCTAATATGTATGAATGGGTTTTCTAAAAGAACCAAGTTTAAAATATAATTTTTAGAAAATCTTGGTTTTTACTCAAAGATACACTATTTTTGTAATGAAATAAGTGTAAAAATACTAGAGAAACAAGAAGATGCTACAAATAAACATTTTTGTAAAATTTGATTACAAGTTGTAAAGGACCAAATCTCTTAATAACGTGACTTACAAACAAACAACCATGTTTTTAAGGGTAACTAGACCTACTAAATAACATGGTAAGTTACTACAAGTTTTTACAAAAACTTCAAGTTCATGAAATAGTGTGATTTGCATGATATTGACTTGTGATAAGTCTTGATTGAGTTATTATTGTTGATAATGATTTTAAAAGAAAATAAACACATGTTTTGAAAAACATGGGAAACTTCCATTTTTAGGGGAAACTCTGTCAAAATTTCCATAAAATTTTGACACTTAGAAAAATATATAAGTTTTGAGAAACTTGTTCCTTAAAAATGTAAACCAAGGTATTTACCAAGGTTTCTCCTAATTTTTGAGTTAAGAAATGATGATTTCGTCAAGGTTAAAAATTTGACATTAAGTATGTATATTTTTGAGAAAAATATATATATTGTTTGATCACCAAACTTTGTGCTAAGTGTATGTAGTATGTATTATACGTGCTAGTGTATTAGGACTTGAAAATACACTAAATACTCTTGAGAAGTAAAAACATAAAAATACACATACAACATACAAGATACATAATTCGGGTGCAAAATACAAGACACTTATATTAATTTTTGAGAAAATAATATAAGTAAGATACATAGTTAAAAAAATAAAATATTTTTAACACAACAATACATATACAAAAGATAGTGACTTGTGCTTGTACGATACAAGTCTAGTGACTGACGATAATAGAACACGTTTAGGTCACGACGCATTATAAGCAAATCCGGTGAAGTTTACGACGCAAGGAACGCAAAGTTGTGAGTTCATGCTCCCCCTTTTCTTTAACTGTTTTTGGTTTTATAACTTCGGGGGTGAAATACATGTTATAAATGTTACAATGTTTACAAATGGTATGATACAAAAACAAGAAGCACTCTTGGTGATAACTAGCACCAAGTATGATGCGTTTTGAGAAATGATACGAGAAATCGTGTCACGAATAGGGTACCGTAAGCACCATTAATTGTGTACATACTTAGACCGCAGAACAAAAGGTTAGATCTAATGGGTTTCAGGGCAGCCCCACTCTTGGTGACAACTAGTACCGAGTAGTGTTTTTATGTCTCCGTCGTGAATCGACAATTAGAAAAATGCCTATGGTTTGGTGACTTCCTATGTCGTGTCACATGTTAATGGCCTTGCAACCCATTAACAACTTATTACATACATGAATACTTGATTTAGACATAAATACTTGAATTACACAAAATACATACCATGTTTTTCATACAAAGTATACAAACGTTTAAAACAAGAACTGCATGAATTCACACCAACATTATGTTGACGTTTTACCAAAACTCACATATATTTCAGGTAACTAGAAGTGGATGTGTGCGCGGCCTTACTCATACTTGTGGATGTCGCTTATGTTTATCTTTAAATGAAGTTATTAACTTTTTAGACAATGTTTTATGCTATCTCGTGATGTAAACGCTAACTTATGTTTTCAAATTATGAAATGTTTGGTATTTGAAGTTATTTTTATGAGCATGTAGTATGTTTACTTTTCGTATGCAATGAGAACCTTTCATGATCACACCTCTTGCTTCCGCCGCAGAAAGGGGTGTGACATATATGGAGATATGTTGGCTGCCTGGTCGGGGGTTAAGGGAACGGTTTGGTAAGAGTCTTGCCATTGTTCAGTGTATAGATCCTGCAAAGGACCTGGGTCAAATTTAGTAGGACCTCCTTCAATACCCACCGGTATTGGATGGTGGGGGTCCAAACTCTTTGATCCCCTCATAAGTTAAACTACTATTAAAACATTAACCCGGCTACTTAGGACTGTATCCCTGCTGACTCAGACTACTTAGCCGAGGGTAACGTCACCTTCAAAAGGGGGGCCTACCACATTATGCATTAATAACTTAATTAATTATCTTTCAATAATCCGACCCTTTAGGATTGTATCCTTGCTGACTCAAACTACTGGGTTGAGGGTAACGTTACCTTCAAAAGAGGGGCCTACTACAATAACTAAGATAATCTCTTAAAATGTGCAAAAGTGCGGAAATAATCAAAGGTTACACTACACACGAGTCGGATCCAAGTGATTCATCTTGTCTATCTGTTTTTACTTTTATTTTATTTTTCAGCATTTTAGTTAGTTTTATTTTTCTAGTTTAAAAACCTTTTTTCTAACTTTTTGATTTGATTAGACGTTGAGGATAAACCGGTACTAAAAGCTCTTGTGTCCTTGGACGACCTCGGTATCTTACCAACACTATACTACGTCCACGATGGGTGCACTTGCCCATATGTGTGTTTAGTGTTAGTAAATATCGTGTTTTATAAATTTAAAACTTGGCTAAAAAGTGTAAAAGGGCTTAAAATATACACTTAAAATATAACACACTTCACGCACATCAAGTTTTTGGCGCCGTTGCCGGGGACACAAGGATTTTAAGAAAGTTAGGAATCAACGGCCTAATCGTTTTTTCTAAATTTTTCTTTTATTTTTAGGATTTTCTTAATTTTTCAGCTTCTGGAGAACTCAGCACGGGCCGTGCCCGCTGAACACGCCCCGTGCCCAATCATTGGAATTGGCAATTCTGTTTTAAGTTAGACAGTAAGCTAAACACGGGGCCGTGCCCAGTCAACACGCCCCTGTGCCCAAGATTCAGTTACTGAAAACAGAACCGTAAGATCCCGACGGTTGTTAATTTCTGACACAAACATGAGTGATACTGATACTTTTTACTTTCGGCACTCTTATGGTACGTGGTGTCAAATATGTGGAGGCTCTCATAGAGAATTAAAATGTTATTTTCTAAATTATAAGCCTCAATATATAGACCCACTGTTTTCCTGTAGCCTTAAGAGGGGCGAAAGTAAAAATAATCCCTATCTCTCCCTCGAATGCGCTCAACCGGACATTCTAGGAGAAATGCTTCTTGATGAACTATTTAATTTAGAATATCTAATTCTTAGTTGGTTAAAAGAACTTAGGATGGATTTTATTGATTCATCTCAAGACGACACCAAAGAAGAATTGTTGGGATCGCATTCAAACAACTCCGATGTTCCCAATATTACCTCCAACTCTAGCGAGGACTTGATCGACAGTCGTCCCTGTGCCAATTGTGCCGTGAAGGATTCTCCATCGACTTCATTCGGTACATACATAGACCTGAGCGATTCGGCATACACCTTCTTTAATGAGAGCCCGGGAAAGGGTTGGACTTGTCCACCTACATTTTGCATAGGAATCACCCTCACCGACAACCTCTTGCGTTCTCGTCTTAATCTAGAGCAATTAAGGTATCTTAGGCACTTTGGGGTTGTCCCATCAAGTAAGGAGCCGCCCGATCGAGATAAATTCCTTAGAAACCGGAAAATCCTTAAGATAGCTTCTAGAAACGGGGCCGTGTCCAGGTCAACATGCCCTCGTGTCCACTGAAAGATTCTTTTCTGATTTTCATCAGAATACGGACAAAATGTGTCAGGATTCTGTCTGCACACGGGGCCGTGTCCAGCCAACACGGGGCCGTGTGCAGCGTGCTGTCGTTTTCTATAAATGCAGCAAGATTCCTGCTCATTTGGACCACTCCAAAGACAAAGATCTGCTGAAATCTTCACTCATACCATCCTAGGTATGTTCTAAAGAAGGTTCTCAACAACCATCTTGTCTTTTCCACCTTTGTTCATTGCCTTTTTCTTCAATTTTCACTCAATACCTCCATTAAAGCTTGAAATCTCCATGATTCCAAGCTTTATTGTGATGTTTGTAAGGTTATTATTCAAGGGATCTTGTTCAAAATAAGTTATACAACTTTGTTTTAAATTATTTATGCTTAAAAACAACTTACAAGTGGAAAAATAATTTAAAACTCCAATATTCCTTGCTCTAAAAAACCTGCAGACTACTAGACACGGGGCCGTGTTCATTGAACACGGGGCCGTGTCCGAGGTACTGTTCCATAAAAATTGAACTCTTTTCGGTCTGTTTTCTCAGAATTGCGAGCAGGACTAGAGGAACATCTTCATCAAACTCAAGAAACAACCGACAGGGAAGGAGGTCATCAACGGTAGAAGACTCTCTTGTAAACTATGTTTACGCTTTAAGAGAGGCTATTGATGAAATGACGGGGTGGAAGAAGCGTTGGTCGACCGTATCAATCACTTAACAGTGGGACTAGAAGGGTGTCTCCGAGAGGTCAACCTTTTGCACCAAAGGTTGAACATTCTCGCCTCTCCTCCTTTGGTACCGGTCATTAGCCAAAGGGCATGGAACGTGGTGCCCGAAGTCATCATACAGGCCGAATGGTACACCGTGCACCCGGGGCCTCCTCGTGATATACTACAAGGAGTCCCGGTTGGTGCCACTCCCCCTCCATGAGATGTTGAGGAGAATGAAGCCGCCTTCTTCCTCCCGAGAGAAATAGAAGAATGGCTTTAACAACATCTAGGAACACCCCTCGGCCGGAGTTCTACCAAACTTTTAGATACCGGAATATTATTCTCGGAATTTTGGTTCTTAATGTAAAAGTAGAGCTCCGTAGAATGATTTTATGCACCACTTGACCTATCTAGTTTAACTCCTATCTTTCTTTTTCTTCTTCTTTATTTTTAGTTTTCTAGGATTATTTAATTCTCTCTATGACTTAAATGAAATGATGGTTTTAGTGTTTGGATGATGTTGTAATGGTTAAAACACACTCGGGATGGTGAAGGATAACAAGGGAAACTTGCACCAGCGCCCCATGCACGAAAACAGGGCCATCCGACAATTTCTTCCTCGTTACAGCAAGCTCAGCACGGGTCGTACCCGCCCAACACAGCCCCGTGCATCACAATCTGCAGAAAATGCCCAGTTCAGGTAAACTGGACACGGGGCGTGCTCACTGAACACGCCCTCGTGTCCAGGCTTCTGTTTCTTTTTACAAACTTTTGTTACTGGCTCCTGAACACGGGGCCGTGCCCAGACACCACGGGGCCGTGTCCAGATGCCCAGTAACAGAAAATTTTGTTTTTCACACCTTTTTACACATTCAATCAATCTAAAAACTTATTTTTGGGACACATTGAGGACAATGTGTAATTTAAGTGTGGGGGGATGCTAAAACTTTGAATCTTGCAAGTCCTAATTAACAAGCCTTACACAAAACTCTATTGGAACCGCTAATCACCCAAATTTTTTTTTTTTTTTAAAAATCATTTTTTTACTTGTCTAAGTTTAAGTTGGGAATTTCAAAATTCTAAAAAGCTTATATTTTTACAAATTTACAACCGATAGCGTCGTGATAAAAAGAACCAACATAAGAAAATTATGAAACGGCATGACAAACTTAGTTAAAATTTGATAATATATACTTGATCACATAAAAACTCATTCCCACAAAAGTGAGTTTTGAGTCTTTATTGAGCATACAAATACATATCTTTAAACTAAATGCTCATTTTTCGTTTCTTGTGTGAATAGCCGCTTGGTTCTTACAACTCTAGAACTTGCCACGACGATACATTCTCGGTCCTTACCAACTTAAACCCGAGTAAGTAAATGATGGAGGCATTAGGACTGACCCTTTTTATTTCTACACCATTATTTTTCTTTTTTTTTCCACCTACCCAAAATCCCCCTAGTTAACCCCTTTGAGCCTAAACCTTTTCGTTTCTTAACCCAATTCAAACACCCTTTTACCCACCTAAACCTTTTTCCTTTTAAAACTATTTATTTTAGTAACAAAGCTCGGTTTTTCTTACGACTTAAATATATATATATATATATATATATATATATATATGAGGATGAAGCCAAAGAAATAAACAAACGAGTTTATCAAAAATAACTTTGTTTGAAATGCTTCATCAAAATAAAAAATTTTGAAAAATATCAAGTCTTAAGAAAACCGACGCTTTTTACACCTTTTCGCCCTTTTACTAACCACTAACCCAACCACCCACCTTTAGCCCAAGCCTAACCCTTCACCCAAAAAGTCTTCTTGATATTTACAAAGGTGTATAGCTAAAAAGGATGAGGATTGATTGCTTGGCAAGCTTATGGTAGGAGTAAGTTCCATGCCGCTCTCGAGTGATTCACTAAAAATACACCTTCGGCCGAGTGTTGAGTAATTTATAAATGGAATTTTAAAAAGGCATGTTATTCCCTAATAAGTAATTTATCTTTTGAAACGTTTTTAATAAATCATGACGAATAGGATTGTAAATAAATAAAAATAAAACTTAATAACGAATCTTGGAAATCCCGACACTTTATGACAAACCCAAAAACCTTCTCTTCTGCCCATTCCATTTGGGAGTGTAAAGCCACATTATAAAGAGTTTTGCTTGAGGACAAGCAAAGATTCAAGTGTGGGGGTATTTGATGTGCACAAAATGCAACATATAAATTACATCAATTGTGGCATAAAACTAACCCTTTTTTAGTACTAATGTTATAAAAAGTGTGTTTTTGTCCTCCTTTTGTATTTTCAGGATTAAATGAGATCAAATAAACAAAAGAAGCAATAAGGCAGCTAAATCTAACACAAATACAAGAAAAGGAACAAACGTGGCACGCCCGACCCCCCGACAACATCTTCCCAAGCAAAACAAAGAGAACAGAAGGCTGAACACGCCCCGTGCTCAGTGAGCACGGGGGGCGTGCCCAAGTGTCAGCAGAAAAGACAAACTTGTAGAAGCTTCCATCGCCCACCACGGGGCCGTGCTCAGGGGACACGGGGCCATGGTCAACTATAAGATTCGCAGAATCCAGGCAAATCTTGATAGTACAAATATGCTTCTGCACACGGGGTCATGCTCAGCGGACACGGGGGCGTGGTCAACTAATGCAGACAAACTGCAATTAATGAAGAAAGGGAGGAGGATGGACACGGGGCCGTGCCCAACGGACACGGGGCCGTGCCCGAGCTTCTGTTCAGCCTATAAATAGGAGTGCTTGGATCACTTGCAACTCATCCCTTGGCACACCACCTCGCTCACACTTCACCCACCACCCACCACCATCACAACACTATCATCCACCACCATCATCCATTGTCCATCTTAGAGTGTGTGAGTCGTCTCGGGATCCAAGATTGATCGTAAGAGTTCTTGATAATAAAAGGCCATGTTTGCCTAAGTCTCTTACATCACTTGGTGAAGACAAGTGTTTAGTGTAATACTTTTTATTTTTAATCTTTTCGCACTTTTTATTTGGTTATGTATTAATGACTTTAATAACTAGTTTCTTATGTTGAAGGTGATTCATCCATATCGTTTGTCCGTGGTGTCTTGACATTATTTTACTGTCCATATAAAATAAAAGATTTTCACCATTTATATCTCCACGGTCTATATTGTGACAACTGGCACAAAACCGGTAATTTCCGTACATTCTAATTATTATTAAATGACTGCAATTATGTGCTTTAATGTCAACATTATCTAATTTCATACAATACAAGTGAATTCATGCACGTTTTATACTACCAAATATTGCTTTATGCATTAACGAGAGCGTTGCGTCAGAAATACTAGTAAACTCACCGGTAAGACACAATATGTCAACAGAACTGCAAAAAACAGTCAGACAGAAGAATTAGGGCCTAGGTATAGGTCCAACGACAAGTATACATTAAAACCCAAGAGTACATACAAGGGTTTATATATAGACCATCCGGAAGCTAAAATACGCACTAAAAAGCACCCGAAATGCACTTTAAGTGCAGAATTTTATCAAATTCAGCTATAATCAGCCATAATTCAGCATTTTAACCCTGCAATATTATGCAGAATTTACGTCTTGTCATCCAGAATACTTCCCCAAGGGTTGGGGATTGAAAGGGTTACAAAAGGGTACATAAAAGACACTAAACGATGCAATTTAGCACTTTAACGAACCGGTATAAAACCGAACAACCGGATATTACCCGGAACATCAAAATATTATTAGAAGTATTGTTCTGACATTACCAAGCTAATTATGATGCCCGAACACCCTAACACATTATATAATGTCAAATATACATAAACACTAACTAATATACTTAGATTCCTAACTAAACACTTCACTTATCATCAAAACCCAACTAGATACACGCCCCACCCCCCCCCCCCCCCCCGGGACGGTTACAAACATGGCCCCACACCAAAATTTTCTTTGATTTAATTTGATTATTTTATAAGATCTTGTTGGAAGGATAGGAACATAATACACATGGTGTAAAGAGATGTTGGAAAATTATTATAAATAACCATGAGTCCACCATTCTCTTACCTCACAAACACCATCACCTCCTTCCTTCTCTTCTCCTCCTTTGATCTCGGCTCAACCCACCCACCACACACCCACCATTTTCATCCATTAATCCTCCATTCTAAGATCACTTAGAGGTGCAAGAAGGTGCCTAATAAGGTGTAGAGCTCATGGAAGTTGAAGGATCTCTACCGTTTGCTTTTACCCACTCGATTTTCATCATTTTTCTTCCCTAGCTTCAAGCTAGTATTAAGCACCTTGAACACTCTTATTTACTTCTATTTTTGGTGGTTAAAAGACTTATTATGTTGATTATCATAAGAACACTAAAATACTTGCACATGAAACTTGAAATATAACATGATACATGATGGAATCTTGCTAAAATAATGTTGTTTAGTGAAGTGTATGTTACTTGCTTGTTGATTTCTTGGGTTGATGATGATAACCATCACATGAAGCTTGCTAGATGGGGTTTAAACACTTAATCTAGCAAGTGGGAGGATGATTATGTAACAAACGAGAATAATCATCTTCTTGTCTAGTCATGAACTTGATAAATAAATGATTTCTTGGAAAACAATAAACAAAGTAAGCTACTAAATTTATAGATCTAAGATGTATGAATGGGTTTTCTAAAAGAACCAAGTTTAAAATATAACTTTTAGAAAATTTTGCTTTTTACTCAAACATACACTATTTTTGTAATGAAATAAGTGTAAAAATACTCGAGAAACAAGAAGATGCTACAAATAAACATTTTTGTAAAATTTGATTACAAGTTGTAAAGGACCAAATCTCTTAATTACGTGACTTACAAACAAACAACCATGTTTTTAAGGGTAACTAGACCTACTAAATAACATGGTAAGTTACTACAAGTTTTTACAAAAACTTCAAGTTCATGAAATAGTGTGATTTGCATGATATTGACTTGTGATAAGTCTTGATTGAGTTATTATTGTTGATAATGATTTTAAAAGAAAATAAACACATGTTTTGAAAAACATGGGAAACCTCCATTTTTAGGGGAAACTCTGTCAAAATTTCCATAAAATTTTGACACTTAGAAAAATATATAAGTTTTGAGAAACTTGTTCCCTAAAAATGTAAACCAAGGTATTTACCAAGTTTTCCCCTAATTTTTGAGTTAAGAAACGATGATTTCATCAAGGTTAAAAACTTGACATTAAATATGTATATTTTTGAGAAAAATATATATATTATTTGATCACCAAACTTTGTGCTAAGTGTATGTAGTATGTATTATACGTGCTAGTATATTAGGACTTGAAAATACACTAAATACTCTTAAGAAGTAAAAACATAAAAATACACATACAACATACAAGATACATAATTCGGGTGCAAAATACAAGACACTTATATTAATTTTTGAGAAAATAATATAAGTAAG
Organism: Helianthus annuus; assembly: GCF_002127325.2. NCBI lineage: Eukaryota > Viridiplantae > Streptophyta > Magnoliopsida > Asterales > Asteraceae > Helianthus > Helianthus annuus. The sequence goes on along the minus strand of NC_035442.2, from coordinate 76,252,111 downwards.
ATACATTGTTAAAAATATAAAATATTTTTAACACAACAATACATATACAAAAGATAGTGACTTGTGCTTGTACGATATAAGTCTAGTGACTAACGATAATAAAACACGTTTAGGTCACGACGCATTATAAGCAAATCCGGTGAAGTTTACGACGCAAGGAACGCAAAGTTATGAATTCATGCTCCCCCTTTTCTTTAACTGTTTTTGGTTTTATAACTTCGGGGGTGAAATACATGTTATAAATGTTACAATGTTTACAAATGGTATGATACAAAAACAAGAAGCACTCTTGGTGATAACTAGTACCAAGTATGATGCGTTTTGAGAAATGATACGAGAAATCGTGTCATGAATAGGGTACCATAAGCACCATTAATCGTGTACATACTTAGACCGCAGAACAAAAGGTTAGATCTAATGGGTTTCAGGGCAGCCCCACTCTTGGTGACAACTAGTACCGAGTAGTGTTTTTATGTCTCCGTCGTGAATCGACAATTAGAAAAATGCCTATGGTTTGGTGACTTCCTATGTCGTGTCACATGTTAATGGCCTTGCAACCCATTAACAACTTATTACATACATGAATACTTGAATTACACAAAATACATACCATGTTTTTCATACAAAGTGTACAAACGTTTAAAACAAGAACTGCATGAATTCACACCAACATTATGTTGACGTTTTTCCAAAACTCACATGTATTTCAGGTAACTAGAAGTGGATGTGCACGCGGCCTTACTCATGCATGTAGATGTCGCTTATGTTTATCTTTAAATGAAGTTGTTAACTTTTTAGACAATGTTTTATGCTATCTCGCGATGTAAACGCTAACTTATGTTTTCAAATTATGAAATGTTTGGTATTTGAAGTCATTTTTATGAGCATGTAGTATGTTTACTTTTCGTATGCAATGAGAACCTTTCATGATCACACCTCGTGCTTCCGTCGCAGAAAGGGGTGTGACAGATTGGTATCAGAGCTGCGATTCTAGTGAACCAGGATTCCTTCTCGAGTCTAGTCTACAATCTCTAGGATCCTATCACGAAAAAAATTTTGCAAAAAGTTTTCATTGCATAAAACGTCCTGCGACATCCACTACCTGAAACTATTTACCAAGAGTCAAGAAGAGACACTAGGAGACTTAGGATGCACTGGAGTAGCACTTATCTGTGATTAAGAAATTACTTGCAATTATGTGTGATAATTGATATATACATATACTAGAAGTAGAATGTCACAAGTATACGTGACTTTACCTGAAAACAATGACCTAATTGAAGGAAGAGATATGAGGATGAAACGAACTGTGCGGACTGTGCAAGGAGTTACGTAATTATGGATGCATACATAATTATGGAACACAGTGCACAGAAACCACAACAAGTCTTGTCACGTATAGATTCCCTCAGAGCACGAGAAGGTCAAACATAAAAACCTTTCCAAGTAAATACTCTGCTGGAGTAATAATTGTTTGATGTCACTTATGTGGTATATGCCTGTGAATATATATACTACTACTGTCTAGTACGACGATATCAAACAAATGTCTAACCCTGTTGTGTTATGTTCTGTCAGAACATGGCACCCAGGAAAGCTGTGAACGCTCGCGATCAACCCCCTCCGCCCCCACTGCCAAGAACTGCTGAAGAGCTGAACGCTCTGCTGGAAGAAAGGATCTCCAATGCTATCGCCCAATACGAGGCAAACCGCACTCAAGACAGTGGAGGACAAAGCAATGTTAGGCGCAACGGGAATGGGGATTCGTCTGGAGGAAACGCAGCCCAAGGTAACCTTAAGACAATTTGCTAAGAATGGAGAAATTTATGAACGGTCCTTCTTTCATTATTTCTTCGATTGCTCACGAGTGAGTTGGTTGGATCAATTTCAGGCTACACTTTCAAGCAGTTCCTCGACTGCAAACCACTGAACTACGATGGCACTGGAGGAGCAGTTGCATTTATACGCTGGACGGAAAAGACTGAAGCCACTATCCGCATGAGCAAGTGTACCGCGGATCAACAAGTCACTTTTGCTACTGGGTTGTTTGTCGATGAAGCTCTGACTTGGTGGAACTTGCAAATTCAAACTCTGGGTGATGATGCCGCGTATGGCATGACTTGGGATGAACTGAAAGAGAAAATGAGAGAGAAGTATTGCTCTCGTGCCGAACTCCAAAGATTGGAGACTGAGTTCTGGCATTTGACCATGGAAGGTGCTTATATTACTGGTTATACTCGAAGGTTCCACAATCTGTCAAGAGTGATTCCCTATATGGTGACTCCGGAATTCAAACGCGTTGAACGCTACATTTGGGGACTGGCCCCAGAGTTTCGAGGCATGGTAACGTCGGCCAAACCACAAACAATCACTGAGGCTTTAACTCTGGCTGTCAGTCTTACTGAAGATTGTGTTCGTATGAAGAAGCTATCCCTGAACCCAACAGAAAAGTCTGAAACGCATGCTGAGTCATCTGGGGACAAGAAAAGGAAACATGCAAACCTGAATCAAGTAACTCGTAACAACAAGGGTTTCAACAACAAGAAGCGTGATCCCAATCCGCCTCAGGAGGCAAAATTTCTTGCAGCCATGAATGACGCTCCGGCTAAGGGATACCTGGGCACTTTGCCCAAATGCAATCGGTGCAAGCGTCATCACGAGGGAGTTTGTCGCATTTCAAAGTGTGACAAGTGTGGAAAGGTGGGTCACCGCACTAAAGACTGTTGGGGTAAGGGAAACAGGAACGGGAGTGGAAACCGCAACGGTGCTGGAAACAATGGGGGAAATGGAAATGGCAATGGTAACCGAGTTGGAAATGAAGCTGGGCGAAACCAAGGATGCTTCAGTTGTGGAAGCAATGAACATTTCATGAAAGACTGCCCAAAGAGAAACAATGCTCAGGCTCGAGCATTTGTGATTGGAGCAAGGAACGCACGTGAGGACCCCAATGTGGTCTCCGGTACGTTTCTCATTAACAATCACTTTGCATCCATATTATTTGACACTGGTGCCGACTATAGCTTCATGTCTGTGGAATTTAAACGTATGCTTGGAATAGAATCGAGTAGATTAGATATTCCTTATTCTATAGAACTAGCCAATGGTAAACTCGTTGAATCGGGCGAAGTTGTTGGAGGTTGCACATTAGAGCTTGGTGAACGAAGATTTAGCATCGACCTCTTACCTATTCAATTGGGTAGCTTCGATGTGGTGGTCGGAATGGACTGGTTGTCCAAGAACAAAGCTGAAGTTATCTGTCATGAGAAAATCATTCGCATCCCCTTGGCGAATGATGAAACTCTCGTTGTGCATGGAGAAAAACGAGACGCGCCTCTACGAAACATCAGTTGCATGAAGGCATAGAAGTGCTTAAGGAAAGGATGTGTTGCTTTCCTAGCGCACGTTGTGGACATGAAGGCTGAGGAGCCGAAACTCGAAGACATTCCTCTGGTGAAGGAATTCCCTGATGTTTTTCCGGAAGTTCTGCCAGGATTACCTCCGCAAAGACAAGTCGAATTCCGTATAGACTTGGTTCCAGGAGCCGCTCCTGTTGCCAAGGCACCCCATCGGCTTACACCATCCGAGATGCAAGAATTATCTACACAACTCCAGGAGTTGTTGGATAAAGGATTCATAAGGCCAAGTTTCTCACCCTGGGAGCTCCAGTACCGTTCGTGAAGAAAAAAGATGGGACTCTGCGGTTGTGTATCGATTATAGAGAACTGAACAAGCTCACTATCAAGAATCGGTATCCATTACCGAGGATTGATGACTTATTTGATCAGTTGCAAGTATCAAGCTACTATTCAAAGATCGATCTTCGATCTGGATATCATTAGTTAAGGATACAAGAGGAAAGCGTACCAAAGACTGCATTCAGAACACGCGATGGGCATTACGAGTTTCTTGTGATGCCATTCGGACTGACGAACGCACCAGCAGTCTTTATGGACCTGATGAACCGTGTCTGCAAACCATATCTCGATAAATTCATGATTGTATTTATCGATGATATCTTTATTTACTCTTGGACGAAAGAAGAGCACGAGCAACACCTCAGAACCATTTTGGAACTACTAAAGAAAGAGAAACTTTATGCGAAGTTCTCAAAGTGCGAATTCTGGATTCGCGAAGTTCAATTTCTTGGTCACGTTGTGAATGAGAAGGGCATTCATGTAGACCCATCCAAGATTGAAGCCATAAAGAATTGGGAAGCCCCCAAAACCCCAACTGAAGTTCGATAATTCTTGGGCTTAGCGGGCTATTATCGACAGTTTATTGAGAATTTCTCAAAGATCGCTCAACCGCTAACTACCCTCACGCAGAAAGACAAGAAGTACGACTGGGGCGACAAGCAGGAAGAAGCCTTCCAACTACTTAAAAACAAGCTATGCGACGCACCAATACTATCATTACCCGAAGGCACAGAAGACTTCGTGGTATACTGCGACGCTTCACGACAAGGTTTGCGTTGCGTGCTCATGCAACGCCAGAAAGTCATCGCTTACGCCTCAAGACAACTGAAGGTACATGAAAGAAACTATACCACGCACGACTTGGAATTCGGCGCGATGGTATTCTCCTTGAAGATCTGGCGACATTATCTATATGGTACTCGATGTACAATCTTATAGATCACAAAAGCCTACAACACATATTTGATCAGAAGGAATTAAATATGTGTCAACGACGTTGGGTCGAGTTGCTGAACGATTATGACTGTGAGATTAAGTACCATCCTGGAAAGGAAAACGTTGTAGCAGACGCATTAAGTCGAAAAGAAAGGGTTAAGACCCTAAGGGTTCGAGCTTTGGAAATGATTATCCGAACGAACCTCACTTCACGTATTCGTGACGCTCAACAAGAAGCCCTTAAAATGGAAAACCGTAAAGCTGAATACCTCCGGGGTGCATTGAAATATATGGTGCCAAATGAAGAGGGAGCCTTATACTTTAAGAAACGTATATGGGTTCCGCTCTATGGTGGCCTACGAGAAGTCATCCTCGATGAAGCGCATAAATTGAGATACTCAATCCATCCAAGATCGGACAAGATGTATCAAGACTTAAAAGAATACTATTGGTGGCCGAGACTCAAGAGCGACGTTGCTTTCTATGTTGGAAAATGCCTAACCTGTGCTAAGGTTAAGGCTGAGTATCAGAAACCGTCTGGCCTACTACAGCAACCAGATATACCCATGTGGAAGTGGGAACAAATCTCGATGGACTTCATAACAAAATTACCCAAGACCCCTAGAGGGCACGATATGATATGGGTGATAGTTGATCAACTGACGAAATCTACGCATTTCCTACCGATTCGAGAAAAAGACAGCACTGGAAAGCTTGCTGAGATATACTTAAAGGAAATTGTGACACGTCATGGAGTGCCTATCTCAATTATTTCAGACAGAGATGGACGCCTTGTCTCAAGAATCTGGCGATACTTTCAGGAAGCTTTTGGATCTCAGTTAGATCTGAGCACGACATTCCATCCACAAACAGATGACCAGAGCGAACGGACTATACAAACATTAGAAGATATGCTTCGCGCATGCGTCATCGACCTAGGCGGCAGCTGGGATATTCACCTACCTTTGGTTGAGTTTTCCTACAATAACAGTTATCATACAAGCATAAAAGCCGCACCATTCGAAGCTCTGTATGGCCGCAAGTGCCGATCGCCTTTATGCTAGGCAGACGCCGGAGATAAACGCATGGTTGGTCCTGAATTAGTACAAGAGACAACCGACAAGATTACGCAGATCCGAGAACGCATTAAAGCGGCTCGAGATCGATAAAAGAGCTACGCTGATCGAAGACGAAAACCATTAGAGTTCGAGGTGGGAGACAAAGTTTTGCTAAAAGTCTCACCCTGGAAGGGCGTAGTGCGATTCGGAAAATGTGGGAAGTTGAATCCCTGATACATCGGACCATTCAAGATCTTAGAAAGAATTGGTACCGTGGCATATAAGTTGGAATTACCGGAAGAACTTAATGGAGTACATGATACGTTCCATGTATCCAACCTCAAGAAGTCCAACACAAGAAAACGTGATCATCCCTGCGGATGAAGTGCATGTTGACGACACCCTCCGATTTACAGAACGACCCGTTGAGGTTACAGACTGGAAAGTCAACAAGACCACGAGGAGCACTGTCAAACTTGTCAAAGTACGTTGGAACTCTAAGCACGGACCCGAGTACACATGGGAACGTGAAGACCAGTTTAAAGAAAAGTATCCCCACCTGTTCAAGAAGACTCCTGCCAGAGCTAGTTCGGCCTGAATTTCGGGATGCAATTCTTTTAACGGGGGGAGACTGTGATAACTGTCACAAAACCGGTAATTTCCGTACATTCTAATTATTATTAAATGACTGCAATTATGTGCTTTAATGTCAACATTATCTGATTTCATACAATACAAGTGAATTCATGCACGTTTTATACAACCAAATATTGCTTTATGCATTAACGAGAGCGTTGCGTCAGAAATACTAGTAAACTCACCGGTAAGACACAATGTGTCAACAGAACTGCAGAAAGCAGTCAGACAGAAGAATTAGGGCCTAGGTATAGGTCCAACGACAAGTATACATTAAAACCCAAGAGTACATACAAGGGTATATATAAAGACCATTCGGAAGCTAAAATACGCACCAAAAAGCACCCGAAACGCACTTTAAGTGCAGAATTTTATCAAATTCAGCTATAATCAGCCATAATTCAGCATTTTAACCCTGCAATATTACGCAGAATTTACGTCTTATCATCCAAAATACTTCCCCAAGTGTTGGGAATTGAAAGGGTTACAAAAGGGTACATAAAATACATTAAACGGTGCAATTTAGCACTTTAACGAACCGGTATAAAACCGAACAACCGGATATTGTGACAACTCGAACTTTCGACTTTCACTTTCGCATTTAATGCACGTTGACTTTGACTGTTTAAGTGTTTGACTTGATTGACTTGTAATGTACACGTTGTGATATAATAAAGTGTCTTGTGATTTGCATGATTATGTGTTTGATTGTATAACTTGAAATCTGTTGATAAACTTAAACTGTTAACACTTGAACAACCCGACGAAACACAAGTGTGTTTAGCCAAGCACAACTCGATGAATCAGAGTTGTGATTCGCCAAGGACCACTCAACGAAACAAGCCTGTTTCGCCAACTCAGTCTCGACGAAATAGAACTTGATTCATCGGCCCAGATTCGTTGAGGCCCAGCTACGGGCCCAGTACGGTAAAACGCATATATTAACATACACAGACTTACGTTCGATACTTTTTGGCAAAATAAGAAACCCTAAGACCCCTCTGAGCATCGGCAGCCCCCGTCTCTCTTCCGGATCCTCGTTAGTTCATCTCGTAATCAGTTAGTGTGTATTGATCGAATTCATTTTCTTGTATTACTGATTTGATTGTTGGTGTAAATGCTTGTGGCATAACCTGATTTCTCTTGAACGATTTATGGTGACGGTTACGACGATTATGGGTATATCGAGTAATTAGGGTTTCATAAATCTTGCAATGGTTGTGCTTATTAGTGATTGTTAGATTCTGATTATTTTTTTCTAAGATCACAGCTATTGGAATTATCTTTGCACGTATGTTTTGTTGATATAGATCTTCGGGATTGTTAACGAGCTTTTGTGTTTAGAATATAAGTCGTATATGTAATGATTATGATTCATGATGATTTCTGTGTTATATGATTTACTGTATGATTGATGATGATGATGATGGCTATTAACCATGATTAGGGTTTCTGTATCTAACTGCATGATTTCCGTGTAACTGGATGTTTGACGTAACTGACTACTTAACGGAATGGAATATTTGACGAAATAGAGTGGGTGTTTCGCCAAGAGTGTTTGACGAAACAGCTGGGCTGTTTCGCCAAAGGATAGTCAGCGAAATAGAACCCTATTTCGTCAAAGGGTAGTTGACGAAACACTTGTGTTTCGCCAAGCCAGTGTTTCGCCAGCAAAGTGATTCGCCGATTTGGTTAAGTGGCACAGTCACTAATTCTGTTGAAACTTAACTGAGTTATCTAACTGCTGTTAAATGCCATGCATGACTTGTATGATCCCGAATACGTGCATTGTGATACTTGGTGATGATTGTGATTATACTTATACGGGAACAACTTGGATACAAACTGATTGTGTATATGTGCATACCCTAGGACGTGATTGATTTATCTTGAGCACATACTTAGCATACCGAGCAAACCAAGGTGAGTTCACACAGCCAAGGCATGGGGTTCCCGGGTGGGAATGGGATTTGATGAATTATTGTGTATACTCAGATGGTAGAACCTAACGATAAGATACGACTAGACTAGTAACACTTGTTGAACTGATCTTCGCACACCTGCCAAGGGTTGGCCGCGATATTATGACTGACTTCGCACACCTGCCTTAGGAAGGCCGCGAACTAAATTTACTAATCTTCGCACACCTGCCTGGGAGGCCGCGATACAAATAAACCTAGTCTAGAATACTTGGGAAAAATATCCTCTAATATCTTCGCATACCTGCCTGGGAGGCCGCGATGGAAACTAATACGATACAGGACATAACGAACGAACATACTACTACTCACACTATACTATTTCTGAACTATTAACTGTGAACTCGCTCAACTAGTTGTTGACTCTCTGCTGCATGCCTTGCAGGACCTTAGGTACTTATGGCGCTTGCACTAGGAAGGAGCAGGTCGTTGTGGAGCACAGATCATGAATACTATGTTTAACGTTTCGAATATTTGAACTTATGATTTACTTGGGGTTTACATACTTATGCTTCCGCTACTTAACTATGTTTGGTTTGAACATCAATTGTATTGAATTGGGTTTTACGAACTCCTTTGATTATTATATACTATGTTCAATATGATTGATGGCTTGATCCTGGTCATGTCACGCCTCCAAGCGGTGGTACTCCGCGTGTGGATTTTGGGGGTGTGACAGATATTACCCGGAACATCAAAATATTATTAGAAGTATTGTTCTGACATTACCAAGCTAATTATGATGCCCGAACACCCTAACACATTATATAATGTCAAATATACATAAACACTAACTAATACACTTAGATTCCTAACTAAACACTTCACTTATCATCAAAACCCAACTAGATACCCCCCCCCCACTTGGGACGGTTACAAACATGGCCCCACACCAAAATTTTCTTTGATTTAATTTGATTATTTTATAAGATCATGTTGGAAGGATAGGAACATAATACACATGGTGTAAAGAGATGTTGGAAAATTATTATAAATAACCATGAGTCCACCATTCTCTTACCTCACAAACACCATCACCTCCTTCCTTCTCTTCTCCTCCTTTGATCTCGGCTCAACCCACCCACCACACACCCACCATTTTCATCCATTAATCGTCCATTCTAAGATCACTTAGAGGTGCAAGAAGGTGCCTAACGAGGTGTAGAGCTCGTGGAAGTTGAAGGACCTCTACCGTTTGCTTTTACCCACTCGATTTTCATCATTTTTCTTCCCTAGCTTCAAGCTAGTAGTAAGCACCTTGAACACTCTTATTCACTTCTATTTTTGGTGGTTAAAAGACTTATTATGTTGATTATCATAAGAACACTAAAATACTTGCACATGAAACTTGAAATATAACATGATACATGACGGAATCTTGCTAAAATAATGTTGTTTAGTGAAGTGTATGTTACTTGCTTGTTGATTTCTTGGGTTGGTGATGATAACCATCACATGAAGCTTGCTAGATGAGGTTTAAGCACTTAATCTAGCAAGTGGGAGGATGATTATGTAACAAACTAGAATAATCATCATCTTGTCTAGTCATGAACTTGATAAATAAATGATTTCTTGGAAAACAATAAACAAAGTAAGCTAGTAAATTTATAGATCTAAGATGTATGAATGGGTTTTTTAAAAGAACCAAGTTTAAAATATAATTTTTAGAAAATCTTGGTTTTTACTCAAAGATACACTATTTTTGTAATGAAATAAGTGTAAAAATACTCGAGAAACAAGAAGATGCTACAAATAAACATTTTTGTAAAATTTGATTACAAGTTGTAAAGGACCAAATCTCTTAATAACGTGACTTACAAACAAACAACCATGTTTTTAAGGGTAACTAGACCTACTAAATAACATGGTAAGTTACTACAAGTTTTTACAAAAACTTCAAGTTCATGAAATAGTGTGATTTGCATGATATTGACTTGTGATAAGTCTTGATTGAGTTATTATTGTTGATAATGATTTTAAAAGAAAATAAACACATGTTTTGAAAAACATGGGAAACCTCCATTTTTAGGGGAAACTCTGTCAAAATTTCCATAAAATTTTGACACTTAGAAAAATATATAAGTTTTGAGAAACTTGTTCCTTAAAAATGTAAACCAAGGTATTTACCAAGGTTTCTCCTAATTTTTGAGTTAAGAAATGATGATTTCGTCAAGGTTAAAAATTTAACATTAAGTATGTATATTTTTGAGAAAAAAATATATATTATTTGATCACCAAACTTTGTGCTAAGTGTATGTAGTATGTATTATACGTGCTAGTGCATTAGGACTTGAAAATACACTAAATACTCTTGAGAAGTAAAAACATAAAAATACACATACAACATACAAGATACATAATTCGGGTGCAAAATACAAGACACTTATATTAATTTTTGAGAAAATAATATAAGTAAGATACATAGTTAAAAATATAAAATATTTTTAACTCAACAATACATATACAAAAGATAGTGACTTGTGCTTGTACGATACAAGTCTAGTGACTGACGATAATAAAACACGTTTAGGTCACGACGCATTATAAGCAAATTCGGTGAAGTTTACGACGCAAGGAACGCAAAGTTGTGAGTTCATGCTCCCCCTTTTCTTTAACTGTTTTTGGTTTTATAACTTCGGGGGTGAAATACATGTTATAAATGTTACAATGTTTACAAATGGTATGACACAAAAACAAGAAGCACTCTTGGTGATAACTAGTACCGAGTATGATGCGTTTTGAGAAATGATACGAGAAATCGTGTCACGAATAGGGTACCGTAAGCACCATTAATTGTGTACATACTTAGACCGCAGAACAAAAGGTTAGATCTAATGGGTTTCAGGGCAGCCCCACTCTTGGTGACAACTAGTACCGAGTAGTGTTTTTGTGTCTCCGTCGTGAATCGACAATTTGAAAAATGCCTATGGTTTGGTGACTTCCTATGTCGTGTCACATGTTAATGGCCTTGCAACCCATTAACAACTTATTACATACATGAATACTTGATTTAGACATGAATACTTGAATTACACAAAATACATACCATGTTTTTCATACAAAGTATACAAACATTTAAAACAAGAACTGCATGAATTCACACCAACATTATGTTGACGTTTTACCAAAACTCACATATATTTCAGGTAACTAGAAGTGGATGTGCGTGCGGCCTTACTCATGCTTGTGGATGCCGCTTATGTTTATCTTTAAATGAAGTTATTAACTTTTTAGACAATGTTTTATGCTATCTCGCGATGTAAACGCTAACTTATGTTTTCAAATTATGAAATGTTTGGTATTTGAAGTTATTTTTATGAGCATGTAGTATGTTTACTTTTCGTATGCAATGAGAACCTTTCATGATCACACCTCGTGCTTCCGCCGCAGAAAGGGGTGTGACATATATGGAGATATGTTGGCTGCCTGGTCGGGGGTTAAGGGAACGGTTTGGTAAGAGTCTTACCATTGTTCAGTGTATAGATCCTGCAAAGGACCTGGGTCAAATTTAGTAGGACCTCCTTCAATACCCACCGGTATTGGATGGCGGGGGTCCAAACTCTTTGATCCCCTCATAAGTTAAACTACTATTAAAACTTTAACCCGACTACTTAGGACTGTATCCCTGCTGACTCAGACTACTTAGCCAAGGGTAACGTCACCTTCAAAAGGGGGCCCTACCACATTATGCATTAATAACATAATTAATTATCTTTCAATAATCCAACCCTTTAGGATTGTATCCTTGCTGACTCAAACTACTGGGTTGAGGGTAACGTTACCTTCAAAAGAGGGGCCTACTACAATAACTAAGATAATCTCTTAAAATGTGCAAAAGTGCGGAAATAATCAAAGGTTACACTACACACGAGTCGGATCCAAGTGATTCATCTTGTCTATCTGTTTTTACTTTTATTTTATTTTTCATCATTTTAGTTAGTTTTATTTTTCTAGTTTAAAAACCTTTTTCTAACTTTTTGATTTGATTAGACGTTGAGGATAAACTGGTACTAAAAGCTCTTGTGTCCTTGGACGACCTCGGTATCTTACCAACACTATAATACGTCCACGATGGGTGCACTTGCCCATATGTGTGTTTAGTGTTAGTAAATATCGTGTTTTATAAATTTAAAACTTGGCTAAAATGTGTAAAAGTGCTTAAAATATACACCTAAAATATAACACACTTCACGCACATCACCAACATATCTCCATTTAGACCGTGGAGATATGAATGGTGAAAATCTTTTATTTTATATAGACAGTAAAATAATGCCAAGACACCACGGACAAATGATAAGGAAGAATCACCTTCAACATAAGAAACTAGTTATTAAAGTTATTAATACATAACCAAATAAAAAGTGCGAAAAGATTAAAAATAAAAAGTATTACACTAGGCTAAAGCATGTCTTCGCGATACATTATTATGACCCATTTACTTCGATTAGTCACCGTGTCGTTTGTTTGTTTTAAATAACAAACAAATGATCACAATCCTTATGTCTTGTCGATTTTCTTTTTAAGCATCCAATTTTTACTATCCGATATCATCTCACTCGTTTCTCATGTTTCCTTGTTCTTTTTAGAATATGCCTCCCCGACGAGATGCACAACCACAATCTAACGCCAAACTCGCAGCCATTATCACTCAGCATATCGCTGCTATGATCCCGAACCTAATAACTCAGATTAATCAAGCGAACAATAATAACAATGCTCAGTGTAGTTTCAAAACGTTTAATTCGGCTAAACCACTGAAATTTTCGGGGGTCTCAAGGAGCAACTGCACTCCTACAATGGTTCGAGTGTCTTGAAAGCACCTTTAGACATGTGCAATGTCCGAATGAGCGAAAGGTTGAATTTGCGTCTAGTGTTTTCGAGAAACATGCTCTAACATGGTGGAACGGTGTAATGAGGGATAGGGGTGCTGATGTGGCAATGGTACAAACTTGGAAAGAGCTTCGAGCTCTAATGATGAAGGAGTTTTGTCCTCGTCATGAACTCAGGGCATTGGAAAGGGAATTTGATGATCTTAAACAAGACAGCGGTGAACACCGTGCTTATACTGACCGGTACGAAGAATTGAGCTTGTTGTGTCCAACCATGGTTACGCCTTTGGATAAGGCGATCGAAAAGTACATGATGGCCTCCCTGACCCAGTTCAGGACATCGTTACTGGTAGCAACCCTACTACCGTCAGACAGGCCATTGAACTATTTGCTACCCTGACTGAATCTCAGATCAGAAAGGGTAAACTTTTCCGAAAAGGAGACAAGAAACAAGCAGCTGATACACAAGAGGAAAACAAGGAAAACAAAACCAAACCTTCTAAGAAGCGTAAGGCTTCACAAAATTGTGCGATTGCTGCTCAACCCAACCAAAACACTCACAACCAACCAGCTCAACCTCCTGCAAGGAAACCTTATGCCGGTACTTCACCAATATGCAACAAATGTAATGCACATCACCTAGCTCACCTACAATGTCGTCAGTGTGCATCATGTGGGCGACTCGGTCACCTGGCAAATGCTTGTCGATTTAACCCAAACCAAGGTAGTCCAAACCAACCTCAAGTCAACCCTACTCAAGCTCGCTTTCCACCTGGTTCTTGCTACAACTGTGGCGAAATGGGCCATTTCAGTAACAATTTCCCAAAGCTTGTTAATGCAAATCCAGCCCATGGATGAGCTATTGGCCAACTGGAAGACAATGCCGCCTTGAAACAACTGAACTTTATGTTTAATTTCCTTTGATTATCCAAAACTATGAAACAGTTATGTTGGTTTATAAAAAAAAACTTTATTTGCATTTCGATGTACGAAAATAAATGTGGTTACATGTGTGTATGACATATCCCTACAATAACCGACTCCAAGGAACTGTGTTCCTTGCAAAACAAACTACTTTTGTAGTTTTCTCGTTTATGTGATCACTTGCGATCTTCTCGAAAATCCTAGGTACTCATTTCCTTCTAAGAAACAAAGTACAAGGTACAAGTTACAACTCTGGACGAATACTCAAAGTACTGCTTTAAATCCTTGTTTGGATACCTAAAGGTATTTCTCATAAATCCCTCAATAGTCTTATGCGATATGTCTATGTACATATCATTTCATTTTGGTTTTCATAAGAATATACATAGTATATGTTTTCAAAAGCTCCTTCACAATTTCAAAAACTTTTCAAATGGTTTAAAAACATTTAACATAATATATTTACTTAATATACCAAATGTATAATTTCAAAAGCATTATCCATGTTTTCAAAAACCATATACATGCGTTCAAAACTTTTTCACATGGTTTTAAAACATTTTATAAACATATTTACCTAATACACCTACCACATGACTTCAAAAGCATTACGTAAGATTTCAAATGCATTAAACACATTTTCCAAAGAACTCCATGCATAGTTTTCATGAACATTCTGCTCGTATGTTGACTTAACATACGTAGTACACAAACTCCAAATTCTGCTTCATATGTCGCCTTGGCATATCTGGCACCTTGACTTCATAAACATTTTACCTCATGTTTTGATTTAAGCACATCTAGAACAAGGTTTCAAAACATCTCTCGCTACATGGATTCCAAAATCCTTATAGAATCTTCATATCTTCATAATTTGATCCTTGTGTTTAAAATGCGAAATCAAAAGTCCAGGGATTGGATTCCTGGTATACTTTAAATACACGTGTACAAATCAATAACAGGTTTACAAACAAAGTTATAACAAGTTGATAACAAATTGATGACCAAGTTGACAATTATTTGATTATGTGTTTATGTGTGAACTCAATTACTCGCTATCCAAATCCTTATAGAACCTTCCATATCTTTAAATGATGGATTCTTGGAAGGATATCCAAAGGTACTATCTTAAAAATCTTAAATGGGCTTCTATGTAATAGTTAAGACCCTTGGATTGTAAAGTACTATTCCAAAGTTAAAGACATCATTCGTTGATGTAGTTAAAGAGACCTCTTGGGTGGTCTAGTTAAAGAGATTGATTCGTCAATCTAGTTAAAGATATTATTCGTTGATATAGTTAAAGAGACCTCTTGGGTGGTCTAGTTAAAGAGTTTGATACGTCAATCTAGTTAAAGACATCATTCGTTGATGTAGTTAAAGAGACCTCTTAGGTGGTCTAGTTAAAGAGATTGATTCGACAATCTAGTTAAAGATATCATTCTATCATTCGTTGATATAGTTAAAGAGACCCCTTGGGTGGTCTAGTTAAAGAGGTTGATTCGTCAATCTAGTTAAAGACATCATTCGTTAATGTAGTTAAAGAGACCCCTTGGGTGGTCTAGTTAAAGAGATTAATTCATCAATCTAATTAAAGTTATCATTCGTCAATATAGTTAAAGAGACCCTCTGGTGGTCTAGTTCAAGAGGTCATTAGTTGATCTAGTTAAAAATATCCTTTGGTGGCCTAGTTGAAGAGACTTTTGGTGGTATGTTTAAAGAGATCATTCGTTGATCTAGTTAAAGAGACTCTACGGTAGTATAGTCAAGTCACCACAGGATTATTCATTCGATTTTCTTCCCCTGCACATTATAAAATGAATTGTGCGGACTGTGCAAGGAATTGCGTAATTATGGATGCATACGTAATTATGAAATTCAGTGCACATAAACCACAGCAAGTTTTGTCATGTGTAATTTAATTTACTAGAAGTTATGGACCTTGACCAATGTTGTTTTTATGTTGTACTCTCCGACTTCAATTTCGAACGCACACAAGTTTCTTCTAAATTAAATTTCGGAACGAAATTTCATAAAGTAGGGGAGACTGTGACATCTGTGCCTCTACGACTATCTTACAAGTATGAATCCATTGAAATCTTGTGTTTCAATCTTGGAATTTGTACAAATACATGTGACCTTTTTGCACATATCAATTCTCGTTCGATTTCGAGCTCTAAATCGCTTTCTGGAAAGTTATACGCGAACCGATGCGTCGACGTAATCAGTCTAACGTGACAAACACTCGTAAATAGTGACATAGGCTTAACCTACCTTAAATAACCTTTACATAACTTAGAAATAAGTTTTGGAGGGTTTGGTGTGTCGAAATCAAGTTTATTCGATCGCAGGGACTATTTGTGTCAAACTACGAAAGTATGTCGATTCGTATGGTAACGAACATTACAGAACTTGATCATAAGCTAAACATACCCTAAATATCCTTTACATATCTTAGAAATAGGCTTTGAGGGGTTCGTTATGCGAAAATATGCTTATTTGATCAATAGGGACTAAAAGCGTCAAAAAGTGCATAAGTTTGCATTTACCCGCATACTTACATTCTGAAAACACCCGGACATCCAAAAATTTTTCTAATCATTAAAATATTTTATTTTAGTGATTGGAATGCAAAAATACCACTCGTCGAGTAATTTGTATCGTTTTCGCGTTCGTTCGAGTTTTCGTCGTAATTAACCGAATACCGCAACTGTACGACCAAACGAACCGACATCCGAGATGTTTTCAAGCATATTTTATGTTCCCTATACTTTAACTTTATTGTGGAGCCTTGAAATGGGGTTAACGGGGCTTAAAAACATCAAAATATAAGTTTTGGGCTTGCAGGGGCCAAAACTGACAATTCTTGAAAGTTGATAGGGGGGCGCCAAGACTTGAGTGTTTGTCTATGCGGGGTGCGACCAAGGGTATTGGCAGATTCAGTGAATTTGGTTCAGCAGCCTGTTTTCTCTGATTTTAACCCTGGTTTTGGCATACCATGGACTTGTTTTTGAGCTCCCAAGGTATTTAAAACAATGGGCCACAAGTGTATGGCTTGGATCAAGCCTTGATTCTTTCAAAAACACTTGTAATGATCTCAAAGATTCAATGTTTCCTATAAATACCCACCATGTTTGCCACTTTCATTGCACATTTGATCTGAATTACTCTAAGTTGGAGCTCTCACATTGTTGAAGGCTTCATACCTGAGCGCAAAAACGATCGCTCCAAGTTCCAAGTCGTGCGTCGTGTAGTTCCTCTCGTGAATCTTGAGTTTTCGAGAAGCGTAAGCGATAACTTTCTCGCGTTGCATCAACACGCAACCGAGCCCATGAATAGACGTGTCGCAGTAAACCACAAAGTCGTCGGTACCTTCAGGTAACGAGAGAATAGGAGCACTACAGGGGTTATCCTTTAGCTTCTGGAAATTAGACTCCTGAGCATCATTCCATTTGTAAGCAATACCCTTTTGAGTGAGAGTCGTGAGGGGTTAAGCGATCTTCGAAAATCCCTTGATGAATCTACGGTAGTATCCTGCCAATCCCAAGAATTGGCGAACTTCGGTCGGCATCCTAGGTGTAGGCCAATTCTTTATAGAGTCGATCTTAGCTGGATCAACGTGAATTCCGTCCTTATTGACCACATGCCCAAGGAAATGGACTTCTCGAAGCCAGAAGTCACATTTCGAGAACTTGGCGTACAGTTGCTCATTGCGAAGGAGTTCGAGAATAAGACATAGGTGTTGTTCATGCTCCTCTTAACTTTTCGAGTAGATCAGGATGTTGTCGATAAACATAATCACAAACTTGTTGAGGTAGGGCTTGCACACTCGGTTCATGAGATCCATAAAAACTGTCGGCGCGTTGGTCATTCCAAAAGGCATGACAAGGAACTCGTAGTGACCATAACGAGTTCTGAACTCAGTTTTGGAGAAGTCCTCGTCGCGAACGTTCAACTTATGATAACCCGATCGTATATCAATCTTGGAGTAGTAGCTTGATCCTTGCAACTGATCGAATAGATCGTCGATACGTGGGAGTGGGTAGCGGTTCTTGATGGTAACCTTGTTCAGCTCATAATAGTCGATGCACATACGGAATGTGCCATCCTTCTTCTTGACAAAGAGCACTGGTGCTCCCCAGGGTGACGAACTAGGACGGATAAATCCTTTATCCAAAAGTTCTTGCATTTGCGTAGAAAGTTCGTTTAGTTCAGCGGGGGCTAGTCGATAAGGCATGCTTTAAAAGTTATGAACTCACCTTGGGTTGCTCGGCAGATTAGTTTACTTGGTCAAGCAAGCTGGTCACCACGTCCTAACATGGTTACCAGTATGGGTCAGGCTCGGATACAATTAAGTCACGTATATCCTACTCGAATCTATCACATAGTATCCATACAATTATCTGTTGAGTTATTGGGCCTGCCCTATCATGCTAGCAATTCATGCAGAAAACAAATAACGCTTAGTCAACACGAGAAGCAGCCCACTAAACGAATGTGGCCCAATAACAGCACGGCCCAATGGAAACCACGGATGGGTTGAATCCACTGATGAGTGATCTCGAGTCGAAACCACTGGGAAGTGGTCTCGAGTCACAGCCACAGCTATAGACATGGACGGTGGTTTCGAGTGCCATCCACTGTTAGTGATGGTCTCGAGTCGCAATCGCTGGTCTCGAGTTGTGCATTTTTGTATCGCAACAAGGCAGTGTTTTGACTCGCAACCACCGGTGGTCTCGAGTCGCAACACTGATAGACCGCTTTGCTGAGTCGAGACCTTTGTCGAAACCACTGATGTAAGAACTGTTCTCGAGTAGTCAGTTAATGGTCTCGAATTGCCACTTGATGGTCTCGAGTTGAAACCGGGGGTCTCGACTCGCATGTCTGATGAGGAGATCCTTCTAGAACACCTGCCAGCATTTGTACTATCCAATAGAATTGCAATATCATGATTTTATGTACTAACCAATCAAATATCACAAACATGTTTCCTTGTCTAAATCCTAATCCAAACGGATCAAACATAACAATTTCAAATATTCATATCATATTCAACCCACATTCATCCATTTCATCATTTGCAAGCATGTTCACCCAAATCAAAACACAATTCAGTCATCATCATCGACCCTATATCTAGCACATAATCACTGGTTTAATCATCAGATCTATGTACTCGATATAGTGTTCTTGTATACCATCATTCAAATCAACACATAGCTAACACTCATGATTATCATTTACCTAAACAGATTTATGTCCAATCTTCAACATACAATCATTGGTTCAAAATAATTATCTATATCATTTACGCATTTTGGTCGAAACTACGACTCGTCACTACGCCTAGATAACGTGGTAATCAGTAGGTATAGTCACTAGGGACTATAACCATCGTGATTACGCTCACGTTATGAAGTTCAAACGAACTTCGCATTGACCATAAACTGGTCAATGCAAAAGTCAAACGCAGTTTGACTTTTACGATAAAAACGAATAAAAGAACGAAGGAAATTGGACACGTCAGCTAAACAGTTTCGCAAATTGGACACGTGAAAAGTCGGATGAATATTTCCAAGCTCTGGAGGTAGCTCTAGTCGATAGGCAACCTTCCCAATTCTTTCCACAATCTTAAATGGTCCCACATATCGAGGTGCAAGTTTTCCTTTCTTTCCAAATCTCACCACTCCCTTCCAAGGTGAAACCTTGAGTAGGACACGGTCTCCGACTTGAAATTCTAATGGCTTGCGTCGCATATCCACATAACTCTTTTGACGGCTTCAAGCTGTCACAAGATTATCGCGGATTTTCTTGATTGTCTGTTGTTTCCAGAATGAGCTCAGGTCCAGTAAGCTGAGCTTCACCGATCTCATTCCAACAGACAGGTGAACGAAATTTTCTACCGTAGAGAGCTTCGAATGGTGCCATATTAATACTAGCATGATAGCTATTGTCGTAAGAGAACTCGATCAGTGGAAGATGAGAATCCCAATTACCACCAAAGTCTATCACGCATGCTCTAAGCATATCCTCCAAAGTTTGAATCGCCCTCTCAGATTGACCATCTGTTTGGAGATGATAAGCAGTGCTTAGATTTAGTTGGGTTCCCGAAGTAGATTGCATGGTCTTCCAAAAATGAGATGAAAACCGAGCATCACGATCGGAAATGATATCCAAAGGAACACCATGTCGTGATAAAATCACATCAACGTAAATCTTTGCTAGTTTATCAGCAGATAGATCCTCGCGGATCAAAATAAAATGAGCTGATTTCGTTAATCGATCGATAACAACCCAAATAGCATCATGACCTTTAGACGTACGTGGTAACTTAGTGATGAGATCCATCGCAATGTTCTGCCACTTCCAAACTGGTATCTCTGGTTGTACAAGCAAACCAGAAGGTTGTTGATTTTCAGCCTTGACATTGAGACAAGTTAGGCATTTCGATATATACAAGGCCACATCCTTCTTCATACCAGGCCACCAGTACTGAGTACGAAGATCCTTGTACATTTTATCAGCACCAGGGTGGATAGAATATCGAGATTTATGAGATTCGTCCATTACCAAGGTGCGAAGATCGTCTTGTTTCGGAATCCACAAACGATCCTTGAAGTAGAGCAAACCATCGTCTTTCCTTTCGAGTTTAAGCTCAAGTTGACGTGGCAATTCCTTGCCTATCAAATTTTGTGAAACACAAAATTGTTGAGCTTGAAGGATACGAGTTTGAAGATCAGATAGAGTTTGAACAGAATGAAGCTTGACTCGCTCTTTTCGACTAAGCGCATCGGCTACGACATTCGCCTTACCAGGATGGTAACGAATCTCGCAATCATAATCGCTTAAGAGCTCAACCCAATGTCGTTGCCTCATATTCAACTCCTTCTGATTGAGAATATGCTGGAGACTCTTGTAGTCTGTGAAAACCACACACTTCATTCCATAGAGGTAGTGTCTCCAGATTTTAAGCGCGAAAACCACAGCTCCCAACTCAAGATCATGAGTTGTGTGGTTCTTTTCGTGAACTTTCAGCTGTCTTGACGCATAGGCTATCACTTTACCTCGTTGCATAAGAACGCAACCAAGGCCTAAGTTGGGCGCATCACAATAAACAACAAAATCATCGTTTCCATTGGGCAGAGATAGAACAGGAGCATTACATAACTTATGTTTTAGCGTTTGGAACGCTTCTTCTTGCTTGGGTCCCCACTCAAAAGGCTTATTCTTATGAGTCAAAGCAGTTCGCAGTAAGTGGAACCGCAATCTTTGAGAAATTTGAAATGAATCGACGATAATAACCAGCAAGACCAAGAAAAGATCGAATCTCTGTAGGTGTTGTCGGTGTATTCCAGTCTTTAATAGCAACAATCTTGGATGGATCCACATGAATACCCTGCTCGTTTACTATATGACCCAAGAATTGAACTTCTTTAAGCCAGAATTCACACTTGGAGAATTTAGCAAAAAGTTGTTCCTTCTTCAGGAGTTCCAATGTTAAGCGAAGGTGTTGCTCGTTCTCGGCTCGAGACTTTGAATAAATAAGAATATCGTCGATGAACACAATGATAAACTTGTGATAAGGTTAACAGACCCTATTCATTAATTCCATAAAGATAGCTAGGGCATTTGTCAAACCAACAGGCATGACAGTGAACTCGTAATGCCCATATCTTGTGCGGAATGCAGTTTTGGGAATATCTTCTTCGAGAACACAAAGTTGATGATACCCATAACGCAAATCGATTTTGGAAAAGCATGAAACACCTTGCAGCTGGTCGAAGAGATCATCAATTCGAGGTAGGGGATATCGATTCTTGATGGTAAGCTTGTTAAGCTCACGATAATCGATACACATTCGAAAAGATCCATCTTTCTTTTTCACAAAGAGGACAGGAGCTCCCCATGGTGAATGACTTGGACGGATGAATCCTTAATCAGATAACTCTTGAAGCTGTTTCGATAACTCTTGCATCTCGGACGGTGCAAGACGATAAGTTGCTTTAGCAATTGGGTTGGCATTGGGTACAAGGTCAATATGAAACTCGACTTGACAAACTGGAGGCAAACCAGGCAGTTCATCGGGAAACACCTCTGGATAATCTCGAACAACCGGAATATCTTGAATACGCTTACTTTCGTCTTTCTCCTCGGTGACATGCGCCAGAAAAGCAACATATCCTTTTCTCAAATAACTTTGGGCTTTTGTACACGACATAAGCTTCAATCCACCTGAAGGTTTCTCGCCACGAACTTCCAGAACATCG
Organism: Helianthus annuus; assembly: GCF_002127325.2. Lineage (NCBI taxonomy): Eukaryota > Viridiplantae > Streptophyta > Magnoliopsida > Asterales > Asteraceae > Helianthus > Helianthus annuus. The sequence continues at coordinate 76,229,787 of NC_035442.2, read as the reverse complement.
CCAGAAGACAAAGAAATACGAACAATCTTTTCAAAACATACCACCTCAGCATGGTGTTTGGTTAACCAATCCATTCCTACGATAATATCGAAACTCCCAAGTTGCATCGGTGTGAGGTCAATAGGAAAAAGATGGTTATCGAGGTTCAATTGACAATTACGAATAACAGAATCGAGAACAAGAGGTTTACCAGTAGCAACTTCGACAGATAAGGGTTTCCTCAGTTTAGTTCTAGGTATCGCAAGCAAAGGTTCAAAAGATAATGAAACAAAACTTCTATCGGCACCAGAATAAAAAAGAATAGATGCAGGTTGATTGTTAACAAGAAACGTACCATTGACAACCTCGTTGTCAGCCCTCGCTTCGTTTGCATTCAGATTATACGCTCGTCCACGAGCAGGATTCACATTGGCATTGACATTCACGTTCGGATTCGCATTGGCATTCACCAGCCTCGGACAGTTGTTGCGGAAGTGACCAAACTCTCCACAATTGAAACATGAACCCGGTGGAAATCTCGCAGCATTCCCCTGAACCGGAGCTTGAACCTGGGCAACCTGATTCTGTCCCAAATGACAAATATTGGCCAAATGCCCAAGTTTACCACACGTTGTGCATTGCTTACAAGCTTGTTGTGCAACATGATGACCGTTGCAGCGAGCACAACGAGGTGCGGTACCAGCATACGCTTTCTTTGCAGGAGGTTGAGTCAGTGGGTTCTGAGCAGTCTGTGCTGTAACAGCAAAATTCTGAGTGTAACACCCCGCGTTTCGAAAGTCAAAGTCAAAGTCAAGATTGAAGTCAAAGGGAGAAAAGATCGCTAATTGCAATCTGTCTCTCCTTGCCCAATCCCTGTTTTGACTTCTTTGACTATATGTAGTCTATTTTATGTTTTACGTTAGTTGTATTATGTGGAGTAATCAGTTAAAATCGCAGTAATCGAAGTATATTTATCGATACGAATCGCTTTACGACTTTGAATAGTAGGAAGTAACAATGCGATAAAGTTAATTAAACGCTAATCAATCTAGTCTGATCAACATCGCGCTCGTAACTCAAAATACGCATGTTGGTGGTTAATATACGTGTGTGTGTGTGTGTGTGCCTTATGTGTTACTTGTGCATGTTTATTTATGTTATGTGTGGTAATCAATCGAATCGCAATCGAAACGCAATCGAACTCAATCGCAATCGCAAAACGAATACAAAATAGGGATGCTTGTATGTTGATATCGTAGCTGGGATTAAAAGTAATTTGAATAGGAAACTCTATCGCATTCGCATCTATCGCAATCAAAATCGAAATATCGAAAATCTTCGCACCGAACACTCGAATCACGCAACTGATCGATCAGGCTACCAGCCGATCGAACAGCCAGCCGATCGGACTTGTAGGATCGTGTAGTTGACCCGAACAAGTCGTTCAGAGAGGTTCTGATCTATTTCAGGTGCGGAAAACAAGAAATAGACTTAGATACAGCATGCACTTCACTTAAAACACTGATTATATTGATTTAACAGCAAATACAATCAGTCCTCACACCGGCATCACTTCGGTATGGAAATCAAGAATCGTTACTATGATTTCGCTCAGAATGACTATTTATAGTAGTCATGATTTCGCTCGAAAGGAACTCAAACCAGTTGGAGCGAAATAGCTATATTGTGATTCCGCTTGAAAGTGTCCACTGACATTTTAAGCGGAATTAACAGTTCGAGCGAAATCAGCCTCTAAAACATACAAACTTTCCTATTTTCTCAATCTACGAGCCCTGATCTATGCAATCTAATCTAAGACTCGATACAAGACGAAGTCGACAGATGTATGCACTAACAGACTCCCCCTCTGATGTTGACGAGTCTGACTGTGTCGAGTCTTTGCAACTTCAGTCTCTATCAGTCTGTAGGCTTCACTCTCTCTTTCTTCTCTTGCATGTCTTCAGACTCCCCCTTGCAATATGTTGGCATTTCTTAAGTTCATCAGCATCATCAGCTTCAGGATCGTTGTCTGGCTCAAACTTTGTCCACGAAATCGAAATCTGGCTCATGCTCTATACACAGCATCCTCAGGTATCGGAATCTGGCTCTTCTAAACTCAAGCTTCTCAGGATTGATCAACCTGGCTTTACTAACGATGTTTCAAGATCGTAATTTGACTCTAGTTCTGCTCAGGATTGATAACCCAGCTCATTTTTAAACTTGCATGAACTCTACCTCAAAGTAAATTTCACAGACTTTAACAATTTGAATTAAACACATTCACTAACACTTACTCCCTCTCAATATTATCTATCCTCTTTGATGAACCACTTGTTAATTTGATCAGAAAAGCATTTGATTTTAAACATATACTCCCCCTCACAAAATTGTCATCATGTTTAGCACATGGGATTTTGAAAATCAGCTTTTCAACATCAGTTGTCGAAAATCTTTTTGAATATTTTTTTTTTCAAAAGTTTATGCTAAAACACACTGAAAATCTTTTTGGATTTTGAAATGTAAAGAAATGCAGTAAAGAAATATTTACAAACACTATTTTTGTGAGTTTGTGTAAGAGGATCATATCAGTTTATGAGACGAGTCACGAACACCGTTAAGCTTCATTTCATTTTAAGTTCTAAACAATTCACCTAGATTATCAGTATATCGGTCCACTTAAATTTTCACACAAAGTTCAACTGTTTCGAGATACGATATTAATGTCTTAAGCACTTAAACTTATCTGTGTGTCCCACTACTTGAATATACTCCCATATCCAGACCCCAATATTCAGTCTTACAGGTGAGTATACCACAGATGATATCTGTAAAGGGGTTAAGTGCGAAACCGTGAGAGCTCAGCTCAGAACTTCCGTTCAGTAGAGAGATGACGGCTCGACTTTAGGTATGTCCCCTTTAGAGGATCTTTTGTTACAACAGCAATAACTATCAATTTTATTGTTTCATCAATTTGCTGAGGGCGGCGCTTTTTCAAGCATTTGCAGAAAGTATTATATGGGGACTAGGTCAGTATTTCCATACAGCAGAAGTCCCAGGATAATACCCTAGATATCACTGAGCATAAAGACCTAGTATCTCAGAAAGAGGGACCTTTCAAACAAGATTTCGGGGGTTACCCATATATCCAAGAAGTTGTTACCCACAAAATAAGCAAGTTTGAAATTTTAGTTTATATCTCGTCACAATCAACTAAATGTGCAAAAACCTACTGGCATATCCGCAGTGAGATTGTTTATCACATTTTTAACTTTCCAATTCTTTAGCATGTTGTGACAGTCCACAGATGTACTATCATTTCCTCTTTTATACAACAAAACTCATTTTTTATTTTATCATGTTTTTGGCTTTTTCAAATTTTCTAATGTTTTTGAATTTTCTGAAATTTTCTACTCCCCCTAAAATGCAAACACATTTAAAAGGAAATTTGAAAAAAACACTAAACTCTTGACCCACTTAAAAAAAATAGAAAAACAAACTATACAGAAAATGACAACCGATATCGAATCGCATCAATTCGCCATCCACTAGGCATAAACAATCCGAACTCCCCCTTTCAACAAACTATTTTCTCATTTAGATTTCAAAACACTTAAGTTTGTTTTAATCAAAATGATTTTTCCGGAAAATAAGTTTGTTTTTACCACTTGTAAAAATCACTTGTAAATGAGGGTTCATCATCTTGTTCAAATTTTAACCTCTTGTAGTAGATCAAGTACAACTTAATGTCCTTGATTTACCACTTGTAAGTATGCATTCTCAACCTCTGTACCAGCTGTAAAAACATAATCAACTGCATCAAGTGTAGGAATAAAACATCTACACTAGATCATTTTACCAATCAAGATGCCGATTCATGCTTCACACTTACCAACCTGGAAGCTCCGACGTAGTCCTTCAATCTGTAAAATTTCAACAATTTTCAAATCTATCACAAAAACTAATTTCAAGAATGATGCCGATTCCTGATCCACGATATAAACTTGGGATCTCCGGCATAGTCAGATGTTTCAAGGGAAAACAATTTCCACCCAAGTCTGACCAACCTTGGGTGTTTTTAGCTCTTTCAGCTCTTGTTCTGTCGGGTTAAAAGTTGCCTTTTTCGTTGCATAAAAATCTTTAACCCCTTTTGCTTTCCCATCAAGCATTTTCCCAAAAAATTTCTTAACACTTCCATTGAAAACTTTCTCGACATCAAACTCATTTTTCTCGGAATAAAATTGATCTGAGATCTCAACTTTACCAACTTTTTGTTTAATCTCTTCAAACTTCAGTGATGGAAACTCAACATCATTCACTGAAAACACAGATTTTTCTTTCTTTTTCTCAACCTGTGGCTCCATTGATTTTGTGGAATCAGTTTTATCGCCGACTTCCTCTTCAGACTTTTTAACAACCCACACTTGGTTGTTCGTTGCTTTCCTTTTGTAAAAATTCTTTTTAGAACATTCACCAACCTCATAAGTTGAGTTTTCAAAAATTTTAAATTTTTCGATTGGTGGTTCAACATCAACAACTATTTCTTTCAATTTTTCAGAAACTCCCTGTTTTGTCTTAGCATTTTTCGGACAGTTCCATGCAATGTGACTAGCTTCATTGCATTTGAAACAGGTTCGAGTTTCTTTCGGATGAAAAACTCCAGTGCCTTTTCTCTTCTTCTTAGCAAGAAACTCCTGGTTTGATTGTCTCCAGAATGGTTTCTTCTGTTCATCCTCAGCACTTCCACCTAAAACAAATTCTGTTTTTGTTTTAGAATTTTTCTCATTTTTACAATTTTCTGGTGGAATAAAACCTAAACCTTTCTTTTTGTAGCTACCATTATGGTTTGGTTTCTTTTGAAAACCAGAACCAGAATTGTAACCCTTTTTCTTGTTTAATCGTTGTTGAACTCTTGAAGTGTATTTTTTAGGTTTTCCAGTAAGATTTATATCTTTTATTTCAGAAATATTAATTTCCATCATTTTGAAAACCTTTTTAATCATTTCAAAACGAACACTTCTTATTGGAAACTCTTTGTCTGAATATAGTTTGTCCGAATCATTCAAAGTATATGCTACTTCAAATGTTTCATCATCCAAAATTGCTTTTGATAACAAAAACTCTTTACTATATGCCTGTTTGACCGACGACTTTTGACTGTTGGCTAACGAACTTGAACCTCCAGACTCAGACTTTGACTCAGACTCCTCATCAGTATCCAACACCTGATCGACCACCTTTTTGATTAACACAGACTCATGATTAGTGTCAGACAATATGAAAGTGACGTCAATGTTTTCTGGTAAATCATCAGTTGTGTCGGTTTTTAACTTTATATTGACTGCTTTTTCGAGTTACTCCTCATTTGGTTTTCTGGGAGAATAACCTTCCTAGATCGGAGGCGGACACTTGTTATAGCTAACAGTCGGTTTCTTACCAGTATCCTTCTTCTTTGGCTTGTCATCTTTGAATGCTTCAAAACCTGCAACAGTCGGATAAATTCGATCAATGAGATAATAAGAACTAGAATAATTCTGCAACAAACGTCTAATTCTCTCATTCTCAATCTTCTCTGTCTCCAACTCTTGCTTCCACTTTGCACTCTCTTCGATATAGAAGTTGATAGCTTTCTGCTTCGTCATCATCATAGCATTCATCATTGTCAAAGCGTCTTCTCTCTCTGAGTTTGTCTTTTGAAGACCAGTCACTGTTCTGTTCAAAACATCATAAGACTCTTTCACATAGTTGAGATTGAACTGTAATTGTTCCTTCTTCTTTTCATCCTCAGCTATCATCTCATCTTTTGCTGCACATTCCTTGCATGGTTCTAAACACTTTGTGCAAGGTTTGATGACTTCTACAATCTTTTCAACGTCGATTGTTTTCAACACTTCAATCATTTTCTCTGCTTCAGTCACCTGATCAGTTTCAGCAATCTCAGCAACACTTTCAACTTCTTCATTTTGAACAATCTCATCTTTTTCAGCAACACTTTCAGTCTTCATTTTCTTTTGTTCTTTTGCAGCTTGTTTCTCTTTCAGCTTCTCCAAGCGATCTGCAAAATAAAAATGAAAACTTTAAGGAGAAAGATGAGATTTAGCAACATTAATATGTTTTTCTTCCTCATCGTCACTTTTGTCATCAGTTGGTGACTGATCAAACTCGATTGATTTTTCAGAACTATCATCCGATGAACCAGAATTAGATGGTGTTTAATCAAAAACAACTTCTTTTTCTGAATTCGCATCACTTTGTGAACTTTCATCTGCACTTAGTGAGCTTTCATCAAATGCAACAGATTCTTCCTCTACATTCTTCACAGTCTCACCAATGGATCTCATCCATGTGGCAAACATATCAGGTTCTTTCACAATCTTTGCAATGAATGATTTAAATTCTCCCTTTTCATCTACAAACATATCCCAGCTAAAGCCTTCAGGTAGTCTTTCATCATCCTGATTGACTAAATAGACTTTGATTTCAGGTGATATGTATTCGTTCCAGTTAAAATCCACCAAACACGCTCTCTTTAAATCCTCGATCACTTTTCTACCATGAGCCACCTGTGGTTCTTGCTGTTGTTGCTGACCAACCTGTTGATAAATGGCTTTTCGATAGTAATCGTCTTTTCCGAACGGATTATTTTCATCACTCGCCTCTCTGTTCTTGCACTCCCTCTTGAAATGACCTTTCTCCCAGCATCGAAAACAAGTAACTTTAGATTTGTCAAAACCCAAAGTAGAAACGTGTGCATCAAGAAAGTCATTTCTCCCAGTAATAAGCTTGAACTTTTCAGCACGTCTAAGAACACTAGCTAGACACCATTTGATGTCCATAAGTTCCATTTCTTCGGCGTCTATCTGATTGTAATCCTCTTTTGTGAGCATAGGATTTCCGATTTGCCCTGCAACCAAACCTTCATACGATAGAAGCACAGAACCAAGCAATGCCATGTGATCTTTTGCAACCTCTTCAGAAAAGCTTTGACCATCTGGAAGATTCAAGGCAATGTTGCACTGTATCACATAACCACTTCCACTTTTTGTACTTTGAGAACTGAAATTGGAAGTTGGACTCTTTGGATTAACACTCAGGTAAGAAGAGAAACCACTGCTGCTTTTAGGACTCTGATCGGCTTTTTCTGAAGAATCTCCAGCACTAAACGCAGTCTGTATTTTCGGGCTTCTTTCAGCTTCCGGAACACTACCTTTGTAATACATCTCTACATCTTGTTGACCACTTGGACTGTTCATCCTCGCAATCTTTTGCTGTTCCAGATCCTGACTCTCAATCTTCTCAATAAACTGAGAAATTGTCAACCCATCATAAACACCCGTATTCTTTAGAATCATCAAGTATATACCCCACTCCTTCTGCGTTAGAGCATCAGCTAACTTGTCTACCCACTCTTCACGATCTTTTGTTATACTCAGCATTGACATGGATCGCACCAAGTGGCAGTATCGTTCAATAAGCCTCTTCGTATCTTCTCCCGGTAAACTACTGAAAAGATCAAACTCCTTCTTGAGCAATGCTTTCTTACTCTTGATCATATTCTCACTACCCTCAAATTTGACTCGAAGAGCATCCCAAATTTATTTTGAAGTTTTGTCATGCTGAAGCAGTATGAAGATGTCTTCTTTAATGGCTTGCTGAAGCAGACTGATCATCATTTTTTCAGCTTTGTACATATCTCGCTCTTTGTCACTGAACTCCCAAAGTTCTTTGATAACTTGCAAATCTGTTCGTGACAAAACATACTTCTTCATAATACATTCCCATGAACTTAGATGGTTTGCCTGGACCCAATTTTCGAATCTGTCTTTCCACCCGTAGTACTCTTCGATACTCATCAGTTTCGGGGGCTTTTGTAACGTTTCGGTCTCGTTTTCCAAGTTCATGTTCTGAGCAATGGAAGCCGGAGTAGTCGGGGATGAAGCGAACGCGTTGTAGAACTCTTCACTCATGATTTCGTATCACGTTTTTCAAAAAACAGTTGTTTCAAGCGGAATAGCAGATAACCAATTCAAGCGAAATAACAAAATTCCCTTTTCAAGCAAAATCAAACAAAATGACTTTTCGAGCGGAATCCAAATTCAGGTTCAAGCGGAATCTGAACTAAGTTTTGGAGCGGAATCAGTGGTATGTTTCAAGCAGAAACAGACTTTGCAACTTGGAGCGGAATCTGTAACACCTTTGAAGCGAAATCAACACTAAGTTGAAGCTGAACCTCAATTTCGAGCGGAATTAGTCTACCAAAATCAGTATTTCAGGCGGAATCAAAAAAACATCCGTTCGAGCGGAATTACTTCGTGGGTCCATTTCAGTCATTTTTAGTCCGAATTTTACTGTGAAACTTTCAAGGGTTTATTAATGTTCACTTTTACACAGTTTGTGAGAATTTGAACCGATTTTAACCGTTAAAACTATCTGAATCAATGAAAGAAGGTGTAGAAGTAAGAAATCTCAATGAAATCAGGCTGTAATTTTCAGAACTCCTCCTCCTGAGCTCTGATACCACTTGTAGGATCGTGTAGTTGACCCGAATGAGTCGTTCAGAGAGGTTCTGATCTATTTCAGGTGCGGAAACAAGAAATAGACTTAGATACAGCAAGCACTTCACTTAAAACACTGATTATATTGATTTAACAGCAAATACAATCAGTCCTCACACCGGCAGCACTTCAGTATGGAAATCAAGAATCGTTACTATGATTTCGCTCAGAATGACTATTTATGGTAGTCATGATTTCGCTCGAAAGGAACTCAAACCAGTTGGAACGAAATAGCTATATTGTGATTCCGCTTGAAAGTGTCCACTGACATTCAAGCGGAATTAACAGTTCGAGCGAAATCAGCCTCTAAAACATATAAACTTTCCTATTTTCTCAATCTACGAGCCCTGATCTATGCAATCTAATCTAAGACTCGATACAAGATGAAGTCGACAGATGTATGCACTAACAGAGCCGATCGGACTGTTGTCCGATCCGATCATGTTGCCCGACCGATTGGCCAGCGTTTACCACTTTTGGCATCCTATAAATACCCCTGTCATTGTCAAACTTTCTACTTTTGGAAACCTCTGTCCGACCAGCACGCTCAGCTCACTTTTTCTTCGATTTCTCTCAATCCTGGTAAGATCTCGTCCTAAATCTTGTACTTTCTTGATCTACACGCACTCCTACACCTTTTTATCTTTCAAATCTTAACTTTTAACCGTGAAATCATCAAGATTCAAGTGTTCTAGGATGATGTCATCATGGTGTTCTTGAAGAAAGTCATGTTTTGGCCTCAATACACCAAGAATAACTTGGAACTAACCGATTTCCACATAAACAAACAAAGATCTTTCATAGATCTAAACATATTCACAGAGAAAGGGATCGAAAGATGGTTTTCCCACTTTCTTTCAACTCTTTTACACTCAATGCCTTCAAAACCGATAGAAACGGAGCTTGTGCCGACTTACTAACCATTTCGGTGGTTGCGTGACTCAAGATCTGGATTCTATCCATGAGGTTCACCGATTTCGGGTTAAACGTTAAACACTGTCTCGAACCGTTCACTAACCGGATTTGGGTGATTCCTATCTGATTAGGAGAACCAAGTAAGGACTAGGGTTTTATGGTTTGACCCGTTGTCAAAATACCTTGATAAAACAACAACAATTAGAACAACCAAGTGTTAGACGAACAGGCTGATCAGGTCAGGGTGCTGACCGATCGGACTGCTGTCCGAACGGACAGCCATGTCACACCCCCAAAATCCACCATGCGGAGTACCACCGCTTGGAGGCATGACGTGACCAGGATCGAGCCACCAATCATATTGAACAATGTAATTAAGTAAATAAAAACCAACCACAATACGATTGATGACCAAAGCTAGTTAACTAAGTTTAGTTTAAACAGCGGAAGAATAAGCGTAAATCCAAAAGCATAAGTCCATAGTTTATAAGTTAAAGTTCAAAACGCAAGTTTAATAAGTTCATAAGGATTTAAATATTAAGCACGGAACATAACAGTCCGTACACCACAACGACTCCTTCCTCGTGCAAGCTCCAAGCATTTAGCGACATGTAAGGCATGTAACAACGAGTCAACAACAAAGTTGAGTGAGTTCACGATTGGTTGATTTGTTTTAAGTTGTTTCTGAAAATGTGGTTTGTCTTTCGTTGGCGTAATTGCCGTGGGGGTTACCCCATAGTTGAAAGAAAATTTAACCAGTTCATTCTTTATTACCCAGACCATATCCATGATTAGTGGGGGCTTCCCCATGTGAACTACTAGACGGTATGATATCAACTACTAACGAAAGTAAGTTGTGCCCTAGTCAATGTCTATCAGCATTGACCCTTTGCCTTAGTCCATTAGTACACTCCCGTTCGGACGATACGGTGTGAGGTTTGTTAAACCTAATAGCGCTATTAACTAATGACCCCTTGCCATCGGCCTCGGCGATTAAGTCGATATAAAATGAGGGACTTATGATAGAGTTTTGTCTAGTAAGTTTTAAGGTTGTTGTCCTACCCAAGGAGGAAGAACGTACGTATTTCTCCCAAAGAGAATACGCAGGATTAATATTGGCATCCTACCCAAGGAGGATGGCCGTACATATCCTACCTAAGTAAGATATGTAGATTCCGTTTTAATTCTTTAACCCATTCCCAAACCACCGGGAATCCCATGCCTTAGAAAGTGTGTGAACTCACCTCGGTTTGCTCGGTTAGATTCTAAAATATAGCTAACAGTCAAAGTCAGTCAATCATGTCCTAATATGATTACCAGTTAGTCATTTAGTAGTTTTCAAATAGAGCACAAAGTTCCTACACGTATCTATCACATAACATGCATTACATTAACGGTTTATGCCCATGTAAACTCCCCATCTATTTCCATTCACAAATAAACATACGACATTGCACATAACACTTTTATCGACACATAACATGTTAGATCATTCACGGATAACATACTTGACATTTAGACACGCAAATTACTACTTATGTCATTTTAACTTAAATATCCAAAACTGGGCTGTTTTCGAGTATTTTAATAAAATAGTTATCTTATTTCAAAAATTCCCAACTTTTTATAGAAGGTGCTAAACGATCCAAACATTATTGTGTAAAAATCTCGGGATCCAAATCATCACCAATATTTTATAAAAATTCATTTTCCAGACTGCAATCAGATTCATTATTTTCTGACTGCAGTCCACGGAATAATTCATTAAAAATTCATTGTAAGTCGGATTGACGAAATTCCAGTGGGACAATTACTAGGACATCAGTGTCCATCTACAGTACCAATTTCATGATCTAATCCTACTCAGGTTTCAAGTTATTACTGAAAATATAACACTCATTTATTGCTGTAAAAACTCAGCTTTAGCTACTGTTACAAATCGGGTCTTTAAAAATAGTAAACGATGTCCAAAAATTATGATTCCAGTGCCATTAGAACCGTATTTCATAATACATAAATCTAGACTTCAGAAAATACATTTTTCGTTAAGTTACGGTCTGGTTACAGCCAACTGAAGTTGGCTGTAAAAAAACCAAACAGCCTACTGTTTCAGCTTTTATCTTTTTAACTTGTGTTCGATTGATTCCGTTAACATGTTTAGTGATCATAACAACATCAAACATCAATATTACAAGTAGATCAGCAAGTAATCAGTAACATAATCAAGACAACTTCAGTTTATCATCACTTCATTATGTTTCATCAATATTTCATTACAAGTTAGTTTATATGCAAGACTTTGTTCATGGTTCTTTAGTGTTCATGGATTTCATCATCAAACAACTATTAACCACTTAAATAATATGAAGAATGAACGGATCTAAGTTCTTACCACTAGCTCAAGGCTAGGGAAGTTCGAGAGTAGAAAAGTGATGGTTAATAGCGAATGGAGAAGGTCCTTCCACTTCCGAGAGCACCAAGCTTCGTTGTATGACCCGTAGCACATTTGGATGAGTGTAGATTGCTTGAAAGATGATGTGAGGGTGGTGGTATGGTGGTGGTTGTTGGCTGCCGAAACAAAGGAAGAAGGAGGGGAGAAGAGCTTGGTGTTGGAGGGTTGAGAATGATTAACCTTTGAATCTATTTATAAACCAAGTTTGCTATAATCCAACATGCAATGTGTCTTCTTGATAACCAACATAGCAATTTAATAATCAAAAGAAGATGGAGGTGTGTCACCCCTAAGGTGACCGTCAAAGTGAGGGGGGGTATGGGGTTGGGTTTCAATGATGTAGTTACCAATCTAGTTAGAATCAAAAGTTTAGTTAGTGTATTAAGTTGTGTTATTAATTATATAGTGTTTTAGGGTGTTTGGAGATCCTAACTAGCTCAGAAAAGTAAGAACAATGTATCTGACAATATTTTCATATTCCGGGTAATGTCCGGTTGTTCGGTTTGACACTGTTCCGTTAAAGTGCTTAATTAATCCGTAAAGTGTCATACATATATATTTTTGTAACGTTTTCAATTTTCAACACTCAGGAAAGCATAACGGACTATTTAATGACTTTTATGTACACTGTTAGTATGTTGACAAGTACAGGTAAGTATAACACAGTAATCAGAGAGCAGTTAAGTAATTCCACACAGTCGTCAAGCACTTTAATTATCATTAATAAATTGCACGGAATACATGGAATTTTGAGGGTTGTCACATTCTCCCCCTGTTAAGAAAATTTCGCCCCAAAATTTAGCACGTGGTTACTGAGGAAGCTAGTTATGTTGTGTTGGTTTCCTGGTTTTCCTGAGGTGCCACATCATCCCCCCGTTGATTTGGAATTTCGTCCCGAAATTCTACAGTACCTTCAGCCTTAGTAGTGGTTGCGTTTTTCTTAAACAGCTGGGGATACTTGAGTTTCATTTGGTCTTCTCGTTCCCAGGTGTACTCTGGGCCACGACGGGAATCCCAACGAACTCGGACGAGAGGTATTCTGGTACGCTTGAGAATCTTAACATCTCGATCCATAATCTCTACTGGTTCCTCGACGAATCGCAGCTGGTCATCGATGGTAAGCTCTTTGAGGGGAACTATGAGGGTCTCGTCTGACAGACACTTCTTCAGATTTGACACGTGGAATACGTTGTGAACTCCACTGAGTTCTTCAGGTAGATTCAACCGGTAAGCGACTTTGCCAATTTTCTCAATGATCTCGAACGGTCTGACATAGCGCGGGTTGAGCTTGCCTCGTTTGCCAAAACGAACTACACCTTTCCAAGGTGAGACTTTGAGTAGCACTCGATCCCCAACCTGGAACTCGAGTGGCTTTCTTCGCTTATCAGCATAGCTTTTCTGACGGTCACGAGCTGCCGCCATTCGTTGTCGTATCTGAGCAATCTTCTCGGTCGTATCTACTACGAGTTCTGGGCCAGTGATTTGACTGTCACTAACTTCTGCCCAACAAAGAGGTGATCGACACTTCCGTCCATACAATGCCTCAAACGGAGCGGCCTGGATGTTGGTGTGGTAGCTGTTGTTATACGAAAACTCCACTAACGGGAGATGCTTTTCCCAGCCGTTACCAAATTCGATTACACATGCCCTAAGCATACCTTCAAGGGTTTGGATGGTGCGTTCAGATTGCCCATCCGTCTGTGGATGATATGCCGTGCTCATGTCTAATCGAGAACCAAAGGATTTGTGCATGGCTTGCCACAATTCAGATGTAAAACGTGCATCACGATCAGAAATGATGGAGGTTGGCACTCCGTGCCTTGATACCACTTCCTTTAGGTAGATGTCTGCTAGGGTAGAAAACTTATCCGTTTCCTTGATAGGCAGAAAATGTGCAGGCTTGGTTAGTCGATCCACGATCACCCAAATGGTATCATTTCCGCGTTGAGATCTGGGTAGGCCAGTAACGAAATCCATGGAAATTTGCTCCCATTTCCATTTGGGTATCTCTGGTTGTTGAAGTGGGCCTGATGGTTTCTGGTATTCGACCTTGACCCTAGCACAAGTCAAACATTTACTGACGTAGGTTGTTATGCTGGCTTTCATACCAGGCCACAAGTATGTAGTCTTTAGATCGTGGTACATCTTATCCGAACCAGGATGTACTGAATAACGAGACTTATGTGCTTCATCCATCACAAGCTCGCGTAATCTCCATAAAGTGGAACCCAGATGCGTCTGTTAACATAGTAGGCGCCGTTTTCCTTTTGCTCTAGTCGTTGCCTCGATCCTCGTAAGGACTCAGCCCTGATGTTCTCTGCCTTCAATGCTTCAACCTGAGCATCGCGAATCTGAGGGGGGAGGTTAGATTGGATGGTAAGCTGTAACACACGTACACACTTAGGTATAGTATCCTTTCGACTGAGGGCGTCGCCACAACATTGGCTTTGCACAGATGATACTTGATCGCACACTCGTAATCATTCAAGAGTTCGACCCATCGGCGCTGTCGCATATTCAATTCCTTTTGCTTGAAGATATGCTCGAGGCTCCTGTGATCGGTGTAAATGGTGCACTTGGTACCGTACAGGTAATGTCTCCATATCTTAAGCGCGAAAACAACTGCTCCCAATTCCAAGTCGTGTGTAGTGTAGTTCTTTTCGTGAACCTTAAGTTGGCGCGATGCGTAGGCAATGACCTTGTCGCGTTGCATCAACACACAACCAAGTCCTTGGATGGAAGCGTCGCAATAAACCACAAAATCTTTTGTGCCTTCAGGCAATGAGAGGATAGGCGCGCTACAAAGTCTGTCTTTTAAGTGCTGAAATACGAACTCCTGTGCATCACCCCAGCGATAGGTGACACCCTTCTGAGTCAGTGAAGTGAGGGGTTGCGCAATCTTGGAGAAATCCTTGATGAATCTTCTGTAGTATCCTGCCAAACCCAAGAATTGGCGGATTTCTGTTGGTGTACGGGGTGCAGGCCAGTTCTTGATCGAGTCAACCTTGGATGGATCCACATGAATCCCATCCTTGTTTACCACGTGGCCTAGAAAATGGACTTCGCGAAGCTAGAAGTCACATTTCGAAAACTTGGCATACAACTGCTCTTTTCGAAGAAGTTCCAGAATAAGTCTCAAGTGTTGCTCGTGTTCTTCCTGACTCTTAGAATAGATCAGGATGTCGTCGATGAAGACTATGACAAATTTATCCAGGTAAGGTTTGCACACTGGGTTCATGAGATCCATGAAGACTGCAGGTGCATTCGTCAATCCGAAAGGCATAACCACAAACTCGTAATGGCCGTAACGAGTTTTGAATGCTGTTTTGGAGACGTCCTCCTCTTGGACTCTCAGCTGATGGTAGCCTGATCTTAAATCAATCTAGAGTAATAACTCGACCCTTGCAATTGGTCGAACAAATCATCAATGTGTGGAAGAGGATAACGATTCTTCACGGTCACCTTGTTGAGTTCGCGGTAGTCAATACACATTCTGAAGGTACCGTCTTTCTTCTTCACAAATAATACTGGAGCTCCCCAAGGCGAAGAGCTAGGACGTATGAAACCCTTTTCCAAGAGTTCTTGTAGTTGCGTGGACAGTTCTTCAAGTTCTGATGGAGCTAGACGATAAGGTGCTCGAGCTATGGGCGCTGCTCGAGGAGCTAGCTCGATTTGAAATTCAACTTGGCGATGAGACGGAAGACCAGGTAATTCCTCAGGAAATGCCTCGGGAAAGTCGCGCACAATAGGAATGTCTTCTATCTTCTTTTCTTCCGCGGATGAATCAGAAACGAGGGCTAGGATAGCGGTGTGGCCCTTTCGCAAATACTTCTGGGCCTTAAGGAAAGAGATGATGCCTACAACAGCACCACTCTTGTCGCCACGAATTACGAGGGGTTCTTTACCAGAACGAGGGGTACGGATGATTTTCTCCTTGCAAATAATCTCCGCTTGGTGTTGAGATAACCAATCCATCCCAATGACAACGTCAAAACTACCTAGAACGATAGGAATGAGGTCGACAGAAAAGGTCTGATCGGCAAGGACAAGCTTGCAACCCTTAACTACATGTGTAGCCTCTAAACTTTTACCATTCGCTAACTCTACGACGTGCTTGGTATTCAAAAGTGTTGGAGTACGCTTAAGCATCTGACTAACTTTTAAGGACACGTAGCTAGTATCAGCACCCGAATCAAATAAAACAGTAACAAAGAAATCATCCAGAAGAAACTTACCCATCACAACGTTGGGATCGTTCCTTGCTTCACCCTGACCAATCACGAACATACAACCTTGGGCGCCATTGCCATTATTGTTACCTCTGTTGTTGCCTCCGTTGTTGCCTCCATTGTTGTTTCCATTGTGGTTCCTGTTTCTTTGGTTGTTCTGATTCTGGTTTAGCTGAGGGCAGTTCCTCTTAAAGTGGCCTTCAGCGCCACACCGAAAGCAGCCTTTATTGCCCTGCTGTTGCTGCTGGTGGTGGTTCTGTGGAGCTTGTTGTTGTTGTTGTTGGCGATTCTGATTCGCAAGACGTGGGCTCCTGCAATCCTTAGCTTCATGACCCAGCTTGTGACATCTCTGACAACGACCCTTGTTGCACTGCCCGCTGTGGTGCAGATTACATCGATTGCACTTAGGGTGATTTCCCTTGTACCCACCCTGACCTTGATTCCCAGAAGACTGTTGACTGGGGCTCCTGTACTCGTCTGTCTTTCTCTGCTGGGATTGAGCTGAAGCAGAACCCTTGCCCAAATTTCCATCCCACTTGCGCTTATTATCATTTGGAGCATCAGAAGTGGTAGCGCTAATACGCTTGGGCAGCCTGTTTTGCTCAACTGCCTGATCAGTGAGACGATGAGCCAACTTGATGATTTGTTGTATGGTGCCAAGGTTAGCTGAGGTTACGTGGCTTTGAATCTCTGGCACCAAGCCCTTAAGGTACAGCTCAATGCGCTTGATGGGAGGGTCCACCATAGTAGGGCACAAGATGGCTAGCTCATTTGACCTCTTCGTGTATGCCTCGATCTCAGACCCCGTCATCTTCGAATTGAAAAAATTCCACCTCCAGCTTGTGGATGTCGTCACGACTGCAGTACTCTTCTTTAATCGGTTCTTTGAAATCGTTCCATGGGGTAGCATTAGCAACCGCCAACCCAAGCAGTTGAACCTGTGCCTTCCACCAGGTTAATGCAGCACCTTCGAGTGTTCCAGTAGCATATTTCACCCTACGATCTTCAGGGCATTCACACATTTCGAAAACAGACTCGAGCTTCTCGAACCAGTGAAGAAGGCCTACAGCTCCTTCTGTGCCGCTGAAAGTACTAGGTCGGCAATCCATGAAGGTTTTGAACATGCACACAGAAGGCTGAGCATGTTAACCTCCTGCAGGAACAGCTGCGAGTGCCTCAGCAACTCGTTCGTTGATCAAAGCCGTTAGCTGGGCTTGAGTTAGGTTGATACGTCTTCCGCGTCCGCTCATGATCTTCATAACGAGGCAACGTAAGTGAGAAAAGTGTCGCGAAAGTGCGTTAGTGTGGGACGACAGTAGAGAGTAAGCACACAAGGTTCAATTAGCAATTATCGCGTTATCTAATGCATAGTGTAAACTATCTAACCGACAATATAACAAAGATCATACCACCTATTGTGTCAAGTCTTGCACGTGGAGCGAAGTATCGTTGTGGATCGTTGAGCACTGTACAGGTTATAGTCTGGCTTTATCAAAAAGCTTTTCCCCTTTTTAAAACCAAGTTAACTATAACCAATGGCTCTGATACCAATCTGTCACACCCCCAAAATCCACCATGCGGAGTACCACCGCTTGGAGGCATGACGTGACCAGGATCGAGCCACCAATCATATTGAACAATGTAATTAAGTAAATAAAAACCAACCACAATACGATTGATGGCCAAAGCTAGTTAACTAAGTTTAGTTTAAACAGCGGAAGCATAAGCGTAAATCCAAAAGCATAAGTCCATAGTTTATAAGTTAAAGTTCAAAACGCAAGTTTAATAAGTTCATAAGGATTTAAATATTAAGCACGGAACATAACAGTCCGTACACCACAACGACTCCTTCCTCGTGCAAGCTCCAAGCATTTAGCGACCTGTAAGGCATGTAATAATGAGGTTTGTTATTCCTTGGCGTAATTGTCGTGGGGGTTACTCCATAGTTGAAAGAAAATTTAACCAGTTCATTCTTTATTACCCAGACCATATCCATGATTAGTGGGGGCTTCCCCATGTGAACTACTAGACGGTATGATATCGACTACTAACGAAAGTAAGTTGTGCCCTAAGTCAATGTCTATCAGCATTGACCCTTTGCCTTAGTCCATTAGTACACTCCTGTTCGGACGACACGGTGTGAGGTTTGTTAAACCTAATAGCGCTATTAACTAATGACCCGCTCGCCATCGGCCTCGGCGATTAAGTCGATATAAAATGAGGGACTTATGATAGAGTTTTGTCTAGTAAGTTTTAAGGTTGTTGTCCTACCCAAGGAGGACGAACGTACGTAGTTCTCCCAAAGAGAATACGCAGGATTAATATTGGCATCCTACCCAAGGAGGATGGCCGTACATATCCTACCTAAGTAAGATATGTAGATTCCGTTTTAATTCTTTAACCCATTCCCAAACCACCGGGAATCCCATGCCTTAGAAAGTGTGTGAACTCACCTCAGTTTGCTCGGTTAGATTCTCAAATGTAGCTAACAGTCAGAGTCGGTCAATCACGTCCTAATATGATTACCAATTAGTCATTTAGTGGTTTTCAAATAGAGCACAAAGTTCCTACATGTATCTATCACATAACATGCATTACTTTAACCGTTTATGCCCATGTAAACTCCCCATCTATTCCCATTCACAAATAAACATACGACATTGCACATAACACTTTTATCGACACATAACATGTTAGATCATTCACGGATAACATACTTGACATTTAGACACGCAAATTACTACTTATGTCATTTCAACTTAAATATCCAAAACTGGGCTGTTTTCGAGCATTTTAATAAAATAGTTATCTTATTTCAAAAATTCCCAACTTTTTACAGAAGGTGCTAAACGATCCAAATATTATTGCGTAAAAATCTCGGGATCCAAATCATCACCAGTATTTTATAAAAATTCATTTTCCGGACTGCAATCAGATTCATTATTTTCTGACTGCAGTCCACGGAATAATTCATTAAAAATTCATTGTAAGTCAGATTAACGAAATTCCAGTGGGACACTTACTACGACATCAGTGTCCATCTACAGTACCAATTTCATGATCTAATCCTACTCAGGTTTCAAGTTATGACTGAAAATATAACACCCATTTATTGCTATAAAAACTCAGCTTTAGCTGCTGTTACAAATCGGGTCTTTAAAAATAGTAAACGAGGGCCAAAAATTATGATTCCAGTGCCATTAGAACCGTATTTCATAATACATAAATCTAGACTTCAGAAAATACATTTTTCGTTAAGTTACGGTCTGGTTACAGCCAACTGAAGTTGGCTGTAAAAAAACCAAACAGCCTACTGTTTCAGCTTTTATCTTTTTAACTTGTGTTCGATTGATTCCGTTAACATGTTTAGTGATCATAACAACATCAAACATCAATATTACAAGTAGATCAGCAAGTAATCAGTAACATAATCAAGACAACTTCAGTTTATCATCACTTCATTATGTTTCATCAATATTTCATTACAAGTTAGTTTATATGCAAGACTTTGTTCATGGTTCTTTAGTGTTCATGGATTTCATCATCAAACAACTATTAACCACTTAAATAACATGAAGAATGAACGGATCTAAGTTCTTACCACTAGCTCAAGGCTAGGGAAGTTCGAGAGTAGAAAAGTGATGGTTAATAGCGAATGGAGAAGGTCCTTCCACTTCCGAGAGCACCAAGCTTCGTTGTATGACCAGTAGCACCTTTGGATGAGTGTAGATTGCTTGAAAGATGATGTGAGGGTGGTGGTATGGTGATGGTTGTTGGCTGCTGAAACAAAGGAAGAAGGAGGGGAGAAGAGCTTGGTGTTGGAGGGTTGAGAATGATTAACCTTTGAATCTATTTATAAACCAAGTTTGCTATAATCCAACATGCAATGTGTCTTCTTGATAACCAACATAGCAATTTAATAATCAAAAGAAGATGGAGGTGTGTCACCCCTAAGGTGACCGTCAAAGTGAGGGGAGGGGGTATGGGGTTGGGTCAATGATGTAGTTACCAATCTAGTTAGAATCAAAAGTTTAGTTAGTGTATTAAGTTGTGTTATTAATTATATAGTGTTTTAGGGTGTTCGGGGATCCTAACTAGCTCAAAAAAGTAAGAACAATGTATCTGACAATATTTTCATGTTCCGGGTAATGTCTGGTTCTTCGGTTTGACACTGTTCCGTTAAAGTGCTTAATTAATCCGTAAAGTGTCATACATATATATTTTTGTAACGTTTTTAATTTTCAACACTTAGGAAAGCATAACAGACTATTTAATGACTTTTCTGTACACTATTAGTATGTTGACAAGTACAGGTAAGTATAACACAGTAATCAGAGAGCAGTTAAGTAATTCCACACAGTTGTCAAGCACTTTAATTATCATTAATAAATTGCACGGAATACATGGAATTTTGAGGGTTGTCACAAGCCAGCCGATCGGACAGTCAGCCGACCGACTGGCCAGCCGATCGGCTAGCACATGGTCCCACACTTAATCAACCTGTTTGAAGTTGGGTATTGAACGAACGGCTAACTGTCCGGGCTATCGTTCGATTGGATTACTCTTCGGATCATGAGATACTTGACTTTAAATACTTAATCGATTTTCAACATGATCAGTGCATTAGGAGTGCCACCCGATCGAACTGTTGTCCGATCGAGTGCCTTCTGCTGAGAACTTGTTTATACTAAGGTACCTAACCGATCGGGTTGCCGGCCGATCGAACGACCGTCCGATCGACCGACCTGAAAGGTAAAGGCACTTCAATGTTTTCAAATACTACGACAAAAACTTCAAAAGTCAAACCATCATACACAAACACATCATACTCAAAGGAAGAAACAATCCACTCGAACAGCCATCCGATCGGACTCCTGTCCGACCGAACAACTGTCCGAACAGACTGTCAACCGAACGGTCAGCCGTCTGATCGACCAGCTGTCCGATCCTTCAACACTTGTTTCTGTTTTACGCGTTGCTTATCGTTATGCTATCGAACTATTCAGGCTAACCCTGCTCTCAAGCGCTCCCTTCAATCCATCAACCGCTGTGAGTATACTCGATCCCTTTTTGCTTTAAGCACTTTTGGGTGTTACATACGTTACTTATACGAAAATCACATCAAACACACTACGCAACATTTTAAACGCTAACCGTTACCGCATGTTATACGTGACTTAATGAATGCTTGTTTGTTATGTTTACACATGGAATGTTGTCTACCTGCCTTAACGACGATAGTACTATAGTTTGGACTCAGCACCCGCTCATGCGGGGGTCGTTAAGGACAATTACTTGCATGGATTACAGTGGTGATCATGTATTGCGAACTGCCTTAGGTAGTCAACCCGCAGTCATTGGTATCGATAGATCCGTGTCAATAATTAACATGCTTTGTTTTCTTCTGTTTACGTGCTGGTTATGCGTAAACTATTTTGAACTCTATATGCTATTAACAAACATGTATGCTCACCTTTAAACTATGTGTATTGACTTTTATTTTACGTATGTGACAGGCAATTAGGATGCGTATCTGCTAGGAAGGCGAGGCTAGAATAAGCGTCTAGAGCATAGTTGTCTGTAGATCTTGCATCAAGAGTCTCTAGAAGCAGATAAATAATTGCTATGTTTAAATCTGAGTTGTCGGAATAGAAGTATTTGACTAGATTTTGTCTGTAATAATTTGTTTACTGTTTGAGACATGGTATTGGACATGTTACTTTAAATTGAATAGTAATGATAATTGTTATGGAAACTTCTGGACAATCTGTTTCGCTCAGTGTCGCACCCCGATGATTCCGCCATCGGTTGGGGTGTGACACTGAGCACCCTTTCGCTTCCTCGACTTCTTTGACGACTCACCTTTCTTACCCTTACCCTTTTCCTTGTCAGAATCGGTCGACTTCTTTTTATCACCCTTGCGGGTGAGTTTACCCTTCCTGACTTGAGACTCAGTCAGGGTAGCAGACAACTCGATCGCGTGACGTACAATAGTAGGATTAACGCCGGTCACAATATCCTGTATGGAATCGGGTAAACCATCGATATATCTCTCGATTGCTTTCTCCAGTGGGATAACCATAGTGGGACACAACAGACTGAGTTCCTCAAAACGATCCGTATATGCACGGTGTTCACCCCCATCTTACTTTAAATCGTCAAACTCTCGTTCCAAAGCTCGAATTTCGTGACGGGGACAAAACTCTTTCATCATGAGAGCTCAAAGCTCTTCCCATGTTTGTGCCAAAGCCACTTCGGCACCCCTATCGCGCATAATACCGTTCCACCACGTGAGAGCTCGCTTCTCAAACACGCTTGATGCAAATTCAACCTTACGCGCATTCGGACACTGCACATGTCTGAATGTGCTCTCGATACTCTCGAACCACTGCAGGAGCGCGGTTGCTCCTTGTGACCCGAAAAACTTTAGCGGCTTAGCAGAATTGAAACTCTTGAAATTACATGGTGCATTGTTGTTATTATTGTTGTTGTATAACTCGTGGATTTGGGTCACAACGCCTGGAAGCATGGCAGCCATTTGCTGAGAGACAAGGGCTGCGATTTCTTCAGCAGTAAAAGATTGTGCTTCACGTCGAGGAGGCATTGTCTAACAAGGAAACAGGAGAAACGAGTGAGGTTGAAAATTTGGAAAAACAAAAGAGGTATTGAAAACATTGACAGAACACAAGGAAGGCGATCATTTGTTCGTTACCTCGAACAAACAAACAACACGCAGTGGCTAATCAAAGCAAATAGGCCAAAATAATGTATCGCGAAGACATGCTCGTCTATAAGTGAACACTCACCCCAAGAGTTCCCAGGTAAGAGTGACTGGTCCGATTAAGTGGATTTGTACGAACACTCTATCCTTAGACAGAAAACTCGGAGTACAGGCACTCACCCTTCCAGTTTGCACGTGTTCACACTATTTAGACCCAAACTTTGACGAGATTTTGAAAGCTTAAAGGGTTCAAAACCTTATAATAAATCATCCTAGAACAGATGATTGGTTTTCAAGGCGGTTTTGAAATTTGTGTTCTTATTGGGGTTATCACCTAAGGGTAGGTGACGGTATTGTTTTAAAAATCTAAACACAAGTAAACTTGCGTTAGGGTCCTAGAAGTTATAGTCTAGGTCAAAGCATTAATAATAACCTAATTCCCTATAACCATTGGCTCTAATACCAACTCTTCTGTCACACCCCGACCATGTTAAAACAACAAACCGTGGCAGAAACGTCGGGGAGTGTTGTAACAGAATTATTGTTTCACAACCATGGATACAAAAAGAGTTTCATTTTATTCATAATAGTAAACATTAACATTGTCTTAACACATAACAAATAAATTACATATCGACTATCATTGTTATTATGTCACTAAGGCCTCGTCCAGATCATATGTGACACATGCATCCTAGAAAATCAACTGTAACACCTCGAAATTTTGTGTCCATTAATGTGCTGACACGTGTCTTGAGTTTACACGTGGCATTAAATAATAAATAAAGGACTAAAGTTGACGAACCTTGAAAGTATGTAAATTCGAGGGTTGAAAATGTCAACAAGGGGTAAATATACTGTATAGTAACCCTAAATGATGCTCGTACCTTCAAACGAATAAATCATGGATCGTATGGAGCGAAATGCGGAAGAAAGTGAGAGATTACAAACTATAGGGGTTAATTGTGTCAACATGTTTAATTTATACCTCTGAGTGACCCTTTGACGAACCCGAGGCTTTGTAACAGTAAAATACGCTCACTAGAATATACGATATAAATTCCGCGAAGTTCCGTTTTAAAACGAGAAAGTTATGATCAAATTCGTATGCGAGGGGTTAAAAGCGTCAACAATAAAAGTTAAGGCTTTTCGGATAGTAATTAAACTAACCAGGGACTTAACAATGCGGGTAATAGTCACGAGGCCCTTGTTCGTAAATAATCGAGGGCCAAATCGCAAAGTTACCCCTTCGAAACCGAAAGGCCAGGTTAATGATTGCAAAAGATATGAAAATCTTGGAAATCAGGTCTAATGCGGGCCGCGTTAAGGTTATGGGTTATTTAATGCGGGCCGCGCGCCACCTGCAGATTTGTTTTCTGACTTAAGGGTTCAGGCGGCCCGTGTCTGAGTTGCTTGAATCTTAATGCGGGCCGCGTGGGAGTCCCAGATGCAGAAAGTTTGGACAGATGCAATGTTTGAGCTTGTAAACGATCATTGATGCATTAATTGAAGCATGGGCGCCCTCTACATGTCCCCTAGCACTCAGGGACACCTGCTAATCATCCATGAACCATTGTAGAGTGATTTGTAATGATCATATGCCAAAATTTTCACTATAAAAGGCAATGCATTGCACCAATGTTCAACACACCTCAAACCTGCTTTCTAGTTCATTTCTGGAGCTCTCAAGCATTCTCTTAACATCCCTAGTCGTGCACCAAGCTTCTGTTGTCTCACCCCCAAAATCCACCTGCGGAGTATCACCGCTTGGGAGCGTGACTGACCAGGATCAAGCCACCAATCATATAGAACAATATATATAGTAAAAGTAATTGCCATTAAACCAAACCAAATCCATATGAAAGGTGTTCCAAAACATAAGTATGTTATCACAGTTTAGCGGAAGCGTATAAATAAAACCCATCATAATAAAGTATCAAATGTCGTAAGTGTTTAACAAGACAATCACGATCCAAGCCCACAACGACTAGCTCCTCCCTGTGCAAGCTCCATGTATCTAACGACCTGCAAGGCATGTAACAGAGGATCAACAACTAGTTGAGCGAGTTCACAGAAAGTAAATGCGTAATAGTATATTCGTTTGTAACATGTGGCTCTACTGGGCCGATAGTACGTTCTATTGGTGGGGGCTTCCCATGTTGTATAACCACTAGACTATTCGTAACCATAAGTGTTCTACATATCCAGAGAACAGTAACACGTACAAGTTTACGTAGGTTTTACGTAAGTAATCCTTCACAACCGAGGATAGGGGTACGCGGGGGTTTACGTAGGTTTTACGTAAGTGCCTGACATAACCGAGGCAGTAGTGAGTATAATTTCACATAGGTTTTACGTGAGTATCCTTCACAACCGAGGATAGCGAGTAGCATAAGTATACGTAGGTTTTACGTATGTGTCCTGCACAACCGAGGACGATGGTATGGTAGTCTAGTAATAGAGTAAGTACGATTCTATTCAATCTCATTCCTTCAATCCCAATTCCCGTGCCCTGGGAATCCCATGCCTTAGTAAGAGTGTGAACTCACCTTGGTTTGCTCGGTATGCTTAACTATTGGTGCACAAACAATTCAGTCAAAGCCTATACGCACGTATACCAAACTGTTCAGTATTCACATTTAACCACGTATTTCGTCACAAGTTGCATTCATGCGATATACCCACATAATACCATGCGACAAGTAATAGTTGATCATGTAACACACTTAACCATAGCATACATCAAAACCATTACATGTACTAAACACTTGAGTCACATGGAAGTTATATCACATTGTAATAATTCATCATACACCCTTACAGTATTATTCATCATAATATTATGTGGTAAGTGTGGCATTCCTCAATACTATTCATCCGCATGTCCCCACCCAAGCATCATATAGCACGTAACGCATAACACATAGATGGCCGTAACTAGATCACATCACACAAGTATTCAAGACTCGGACAAGAAGTGGGAGGGGGGGGGGTTTCCCCTGTTTAAAAGTCGGATAGCATATGGGGGTTCAAAACTCGGACTAGGGGGTGTGGGGATCAAAAACTCGGATCACATGGGTGGGGTAAAAGTCGGACATGGGGTTGGGATTAAAACTCGGACCCCCCATGTCTTCTTGTCAAACTTCGGACATCCCCTATCATGCACAAAGGTCGGACTAAGGGGGGGGGTTTCCCTTACAAAATTCGGACAAAGGGTCATATATAAGAAAAACTCGGACTACATGTGTGCTCATCTGGTAATTCGGACTAGATATTATGTATAATATTCGGACCCTTAATCTAGTAAAAAGTTCGGACCTTTGTTTTATGTTTTCAACCTCGGATAACATCCTCTCCCCTTAAAAACTCGGATAAGGTTGCACTATACAAAAGTCGGACACTATGTGTCCCTTATGAAACTCGGACAATAGCATGCATACAAAACTCGAAACTTGAATCACATAAGGGTCGGACAAGCATGAAATCAAAACTCTGACAAACACTTAATCATACGTTCATTGCAATTGAAGCAGTTGCGTTTTCTATGTTCAAGCAACCCTAATTACATTCATATCGACGGCAGAATCATAGCAAATCGACCAATGCTTAACAACAACAATCATCACAAAAATAATCTATCAAGCATGCCACTAATCATCATCATAATTACAATTATCCAGAATCAAATCAAAATCACAGGATATTATATGAGGAATTAGGGTTTTCATGAACACATAATCAAGAATCAAGAATTGATAATAATCAAGCAATCAATTAGGGTTTACAAGTATTACAATGATCAATAAACAATTACCTTGAATGATTCTAGAGAAAATGTGGAATCAAAGTGTTGAATGTCTTGTGCCAATGATGATGGTGATAATGATTGCAAGAGGATTAGAGAATACGTGCTTTGGTTTTGTGAAAATGATTAGTGAACAAGGGATTAGGGTTAAGTATAGTTTAATTTTCACTAATTACTCTACACACCCTGAATTACTATATCTTACACAAGCACACCATCTCACATCAATTTCACAGTTTCACCACCAAGTTCACATATTTGACAAGTCTCTCCAAATTAACACATAACCATGCATAATCACACAATACACTTCATTGAATCAAAACATATACAATTCCATAGCAATCAATTGTGCAAATAAACAACTAAACAATACAAGAACGTGCAATAAATGCGAAATAGGAATCTTGGAAATTCGAGTTGTCACATTGTCCCCAACTTGAAAGAAATTTCGTCCCGAAATTTAGCATGCGGTTACTGAGGAAGCTAGGTAAGTTGTATCGTTTACGGATTTTCCTGGGGTGTCACATCATCCCCCCGTTGATTTAGAATTTCGTCCCGAAATTCCGCTGTAGTAGCTTCAGCCTCAGTAGTAGTTGCATTGGTTTCGAATAACTGGGGGCACTTTTCTTTCATTTGGTCTTCGCGTTCCCAGGTGTACTCTGGGCCACGTCGGGAGTTCCAACGAACTCGAACAAGAGGGATTCTCTTGCTTTTGAGGACCTTAACATCCCGGTCCGTGATTTCAACTGGCTCCTCGACGAACTGCAACCGCTCGTCGATAGTGAGTTCCTTAAAAGGAACTATGAGGGTCTCATCTGACAGGCACTTCTTCAGATTCGACACGTGAAATACATTGTGAACTGCACCGAGTTCAGCTGGTAGGTTTAGCTTGTAGGCCACTTTGCCTATTTTCTCAATGATCTCGAACGGTCCGACATACTGCGGATTTAGTTTGCCCCGTTTGCCAAAACGAACCACACCCTTCCAGGGTGAGACTTTAAGTAAAACCCGGTCCCCGACCTGAAATTCCAAAGGCTTCCTACGCTTGTCCGCGTAGGCTTTCTGACGGTCGCGTGCTGCCGCCATGCGTTGTCGTATCTGTGCAATCTTTTCCGTGGCGTCCACTACAATCTCTGGACCCGTGATCTGACTATCCCCCACCTCTGCCCAACAGAGAGGTGACCGGCATTTACGTCCGTACAATGCCTCGAATGGAGCGGCTTGTATGCTGGTGTGATAACTGTTATTATACGAAAACTCCACCAAAGGGAGATGCTTTTCCCAGCCGTTGCCGAAATCAATAACACATGCCCGAAGCATGTCTTCAAGAGTTTGGATCGTTCGCTCAGACTGCCTATCCGTCTGAGGATGATATGTTGTGCTCATGTCTAATCGTGAGCCAAAAGATTTGTGCATCGCTTGCCATAGCTCTGACGTGAATCGTGCATCCCGATCCGAAATGATGGAGGTGGGCACCCCGTGCCTCGAAACAACTTCTTTAAGATAAACGTCTGCGAGAGTGGAGAACTTATCCGTTTCCTTAATAGCCAGGAAGTGTGCAGACTTGGTCAGTCGATCCACGATCACCCATATAGTATCATTCCCACGCTGGAATCTGGGTAGGCCTGTAACAAAATCCATGGAAATTTCTTCCCATTTCCATTGCGGTATCTTGGGTAGGCCCGCTGGTTTCTGATACTCCACTTTGACTTTTGCACATGTCAAACACTTGCCGACGTAAGTAGCGATGTGGGCTTTCATGCTAGGCCACCAATATGTTGTTTTGAGATCGTGGTACATTTTATCCGACCCTGGATGTATTAAGTAGCGAGACTTGTGTGCTTCATCCATCACAAGTTCTCGTAAACCGCCATATAGTGGGACCCAAATACGCCCCGTTACATAGTATGCGCCGTCTTCCTTTTGTTCCATTCGTTGCCTTGAGCCGCGTAAGGCTTCAGCTTTGACGTTTTCGTGTTTCAATGCTTCTATCTGAGCAGTTCGTATCTGTGCGGGAAGATCAGACTGAATAGTGAGCTGCAAAGCTCGTACACGCCTAGGTAGAGTGTCATTTCGACTGAGAGCGTCAGCCACAACATTGGCTTTGCCTGGATGGTACTTGATGGCGCATTCGTAATCATTAAGCAGTTCGACCCATCGTCGTTGACGCATGTTCAATTCCTTCTGCTTGAAGATATGCTCGAGACTCTTATGATCGGTGTAAATTGTGCACTTGGTACCGTACTGGTAGTGTCGCCATATCTTAAGTGCAAAAACAACAGCTCCCAGCTCTAAATCGTGCGTCGTGTAGTTCCGTTCATGAACTTTGAGTTGTCGCGAAGCGTAGGCAATAACTTTATCATGCTGCATCAATACACAACCAAGCCCCTGTATCGATGCGTCACAATAGACCACAAAATCATCCGTGCCTTCTGGCAATGAGAGAATAGGTGCGCTGCAAAGCCTATCCTTTAAGTACTGGAAAGCGTTTTCCTGAGAATCTCCCCAACGGTAGGTGACACCTTTCTGTGTCAGTATCGTAAGCGGCTGCGCGATCTTTGAGAAGTCTTTGATAAACCGCCTGTAGTAACCCGCCAAACCCAAGAATTGGCGTATTTCCGTTGGAGTGCGAGGTGCTGGCCAATTCCTGATCGAATCTACCTTGGATGGATCGACATGAATACCATCCCTGTTCACCACATGGCCTAAGAAGTGGACTTCACGAAGCCAGAAGTCACATTTCGAAAACTTTGCGTACAGTTGCTCCTTTCGAAGAAGTTCCAAGATAAGTCGTAAGTGCTGCTCGTGTTCCTCCTGACTCTTGGAGTAGATCAGAATGTCGTCGATGAAAACGATGACGAACTTGTCTAGATAGGGTTTGCACACCCTGTTCATAAGATCCATAAAAACGGCGGGCGCGTTCGTAAGCCCAAATGGCATGACTAGGAACTCGTAATGACCGTAGCGAGTTCTGAATGCTGTCTTGGAGACGTCCTCATCCCGGACTCTCAGCTGATGATAACCAGACCTTAGATCAATCTTGGAGTAGTAGCTCGACCCTTGCAACTGGTCGAATAAGTCGTCAATACGAGGAAGAGGATAGCGGTTCTTCACTGTGACCTTGTTCAGCTCACGGTAGTCTATGCACATCCTGAAAGTGCCATCCTTCTTTTTCACGAATAGTACTGGAGCTCCCCAAGGCGAAGAGCTTGGACGAATGAAGCCCTTATCCAAGAGCTCTTTTAGTTGCTTAAACAGTTCCTCCAGTTCAGTTGGAGCTAAACGATACGGTGCGCGGGCTATTGGTGCTGCTCCTGGAGCTAGTTCAACTTGAAACTCGACCTGACGATGAGGCGGTAGACCAGGTAAATCTTCAGGAAACACTTGAGGAAATTCGCGTACAACTGGAATATCCTCTATCCTTTTCTCTTTCGAAGCTGCATCAGTAACTAGTGCCAAGATAGCCGTATGACCCTTTCGTAAACATTTCTGAGCCTTCAAGAAAGAGATGATGCCAACCACAGCACCACTCTTGTCGCCTTGAACTTCGAGAGGTTCCTTTCCCGTACGAGGAATACGAATGATCTTCTCCTTGCATAGGATCTCCGCCTGCTGCTTGGATAACCAATCCATGCCGATGACGATGTCGAAACTACCCAGAACTATTGGAATAAGATCAATCGAGAAGGCCTGACCCGCTAGAACGATGTTACAACCCTTGACTACATGCGTGGCTTCTACACTCTTACCATTTGCTAGTTCTACGACATGTTTGGTGTTTAGAGGTGTTGGTGTGCGTTTTAACAATTTACACATTTTCAAAGACATATAACTCGTATCCGCACCCGAATCAAACAAAACAGTAACGTAAATATCGTCGAGAAGAAACTTACCCATAACTACGTTGGGATCATTTCTGGCATCACCCTGCCCCAACACAGACGCACGACCCCTTGCTTCATTGCCGTTGTTCCCACCGTTGTTGTTGTTGTTGCCATTTCCCTGATTGTTGTTATTGTTATTGTTGTTCTGGTTCCTGTTTAGCTAAGGACAGTGCCTTTTGAAGTGCCCTTCTGCGCCGCAATGAAAACACCCCTTGTTGCCCTGTTGCTGATTCTGCTGTGCTTGTGGCTGCTGCTGATTCTGGTTCGCAGGCCGAGGGCTTCTACAATCTTTGGCCTCATGACCCATCTTGAGGCATCTTTGACAGCGACCCTTGTTACACTGGCCACTGTGGTGTCTGTTGCAGTTGTTGCACTTTGGGAGGTTCCCTCGATATCCGCCCTGCCTGTGACTGCCTGAAGAGTGCTGACTGGGACTCTGATAACTGTCAGTCTTTCGCTGCTGAACCTATGACTGAACTGAAGCTGATCCCTTGCTGGAATCCCCATCCCATTTTCTCTTGTTGTCACTGGGAGTAGCAAGTGTAGTAGAAGTGGTAACGGTAGCAGTAGCGCTGATACGTTTAGGCAGTCTGTTCTGATCCACTGCCTGATCTGTGATACGATGAGCGAGGCGCTGAATAGCCTGAATGTTGTCAAGATTAGCCGATGTCACATGGCTCTGTATCTCTGGCGCTAATCCCTTGAGGTACAACTCAATGCGCTTGATTGGAGGGTCCACCATAGTTGGACACAGCACAGCCAGCTCGTTCGACCATTTAGTGTAAGCTTCGATTTCTGACCCAGTCATTTTCAAATGATAAAACTCATCTTCCAACTTGTCGATATCTTCCCGAGTGCAGTATTCACGTCTAATCAGTTCCTTGAAGTCATTCCAAGGGGTGGCGTTAGCAGCTGCCAACCCTAAGATCTGCACTTGCGCGTTCCACCAAGTTAGAGCAATCCCCTCTAAAGTACCAGTGGCATACTTGACCCTGCGAGCCTCAGGGCATTCACACATCTCGAACACAGACTCGAGCTTTTCAAACCAGTGGAGGAGTCCAACCGCTCCTTCAGTGCCACTAAATATGCTAGGACGACAATCCATAAAGTTCTTGAAAGTGCAGACGGGCTGCTGAGCGTGTTGACCTATTGTGTACGAATAGGACAAGGTTAAACACAAGAGTTAATGTAGGATCTAAAGATCCTAGTGTGAGTCTAAACTGCAGGGTATACTACCTGCTTGAGCAGCTGCAAGTGCCGCAGCAACTTGTTCATTAACGAAAGCCGTCAACTGGGCTTGTGTCATGTTAATTCGTCCGGCCATTGATCTTCACATCAAAGGAAACATAAGTGAGAAAGGTTTGCGAATAGTGCGATGACAGAAGAGTGTAAGCACACAAGTGTTTTCAAGCAATAACAAGTAACGAGCATTGAAATCTAAGCATACTACGAGCAATGTTCTATGTAGTTCTAGCAAGTAGGTAATAAACATAAACCTTATTACCTAGTATGTTGAGTCTTGCACGTGGAGCGAAGCGTCGTTGTGGATCGTTGAGAGCACTGTTCTGGTTATAGTCTGGTTTTAATAAAAATTTTCTTCCCATATTAAAACCAAGTTCTCTATAACCAATGGCTCTGATACCAATCTGTCACACCCCCAAACTCCACCTGCGGAGTATCACCGCTTGGGAGCGTGACTGACCAGGATCAAGCCACCAATCATATAGAACAATATATATAGTAAAAGTAATTGCCATTAAACCAAACCAAATCCATATGAAAGGTGTTCCAAAACATAAGTATGTTATCACAGTTTAGCGGAAGCGTATAAATAAAACCCATCATAATAAAGTATCAAATGTCGTAAGTGTTTAACAAGACAATCACGATCCAAGCCCACAACGACCAGCTCCTCCCTGTGCAATCTCCATGTATCTAACGACCTGCAAGGCATGTAACAGAGGATCAACAGCTAGTTGAGCGAGTTCACAGAAAGTAAATGTGTAATAGTATATTCGTTTGTAACATGTGGCTCTACTGGGCCGATAGTACGTTCTATTGGTGGGGGCTTCCCATGTTGTATAACCACTAGACTATTCGTAACCATAAGTGTTCTACATATCCCGAGAACAGTAACACGTACAAGTTTATGTAGGTTTTACGTAAGTAATCCTTCACAACCGAGGATAGGGGTACGCGGGGGTTTACGTAGGTTTTACGTAAGTGCCTGACACAACCGAGGCAGTAGTGAGTATAATTTCACGTAGGTTTTACGTGAGTATCCTTCACAACCGAGGATAGCGAGTAGCATAAGTATACGTAGGTTTTACGTATGTGTCCTGCACAACCGAGGACGATGGTATGGTAGTCTAGTAATAGAGTAAGTACGATTCTATTCAATCTCATTCCTTCAATCCCAATTCCCGTGCCCTGGGAATCCCATGCCTTAGTAAGAGTGTGAACTCACCTTGGTTTGCTCGGTATGCTTAACTATTGGTGCACAAACAATTCAGTCAAAGCCTATACGCACGTATACCAAACTGTTCAGTATTCACATTTAACCACGTATTTCGTCACAAGTTGCATTCATGCGATATACCCACATAATACCATGCGACAAGTAATAGTTGATCATGTAACACACTTAACCATAGCATACATCAAAACCATTACATGTACTAAACACTTGAGTCACATGGAAGTTATATCACATTGTAATAATTCATCATACACCCTTACAGTATTATTCATCATAATATTATGTGGTAAGTGTGGCATTCCTCAATACTATTCATCCGCATGTCCCCACCCAAGCATCATATAGCACGTAACGCATAACACATAGATGGCCGTAACTAGATCACATCACACAAGTATTCAAGACTCAGACAAGAAGTGGGGGGGGGGGTTTCCCCTGTTTAAAAGTCAGATAGCATATGGGGGTTCAAAACTCGGACTAGGGGGTGTGGGGATCAAAAACTCGGATCACATGGGTGGGGTAAAAGTCGGACATGGGGTTGGGATTAAAACTCGGACCCCCCATGTCTTCTTGTCAAACTTCGGACATCCCCTATCATGCACAAAGGTTGGACTAGGGGGGGGGTTTCCCTTACAAAATTCGGACAAAGGGTCATATATAAGAAAAACTCGGACTACATGTGTGCTCATCTGGTAATTCGGACTAGATATTATGTATAATATTCGGACCCTTAATCTAGTAAAAAGTTTGGACCTTTGTTTTATGTTTTCAACCTCGGATAACATCCTCTCCCCTTAAAAACTCGGATAAGGTTGCACTATACAAAAGTCGGACACTATGTGTCCCTTATGAAACTCGGACAATAGCATGCATACAAAACTCGGAACTTGAATCACATAAGGGTCGGACAAGCATGAAATCAAAACTCTGACAAACACTTAATCATACGTTCATTGCAATTGAAGCAGTTGCGTTTTCTCTGTTCAAGCAATCCTAATTACATTCATATCGACGGCAGAATCATAGCAAATCGACCAATGCTTAACAACAACAATCATCACAAAAATAATCTATCAAGCATGCCACTAATCATCATCATAATTACAATTATCCAGAATCAAATCAAAATCACAGGATATTATATGAGGAATTAGGGTTTTCATGAACACATAATCAAGAATCAAGAATTGATAATAATCAAGCAATCAATTAGGGTTTACAAGTATTACAATGATCACTAAACAATTACCTTGAATGATTCTAGAGAAAATGTGGAATCAAAGTGATGAATGTCTTGTGCCAATGATGATGGTGATAATGATTGCTAGAGGATTAGAGAATACGTGCTTTGGTTTTGTGAAAATGATTAGTGAACAAGGGATTAGGGTTAAGTATAGTTTAATTTCACTAATTACTCTACACACCCTGAATTACTATATCTTACACAAGCACACCATATCACATCAATTTCACAGTTTCACCACCAAGTTCACATATTTGACAAGTCTCTCCAAATTAACACATAACCATGCATAATCACACAATACACTTCATTGAATCAAAACGTATACAATTCCATAGCAATCAATTGTGCAAATAAACAACTAAACAATACAAGAACGTGCAATAAATGCGAAATAGGAATCTTGGAAATTCGAGTTGTCACATCTATAAGTATGCCTACCCTTTTGTGGCTTAGTTTATGCATAGTTTAGCTTAAAAGTCAATCCGTCGTAATTAACGATTGACTTTGCGATAAATCACAAATGGTCCAGTGGTTTGTCGAATCAAAGGTAGTTATATGTTGGTAATCATGTGGGCTTTAAACCCCTAAAAGGGCACCCTCTGATTCCCACTCTAACTAGTCCGAATGTCGAGTCAAACTTGCATAGAAAAAGCCAACAGAAATGCTATTTTGCGATTTAATGCATAATCAGTAATGTAGATGGCGTGTAATCTGTTTTGACATTCATAAAACATGATAATAAGTATATTAACTAGTCTCAGCTTGTTTGATCCGACCATTTACTGTTTTGACCCGGTTCGGAGCCGAAAGTCGCAAAACTTTGACTTTTGCTTTGACTTCAGTTCTGACCCATTAAAGTATGATTTAGATATGCCTTAGGACTCTCTTAGGACCAGGTTACATGATGGTATAACCCTCTGTGACCGGTTCGTTGTTTGTCCGAGTCTTTTACGCATTTCCGTTAAATGCTTAAAAGTTGACCGTAACGCCCTTTTTAATTTAAAACGAGAATTTCGGACATGTGAAAGGACCATAACCTTGGTTACTGATTTCTAAACATGTCCCTAAAATCTCACGTCAATCCGAGGTCCAGAATAGGAGTTACGCTAAATAGCGCAAATTACGGAAACTTTAGTAATTAAATAGCGCAATTAGCATAACGCCTATCTAAACCCAGATTTCGACACCAAACCTTTTACACGCTGATGTAAAATAATATTTTGGGATTTTTAAAGATTTTTAATTATTTTTAACCTGCTCATAACCTTTTCGGCCATAACTTGAGTTCTACAAGGTCTTTTGACCCGATTCTAGTTGCTACTGATTTTAAATAATAAATAAAGTATTTTAGACTTTATAAACTGTTCGGGAAACTCATATTTCCTGTGGAACTCAGAAACCTCTTTTATAAATCTTTAAAATGACCGAAATACCACTACGGGGCATAAAATGGATTTAAACTCGTTACGGGCATTTACGGGCATTATGGAAGGTATCCTACTGATACCACAACCTCTTTAAAGCATATTGACTTAGGAAACCTGTGTAGGACTCTTACAGTTACCCGTTACGCCTTTTGCGTGCACGGTTCGGCTTATGTAACTAGTTTACATACGGGTCAAACCATATTGTTTTGACCCCAAAATCCAGAGTGTGGTTATTATACCCATATAAAACAAGTCTTCAAACTCGTTGGGTCCAAATCACATTCCATTCCCTGTTATCGCCTTTCACGCGATTAAACCGTAACTATCCTTTGAAACTGACCGGTCTAAGCTACGGCTAAATTAAAGACCCGTTAGGATTCTAATAGGTTATTTTAAACCTTCGTTCCAGCATAGGAGACCAGTAAAAGCTATTTACAATTTATTCGATTAAGGATTTATACTTGCAAAGGTAAATACTTTTAACTTATTTTCCGTTATACGGGCTTGGGTTACGGTATATAGCATACCGCTTGATCGGCTCGTTTAAACAGTCTTGTTTACTTAAACGCCTTTGGGGGGTTAATGACCATGTCCCGGATATCCCTGGCAGCATTTTACGAAATGGCCACGACCTAAGCGCGGAGTGTACGCGTACACTCGTCAGTGCATAAATAGTTGATGTGGTGTGTCTATTGATCTTTAACCCGGAAAAGATCCGGGCTACTGAACGCATAAGGAACATGTAATTCGTTCACAAGATTATAAATTTAAATAATTCTCCCAAGTTATAAAAGAGTTTGTGCCTTGTGCATTCAAATCAATTTTAATAAACATTTTACAAAAGTGTCGGTTGAATGTATTTACCAGTGTAAACTGACGTATTTTCCCAAAAAGACTAAATGCAGGTACTAAGCGTAATTGGCTGGACATTCTCCTTAGCATCATAAAGAGTCTCGCAAGCTTAAGATGCCTACGTCTGTTGAACAATACTTATATTTTTATTTGATCCCCTGTGGATACCTTTCGACTATTCGTAATACATTGATATTACAAAAAAAATGGTTGAAATATAATTATCTTTATGCTTCCGCTGTGCATTCATATATTGTGTGGTTTGACTATATTGTTGCCAACTACGTCACGATAATCCCCCACCGGGCCCACCGGTGAGACACGTGGAAATCGGGGTGTGACATCAACATCAAGCAACAACACATGAAACATATGTAAAAACAAAGTCAGCAAAGAAATGCTGGCGAGTACATAGGTTTTATAAGAGTATCGGAATCATGGCTTCGTTTACATGTTGCAGTACTTAATTAGACTACAAGAGTCAAAATACAAACCTCGTTTTGAAAAGTGTATTGCAACATAATTAACCAACTCAAATCAAGATGGTTATAGTTTATAAAATCTCATAGCCATGATTCTTAACCCCAAAAACATTTTTTTAGTAAACCAATTCGTAAAACATCTTGTAAAAACTCGTTAAAAACTCGTATGGTTTATATCCTTTAGAAAACATCGTTGTGTGACCTTGTTTCAAAATCGTTTACCCAGGTGAACTAAATAACGCCACGGTATGTAAGATGATGAAAACACTTATATATAAGAAGTAACAGCGG
Organism: Helianthus annuus; assembly: GCF_002127325.2. Taxonomy (NCBI): domain Eukaryota; kingdom Viridiplantae; phylum Streptophyta; class Magnoliopsida; order Asterales; family Asteraceae; genus Helianthus; species Helianthus annuus. Next base: position 76,192,470 of record NC_035442.2, on the reverse strand, counting down.
CGTATCTACCATGTTTTCACCATATTACACCCGTCCCCTTATCTAATCACTTAACCAAAAATCAATCATTTATCCAACTCGTTTAACTTGTTCAAATTGTTTCCAAATCGTTAACTCGTTTAAATCATCCTCGTTTTAATTGTGAAAACTATTTATGGTCGTCTCGCTAATAACATTCAAACCTTCGTGACTCGACTATCTCGCTTCTCGCTTCTCGCGTTAACAAACCACCAAAGGGTAAATTAACTATCATCAGATTCAGTCGTAACCCACAACCCCCACACATAACCATGGGTGTAGTCGATAACGGGATTTGTCAGATCCTATGGTACCATAACCTAATACTGGTCGGCTAGATCAATGCTAATGAATGTCATTTGTTATGTAACTACAACCAGCAAGTTTGTTCACTTTATTGAAATCGTTATTAGTTTAGTATAAACCATCTTAATCGTTTTTGAAATCATCGTTTAAACCTTGAAATCATTTTGTACATATGAATCACCCCAAAACAATTGAAAACAGTAAAATAGGGGAACTATGTACTTACTTGAAGTGCAAAGTATCCTCAATCAATAGAACTTCAACAAACTCAAGCAACCCAGAGAAATCAAGAAGCACCTAGTAATCGAATCACTAGTCAAACAATAGAATCCTAAATCGGAAGATCGGACAGAATGAGATCTTGTAAACCAAATGAGTGTTGGAACTCATGTGATATGGTTTAACAAACCCTACACCCTAAAATGGAACCTAACCTAAGTGCTTTCGACCCATTGCGACCCATTAAGGTAGCTTACGCTACTTTAATGCGTCGTGCACGCAATGCGTGTTCGAGACGTCTAACTAGTCCTATGACAAGTATTATATGCCCATACATGTTTAAATATGTTTGCATAATCAGTTACGTGACAAAATTTTATGTTACATATGCTTATTTATCAATTATGTATGAAAAAGGGCATTTTGGTCATTTACCAAGGGCATATAAACTACCTATCATACAACTAATTAAACCTAAGTGACCATAAGGTATAACCTCGGAAGGTTATTCCCTATGCAACTATGGTCACTAAACATGTTTGGTTGGATCCTAATGATCGACCAAACGGGTCGTGTTCGAAAGTCTAAGCGGGTGTTTATTCCGCTTGACTTACGACTTTACATAAGCACTAATCTAAAAAGTGACGAGCTAAACATGCTAAAACATGTTTAGTTAAGTTAGAAAACAGGTTTTGGTATCAAAACAAACGGTTTTGATACCCAAGAGTAGTTTGGTTACAAAATACGCATGAATACGCATTTTGGCCGAAACTACGACTCGTCACTACGCCTAGATAACGTGGTAATCAGTAGGTATAGTCACTAGGGACTATAACCATCGTGATTACGCTCACGTTATGAAGTTCAAACGAACTTTGCATTGACCATAAACTGGTCAATGCAGAAAGTCAAACGCAGTTTGACTTTTACGATAAAAATGAATAAAAGAACGAAGGAATACTTACAAAAGGTCCCCGCAAGCTTTTGATCCGATTTACCCTCAGGTATGAAGTGTAAACTCCAACTTAGAGGGCCAAAATCAGATCAAATGCGGGTTTGGAGTGAAGTGGGGGTAGCTATTTATAGGAAATCTAGAACCGTTAGGATCGTTTATCGGGAAACGAGCTTCGATCTAGGTCGTACATGTGTGCCCCTTGTTTTCTAATACAATTGGAGCCCCTAGAATGAGCCTATGGTATTGCAAAAACCATTTGCAAGTGGAGAAATCAGGTGCAACAGCTGTTAACTGCTGGAAATTGATTCTGTGCAGGTCTGATGGATCCTCGCGGCCCGCGTAAGAGTCTTAGGGGACTTACGCGGCCCGCCTGGACTCCCTGATCTACACATATGTTTTTGATATTACAGTTTCAGTCCATGCATGTGTTTTAGCTCATTTTCGACACCTCTAAAGCCCGTCAAGCCAACTTTAAGGCCCTAAAATGATGCCTAAACATTGTGGACATGAAACATGCTCAAAAATATGCCGGATGTCGGTTCGTTTGGTCGTACGATCGCGTTATTCGCTTAATTACGACGGAAGTCGTAACGAACGCAAAAACGATCCAAATTAAGCGACGAATGGAATTTTATCATGCCAATCACTAAAATAAAATATTTTAATGATTACATAAATTTTTGAACGTCCGGATATATTCAGAACGTAAGATATGCGCGAAAATGCAAACTTGTGCACTTTTTGACGCTTTTAGTCCCTATTGATCAATAAAGTTTATTTTAGCATACCGAACCCCTCAAAGCCTATTTCTAAGTTATGTAAAGGATATTTAGGGTATGTTTAACTTATGATCAAGTTTCGGAATGTTCGTTACTATACAAATCGGTATAGTTTTGCAGTTTGACACAAATAGTCCCTGCGATCGAACGAACTTGATTTCAACACACCAAACCATCCAAAACTTATTTCTAAGTTATGTGGAGGTTATTTAAGGTATGTTAAGCCTATGTCACTATTCCGGAGTATTTGTCACGTTAAACTGACTGCGTTTACGCACCAGTTTGCGTATAACCTTCCAGAAAGTGATTTAAAGCTTGAAATTGGAATTGAATTAGATTGTAAAATCACCAAACACAACTACACACATAATAACACCAAAACACATATAATAACACCAAAGCACATATAATAACACCAAATCACATTGTTTTATTAATAATCATCATTGTTTTACATTGTACATTAATTACAGAACACAGTTGTCACATACCCGTTTGCATATAACTTTCCAGAAAGCGATTTAAAACTTGAAATTGAACTTAAAATCAAAACGTGAAATTGTCAAACATAAAAAGAAAACAGACCAAAAACACATTGTTTCTTTGATAAAAGATATTGTCCTACATCGTGCGGTGTTTACGGAGCACAAGTGTCACATTATACCATATGGTCACTTAGTTTAGTTAGTTGTATGATAGGTAGTTTATATGCCTTAGGAAAATAACCAAAATGCCCTTTTCATGCATAATTGGATTTTAAGCATATGTAACTTAATTTTTGTCACTTAAACTGATTATGCAACATATTTAAACATGTTAGGGCATATAATACTTGTCATAGGACTAGTTAGGCGTCTCGAACGCGCATTCACGCGAACGACGCGTTAAAGTAGCATAAGCTACCTTAGTGGGTCGTAACGGGTCGTAAGCACTTAGGATAGGTTCCGATTTAGAATGTAGGCTTTGTTAAACCATATCATATGAGTTCCAATACTCGTTTGGTTTACGAGACCTCATTCTACCCGATCTTTCGATTTATGAGTTAATTTATTAACTAGCGATCCGATTACTAGGTACCACTTGATTTCCTTGGTTTTTCCTGAGCATTGTTAGTTCATTAGATCAAGTATACTTTGCAACTCAATGTGGGTACATAGTTCCCCTTTTTTACTACTTTCAAATATTTTGGGGTGATACACATGTGCCTACTTGTACTTTCGTGCTTTTCGTGCTTTCATGACACATACTTGTTATGTTCATTAGTACGCATATAGTACATGATTTCCATTATGCTTTGCTATGTATGTTTACTTAGCATGTTAGCGCATTGATTTACATTACATTTCTGCTTCGTATGTTTACTTAGCATACTTAGTACATGGTTTTCGTATGACATTTGATTCTACATTGACATTTCACCTATGGGGTTGAGTAAATTCTTTTATTCACCATACATAACATTTTACCTATGGGGTTGAGTAAACTCTTTTATTCACCATACATATTAGTTGTTATCTGACATTAGTTTGACAAGACATTTTTGGTGATTTATTCGGTAAGTGATTTAAATAACGAGGTATGTGTAATATGATAAAAGCATGGTGGATACGCCGCTGGTACTTCCTATATATAAGTGCTTTTATGATATTACATATCGTTGCATTATCTAAACCACTTTGACAGAAACAAAGACATGATACATTTTATACAAACGACATATTTATACAAGACATTGTTTTATAAATGGTATATCTTATACAAACTTATTTGTACTTGGTTGTTTTTTTAACCATACATTATTCTTTTATAATATCTGATTTTCATATAAAATTTCATAAGATTTTATAAAAGAAAATGTTTTACAAGATTCATGACTACCTTTTGTTTAAACATATCTTTGTACTTACAAGCCATGAATCCTACAACAACAAAACCTATGTATCTCACAGACATTTTTATGTTGACGTACCTATTTTCACATATGTTTCAGGAGCTATTGCATGATGATGTTCGTGACACACTTAGGCGGACTTTGGTTTTAGTGACTTAAAACTTTGAAGGACAGTTTAATTTATGTTATGTTCTGTAAATTCCTAGACAATGTAAACATCTTAATTATGAAACCAAATTTTAAATTCCATGTGTTGTGAAACACTGATTCAATGACGACACTCCCCGACGTTTCCGTCGCGGTTTGTTGTTTTAACGCGATCGGGGTGTGACACATTTTGCTTAGAAACCTAAACCCTTTTGAAGGACTTTGCAATGGGGCATGGATGATAGTAACACAATTGCTATCAAGAATCATTGAGGCGCAAATAATGACTGGGAAGTTTATTGCCAGGCGGGTATTCATACCAAAAAAATTTTTAATTCATAAAGACCCAGAGCTTCCATTTCAATTTAAAAGAAAACAATTTCCAGTAAGGCTATGCTACGCAATGACCATAAACAAAAGCCAAGGGCAATCACTAGACAAAATAGGGATCTACTTGCCACAACCGGTATTCACACACGGTCAATTATATGTTGCCCTATCAAAGGAAACTGCTCCTGAATCACTACAAATACTTATAGTATCAGATGGTAACAATGACGAGAACATTACCAAAAATATAGTTTACACTGACTTTCTTGCTGAGATTAATAATCTTTGCTAAAACACACACATACACATAATTTACTTTGCAATTGAACATAGTCTACACAGTTGTAAATAAAGTATAAAAAAGATTTTTTTTTTGTCTACGAACGGTATGCATTATGATTTCCTATATAATATGTATCTTTTATGTTTGCGCATAAATAGCTACAACTTCCTACAGAACACGTGTGATTATTTCCTTAAAAATTCTGTTATAGTTTAGCAACACAATCTTATTCTTATTACCAACATAAAGCATTATTTCATTCATACTGACCTTGTAGCTTATGGTAAACACGCAGCCTACATGACAGAAAGAAGAGGGCAATCAAGAGCGTACGAGATATCAGGCCTATGGAAAAGCCACAACTTATAGAAATAAGAGTTGTTAAGAAATGGAATGCGGTTGCTAAGCCAACAATGAACAAGAAGGATGAGCTTTGCTATTAGTTTGTTGATCAACATGTAAGACATACCTAAAAAATGTTAACTTTCTCGAAAGTTTACATAGAGCCATTGTACTTTAGTAAATTATACAATGCGTTTTAATTAACCAAATATCCTTTATTGGTAGCCTACTATTGAATCAACAGGAAATTTAAAATGATTCTTACAAGTTGTCTTTGTACTAGCTAACCGTTAAACATGATTATCAATGCATGGCGATGGTGTTGAAGCCATCGGTGACCCACTTGAAATTGAATACTTTGACTCAATAATTCGCCTTAACTTATGTTATAAAGTTAGTGGGTATGTCTGTACAAAGTCAAGAGACTACAAGGCTGCCGTAAACCACACTACCTCAATCGTAATTGGACAGAAAGCGAAATTTGTGCCTGTTGAGAACCCAAACATACCGAGCATGTGTTTTGGTTATTTATCATATGACCTTCTGTTCAATAGGATTAAAAACAACAAAGTACTGACAAGTATATCTAAACACAAATATATAACTAACATTACACTAATCTATCAATAATCGTCTTTACTGCTTGAAAATTTTCCATATTTTATAGGTCGAGTCGAGAAGAACTATGCATTTACTACCAGCAAGAACATAATCCTAACAAGGGTGGTCCTACGCAAAGAGTGGTAAGCTTAATAAACATTCCTAAACGATTTAACACCACTGTTGAATCATAACAATAATAAAAAATTCTTTGCAATACAGGATGAAAATGATAGAGATAACTCTTTGGCCAGAGAAAAGACATCTGATGGGGACAGATGTCGGACCGGGCAACATTGTGGCAATCACATCAACACAAGTTTCAAAATACTCAAGTAACTAAATTTATTATACATTGGCTCGCAAATATAATCTAGCCTTTCATTACCTAACGTTTGTGTGACCAAAAACAGTGATGCAACTTGAGTCCACCCACCTGACAGAAGTTGCCATAAACCCTGATACGCCACAAACTGCAGAATATGTTGCCAGGTAACAAACTAAATGCAAAAAATAACCTGTGTTAGAAATATATCTCTAAAAAAACAAGAAGTAAATGTTTTTTTATCTTCCATTTGATGAATATAGGCTGAAAGCGCTGCCATCAGTTCAGCCGTAAGACTTAGAAGATCCAATGCTTTCTCTTCTGGAGTTAACCTCACCACAAAGAGCACAAGAGCAGGTTAGAGTATTTAATTACACAGTAATTATTTATCTTACCAAGACAATTATGATGTTAGGTCATTCGAATAGCTAAGTATAACCACCACAACGCAGAATTCTACACGGTTCAGGTGCCATACGTGGATTGAAAAAATTCATGAAAAATGTGGTTGGTTCTACGTTCACTGTTCAAAATGCAACAAGAAAGGCTACCTAGAGCAATATGGTTCCTTAAACTACGTCTGTAAAGATGACGACGATATTTCACCAAAATTCTTGTAAGTTTTTAGTTGTCTTAGTAATGATAAATTTATACATGCATTGAACCATTTCTAAATACCTAAGCACATCTAACAAATCAGGTTCTCCCTTAATGCAATTATCAACGACTCAACACAACCAGTTGATGTCACATTCTTTGATGAAGGAATGGTCTCCCTGCTAAAAACAACTTGTGCTGAAATGGACGAACAATGGCTACACAGATCCTAAAATGCTTCCAAATGAAATCCATGACATGATTGGAAAACCAAAAATAATGCACATATCCGTTAGAGGGAACCAATATGTCATCGTCAGTGTTTCAGATCCTCCAACTGACAACATTCAACAGCAACACATGGGCGCTCCTCCACCAAAAACACCCAACCCCAAGCTTAACCAACAAAAGCGCCCTCTAGACGAATCGCCAGGTAAACATAACAAACTCAACACCACTTGATGTCCATGAATTGCTTAAGAAGTCTGTTAATTTTGGACGTTTTGTAGCCCAGTAATCTCGCTGAACATACACACTTTTTGGGCTCTCTTTAGCCCATGGGTTGTATAAGAAGTTTATTAGTTCTAGCATTTTGTTAGCCCATAGATTGTATAGAAAATTTGTTATTTTTTAGCTCTCTTTTACCCAATGACTTTGCTGAACATACCAAGTGACTGTAGTAAAGAGTGGATCATTATCGTTGGTGTTAAATCTACCTTTGTATACTATTTTTTGGACAAATAAGCTTAAAGCAAGTGTGTTTATCTTAACTTAGTGCGTTGGGTTTTTTTTAATTATAATCTTAAGCTAATTAATGCTTCGCTAAATTAATACTCACATATCTTATTACACAAACCTTACTATGTTGGTGCATACGTCTGTCGTCCGCCCCCGCTTGAAAATGGATATTCGCCAAGAAATCCAAATTCTGAAAGAGTCGAAAAGGCAACCAACTTAGTGTGGGAGTCTGAACCATCAGTAAATTTGCCAGAAAACATTGATGTCACTTATACATCGTCTGACACTAATCAACAATCTCAATTGATGAAGAAAGTGGTGGATCATGTGTTAGATAAAGATGATATGGAGGAGTCTAAGTCAGAGTCAAAGTCTGAGTCCAGCACTCCTAGTCCAGCAGTCAAAAAGGACAAACGGGTTTACGATAAAGAATTCTTGCTATCAAAATCTAATTTGAATGATGAAACATTCAAAGTGGCATATACTTTGAATGATTCAGACAAATTATATTCTGATGGGAATTTCCAATAAGAGGTGTCAAAACTGAAATGATCAAAAAGGTTTTCAAATTAACAGAAATCAATATTTCTAAAATAAAAGATGTAAATCTTTCTGAAAAACCTAAAAAATACACCTCAAGAGTTCAACAAAGAGAAAATAAGAAAAAGGGTTACAGTTCTGGTTCTGGTTATCGAAAGAAACCAAACCATAACGGTAGTTTCAAAAAGAAAGGCTTGGGTTTTATTCCACCAGAAAATCATAAAACTGAGAAAACTTATAAACTAAAAACTGTATTTGTTTCAGGAGCAAGTTCAGAAGAAGAGGATAAAAGTTCATTCTGGAAGCAAACTAACAAAGAATTCCTTGCGAAGAAGCAAGAAGGAATGAAGAATGAAGCTATTCAGAAGAAAGAGATGAGAACCTGTTTTCAATGCAAAACAATTGGTCATATTGCCAGGAACTGCCCAAAGGCAATTCAATCAAAACAGGGAGTGTCTCTCAAAATGAAAGAAAAGATGGTTGAAAATGAATCACCAACCAAACCTTCTATAGTTTTCAAAAACTCAAAATTTGATGTTGGTGAATGTTCAAAAAAGTTTTACAAGAGAAAAGCAAATCTTGACAATCAAAAGTGGGTTGTTAAGAAATCTGATGATAGTTCTAGCAATGATTCTGATTCGTCAAAATCAGAGGAGCTATCTTCTGGCGATGAATCTGATTCCAGAAAGTCAGAGGAGCCACAAATTGAATCAAAAGGTGAAAAATCAGTTCCGCAATTGGATGATGCAAATTTTCCACCTTTGAGGGCTGAAAATTTTAAACAAAAAATTGGCAAAGTTGAGATTTCAGATCAATTCTTTTCTGAAAAGAAGGAATTTGATGTTGAAAAAGCTTTTAACCCTAGAGTGAAACATATTTTTGGAAAAATGATTGACGGGAAGGTCAAAGGGGTAAAGGAATTTTATGACAAGAAGATGAAAGGAAAGAAACCGAGTGTTGATGACTCGGAATCTCCCAAAGACTGTCAGGCTTGGGAGAATACTCTTAACTAAAAAAACCTGACTTGCCGGAACTCCCAGGTTGGTAATTGGGGAGTAGGAATCGGCATCTTTCTTGAGAAATTCACAGATGTGATGAAATTTCGATTTACAAGTGGTATTTTCTTGAAATTGTCATATCTTATGTTTACAAGTGGTGAAGGGGTTAGCAAACCTACAAGTGGTTAACAAGAGGTTTGTTCTTACAAGTGGTTAGTCAAGGTCATTAAGTTGAACTTGATTTAACTATCTTACAAGTGGTATGATTATTGGAGATTGTTTTTGTGATAAACCTACAAGTGGTTGAAAACAATGTGATGAATTAACCACTATCCTACAAGTGGTAAAATCAACAAAACTAATTTTTCGGAAAAACTATTTTGATTAAAACAAACTTAAGTGTTTTGAAATCATAATGGGAAAATAGTTTGTTGTCAGGGAGAGTTCTGATTGTTTATGCCAAAAGGATGGCGAATTGAAGCAATTCACAACAGGTGTCATTTTATTTGTACAATTTGTCAAATTTTTGTTAAATGTGTTTGCATTTTAGGGGGAGTAAGAATTTTCAGAAAATCCAAAAACATTAGAAAATTTGAAAAAGCTAAAAATATGTAAAAATGAAGAAGAGTTTTGTTGTGAAAAAAAGGAAATGATAGTACATCAGTGGACTATCACAACATGCTAAAGATTTGGAAAGTCAAATGTGATAAACGATCTCACTGAAGGGATGTGTCAGTAGGTTTTTATACATTCAGTAGATTGTTTTCAAGATATAAACCTAAATCTAACTTACTTATTTCGTGGGGAACATCTCTCGGATATATAGGTAACCCCTGAAATCTTGTTTGAAGGGCTTTCTATTTCTGACATACAAGGTCTTTGTGCGTGGTGATATCTAGGGTATTATACCTGGATTTCTGATTTTGCGGAAGCAATAGCCTAGTCCTCGTATAATGCTTCGCATTGCTTAAATCTTTAAGCCCACCCTCAGTAAAAAAAATGATGAAACATTGAAAAATGCTAATCATATGCTGTTGAAGAAAAGATCCCCAAACGGGACACACCGAAAGACGAGCCATCATCTCTTTGTCTGAACGGAAGTTCTAACCTGAGCTCTCATGGTCTCGCATTTACCCGTTTACAAGTATCATTAGTGTACATTCACCTGTAAGACTGAATATAGAAGTCTGGATACGGAAGTATATTCTGAGGTGGGACACGTGAATAAGTTTAAGTCATTAAAACACTAATCTCGTATCTCGAAACAGTTGAACTTTGTGTGAGAATTTAAGTGGATCAGTATACTGACAATCTAAGTGAATCGTTTAGAACTTCAAATGTTTAAATCTTAACGGTGTTAGTGATTTGTCTCATAAACTGATATGATCCTCTTACACAAACTCACAAAAATATTGTTTGTAAATATTTCTTTACGGTTTTTCATTAGATCAAAAATCTAAAAAGATTTTAGTGTGTTTTAACATAAAATTTTGAAAATCCAAAAAGATTTTATTTCATCTTATTTTCGACAACTGATGTTGAAAAGCTGATTTTCAAAATTCCAATGGCTAACATGATGAACAAAAGGTTTGGGAAAGTTTGTTTGAGATGAAAAATTGTTTGAAAATGAAAAAGTTATTTTTACAAGTGGTTCATCAGAGATTAAATTTGTTAAAATATTTTTGATTGATTAATACCTGCAAGTAGTAAAAAAATTTGTCAAATTTTAAAATTGTGAAATTTATTTTGAGGTAGAGGATGTGCAGGTAAGCCAGGTTTTCGATTCCTAAGCAGAGTGTGTGCCAGGTCACGATCCTGATCCTAACTGATTGATAGGGGGAGTCTGTAGATGAAAAGAGCTAGATTCTGATCCTGGAAATGAATTCACGCAAACTGCTACTGATGAATTTAAGGAATCAAGAGATCTGATCAAGAGAATTAGAGTGAAATAAGAGCCAGGTCGAGATCCTGGAGTTGAACAAAGAAGACAGAGATTGAGGTTGCTTTACATTGTTAGATACTTTGGAGGAGTTCGAGAAGACTGATAAAGACTAAAGATTGAAGACTCGACACTGAAGACTTTGTCAACATCCGAGGGGGAGTCTGTTGGTGCATACGTCTGTCGATTTTGTCTTGTATCGAGTCTTATATTAGAATAGATAGATCAGGGCACGTAGTACGAGAAAATGTCAAATTATGTGATTGTGGGTATTTCGCACGAAATGACATGTGTGTCATTTCGCACGAAATCAACCAGCTATTTCGCACGAAATAGTGATTTCGTGTGAAATTGATTTCGCATGGTCTATTCCGTGCGAAATCACCTTACCTATAAATACCTGATGTGTCTTGTCATTTGTAACTTTTCGGTTTCAGTATCGAACTGCTGCCGAAGTGTCTACTCGCTGTAAAAAGCTGTTATATCAATCAAATAGACATTTAAAGTGTATATCTAGCTGAATTGACTTGATACGTCTGTTTCCGCCTTTCGTATCGAGCAAGAACTCTTCTGATCGACTCATTCGGGTCAGAAAACGATCCTACATACTAACCAACTTCTTTACGTTGGTAACACTTCAAAGAAGGGACGCATGGGACGCGAGGAATGATACGGACGTCGAACACCTTTTGTACAGTTGCCAAGTAGGAAAAAAAACGCAACTTTGGTTGTAGTTAAGCAAGCCATGTCCTCAAGGAATATGTCTTTTGTGCAATTTATGTAACTAACATGCTTAGTGTTAGTAACCTAAGTTGCAACTATAACACATGTACAAACCTGGACACAAACTCTAGCCTGTAGCTAATCTATCTAGCCTAACGGATGTAACTCGATGACAACTGGCTTAATGTAAATATAAATCTAGCCCCCCGCCGCATCGCAGTCGAGTTACTCTTCTAGTTATAATAGAATTTTCATTTACACGCTCTAATTTTTAATAAGTTTATCATATAGTAACATGTTTAGGCACTTAATCTTAATAATTGTTTTTAATTTCAACCTTTATACTTTATTATCATCACTATTTGACCTTCAACTTTAGTTTTTCACTTTACATTTTATTGTAATTACTATTTAGATCCAAACTTTTAGTTTTTTTTCCTTTTATTTATTTATTGTCGTTTCTTTTTTGTTTTTTCTCAAGGTAAAGTATTTCGTATGTAACGTTCTAAGTAAGTTATTTTATTCAAGATTTAGTAGTTTTTTTACTTAACTTTAATTTAATTTTGTTTATTTATTTTATCATTAATATTTATGATATTTTTAAAAATTCTGGGTGTGCCATTCTATTCCACGTGAATAGTAAACACTGATTTAATAGTTTTGTTTATTTAACTTTTAGATTTTTTAAATTTAGTTTGTCATTCTAATTAATTTTCACTATATTTATTTGTTTTATAACTTTTAACGTACCATGTTTTGTGTAATTTCGAATATGTCGTTGCTACACAATTTATCTACATTTTTTGATATATATTTTTGTTGGCAAACCGAGTTGTGAGGTTTAATATACATGGTTTCAAAACGTAAAAATACATGTTATCAAAGTTATCTTACATTTAGTTTTTTTTCTTTTCGTATAAATTGACGTCGTTTACCCCTTTCGTTATGTTAAAAATATAATGTAACGCTTTATAAAATTATGAATACACCGTTGAGACATTGTTATTTTTATCTACGTCTCAATAAAAGTTTTGCTCAAAATCGAACGGGTCAAATATGATTGATTTTTTAAGCATGACGAACATAAACAAACTGATACCATCTAAACAAGTTCGGTACCGGTGCTTTATAAAATTCCGAATATATCGTTGCAAAGTGTTTATTTTTATCTATATTTTGATTAAAAAAAATTACAATTGAACGTGTCAAATATGTTATTTTTTTTTTTTTTTTTTTTTGCTTCTTGCCATGACAAACAAGTTCCCTTTCTATGAGGTGTTAAGATCTTTTTTCTTGGTGTTACTGTATTAATTTCGTGAAAACGTAGATGTCTTCAAAATACAGTGTTTTTAGGGTATCATAAGTTACAAAAAGTGTCGATACTATACCAGGGCTGTGACAAACTAAACCAATTCTGACCAAACATCACAGATACCATTATCGGTGTAATCAAAACATATATTGGTATTTGTTTTTATGGTATTCGAGCAGTGTAAAACACTTTGATTATTAGAACCCATATCGGTATCGTACAAATACTGTAAAAAGCCAATACCAAATTTCGCCGCAACGTGCGAACAATCTCACATGTTATCACAAATAATCATCCTATCTCTCCTTTTCTAGTGGATCAATTTTAGAATAAAACCAGTAAGATTACATTGATATATAGGGGAAGGTTTAAATGAAAACCACTAGTTATTGTGAAAACTCGAAAACTAATTAAAAAAGCCAAAAAAACATACCAAATTTTTTTTTTCATACCAATTTTCGCAGGTTTTTTTATATAAAAAAAATTCAAAAAAAAAAAAATTTGTAGTGCACATGGTGTAATACTAAACATGTGTATGTGTACTACACATGTGTACTACAAAAAAATTTATTATTTATTTTTTTTTTTGAAAAAAAGTTCTTTTTTATATATAAAAACCTGCGATTTTTATAAAAAAAAATTGAAAAAAAAATTTGGTGTGTTTTTTAGGCTTTTTTAGTTAGTTTTCGAGTTTTCACAATAAAAGTGGTTTTCATTTGAACATGAAAACCACTTTTATTGTGAAAACTCGAAAACTAACTAAAAAAACCCTAAAAAACACACAAAAATTTTTTTTCAATTTTTTTTTATAAAAATCGCTAGTTTTTATATATAAAAAAAAACTTTTTTTCAAAAAAAAAAAAAAAAATTTTGTGTAGTGCACATGTGTAATAATACACATGTGTAGTACACATACATATGTGCAGTATTACACATGTGCAATACACAAAAAAAAAATTTTTTTTTTTTTTGAAAATTTTTTTTTATATTAAAAAACCTGCGAAATTTTGATTGCAAAAAAAAAAATTAAAAAAAAAAATTTTGTATGTTTTTTTGGCTTTTTTTAATTAGTTTTCGAGTTTTCACAATAACTAGTAGTTTTCATTTGAACCTTCCCCTATATATATATATATAGGGTAGGGATCCTAAGAGAAGTCCACCCTATTTGAGAAAGTTGAGAAGCATTCGGGACCACACATTTCCTAAGCTTTTCGTAATATACACATATGTATAGTTTAAAATTGACTATATACATATATGTATATTGTCAAATCTTGAATTATACACATATGTATATAGTCAATTTTAAACTATACATATGTGTATATTATGAAAAGCTTAGGAAAAATGTGTGGTCCAGAATGTTTCTCAAGTTTCTCAATTAGCCTAGTGCTTCTCGCAAGATCCTAACCCTATATATATATATATACACACACATTAGTATTAAGTACCCCCGCGTTGCAGCGGGGGCGTAAAACCATGCTAAATAGCACCAATCCCACATCACCGTCAACATTCATCAACACTGAATTTGCGACATGTTAATATAAAGAATCTAGACCGAAACGTAAAACATAGAAAATAATAACTAAGTCGATTTAGGACCCGCACGTTATAACGAACTTGTCAAATAGGAAAAATAGATGACATAAAAACGTTGAACCACACACGCACGTTGTGTCGTATTAACTTGCAAAATTTAGAACGAAGCGTAAAATGAAATGTAAAAACGTTGAATCACACACGCACGTTGCGCTGTACTAACTCGGAAAATTCAGAAAAAAAAAACGTAAAACGAAAAATTTGCGTAAGATGCAAAGTATAGGTGATCAAAGTTGAAGGTATAAAAGTTGTGAGTTTAAATTATAAAAGATGAAAAGTTTTGGGTTAAAAGTAAAAAAATCAAATAGTTTTGAGTTGAAAGTATTTTATCAAATACTTGTGAATTAAAAGTAAAAAATTCAACTTTTTTTTAAAAACCCCCTAAGCCTTAAATACAACACTAATATGCTTAAAAGTGTTGTTAATTTATAGTGTTTAAATTAAATTAAATATTTATATCTAGAACAATATATTTTATTGTATTACCCGCTTAGTAATTAAATCTTGACCATTGGATTATATCATGGCTATAATACTTGAGGGCTATTTGGCTAAGGCTAGAGGGTATGGGGTTCGTCCCCACCCCCGTCGAGGACCGGCGACGCCGGCAAACCATCCCCCCCGGTCCCCGTCCTATCCGTCCTGCTCAAGACGTTGGCGACGGTCCGTTTTTGGTGGGCCCCCTTCATGTTGCTCAAGACTGTTAAAAAAAATAAATAAATAAATTCGGAATCGGATTAAGTTGTGGGTTGAATCGGAGTTGCAGCTTTATGTTGTTGAAAGAACGAAGGTGAAGAAGAATTATTGTTTGTGTTTTATTGAATCAGAAGCTTCTTGGAAGCCCACTCTCACTCATCCGTTTTTGGTGGGCCCCCCTTGTTTCCTTGAAAACCCCATTTTTTTAAGTAGAAGATTTAAAAAAATAAAAGAAGATTTAAGTAGAAGATTTAAAAATAGAAGTTTATTTGTTAAATGTTAAAAAAAAGGTAGAAGATTTAAAAAAAAAATAAAAAAATATAAAAGTGGTGGGGTAGGATCATCTAGGACCATCCTTCATACCCTCTTGTTTTGTGGGATGGACAATCATTGGAAGGACTATGACGTGGCGCCTACGTGGCGGATCATCCTCCCTTGGAGGACCATCACCATACCCTCTAGCCTAAGACCTCCGTAGTGGGGCGTTTTTTTTTAAATATTAAAAAAAAGGCCTAAAAACGCCCCCAAACCATTACATAGGGCTTTTTTTTAATTCAAAAAAAGCCCCCTTGGCGTGGTTTTAAAAACGCCTTGCCCCCTTCTCCTTGTCCAATCATCTTTCATCTCCTTTTTTTATTATCCAATAAGATTTTTATGTGTTTTTTCTTTATTTTATTTGCCCTAATAATGCCTCATCCCCACTACACCTATTTTAGAAAACGTCCAATAATGCCCCTTTGCTAACTGGACCACCACATGGCGTAAAATGCCCTAAGATGAGAGCATTATCTTACCCTTCCACTACACATGGTCTAAGCTTTTTGAAATAACTTATTGATTTATTGGCTCTTTGAAAAGTTATAAGCTCTAGATGATGTTTGGCAATGAGCTTATACGTGAGGGAAAAAAATGACTTTTACAAAAAATCATCCCATACTAACTTTTTAAAAAAATGAATAACTTAATAAGTTGTTTCAAAAGCTTAGCCTTTTCAATATCATATTATACTAATAAAAACAAGATGCGTTATTAGCTGTCACAGATAAGGATAAGATGATGCGTAACCCGGTGGGTCATCGTGTTCCGGACCAGGTCCAAGTTCCCGTACGCCACTTTATATCTATGTGAAAAAATAAAAAAGATCTAGTTGTGGTTAGGTTAAGGTTAAAGATGGTGAAGGATCGGAAGGTTGGTGTAGCAATGGATTTCTCAAAGAGCAGCAAATCAGCCCTGAAATGGGCGATGGATAACTTAGCTGATAAGGGTGATACGTTCTACATCATCCATGTTAAACCTCACTCTGCTGATGAGTCCCGGAATCAACTGTGGGATGCTACTGGTTCTCGTAAGTTGTAATCTCTTGGTTTCAGTTAAGTTTTTTCTTGTCTGATTTTGATGATCTGATGATAGCGTTGATTCCACTGGTGGAGTTTCGGGAGCCGGAAGTGATGGCCAAGTATGATGTCAAAATGGATGTTGAAGTTCTGGACACGCTTGATACAGGAGCAAGGCAAAAAGAGGTCTCATAAACAAAATTCATTACTAAATAAACCGAGTCAACTCAGCTTGGCTTGCTTTGCTTTGCTTTGTCTCGGTTCTAGTACTAACTTTACCAATAGCCCTGCTGGTTAGCTCCTTATGTGTTGGTTGGTTTTCAGATTCATGTGGTGGCAAAATTGTATTGGGGAGATGCAAGAGAGAAACTGATGGAAGCCATTGAAGATCTGAAACTAGATTCTTTGGTTATGGGTAGCAGAGGACTCAGCGGTATCAAGAGGTACGTATGTAATTCTTGTTACTGGTTTGGTTTATTTTCTTCTTCAAATTGTATATTCTATCTAGTAGTTATTAAAATGTTTGGTTAATTAATATTGAAGGATAATATTGGGGAGCGTGACAGATTATGTGATGACAGCTGCACCATGTGCCGTGACAATTGTCAAGGATCCCGACACATTCAACAAGCACTGAATTTGTTTTGTTTTGTTGTCTTGTGGTGTGATTGCTTTCGGGTTTCATCCCCTACTACTACTTACTACTGCATCAAATCATGGTTTGCTAGCCTGCCTAATAAATTATCATCGTGGATGTGTGATGCTTTTTTATTATTTCCAACTTCAAGGGATTGTGCCAATTTTTATTTTTATCTTACTTTAAATAAATTTCTAGGCCGTATTTATAACTATGATTTTAGAAACGCTATTTATCTGATTAGGGTAAATTGCATTTTACGTCCGTTAAGTTTGAGTAAAATTGGAGATGATGTTCTTTAACTAACAATATTACAGTGAATGTCCTTTATGTTAAAGTTTCTCACATTTGGTGTCCTTTTTTACTTAACCTAGTTAATTTTTCTGTTAACTCTTAACATGTGCCACTCACATGAGGGCATAATGGCCGTTTTCGCTTAATAAATAAAACAAAAACAAAAAAAATTGTCTGTGAAACTTGGAGAGGAAGATATTTTAATTAAAAATGACCATTGTACCTTTACGTGAGTGGGCATGTTAAGAATTAACACAAAAAGTTAACTGGGTTAGAGCAAAAGGACAACTCATGATGAGAAATTGTAACATAAAGAAAATCCAGTGTAATTTCGTTAGTTAAACTGTTAAAGGACAGCGTCTGCAATTTTGCTCAAACTTAAAGGACGTAAAATGCAGTTTACCCTTATGATTATAAAGAAAGTTGAATACAAGACTCAAGAACACAGATTGCCAGTACTTTCCCACAATCTAACTTTAAACTTACACGGTTAAGATTGTTGTATTCTTCTTGTTTACCAAGTATCATTTATTATGATTATAAGTTAAATACGAGACTCAAGAACACTAATTACAACTCTCCCAAAATCTAACCCTAGAACTTGCAACGTAAAGAGAATGTACAATATGACGTATAGAGAATGTACAATGTGACATAAAAAAAGCAAGTGTTTTTTAATTAATTAATAAATTTTAAAATTAATAATTAGGTAATGATAGGTAGGGGCTTTATGACTATGGGCTCTAGTGATATAACGCCCCATAAAGCCCCTGTGTGACGTGGCACGACACGTGTCGCATAACGCCTCACAAGGGGCTTTATGACTACGGATGGCCTAAGAGAATCTCCTCTAAAATTTGTGCAAATGGCCGACTGAACAAGTCGAGAGCACTCCTCATTAAACTCAGATGAAGCAATATATATTTCGCGTTGTGTGTATTAGTTAGACACATTTTTACACTGTGTATCAAACAACACGTTACAACTTTTTAAATAAATATTATTTTCTAACAAAATAATACGATACTCATGTTAGAGTCAATACAATTCTCGATTTTATGCTTTGAATTTTTCAAATATAATAAAGCAAACAAATGTTATTGTGCTTTAATAAACCTATGGACCTAATATTTGAAAGAAAAAAAAACGATTATAATGAAGGTGCATTGTGGAGAAAATGTTAAAGGCGTGGATCTGGTCCCTACGACGAGCGGTATTGGAAGGTGAGTAGTAATTTTTTCAAAAATTTAGCCCTCAGGTCTTCCCACGTAGTTATGGAATTCAGGGACAGAGTGTCAAGCCATGTGGCAACTCGACCAATGAGCAAGAATGGGAAGAGACGTAAATAAACCGTCTCAGGAGTAGCATGATGAATATTGAATGTGGTGCAGATACGGCTAAAGCGCGTAATATGACCTGGTGCGTCCTTGTCATCTAGTCCGTTAAATTGAGTAGTGTTCGAGATGGTGGTCATAGCAAGATATGGAATCTGCCACTTTTGAGTGGAAGCGATCGACCCCCTGTGAAATCAGCGCTGGTGGATGGTTTGCCGAGCTGGCTGGTTTCCCATGTCAAAAGTAAGAGGTGGAACGGGAATGTGAACCTTTTTGTCGTTGAATTTACTCACGCGCTCTTTGTGCTTGGACAGACGCTCGTGAAGGTCTTACTCGGACTCTAAAGAAGTTGTTGTGTTGGGTGATCCTTATGAACGAGTATGTGAAACGCACTATAAGAGAAAACCACACAATAATACTGACGAGGTATGACCCGCATCGGCTAACCTGACCCGGTCATTACCTATTATTTTATTATAAACGAATAATTATAAACGGTTATTCTAGAATATTCCATCTTCGCATGGAAGGTTACACAACCAAATCTCTAACTTTTTGGGAAGACCATGCGAATCCCTAACTTATCAGAGCCCATCCTAAGTTAAGGGAAACCCTAATAGTAAACTATAAATAGAGGTAAACATCTAAGGTATAGATCCATCTACTCCATACTATTTCTCTCTCTATACACATTCTTTTACTCCCGAAACCGAGACTTATTCTCACGCCGGAGGGTGGTTACAGGAATAACCCCATTCCTGTAACGAGTCCTAACGGTGTTCTGTTTTGCAGTTAAGCTGTTCGGATCGCCAGGTATTGAAGTCCTTGTTGGATACTACCGTGAAGATTAGTGTTTCTTCATTGGCGCCATCCGTGGGACCAGATCAGTAGCAACAACAAGACCGAACCCCAATGGCAAGCGATCAGAACATAGCAACAATACCGAGTCAGGCGATGTTAACTGGCAATTCGTTGGAAGAAACAAACCCCGCTGTCTCCACGCCGGTCTCACCGATTGTAACCAGGTCACTCGACCTGGAGTTTGAGGCAGAAGGACCCCCACCAGGTTTTGCCGATACCGTCGCTGCTTCTTCTGGGACAAGAGCAACAGATTTATTTCCGTACACTCCTTTATAGCTCCAATCAGATGGACCAATCACAACGGGCATAAACATCTTTGCCTCAACTGTAACCTCCAATGCACAGACCATACGTCACAGCACTGCGCCGGTTATCACATCTGCTAGCCCTAGCACCATTATATCGCAGAGCGGCACACCCTTCTACTATCAGCCTTCAGTTACTTACGCCATGCCACCCCTGTATTCGGCGGCGCTTACAGCGGCGTTGTCCACGCCGCCTCATCAGCCTGTGGTCATGCCCGCGGGAATCATGAATGCTCCGGTGACCCCGGGAAATCAGGCTTACTTTCCCGGATATTACTTCGCACCCCCATACGGGTACTTGCCTCCATATAATACGCCAATGTATGCTCCTCAGGGAGGACCACAAGGGTATTCTCAACAGCCGCCATATGCAGCGTCTATGCCGCCTTGGTGGGCTCTTCCAGCATCCTAACCAGTCTACAGTCAGACCCCTCCCTCGGCGGAACCTTTATATGATAGAGGAAATGCATCTAGACCACGTTTCTCCCAAGGAGGTGGGCCAAGCTCAACAGTCAGCGTTACTCCAATCCCACTTACCGTAACCCAGGGTGTCAGCCAGGGCGGGATAACCCCTCCTGTGCAACCCATCAACGTGGAGGAAGAAGAACTAACCAGGCCATATAAACCAGTAGATGCTACCTTCAAATCCAAATTCACTCGAAGGATAGCGGAAGCCCCCATCAAGGAGAAGCCCAAGATGCCCCAGACGGTAGGCAAGTACGATGGGTTAGGTGATCCAGACGATCATCTCAACCTATTCAAAAGTGCAGGAGAAGTAGCCTGTTGGCCCATGCCCCTTTGGTGCAAGATGTTTGTCCAAACTCTGGTAGGCGCAGCTCGTGTTTGGTGGGACAGCCTGCCTACGGGGGAAATTGACAGTTTCGAAGATCTAGAGGCAAAGTTCATCTTGCAATTCAGCCAGCAACGCAGACACACAAAAGATCGGAATGAGCTTCTCCACATCCACCGGCGAGACAACGAAACGGTGGAGAATTTCATCGTTAGGTTCAATAAGGAAAGCCTGGCAATTCCAGGCATTACAAACGATCTTGCATGTGGAGCTTTCCTATAAAGAGTAAACGACGATAAGTTGTTAAGGACACTTCATGGAAGGGATGGCGTACCTCCCACCATTGACGAAATACTAAGGATCACTAAAGTATACGTCATACAAGAAAAGGCCGTGGCCGCCAGTCATGCAGCCAACAGAAAAAAAGAGGCCATGAGAAACCAAGAAGAAAGAGAACAACGAGGGGCTAAAGGTAAGGGCAGAGGAGACAGATACCACAGGAATGATAGGACGGATTCGCGGTATGATAGACCCAAAAACACCTATTCAAGGAATGATTCCACTAAACCGCGATCCGACTATCCCAACTTGAGCAAAACGCCCGCAGAGATCTTGGCCTCGGAAAACCTCAAGTTTAATCCTCCAAAGCCGCTGAAAGACAATCCTAACAAAGACACAAGCAAATATTGTGAATATCATAAGGGAAGCGGCCATGACACGAATGATTGCTTTCAGTTAACAAAGCAGATTGAATATTTCGTGAAAGCGGGCAAATTGGCACACTTAGTGAGAGACATCAAGCAGGGCCCGCCCGCCGTCAAGGAAGAGAATGATAAGGCGGCGGGAAAAAGACCGCGAGAACTTAATATGGTACACGCCGACAAGGGAAAAGGGGCAAAGCGGAGTTTCTCCACGCTCGAACTGGATGTTAGCAACCATGACTATTGAACCTCGCATGGAAGATTTACACCTCACTACGGATGCCCTGATCATATCCGCTGCAGTCGGGGATTACTGCATGAGAAGAATCCTGGTAGATACCGGGAGTTCAGAAGACATTATCTATGAGCATTGCTTCAATAGAATGCAGCCGGAAGACAGAAAGCTGCTTGAGTCGGTGCACGCCCCCATCAAAGGTTTTACAGGAGAAAAGGTGGACCCGATTGGTCAGATTACCTTTCCAGTTACATTTGGACAAGAACCCAGAGAAAGAACCATACTCCTAACTTTCCTCGTGGTACGCGCTGAGTCATACCACAATGTGATCATTGGAAGGTTCACTCTGGGAAAATTGGACGCGATAGTTTCTACGGCGCGAGGTTTTATGAAGTTCCCTACCCCACGGGGTGTTGCAACAATATTTCGTGACAAGATAGGAGAGGTATTAAACACCAAAAGATGTCGCCAAGGCCCCACCGGAGCCATTGGTCCAGAAAGATGGGTATTAAGCACACGTCATCCGGATCAGACAGTCACAATTGGGGACAGCCTCTCTCCCGAGGTTAAAAACGATTTGAAACAACTGTTGAGAAGGAATGTCGATATCTTCGCCTTTGAACATTCTGACATGACAGGAATACCCCGCGATAAGGCAGAGCACAAGCTAGCAACGCTCCCGGGCATTAAGCCAGTCGCACAGGGTAAGCGTAGTATGGCTCCAGATCGAAAGGCAGCAGTTGTTAGAGAGGTACGAAAATTGGTGGAAGCTGGAATCCTCGGAGAAACACAATACCATACTTGGGTATCCAACCCGGTGATGGTAAAAAAGCCCGATGGAACTTGGCGAATGTGCATTGATTTCAAAGATTTAAATAAAGAATGCCCCAAAGACGCGTACCCACTACCTGAAATTGACTTCAAGGTTGATTCCCTGGTCCCTTACAGGTATAAGTGCTTCTTAGACGCTTATAAAGGGTATCACCAGATTAATATGTCCAAAGAAGATGAAGAAAAAACGGCGTTTCACACTTATGTGGGCATCTTTTGTTACACAAAGATGCCTTTCGGCCTACGAAATGCCGGGGCTACCTATCAGCGACTCATGGACAAAGCTTTCGAAACACAAATTAGCAGAAATTTGGAAGTATACGTTGATGATCTTGTGATCAAAAGTAGGGAAGAGAAACAAATGCTAGAAGACATTGAGGATGTGACACCCCAGGAAAATCAGTGAACAATACAGTTTACCTAGCTTCCTCAGTGAGTGCATACCAAATTTCGGGACGAAATTTCCAATTAGTTGGGGATAATGTGACAACTCGAACTTTAGACCTATCGTTGTGTAACATACGTGAACGTGTTATGATTTTACAAACTTTGGTGCTAATGAATGTTATGATGTTATGTGCATTATGTGTGTATGTTATGTCTTGCACGAGCCCAAACCACACACACTAAAACCCGATCCACAAGGCTAACCGGTCACACAAGCCCGTTTGGGCCACACTTTGAAATCGGACTCCATTTGGTAACCGAGTTGGGCTCGGCCCACTCCCCCACTCGCAACACAAAACCGGGACTAGGGGTTTGTTTTACTACTTTTGCAAAACACCACACACACAAACCCTAGGCGATTTCCTCCCCTTCTCTCGTGTGCTTGGAACCGACGGCAAGAACATCTCCATTCGGATTGTCCTCTTCTCCTTCCCTAATCCGGTTAGTGTGGTTGTGATTTGTATTGTTAGATAGCATGTTGTTTATACGTGTTTTCATGGTCATTCGGATAGTTGTTGTTGATGTGTGATGATAATAATCTTGTTAATCGGTTAGATAGTCATGAAATCGGAATTGTATGATGTTGATTAATCCATGGTTATGTGCTATGATTCGGGTTGTGGTTTGTCGTATATGTTCTTGAATGCATGATCTAGTAATTGGTTATCATATATTGTTTCGGGTGTTAGAATTGATAAGCTACGGGATGGTTATGTTTCAAGGATTAATCTAATTGAATGTTAAAAGATATGGTTCATATGCACAGTTACTGATGTATTACTGGTTCGATGTTCTTGAATTGTTATGAATATGCATGAAATCCGAATTAACTGTTGATTGATCGAAATTGTGAAACTGTCCAAGGTGTTAGCTGAAATCACGGAGTTTAATTGGCTAGAATTATGGAAACCAGTTACACACACGGTTGCGACTCGGATTGCGAGTCGGAACCCCACTCGAGACCACAAACAGCACAAGCCGAGACCATGGTTGCGAGTCCCGTTGCGACTCGTAACCGGACCATGACGAACCGAGATCACCATTGCGACTCGTAACCAGCTGTTGCGACTCGTAATCCGGTTGCGACTCGAGATCGCCGGTTGCGACTCGAGACGAGTTAATGCACGTACACTGTTTGGGCCTTCACTGTCACGGGACCAATC
Organism: Helianthus annuus; assembly: GCF_002127325.2. Lineage (NCBI taxonomy): Eukaryota > Viridiplantae > Streptophyta > Magnoliopsida > Asterales > Asteraceae > Helianthus > Helianthus annuus. The sequence goes on along the minus strand of NC_035442.2, from coordinate 76,168,198 downwards.
AATTGGGCCCAACGATTGGATTTGTGGACTGTTTGCTATTGGACTAGTGTGCGTTTACTATTTGGGGTGAATGTTAATTGGGCCGGGTTATGTTGGGCCAAGATTAACACGCATAAGTGTGCTCTTGACTGCTAGTTGGACTGCTTATCTGTTGGGCCGATTACTTGGACTCGTTACATGATTTGAATTGCTGATACGTGTACATGTTTGCCATGAATATACGTGCTATATACGAACCTGACTTGTATAATAACCATGATAGGACGTGGTTGACCATTTGCTAGCTTAACTGTACTTTTTGTGTATCTGCCGAGCAAACCAAGGTGAGTTCACACAGCCAAGGCATGGGATTCCCGGGTTGGGAATTGGGTTGGATATGTTATTGTTAAAAGAGTTACTCGTACTTACGCATTCTCTAGACTATAGACCATCGTCCTCAGGTTAGTCAGGACACGTTACGTAAAGCCTACGTAACCCAGTATTTGCCATTTGTCTCCCGGGTCGGGAGGACACGTTACGTAAAGCCTACGTAACCCAATACCATCCACTGGCTTCCAGGTCGGAAGGCCACGCTGCGTAAAGCCTACGTAGCCCCCACGCGTACCATGTCCTCGGGGAAGGGCACGTCACGTAAAGCCTACGTGACCCTGTACGTATTCCTGTTCTCAGTAAAGAAGAACACATGGTCGGAAGTTAGTCTAGTAAGTACCGTTAATGAGAAGCCCTCATTAGCCAGGATAAACATGGGAAGCCCCCATCAGTAATATGAACACAAGGTTCGGGAAGCCCCCACCTTTAGTACACACTAGTATGGGAAGCCCCCACTAGCTATACTTATGCATTATGTTATGAACTTACTTTCTGTGAACTCGCTCAACTAGTTTGTTGATTATTTGTTGCATGCCTTGCAGGACCTTAGGTATACATGGAGCTTGCATCAGAGGAGAAGCGGGTCGTTGTGGACAAGGAAACGTGAATGCTTATTAAACGCTTTTATATTCACACATTGATACTTATGTTTTGGGTTTTACATTTAATGCTTCCGCTACACATACAACGTTTGGTTTTGGACATCAGTCGTATCTACTATTATTATTAAATGCTATGTTTGATATGATTGATGGCTCGATCCTGGTCATGTCACGCTCCCAAGCGGTGGTACTCCGCGGGTGAATGTTGGGGGTGTGACAGATTGGTATCAGAGCCATTGGTTATAGAGAACTTGGTTTTAATATGGGAAAACGTTTTTATTAAAACCGGACTATAACCAGTACAGTGCTCTCAGCGATCCACAACGACGCTTCGCTCCACGTGCAAGACTCGACATCCTAGGTAATAAGGTTATGACTATTGCCTGTTTGCTAGAACTGTTTAGAACTTTGCTCGCATTACGCTTAGATACACATGCTTTGATTTCATGAGAACACCTATATGCCTACACTTTTCTGTCATCGCCCTACTCGCGAACCACTCTCATATTCGTTACTTTTTACTATGAAGATCATGTCTGGACGAATCAACATGACACAAGCCCAGCTAGAGGCTCTCGTTCAAGCTCAAGTTGCTGCGGCAGTTGCAGCAGCTCAAGCAGGTAGTATATCCTGCAGTATAGGCACACACTAGGATCTTTAGATCCTACATTAACTCTCGTATTTAACTTCGTCCTATTCGTACACAATAGGTCAACCAGCGCAGCATGTTTGCACTTTTAAGAACTTCATGGACTGTCGTCCAAACTCTTTCAGTGGCACAGAGGGGGCAGTGGGACTCCTCCATTGGTTTGAAAAGCTAGAATCAGTATTCGAAATGTGCGAGTGCCCTGAGGCTCGCAAGGTCAAGTTTGCCACCGGCACCTTGGAGGGAATAGCACTGACTTGGTGGAACGCCCAAGTTCAGATCTTAGGGTTGGCAGCTGCTAACGCCACCCCATGGAACGATTTCAAGGAACTCATCAAGCGTGAGTACTGCACGCGTGAAGACATTCACAAGCTGGAAGACGAGCTGTATAACCTGAAAATGGTTGGATCAGAAATCGAAGCGTATACTAAACGGTCGAATGAGCTGGCCGTTCTGTGTCCTACTATGGTGGACCCTCCATACAAGCGCATTGAGTTGTATCTCAAGGGATTGGCGCCAGAAATTCAGAGCCACGTGACGTCGGCTAACCTCGAAAACATCCAGGAAATCCAGCGTCTCGCTCACCGTATCACCGATCAGGCAGTGGATCAGACTAAACTGCCCAAGCGTGTTAATGCTACTGCTAACGTCACCACCTCAGTTACTCCTGCTACATCTGGTGACAGTAAAAGAAAATGGGATGGAGATTCCAGCAGAGGCTCAGCATCCGTTCAGTCTCAAGCTCAGCAACAGAAGACTGACCATTACCAGAGTCCTAGTCAGCAATCCTCTGGTAGTCACAGACAGAGGAGATATCAGGGTAGTCAACCTAGGTGCCACAACTGCAACAGGCATCACCATGGCCCATGTAACAAGGGTCGTTGTCAAAGGTGTCTTAAGATGGGTCACGAGGCCAAAGACTGTAGGAGTCCACGGCCTGCGAATCAGAATCAGCAGCCTCAGCAACCCGCTCCACAGAACCAGCAGCCACAGCGTGGAAACCGGGGATGTTTCCAGTGTGGGGCTGAAGGTCACTTCAAACGCGATTGCCCTCAGTTGAACCAGAACCGCAACAACAACAATAACAATCAGGGCAACGGGAATAACAACAACGGGGGAAACAACAACGGCAACGAAGCTCGTGGTCGTGCATTCGTGCTAGGTCGAGGTGACGCAGTGAACGATCCCAACGTGGTTATGGGTAAGTTTCTCCTCGACAATATTTACGTTACTGTTTTATTTGATTCGGGTGCGGATACAAGCTATATGTCTGTGAAAATGTGTCCACTGCTAAAACGTGCACCAACACTTTTACCCACCAAACATGTAGTAGAGTTAGCTAACGGTAAAAGTCTAGAAGCCACGCACGTAGTTCAGGGTTGTAATCTTATCCTAGCTGGTCAAGCCTTCTCTATTGATCTCATTCCCATAGTTTTGGGTAGCTTCGACGTCGTGATTGGGATGGATTGGTTATCCCAACACCAGGCAGAAATCTTATGCAGCGAGAAGGTTATTCGCATTCCTCGTTCTGGTCAGGAACCTCTAGAAGTTCAAGGCGACAAGAGTGGTGCTGTGGTTGGCATCATCTCCTTATTGAAGGCACAGAAATGCTTACGAAAGGGGCACACTGCCATTCTGGCACTCGTTACAGACGCATCAGCAAAGGAAAAGAAATTGGAGGACATTCCAATTGTACGCGATTACCCTCAGGTGTTTCCTGAAGACTTACCTGGCTTACCGCCTCACCGTCAGGTCGAATTTCAGATCGAGCTCGCTCCAGGAGCAGCACCCATAGCTCGTGCACCATATCGTCTAGCTCCATCAGAATTGGAGGAACTGTCAAAACAGCTGCAAGAACTTTTGGAAAAGGGTTTCATTCGTCCAAGCTCTTCGCCTTGGGGAGCTCCAGTACTCTTCGTGAAAAAGAAAGACGGTACGTTCAGGATGTGCATCGACTACCGTGAACTCAACAAGGTGACGGTGAAGAACCGTTATCCTCTTCCGCGCATCGACGACTTATTCGACCAGTTGCAAGGGTCGTGCTACTATTCGAAGATAGACTTGAGGTCTGGGTATCATCAGCTGAGAGTCCGGGATGAGGACGTCTCCAAGACAGCCTTCAGAACTCGTTACGGCCACTACGAGTTTCTTGTCATGCCGTTCGGGTTAACGAACGCGCCTGCCGTATTTATGGACCTTATGAACAGGGTGTGCAAACCCTATCTTGACAAGTTCGTCATTGTATTCATCGACGACATTCTGATTTACTCCAAGAGTCAGGAGGAACACGAGCAGCATCTTCGCCTGATATTGGAACTCCTTCGGAAGGAACAGTTGTACGCCAAACTTTCTAAATGCGACTTCTGGCTTCGTGAAGTCCACTTCTTAGGCCATGTGGTAAACAGGGATGGGATCCATGTCGATCCATCCAAGGTAGATTCGATCAGAAACTGGCCTGCACCGCGTACGCCAACGGAAATACGTCAATTCTTGGGTTTGGCGGGTTACTACAGACGGTTTATTAAAGATTTTTCGAAGATTGCTCAGCCGCTTACGCTACTGACACAGAAGGGTGTTACCTATCGCTGGGGAGAACCCCAGGAGACTGCTTTTCAGCACTTAAAGGATAGACTTTGCAGCGCACCTATCCTCTCATTGCCAGAGGGCACAGATGACTTCGTGGTATATTGTGATGCATCCATTCGGGGACTTGGATGTGTGTTAATGCAGCGCGACAAGGTTATCGCTTACGCCTCTCGTCAACTAAAGATTCATGAACGGAACTACACGACGCACGATTTAGAGCTGGGAGCTGTTGTTTTTGCGCTTAAGATATGGCGACACTACCTGTACGGTACCAGGTGCACGATTTACACCGATCACAGGAGTCTCGAGCATATCCTTAAGCAGAAGGATTTGAACATGCGTCAACGAAGATGGGTCGAGTTACTTAACGATTACGAATGCGCTATCAAGTATCATCCAGGCAAGGCCAATGTTGTGGCTGACGCCCTCAGTCGGAAAGACACTCTACCACGGCGCGTGCGAGCGCTACAGCTTACGATTCAGTCTAGCCTTCCTGCACAGATACGAGATGCTCAGGTAGAAGCACTGAAGCCCGAAAACGTCAAGGCTGAAGCCTTACGCGGCTCACGACAGCAAATGGAACAGAAGGCAGACGGCGCCTACTATGTAACGGGGCGTATTTGGGTCCCACTTTATGGCGGTCTACGCGAACTTGTAATGGATGAAGCTCACAAGTCTCGCTACTCGGTACATCCAGGGTCGGATAAAATGTACCACGACATCAGCACTACTTATTGGTGGCCTAGTATGAAGGCCCACATCGCTACGTACGTTGGAAAATGCTTGACCTGTGCGAGAGTCAAGGTTGAATATCAGAAACCAGCTGGCCTACTGCAACAGCCTAAGATACCTCAGTGGAAATGGGAAGAAATTTCCATGGATTTCGTTACAGGCCTACCTAGATCCCAGCGTGGGAACGATACGATATGGGTGATCGTGGATCGACTCACCAAGTCTGCACACTTCCTGCCGATTAAGGAAACGGACAAGTTCTCCACACTCGCAGACGTCTATCTTAAAGAAGTTGTTTCGAGGCACGGGGTGCCCACGTCCATCATTTCGGATCGCGACGCACGATTCACGTCAGAGCTTTGGCAAGCGATGCATAAATCTTTTGGCTCACGGTTAGACATGAGCACAGCATATCACCCTCAGACGGATGGGCAGTCTGAGCGAACGATTCAAACTCTTGAAGACATGCTTAGGGCATGCGTTATAGATTTCGGCAACGGCTGGGAAAAGCATCTCCCTTTGGTGGAGTTCTCGTATAATAATAGTTATCACACCAGCATTCAAGCCGCTCCATTCGAGGCATTGTACGGGCGTAAATGCCGGTCACCCCTCTGCTGGGCAGAGGTGGGGGATAGTCAGATTACGGGTCCAGAGATTGTAGTGGACGCCACAGAAAAGATTACACAAATAAGACAACGCATGGCGGCAGCACGCGACCGTCAGAAAGCCTACGCGGACAAGCGTAGAAAGCCATTGGAATTTGAGGTCGGGGACCGGGTTTTATTGAAAGTCTCACCCTGGAAGGGTGTGGTTCGTTTTGGCAAACGGGGCAAACTAAATCCGCGGTACGTCGGACCATTCGAAATCATAGAAAAGATTGGCAAAGTAGCATACAAGTTGAACCTACCAGCTGAACTCGGGGCAGTTCACAATGTCTTTCATGTATCGAACTTAAAGAAGTGCCTATCAGATGAAAACCTCATCATTCCTTTTAAGGAACTCACTATCGACGAGCGGTTGCAGTTCGTCGAGGAACCAGTAGAAATCACGGACCGGGATGTGAAGGTCCTCAAACACAAGAGAATCCCTCTTGTACGAGTTTGTTGGAACTCCAAACGTGGTCCAGAGTACACCTGGGAACGCGAAGACAGGATGACAGAAAAGTACCCCCAGTTATTCGGGAACAAGGCAACCACTACTGAGGCTGAAGCTACTACTTCGGAATTTCGGGACGAAATTCCAGATCAACGGGGGGAGGATGTGACACCCCAGGAAAATCAGTGAACAATACAGTTTACCTAGCTTCCTCAGTGAGTGCATACCAAATTTCGGGACGAAATTTCCAATTAGTTGGGGATAATGTGACAACTCGAACTTTAGACCTATCGTTGTGTAACATACGTGAACGTGTTATGATTTTACAAACTTTGGTGCTAATGAATGTTATGATGTTATGTGCATTATGTGTGTATGTTATGTCTTGCACGAGCCCAAACCACACACACTAAAACCCGATCCACAAGGCTAACCGGTCACACAAGCCCGTTTGGGCCACACTTTGAAATCGGACTCCATTTGGTAACCGAGTTGGGCTCGGCCCACTCCCCCACTCGCAACACAAAACCGGGACTAGGGGTTTGTTTTACTACTTTTGCAAAACACCACACACACAAACCCTAGGCGATTTCCTCCCCTTCTCTCGTGTGCTTGGAACCGACGGCAAGAACATCTCCATTCGGATTGTCCTCTTCTCCTTCCCTAATCCGGTTAGTGTGGTTGTGATTTGTATTGTTAGATAGCATGTTGTTTATACGTGTTTTCATGGTCATTCGGATAGTTGTTGATGATGTGTGATGATAATAATCTTGTTAATCGGTTAGATAGTCATGAAATCGGAATTGTATGATGTTGATTAATCCATGGTTATGTGCTATGATTCGGGTTGTGGTTTGTCGTATATGTTCTTGAATGCATGATCTAGTAATCGGTTATCATATATTGTTTCGGGTGTTAGAATTGATAAGCTACGGGATGGTTATGTTTCAAGGATTAATCTAATTGAATGTTAAAAGATATGGTTCATATGCACAGTTACTGATGTATTACTGGTTCGATGTTCTTGAATTGTTATGAATATGCATGAAATATGAATTAACTGTTGATTGATCGAAATTGTGAAACTGTCCAAGGTGTTAGCTGAAATCACGGAGTTTAATTGGCTAGAATTATGGAAACCAGTTACACACACGGTTGCGACTCGGATTGCGAGTCGGAACCCCACTCGAGACCACAAACAGCACAAGCCGAGACCATGGTTGCGAGTCCCGTTGCGACACGTAACCGGACCATGACGAACCGAGATCACCATTGCGATTCGTAACCAGCTGTTGCGACTCGTAATCCGGTTGCGACTCGAGATCGCCGGTTGCGACTCGAGACGAGTTAATGCACGTACACTGTTTGGGCCTTCACTGTCACGGGCCCAATCAATTGGGCCCAACGATTGGATTTGTGGACTGTTTGCTATTGGACTAGTGTGCGTTTACTATTTGGGGTGAATGTTAATTGGGCCGGGTTATGTTGGGCCAAGATTAACACGCATAAGTGTGCTCTTGACTGCTAGTTGGACTGCTTATCTGTTGGGCCGATTACTTGGACTCGTTACATGATTTGAATTGCTGATACGTGTACATGTTTGCCATGAATATACGTGCTATATACGAACCTGACTTGTATAATAACCATGATAGGACGTGGTTGACCATTTGCTAGCTTAACTGTACTTTTTGTGTATCTGCCGAGCAAACCAAGGTGAGTTCACACAGCCAAGGCATGGGATTCCCGGGTTGGGAATTGGGTTGGATATGTTATTGTTAAAAGAGTTACTCGTACTTACGCATTCTCTAGACTATAGACCATCGTCCACAGGTTAGTCAGGACACGTTACGTAAAGCCTACGTAACCCAGTATTTGCCATTTGTCTCCCGGGTCGGGAGGACACGTTACGTAAAGCCTACGTAACCCAATACCATCCACTGGCTTCCAGGTCGGAAGGCCACGCTGCGTAAAGCCTACGTAGCCCCCACGCGTACCATGTCCTCGGGGAAGGGCACGTCACGTAAAGCCTACGTGACCCTGTACGTATTCCTGTTCTCAGTAAAGAAGAACACATGGTCGGAAGTTAGTCTAGTAAGTACCGTTAATGAGAAGCCCTCATTAGCCAGGATAAACATGGGAAGCCCCCATCAGTAATATGAACACAAGGTTTGGGAAGCCCCCACCTTTAGTACACACTAGTATGGGAAGCCCCCACTAGCTATACTTATGCATTATGTTATGAACTTACTTTCTGTGAACTCGCTCAACTAGTTTGTTGATTATTTGCTGCATGCCTTGCAGGACCTTAGGTATACATGGAGCTTGCATCAGAGGAGAAGCGGGTCGTTGTGGACAAGGAAACGTGAATGCTTATTAAACGCTTTTATATTCACACATTGATACTTATGTTTTGGGTTTTACATTTAATGCTTCCGCTACACATACAACGTTTGGTTTTGGACATCAGTCGTATCTACTATTATTATTAAATGCTATGTTTGATATGATTGATGGCTCGATCCTGGTCATGTCACGCTCCCAAGCGGTGGTACTCCGCGGGTGAATGTTGGGGGTGTGACAGAGGAAACTTTCCAAAAACTTAGAGAGTACAACATCAAACTCAATCCCAAGAAATGCTCTTTCGGGGTAGAAGAAGGGAAGTTCTTAGGAGTGATTGTCACCTGGGACGGTCGCCATAACGCGGATGCCCTCTCCAAGAACTTTGAAAGAAGTACAAGCATTAAATGGGCGTTTAGTGGCGATCAACAGATTCCTAGCAAGGCACGCTGAAAAATCTTTGCCATTTATTAAGACGTTGAAAGATTGCCTCAACAAAAAGAATTTCAAATGGACCGGTGAAGCGGAAGAAGCCTTGCAAGACATGAAACGTTTCATAGAAAGATTACCCATGCTGACAGCGCCACGGCCTAATGAAGTGCTCAAAATGTATTTGGCAGCAGCCCACAATGCGGTAAGCGCGGTACTCATGGTGGAAAGAGATAGGAAGCAGACACCCGTATATTACATTAGCCGAGTATTAGCGGGACCCGAAACACGGTACCCGACCCTGGAAAAACTGGTCCTAGCACTAGTTCACGCCACCCGGCGACTAAGAAGATATTTTCAAGCACACTGCGTACAGGTCTTGACGAATTATCCGCTACAGCAAATTTTGCACAAGCCAGAGATCTCAGAAAGATTGGCCAAATGGGCAATTGAACTAGGCGCCTTGGATATTGAATACCGAAAACGAACAGCAGTCAAAAGGGCAGGTAATCGCCGACTTCCTAGCTGAAATCCCTGAAGGAGAAACTATAGTGGATCCCGCCATCCGAGACATCCAGGAATCCAGCACTGCACGGCAGGCCTGGAAACTGTACACCGACGGGTCATCAAGCGGAAAAGCGTCCCGGGCTGGTTTAATGTTAATAAGCCCAGACGAGATAAGGCTGATGTACGCCTTACGTTTTGATTTTGAATGTTCCAACAACGAAGCAGAATATGAAGCACTACTCGCAGGTTTAAGAATGGCGCAATCTATGGGAGCTATAAGGGTTGATGCATATGTTGATTCGTTACTGGTCAACATTCAAGCAAACGAAACATACAAGGCCAAAGATGAATCAATGGCAAAATACCTGGCGAAAACGAAGGAACTCATGGCTTCCTTTGATAACGTCACACTCAACCACGTCCATAGAGGCAAAAACCAGATAGAGGATGCTCTCAGCAAACTCGCAACCTCAGGCATGGAAAAAGAAGTCAGAGTTGAGACGCTACAGGCACCCTCAATCGAACCACTGAATGTTTCCGCCGTCACAACGGAAGAGCCGTGCTGGTACACCCCAGTGCTGAAATTCCTCATCAATGGGGAATTACCTCCCACTAGGGGCGAAGCACAGAAGGTACAAACAAAGGCATTGCAATACGAAGTTAATAACGGCGTCCTGTATCGAAAGTCATACTTGGGACCACTTTTGCGGTGTGTCTCTCCAACAGAAGCAAAGTATTTGATCAGCGAGATTCATGCAGGTCTATGTGGTATTCATGCCGGACCCCGGGCGGTAGTGGCCAAAATCCATAATGCCGGGTACTATTGGCCCGGAATGCACGAAGACGCCGTAGTAGAACTCAGAAAGTGTCGTAATTGCCAAAAATTTGCTCCCCAAACACTCAGGCCCAAGAACAACTTAATACCGGTTACAGCAGCATGGCCTTTTCAAAAATGGGCCGTGGATATTGTTGGACCTTTCCCACCCGCTCCCGGAAAGCTAAAATACTTAATCGTGGCGATTGATTACTTTACCAAGTGGGTGGAAGCCAAGCCTTTGGCTAAAATCACGGCAGATAACGCCAAAAAGTTCCTTTAGGAACACATAGTATGCCGATTTGGATTGCCGCCATATCTGGTGAGTGGCAATGGAACACAGTTTACGGACAAAGTTTTTCAAGAATGGTGCGCCGACCTCTAAATCCAGCAAATCTTCACATCAGTAGCGCACCCCCAAGGAAACGGCCAGGTAGAGCGGGCGAATAGAAGCTTGCTGGATGGTATAAAAAGAAGATTAGGATGTGAGGGAAGCTCCTAGGTGGAAGAACTGCCAAATGTCCTCTGGGCACACCGAACAATGCCTAAGACAAGCAATAATGAAACCCCTTTCAGCCTAACCTACGGCGCGGAAGCAATGATACCCGCGGAAGCGGGATTGCCGTCACTACGCCGCCTCACCACAGGCGATGACAATGATAGGCTCTTAAGGGAAGGCCTAGACCTACTAGAAGAAAGGCGAGAAGCAGCCGCCATCAGCGAAGCAAAATACAAGAAGTCATTAGAAAGGTACTACAACAAACGCGTGGCCAAGCATACTTTCAAAGAAGGTGATTACGTCATGCGCGACAATGAAGCAAGTAGGGCGGAACCCCAAGGCAAACTGGGACCCAATTGGGAAGGCCCCTACGTCATTCAAGAAGATCTGGGCAAAGGGGCCTATCGCCTGTCCAGACTAGACGGTACCACCGTGCCGCGTAGTTGGAACATACCCAACTGAGAAAATGTTATTTGTAGTGCCTTGCTCCTAACAGCAAGAGTAGACTTTTCTTTGGCAAAGAAATGTAATCCATCCACAGCGATGTCACTTCGTTTCATTTAAGTTTAATAAAAGTTATTTACCTTTGGTTTTCATCATTACTTAACAATATAAATTACCATCGCATTATAACTGCACATAACGGTAAATCACAAAAAGTACCCTTAAACACGAAATATTTTCAAACACACAAGTCATGGGGTCAATACATACAGCACAGACAGCGGGTATCTTGTTAATAGATACGTTAACCGCTACAAAAAGATAGGCATTTTGATAATACATGCATACGAACTATCTTAAACAAACCAAGTACTTGTCCCTGTTGCTAAAACCCAACACATGGGAACCAAAAAGAACATGTTCTAACACCTACTTGTGGGAACAGGTCGCCATCACCTCTGCAGGGGTATGCAGCACCGTACCACCACTAACCAACACAGGAGGATCAACGGCCAAGTCACCGGTCGATCCCCCTATCACCAGTGGAGCTACTATACCCGGATCATCCACCGGATTCTTCATGGAACAACCACCGCGACGACGTTCGTACACCAAGCGGCAACGTTGAACATGATCAACTGGTATAAGCTCCATCAGGACGTCAGCTGATAGTAATGCTACATCAGGATCAGCTGGTTGAGGATCTTCATAAACGACACTTTTACATGCTCAATTCGCCTGGGCTGTGACAGCATGAGGAGGCGGCCCTCTCCTCCGAAGCATCGACCTCGTTACTGGAGTTTGCAATTGAACCAGGCCGTCAGCGGCGTCCAAACGCCGGAAGATATCGGAAAGCCTTTGTCTATAACTTTTTCGACTCATCCTGTCAAGTTACCAAATCAGGAAAAGCAAAACCAATTTATAGAAGGGTAAAAAGTTAAATCTTGACAGTGATGACGATAGTAGCATTAATGAAAAATAATCATTACACGTCACATAGCCACATTTCAGAAAAACGGCGGCGTCAGCAATCATGACATTAGCATTAAAACGTCTGACAAATCATGCAGATATTTTCACAAAACCCAAGTCAAACATTGTCATTACGAAAGTTACAAGGAAGTACAATACATGCCAAACAAAATAAAAATACTTATTCTTCCTCAGACTCCTCTGCAGGGTCCAGCAGCAAGCGCAGCGACTCTATGGCATCCTCGTTCATTCTATCCATTAAATCCTCATACGAGGATAGCGGTTCAGTGTATGCTGCCTCGAGGGCGTTAGACATGTCACTTTGAAATTTACCCTTTGCTGTGTGGAAGTCAGGAGTAATCTTTTCTAGCTGTTGGCACTCCAAGTAGCCCTTATAAACGCCATCATGATGACCAGACTGATATGCAGCGGCGGACAGGCGATCTATCAAAGCTGTAAAAGGGGGCGATTGTCGGAGATACTCAATCGCCCCCACCAAGCCATTACATATCAGCCAATTCCTATCGTGCCGCATAGCCACCAGTTGGCTAGTCAAGTCATCCACTTTGGCACTTGACTGCTCCAGGGCACTTTCCACCTCCTTCAGGCGGGCGGTAGAGGACTTGGTAAGCGCGTTGTTTTGGGAAACAAGGGAGTCGCAGTGGTTATGAAGTTCTTTAAGCTTCTCTTCTCGCTCCTCCAGCTCCGCTTGTTGCGACCGGGCTTTGGCATGGGAGGCCTCTACCTCCGCAGTCAACCCCTGGTACCGCTCCTGCACCTGAGACACAAAATCAGTGTCAATTTGGAACTTTTCCAACCGAGCAGACATTTCAGATCTCACCTTTTAAGCTTCAGCAATGGCCTTACGCTCTAACTCTTCTTGCACACTCTTAGCCTGAGCAAGAACCCGGTCTTTCTCCGCTATATCGCGGGCCCACATTATTCGCTCCTCGGCAAGGTGGGCGGTCACCCTTTTCAAATCATCCTCGGCCTTGTTCTTCTCCGACAAAAACCTCGCTTCTCTTAACCCGGCGGCCTGGAGTTGAGTCTCCAAGCGGTACTTGTCATCTTTCGGTTCTTGGATAGTAGCCCGCGCCTGGTGGAGTTGGGTGTTATCATGCATCCACCTGCGCCGGATCTCCGCTAACCTCCGTGGTTGACTGACGGAATCTGCCATAATGGAGTTCATCAAATTTTCGTTGTTCAAACCTTCAACATATGCCACTTCAGCTGGGGGATAAGCCCGCTCAATCCAGTGTTGAATCACTGGGGGGAAGATTAGCCTAGAAGACTCGGCAATTTTCCATAGGGGCTGGAAGCGCTTATCCCGGGCATTGGAATCCCGGTTGATAGTGGGCACGTAGAGGTCATCAACCAGGAGGGCACCATCGTCAGCAATACCACTGCTAGACCCTCCAGCGTCATTGGCAGCGGCGCCCCCGGCACTAGTCGCCTCTTGGACAACGGGCACGGCGGGCACCTCCTTGTCGGCAACAGAAAAAATACTCAGGGGTGAATCAAACAAAGAGGAAGGAGCGACGCTGGAAGTCAGCGGTGTGGAAACTGGGCTAGCTGTTACAGTCACAGCGGCGGTAAGTGTAGGCGGAGGCGTGGTACAGCTAATGGCGGCAGTAACGCTGGCCTGAGGTATAAGCTCTGTAACGCTACTAATGCTAGAACTGGGAAGCACTACTCCCACCGATGGCAAAGGGGTGGGTGTAACATTTTCAGTTTGAGCCCCGCTAGGAGTACCTACATACAAAGCGGCAAAGTTCAGTAACACGAAGCTCATAATTTATAATCACACTTGAAGACAATAAGTACATACCAAGCGGCAGGGCATCGGCAGCTTGCACAGCCTCAAACGCGGTCAGAGTAGGAGCAACAAACGTTTTCCGTTTTTTCGACACATGAATAGGGCTCGCCATGGTATCGCTAGTGGAGACATCACCCCCAGTGGACATTGCCCCACCAGCGGAAGACATGGCCGCACCAGCCGCCATATATTTCCTCCCGGTAACTTTTATCCGGGTGGGTTTCTTCTCTAATGCAACAGCACCGCTACCCGCGCTGAGAGAAAGAGGGGAAACATAGGCAGAAGGATCCGCTGGCAAGATGGGTAACAAAAACTGCTCCAAGTGTACCCTCAGTACATCTGGTTCCTTTTCGTCAAGCAAGCGGTCCGCGACCCTCAACGCAAGATGCCGTGGAGGATTAACAAAATCAAACAAGCTCCATTCCCCTATAATGTACATACATGTTATTTCCAAAATGGTAACACACATGATCAGCAAATCAAACGAATACCTGCATCATCCCTTCGAAAGGAGGGATATTGTTTGATGTCGCGCCACAGCAAACTCATTCCCGCCATCACCAGGGCTCCTTCTGGGATTACTGTACACTCGAAGGGGCGACCACACAACTTTGTATACAGGGCGTTAGAAACATACGCATCCTTAGAAGGACCATCATCCCTAACCTTGTCTTTTGGTCCTTTCTCCCTCCGGTGCATCTCGTCAGGGATCACAGACGCATCAATATAGAAAAATTTCTTTTTCCAATCCTTGTCTTTGGAACTGGTAGGAATATCCCTCAAACAGGACACATCGGTATCTCTTCGATCGATGGTGAAAAAAGGGGATTTCCACACAAGAACAAAGAAAGCCCTAAACACAATAAGTTCTGGAATATGGCCTAGGGCGACACAAGCAAACTCGAACTGCCGAAGTTCCACCAATCCAAGCGGATGCAGTTGGGAAATATGAATACGGTAATGGTCAAGCACCAATTTGCAAAACTTGGTAACGGGCAGTCGAAAATTACAAAAATTGAAGAAATCACTGAATAATGTGATTTTGCCCTCCTTTAACGGAAAGGCTGTGTCCGTTCTCGATGGCAACACAGGATTCCATTCAGTCCTGATGCCGTAATCTTGCACAAGGTTGTTGTATGATACAACCCCGCACTTGCAAAACAGGGCATTAGAGCTGCCGGAGACGGAGGAAGAAGATTCACCAGACTTAGAGGCCATTTTGTTGAAATAAGGAAGGGCAAGAAAAAGGTGTGAGGAAATGAAAATGGAATTTGAACCTCACAAATAGAGGTACTATTTATACACAAAGGTAACTTTTCAAATTCAAAAAGGCGAACGGACGGAAATACGTGTCAGAGCAGGGTAAATACAGTTGTCATCCCAATGATGACTTAACTGTCACATCCTATCTTGCCGCCGCCATTTTCTCATAACACATAACGGCACTTCACTAGATAAAATTAGCCCCAAATAGGATATACTAACTTTTCTTTCTCTTAGTCCGGTCTCATGAAATTCATTCCATAACTTCGGACTGGGGGGACATGACGAGGTATGACCCGCATCGGCTAACCTGACCCGGTCATTACCTATTATTTTATTATAAACGAATAATTATAAACGGTTATTCTAGAATATTCCATCTTCGCATGGAAGGTTACACAACCAAATCTTCAACTTTTAGGGAAGATCATGCGAATCCCTAACTTATCGGAGCCCATCCTAAGTTAAGGGAAACCCTAATAGTAAACTATAGATAGAGGTAAACATCTAAAGTATAGATCCATCTACTCTCATACTATTTCTCTCTCTCTATACACATTCTTTTACTCCCGAAACCGAGACTTATTCTCACGCCGGAGGGTGGTTACAGGAATAACCCCATTCCTGTAACGAGTCCTAACGGTGTTCTGTTTTACAGTTAAGCTGTTCGGATTGCCAGGTATTGAAGTCCTTGTTGGATACTACCGTGAAGGTTAGTGTTTCTTCAAATACCTAAACCTAAAGGCACAAATTGCAATCAAGCAAGCAAAATATCCCTAATGGTAAGAAATTCTAGAAAGTAGTGAAAAGCTAGAAAAACAGTTCAGATATTGCAAATAAAGTGCCAAAAATAAGTCCCCGACAACGGCGCCAAAAACTTGTTGTGTGCGAATGTGTATGTTATTTCTGGCCAAGTTTTAAAAGATGGAATTACCTAAAAACTACACACAAACGACAAGTGTAGTGGACGTATATAGTAAAGCAAGGAAGACCGAGTTTTGAACCTAGGAACTTTAATTTAGCAACTCCAAAACTCGACCTAAACCGAATTAATAGCCTTAAATTGATTTAATTTTTAATTAGGTTTTTTTATTAATAGATAACCTAAATTATACTAACAAGAATGAAGACGGATATGAGAGCAAATAGTAAGCACGAGTGTAACTAGTAAAGATGAACAAACCACTTAGGCAAGACTTCTACGATTAACAATTACCAAGTTTTCTGATTTTAGACCGACTATCCTCTCGTTAGATAGGACAAATCCTATAGTAATTAGACAAGATGAATGTGACCCACACACAAAAGCCTAAAAACTGATCTTTGACACGCAATTAGATAGTGAATGAAGTGCTAGATTGAAACGACTCGACCTATCTAAACCGAATCACACAACTATAGACATGAAAAAGTAACACACTTTAACACCTTTTAATTGTGAAGCTAGTTTTACATTGATACACCGAAAACCTAGAATCACCTAGACGTGAATAAATAAAAAGACCCCGAGCTATCGGGTGTCTAAAACTACCAAAAAACGACTAAACAAATCCTAGCAATCCCAAATTATATTTCTATTCAATGGGAAATGGATGCACGCTTATGTCTATTGATTTTAATTGATTAAGTTACCTATATTATCTCTAATAATAGGGTTAAAACGAGAATTGGTCAGATTAACGAATTAACTAATGATTTTAAAGTACCTATGGTGAATTTCTTCTTTACAAACACATCAATAATGAAACCAATCAATAACAATCAACAAATAATAGAACACATGATCATAACCAGCAACAATCAAAACTATTTTAAATCAAACACATGAAACTTGGATAAAAAGTCAAACTGAAAGAAGTCACAACATACAATTAGTTCATCAAATCTAGGTAGCTCTAAATGTCTAGCCTCTGATCACGTTCAAAAACAGTAAATAATGATTAAAAGTCTGAAACATAATAATCATCAGAAATTATACAAGATAAAATCGAATAGTACGACTCACAGATTGCGAATACACGAAATCTTAATGCCCCTATTTCCTCTTATATGCCCTTCGTCTCCTTATATGCTCCTCATTCTTCAGATACTTATTGTAACATATAAAACTTTTTATAACCATAATGTAGTAAATACTATAAGTTTTACGACAAGTTATCATGGTGGATATTCTATGACTTTAAGGTGGGTTAATTTTCTTTTTATTTTTCTAAAAATAAAAATTGTATTAGGATATATCCCTATTTTTTCTAAGGGTTTATCTGCTTGGCATAATTTAAATATTTAAATATACATGTGAATACACAACAATTCTTTGAAAAAAACCGATTGAAAGAAGGAGATTAAGAAAAAACTTGAAGTAACAATTTTTTCAACTTTGATTTTCATCATAGTTCAACATCGTTTGGTATAAGTGTGTTTCGATAAGCTTCGGTGTGGACACGATGTATTTGGTGTGAAGACAATGGATTTGGTGTTATTCAGTTACTTGTGACGATTTGATGTGATGCAAAAGACAATTTTTGACAACTATTTTTAGTTTTGACATAATATAACAAAACTTATTGTGACAAAGGGATTTAGTCACAAACGGCTTTTTATTTGTAAAAGTTTTAGTGACAACAAGGGATATGGTGACAGAGTTTTTGTGACAATTATTTTTAATTGGTGAATTTTATTTGTGAAAGATTACATTTTTATATTGGTACCTTGATGAAAAGTTCGTGGAAAAAAAACAAGAAATGCTAAAGAAAAGGTTTGTGTGGACAAACATAGAATCGTTGATAGATCAATACAATAGATACAAGTCTTTGATTGATGAACTTCAATCAGTGGGTGTTGAAGTTGAAAATTCATAAATTATGAACACGTTTCTAAATTCGCAACCATCTGTATGGCCTCTTTTAGCTACAACCATCCTAAGACAAGAAAATATGAAAACTATTTTGAAGGGGTATTGTTTCAAATTCATATTATTTAACTTTAAATAATTAAAACACTATACAACAACAGATAATATATAAAAAATAAAGGGTGAAATTTGAAAAATTATAAAAATGATATTTTCAAAAGGAAGATATAAAAAGTAAAAATGGGGATGCATTTAGCCAATCCCATTCAAGAGTGCTGGTGGTATAGTAGTAGGTTGTAAGGCTGGAGGGTGTGGGGGCGCCACCCAAGCCAGCTGGGCTTCTATAGCGCACCACGACGCTATCCGACCATACCCCCGGCGCTATGCCGGGGCCCCATACAACCTTCGCCAAGATGATAACGGGCTGGAAACGCGTTGAATGAGGAAGAACGGTTAAAATAACCGTTGTAAAACGGTCGATTATTTAAAAAAAACCTTTTTTTATTTTATTATATATATTAACCTATCCTAAACTAAAAAACTCACCAATCACAACCAAAACACACACTAATTACAACTAAAACACACACCAATCACAACTAAAAATGTCTTCTTCGAGCTCCTCATCCGATGGTGTTCTTGACGATATGGTTATCGCCATGATGCGGGAGGCGATTAATTATTTGCGAGAAGAAGCCAAATCCTCTGCATCGCGTACCAGACATGACATGGGGCTCCATCCACACCCTGCGATTAATTATGTAGTGTTTTTATTTTTTTTAATGAAATTATGTTTTGTTTTTATTCTCTAGTTAAAAAATAAATAATTAAATAAATAAATAATTAGGTAATCATGACATGGGGCTCCATCCACACCCTGCAATTTAAAGGGGGGGCATGATGTAACACCCCAGTGTTTCGAAAGTCAAAGTCAAGATTGAAGTCAAAGGAAGAAAAGATTGCTAATTGCGATCTGTCTCTCCTTGCTCAATTCTTGTTTTGACTTCTTTGACTTATAGTTAGTCTATTTTATGTGCTACGTTAGTTGTATTATGTGGAGTAATTATTATAATCGCAACAATCGACGAATGTTTATCGCTATGAATCGTTTTACGGCTGTGAATAGTAGGAAATAACAATGCGATAAAGTCAATTAAACGCTAATCAAACTAATCTAATCAACATCACGCTCGCAACTCGAATTACGCATTTTGGTGATTATTATACGTGTGTGTGTGCCATATGTGTTACTTGTGCATGTTTATTTATGTTATGTGTGGTAATCAATCAAATCACAATCGAACTCAATCGCAATCGAATCGCAAACGCTAAGCGAATACGAAATAAGGATGATTGTATGTTGAAATAGTGGTTGGGATTAAAAGTAAATTGATTAGGAAACTCTATCGCATCGCAACACTCACAATCGAAATCGAAATAGCAAAACTCGTCACACCGAACACTCGAACCAGGCGACTGATCGATCAGGCAACCAGCCGATCGACCAGCCGTCCGCCCGGACTACCGTCCGATCGGACAGGCTGTCCGATCGAGCTGCCTGGCCGATCGGCCAGCTCTTTCCACTTTTGGAACTCTATAAATACCCCTGTCACTTTCATTGTTTCCACTTTTCGAAACTCTGTGACCGAACAGCTCGTGCTCCTCACCTTTTCTCAGATTTCTCTCGATTCCGGTAAGATCTCGTCCTAAATCTTGTACTTTCTTGACCTACACGAACTCCTACATCTTTCTATCTTTTGAATCTTAAATTTTAACCATGAAATCACCAAGATTTAAGGTGTTCTAAGATGACATCATCATGTGTTCTTGAAGAACTTCATGTTTTGGCCTCAATCCACCAAAAACAACTTAGATCTAACCGATTTCCACATAAACTAACAAAGATCTTTCATAGATCTAAACATATTCACAAAGAAAAGGATTGAAAGATGGTTATCCAACTTTCTTTCAACTCTTTTACACTCAATGCACTCAAAACCGATAGAAGCAGAGCTTGTGCCGACA
Organism: Helianthus annuus; assembly: GCF_002127325.2. Taxonomy (NCBI): domain Eukaryota; kingdom Viridiplantae; phylum Streptophyta; class Magnoliopsida; order Asterales; family Asteraceae; genus Helianthus; species Helianthus annuus. The sequence goes on along the minus strand of NC_035442.2, from coordinate 76,148,208 downwards.
TACTACTCATTCTCGTGGTGGTGTGGCTCAAGATCTGGATTCTATCCACGAGGTTCACCGATTTCGGGTTAAACATGGAACCCGTCACGAAAAGTTAACTGACCGGATTTGGGTGGTTCCTGTCCGATCAGGAGCACCGAGTAGTGACAAGGTTACTGTTGTTTTGCACATTAGCAAAATGCCTCGATAAAACGACAAACAATCAAAACAACTAAGTGTAAGACGACCAGGACGACCAGGACGAGGTGCCGTCCAATCGGACTGCTGTCTGAACGGACATACACCCGAACGACCGGTCAGCTGAACGGCTTGCACCTTGGGACCCACACTTAACCATTTTGCCAATCTATGGAGTTTGAGTGTTGAACGAATCGCTGTCCGATCGGACCACCATCCGATCGAACTGCCGTCCGTACCATGAAACACTTAAGCTTCCACACTCAAACAATTTTCAACATACTAGGAATGCCACCCGATCGAACTGCTTTCCGATCGAGTGACAACCTGCTGTGAACTTGTTCTCGCTAAGGTACCCAGCCGAACGGGTTGCCGGCCGATCGAACGACCGTCCGATCGACTGACCTGAAAGGTAGAGACACTTCAATGTTTCAAATGCCACAACAAAAACTTCAAAAGTCAAACCATCATACACAAACACATCCTTCCCAAAGGAAGAAACAATCCACTCGAACGGCCATCCAAACTGACAACCGTCCGACCGGACTATCACTCGCACGATCGGCTGTCCGATCGGACTACCAACCGATCGACCAGCTGTTCGACCCACCAACACTTGTTTTCGTTTTACGCGTCACTTATCGTTATGCTATCGAACTATTCAAGCTAACCTTACTCTCAAGCGCTCCCTTCAATCCATCAACCGCTGTGAGTATACTCGATCCCTTTTTGCTTTACGCACTTTTGGGTGTTACATACATTACTTATACAAATCACAGTCGAACACACTACGCAAGACTTTAAACGCTAACCGTTACCGCATGTTATACGTGACTTAATGAATGCTTGTTTGTTATGTTTACACATGGAATGCTGTCTATCTGCCTTAACGACGATAGTACTATAGTTTGGACTCAGCACCCGTTCACTCGGGGGTTGTTAAGGACAATTACTTGCATGGATTACAATGGTGATTATGTATTGCGAACTGCTTTAGGCAGTCGACCTGTGGTCATTGGTATCGATGGATTCATGTCGATAACTAACATGCATCGTTTACCTCCGTGTACGTGTTGGTTATGCGTAAACTATTTCGAACTCTATATGCTATTCTCAAACTTGTATGCTCGCCTTTACACTATGTGTATTAACTTTATTTTAACGTATGTGACAGGTGTTTAGGATGCTTCTCTGCTAGGAAAGCGAGGCTAGAATAAGGTGTTAGGGGTATCGGATCAGAGTAGGCTCGAGCGGAAGCGGAACAAACACACACACACACTAGCAGAAAATAAAGAACACGTGAATTTACGTGGTCCGGTCAAGGTGACCTACGTCCACGGGTTGCAACTAGGGTTTTACTTTTATTAGATGCTCACAACTGTTTTCAGAATGACACAGATTACAATTACATCATAGGTATTTATAGAACAAGATTAGGGTTTCCTACTTGGTCAACAAGTTAACTAAGTGGGCCTAATAACTAGGACCGGCTAACCCTAACTAGGGTAGGCTAACCTTAATTAGGGCCGGCTACCCTAAAGCCTATGAACCCAACAATCTCCCACTTGGAGGCTTTGCATAGTCCACAAAGTGCATCCAAGAAACCCATCACCAGTAACTTCAGTAATCTTTACGTTCAAGTCTTCCCAGCCTCCAGTTCCAAGAACAAGCTAAGACTTCAGTCACATCCAAGCTACCTAGTTGCAACCACACCTCTCATCAAGTAACTGAGAGACCAATTGAAGCTCCCACAAGCTCCAACCCAACAGTCTTATCAGACCCATTCTCTATCTCAACTGGCTTGCACGATCCACCAGCTCCAGAGATACACCGAGAATTAATACCACTCTCCACATTTTGCAAACTATTTCCAGGAGAGCTTTTTTCTTCAGTCGGAATCTTCGTCTTCAAAACCCAACGGTTCTTTGTGATTGTACCCGGAACACGACCCATGCTCCCACTATCACCAAATCCCCTGACTGGCTTAAACTTAGACCCCCGACCACATTCAACTGACATCCCCAAAGCACCAGGATTCAAGTTTGCAAATTGAGCCCTCTTCCGCTTACTAGATTCAGTGAACCAGACTTTATGTTGTACAGGGATGGCTACTCCCTCAACAGGTATCTCAACTAGATACAACGATCCTTGTCTCCTCCCACAGGCAACAACAAGATTTCCATGAATCACCTTCCACTTCCCATCACCAAACTTAACATCTAGTCCCTATTTATCCAGTTGACTAACAGAAATAAGTTTCTTCGTTAAACCTGGAATTACCCTGACGTTCTTTAAGTTCCATGTAGTGCCCAGTGGAGTCTTCAGATTGACATCTCCCATACCCGTAACATTAAGAACATGACCGTTAGCTAATCGTACCTTTCCAAAGTCTCCTTTTTTCAGATTCACCATCGTCTCCCCGCTGTGCATGGCGTGAAACGAAGAACCAGAATCCATAGCCCAAGAATCTATAGACTCTTCACAGCAAACCAGTACGTCACCGTCAGATTCATCTGACACAGCACTGTTTACATGCTGCTTACCATCCTCTTTCTTAGGATCAGGACACTCATTTTTAACATGCCCCTTTTCACCACAGTTCCAGCACCTCATATTCTTCCCAGCTTTAGACAAGCTTTTCCCACGACTCCCACTGCTTCTGTTTTTACCTCTTCCCCTACTAACACTGAGCATACCAGAAGTAAATCCTCCACTAGTGTTCCTCCGGCGAACGTCTTCACCCAAAACACTATCCCAGACCCAATCAAACTTCAAATTTCCAGTTCCAGCAGTTTCAGTGACCGTTGTCACAAATCCTGACCAACTATCAGGTAAGGAAGATAACAAAACCACAGCCTGAGTGTCATCATCCAACTTCATGCCCACAGTTACTAACCTGGACAAAATTGAATTGACCTTGTTAATGTGATCAGCAACTGAACTGCCTTCGTTCATTCTCATATTAAACAGTTCCCTCATCAAGAACACCCTATTACCGACAGATGGCTTCTCATACATATTTGACAGAGCTTCTAACATATCACGAGCAGTTGTTTCTTTCATGATATTAAATGCAACGCTCCTCGTCAAAGCCAATGTAATTTTACCTCTTGCCTTTTTGTCCTTTGAGTTCCAAATTGCCTCGGCAGCTTTATCCATTCCAGCAGGTTTTTCTTCCAGTATCACATCCAAATCGCATTCACCAAGCAACGCCTCTATTTGCATTCTCCACCATGCAAAATCAGTACCATTGAACTTCTCGATTCGGAACTTCCCGTCTTCTGCCATAGCAAACGAGAAAACCAGAAAAAACCATAAGGAACCAAGCAACCGAAACCCGAGCAACTTTCAATAAACCAGAAACCCAAAGTACCCGAACCAGCGACTTCTCTTGCAAACCCGAGCGTAAAATCAGCGAATAACCAGGGTTCAAGAACCGAAACCCTAATCGCCAAACACCTTAAACCACCAGATCTGCAACAGCAAACCCTACAGCGCAAACCCTAGACCTTACGAGCCGTAACCAGAGAATAGGTACGGGCCGTAAACAAGTCAGCGGCGACGGCAGCAACAGCAGATCAAGATCTCTCGTCCAGCTCTCTCCTTCTCCTGCGATAACCGTGTGAACCGTGTATTTTACTGAACCTTTGGCTCTGATACCACTTGTTAGGGGTATCGGATCAGAGTAGGCTTGAGCGGAAGCGGAACAAACACACACACACACACACTAGCAGAAAATAAAGAACACGTGAATTTACGTGGTTCGGTCAAGGTGACCTACGTCCACGGGTTGTAACTAGGGTTTTACTTTTATTAGATGCTCACAACTGTTTTCAGAATGACACAGATTACAATTACATCATAGGTATTTATAGAACAAGATTAGGGTTTCCTACTTGGTCAACAAGTTAACTAAATGGGCCTAATAACTAGGGCCGGCTAACCCTAACTAGGGTAGGCTAACCTTAATTAGGGCCGACTACCCTAAAGCCTACGAACCCAACATAAGGTCCTAGAGGCCAACAAATAGTTGTCTGTACAAATGAAATCTGAGTTGTCGGAATAGAACTATTTGCCTAGATTTTGTCTGTAATAATTGTACTATCTTTTATGACATGGTATGGGACATATTGTTTTAAGTAATTGATAAATATAATTATTATGGAAACTTCTGGACAATCTGTTTCGCTCAGTGCCATGCCCCGATGTTTCCGCCATCGGTTGGGGTGTGACACATGATAAAACCCCTGTGTTGACATGATGCTGACGTGAAGCTTAGGCTAGAGGGTATGTTGATGGTCCTCCAAGGGAAGATGATCCGCCACGTAGGCGCCACGTCATAGTCCTCCCAAGGATGGTCCATCTCACGAAACTAGAGGGTATGGAGGATGGTCCTAGATGATCCTACCCCACCACTTTTATGTTTTTTATTTTTTTAATCTTCTACTTTTTTTTTTAATATTTAACAAATAAAATAACAAAATAATTTCATTAATATTAAAAACCATTACATAAACTTAAAAAAAATAAACTTAAAAAAAACCATAAACTTAAAAAAAATCCTAATATATTAAAATAAGCTACTAGTCTTCGTCCTCCATGTCGTCGGCGGGTTCGTTTTGAGCGTTGTTCCAAATGTACTCCACCAAGTCCGCTTGTAGGTTATGATGTGTGTACTCGTTACGTAGAGCGAACATGTTCAAATCTTGTTGTTCCCCACTAACTGGAACAGAATTTACAGTAGACGCGTTTTCGTCGTACTCGCATATCGCTCTACCTTCGTCTTCAATGATCATGTTATGAAGGATGATACAAGCGTACATAATGTGTCGTAACCTCTTTGGTGTAGCCGAACGTGCTGGATGTTCAATGATTTGCCATTTTTTTTTGTAGAACACCAAAAGCCCGTTCAATATCTTTTCTCGCACCCTCTTGAAACTTTGCAAATTTTTTTCTTTTTTCGTCTGTCGGGTGCGAAATAGTTTTAACGATTGTCGAGTACGTTGGGTATGATCCATCGGCTAGGTAGTAACCTCGCCTGTATTCTACCCCCAAAACCGTAAAACTTGTGTTTGGACATGTACCCGCCACTACATCGTCAAATATCTGTGACTGGTATATGATGTTAAGGTCATTGAGCGAACCAGGTAGACCAAAAAAAGCATGCCAGATCCAGAGATCCTGTGACGCAACAACCTCTAGAATAATAGTCGGATGTCCATGATCTCCCCTAGTATACTGACCTTGCCAAGCAACTGGGCAGTTCTGCCACGGCCAGTGCATGCAATCGATGCTCCCGAGCATTCCTGGGAAACCATGTCTCTGTTCGTGTGCTTGATATAATTTTTGAACGTCGTTTGCGTTCGGTCTCCGCAGGTATCTCTTGCTATACAATTTGACAACCCATTCGCAAAACTTGTGCAAACATAGACGTGCGGTTCTTTCAGACATCCTTATATACTCGTCTAATGTATCGGGTGCGTAACCGTATGCCAGTTGGCGAATGGCCGATGTACATTTTTGTAAATTACTGAAACCCCTTTGCCCCCTAGCGTCGTTTCGCAGTGTAAAAAACGGATCAGACTGGGCCATGTCGCCAGCGATACGTAAAAAAAGTGCACGACTCATGCGGAACCGACGTCGAAAAATCTCGGCTGGGTACACGAGTTCGTCGGCAAAATAATCGGCTACTAGTTTAGCGTGGGCGGCTATAAATTTAAAACGAAACATAAATGAAATTAATTATAAAATACATTTTCAAATCTATATAAAACATAAGGAAAAAATAGTAAAGTACCTTCTTTGTCTCGGTTTAATTTTGCTCGTCTAGTTAGCCGTTGGGACGACACTTCATCACCCGCCATGAAGACTTGAGCCGCGTTCATAATCATGTTGTGCATAATTGCATCCTCTTCCGTAGATGATGAATACCACGTAGACGAAGAAGATGAAGAAATGGAAGAAATGGAAGAAGGTGAAACCATGGTAATTTTTTAGAGAGATATGGGGTGGTAGTGGGTAAAAAATGGTATAAAAATTGATGAGTTTTTATTAAAAGGGAAGAAGGGTTATAAAATGTGAGAGAGATATGAGATTTTAGTTGGCGAAAAGCTGTAAAAAATGGTGTAAAAGAGGTGACTATGGATAGTGAAATGGGTATTTTTTTAAAATATAACCGTTGCTTTTTGAATTAAATTAGAATTTATTTTTTTTTATTTGAACGGTAACATGTGAATGGGGGCCTACATTAATTGCATCGTCGCCAACAGCAACAACTCGATGGATAGGACGGGACGAGAGGGCCGGGATGGTGTGCCGGCGTGGCCGGAGCTCGACGAGGTGAGAGACGATCCCCATACCCTATAACCTTAGGTGTGACGTGATAAAATCCCATGGGACTCCAACCACACCCTAACCCTAGAGAGCCTAACAAGTAAAAAGGTTGGTGTTGACATCAAACAATACTCGCCACCTACTAGTAGCAACCATACCTACTTCTGCCAAAAGGGGTTGGTTTATTTCACAAGAAAAACAAAAATCTGTGTATGGCGTTATACACAACGATTACGGATGCAATCACTGAATACAGCGGACTATCGCCGACGGCCTTCTTCACCATATCGGCGATGATGGTTGTCGTCTATAAGATCGTATCCACGATGTTCGTCGCAGCAGATGACTACGTGGCCGTCAAGCGTGAGCAGCAATTCACCCTGCGTGAACCGGTGCAAATTGGAAGCATCACGGAGGAGGAATTGAGACCGTACAACGGTTCAGATCCGAATAAACCCTTGTTGATGGCTATCAAAGGAAAGATCTATGATGTTTCTCGCTCCAGGTTATTACTTTACTTTTCTTAATTTAGGAAAGATCTTGTTGATGGTTTTTTTTTTTTTTTTTTTTTTTAATGTATTTGGGGTTAATGAGGGGATGAAATTGTTTTCCTTATCTAAGTGGTGTTAATTTGGGATCCATTCTTTTGTTTTTGTTTGTTAATTTAGGGGTTTATTTTGGTGTTAATTTAGCCCACTGGTATCTTGGTCTGTTAAAAGGGTGCCCCTTCTAGGCTCCGAGTCCTCCTGTGAAGTAGAAATAGAAGTAGATTAGATAGGTGTGTGAGTTGCGGTTTAAAAAAGGATGGTGTAAAATTACCTCCTCTAATTTCACTAAAGAGTTAAAGCACACAACTTTCATAGTCTACATTGGATACTTTGCTTTATGATCACCACACCACTTTGCTCAAACAAGATGCCATACTAACTGATACTTTAAACAAATGTTTCAGGATGTTCTATGGTCCTGGTGGACCATATGCATTATTTGCTGGTCGTGATGCTAGCCGAGCCCTAGCTTTGATGTCATTCGAGCCTTCTGACCTAACCGGGGATATCAGCGGTCTTGGTGCATCCGAGCTTGAAGTGTTGGAAGACTGGGAGGCTAAATTTGAGGAGAAGTATGTGAAGGTTGGGGAGTTGGTCTCAGAAAGACCATCAACGACGACTGAGGACGAGACTAAAGAGGATTAGGATCCAGTTGATGATGATGATTACATTATAGTTTATGATGTTTAAACATGTGAGAATATAATTTGTGTGTATTTAGAGATTAATGGCCCTTCAAAACACATACGTTAGTTATGTTATTTCCTAAAATTTTATTATACTTCTCTCAAGTTTAGCTCATGGTGACAGATCTTTCATTGTGATAATAAGTTGAGTCAAGTCTGAACTAGTCTAAAGCGCAGCTTTGCTTGTTTAGCTTATGCATGCACATATAGAGCCTCCGCTCTACACCTAGAACTCGAGATAAGCTCATTAATAAATTTCAAGCTTAAACTTTCCTTAGGGGCTCTGCTAGTATATTACCTATTAAATATTTTCTTCATACAAATCTATAAATATTTTACATCATTTATGGTTATATTTTATCGTATATATCTATAGTAATCATAATTTTATATAGAGTAAATTACAAGTTGTCTTTATGTTTATACCAAATCGCAGGCGCCGTCTTTTAGCGCAAAAGTTGACAAGTTTCGTACTTAATGTTCCAAAATCTTGCATGTTATGTCCTTTAGGCCAAACCCAGTTAGATTTTATTTAAGTTTGGTTATGTGTCTTACACATGAGTGCATTGTTGTCATTTCATCTCTTCAGGGACTATTGTGTAAAACAACTTATGTTTAGGGCTAGTTTGTAATAATTTGAAAAATCAAAGAAATATAATATGTTTCTCTGTATCTCTTTACCTCTCTATCTCTCTACTGTCAACAACCACCACAAGCCACCACCCTCCACCATTTTTCACATCACCATCACACCACGACTGAAACCACCTGCGACCTCCCTAGCCCTCATAAACCACACCTAGTCCTCTCACTTCCCCCAATCTTCACCCATCTAGTCTGCAACACCAACTCATGCCCAAACTCATCATAAATTAACTCCAATATATGTGTAATTTAGCCAAACATTCGTCGTTAAAAAAGTTAAAAAAAAAAATAATAACCTGATACTCATTAATGGTAATTCCAGTGACATTACACCCAGAATAAGACGCAATCGCACGCATCGGACCACCAACACCGCAACCAGCGTCATGAATCTTTTGTCCAGCCTTCACTCCAATCAGATCTACAGCCATCTGTTCATGAATTCTGCTCGATTCAAGGTTCGATTTGCCTTTAATCGCCGGAGAAAAGTGAAACGATTGTCCCCGCCCCATTCATAAATGTTGGTGACAAGGTTGTAGAACGTGTCGACAAAAGCGTGAACGTTTTTGGATTGTTCGATCTGTTTGGGGCGCCGTTGTAGGTTTCTTTGACCTTAGAACGGTGGATGGAGTCGCCGGTGAGGTGGACGACGTGTTTGCCCTTTTGCACGTGCGAACTCCGATGGTTCCCCTACATCATCTTCATTCGGATTGTTCGATGTGTTTGGGGCGGTGGAAAGAAGGACAGTACTGGTTGTAGGTTTTTTTAAGCCTTTTTTAATCGATTAAGTAAAAAGACAACAATGCCCATATTTAACAAAAAAATCTAACTGGGTTTGGACTAAAGGACATAACGTGCAAGATTTTAGAACATTAAGTACAAAACTTGTCAACTTTTGCGCTAAGGGACAACGCCTGAAATTTGGTGTAAACATAAAAGATAAAACTTGTAATTTACTCTTTTATATATAATAGCATTTATTATAAAAAAATTTATGTTATTACATTTATATAAATAACATGATTGTATAGGCCCGCGACCTAGTCAGACTTTGAATGTGAATCTTGGGTTCAAGCTCGCTTATCAACGTGAACTTCAAACCAAGCTGGAGCTCGTTTAAGTCATACTCATTTGTTATTAAAGGAATACTTTATTTTTTATATGAAAATACATACTATACAAATATATTAATTGTGTTATTGTAATGAATTATCGACCTTGTAAGGAGGCTTAGAGGTTCAAATTACGTGACACGTACGTGTTTTGTTAAAAAAAGGGTATATAGTCGTTTAATCAAAACCATCAAATCATCTCTCTCTCATCTTTAAAGTCTCTTTTTAAAGTCATTTCAATTTCCCTCTCTTCACATTTTTGAAACTCTCAAACTTTTGTCTTTTGTAAAAAAAGTTTTTACAAAAAAAAATTTGTAAAAAAATTTTGGTAAAAAAGTTTTCAAAAAAAAAGTTAAAACCGTAAAATTTTTTTTGTAAAAAACGTAAAATATTTAAAAAACGTGTGTATAAAGAAAAGTTTTTGTAAAATTTTTTTTTGTAAAATAAAAGGTAAAACCATAAAAAAGTTTTCGTATAAATTTTTGTTCTTTGTTAAAAAAAACTTGTAAATTTTTTTTTAAAGTTTTTTTGTAAAAAAAAAGTCTAAAACCGTAAAAAAAGTTTTCGTAAAAAAAGTTTAAAACTGTAAAAAAAAGTTTAAAAATGTGTGTGTAAAAAAACGGCACGTAAATACGGAGCGAAAAAAACGGCGCGTAAAAGAAAAACAGCACGTAAAAAACGGGGTGTAAAAAACGGCGCATAAAAACGGGGCGTAAAAAACGGCTCGTAAAAAAACCGGGTGATAAAACGACGCGTAAATACGGGGCGTGAATACGGGGGCGTAAAACGACGCGTAAAAACGGCGCGTAAAACCGGGCGTAAAAAAACGGCGCGTAAAACCGGGCGTAAAAACGACACGTAAAAAACCGGCTCGTAAAAACGTTTTTTGTAAAAAAAATCCTGACAAAAATTATTTTTTGTAAAAAAATCAGATTTTAAAATGTTTTTTAATTAAAAGATCTGATTTTAATAATAAAACAATTAATTTAATAAGACAAAAAAGTAATAAAAAACAATATATACAATAAGACAAAATAAAGCAAATTTACTAAACTGCCCATTTAACATTAAAATATTAAAAATAGAATAAGACAATAAGAATTTAATATTATTTTTATAACTTTTAATCTAATCCATCCATCTTCAAAGATCAATGGTTGGAAAGTGCTTATCGTGGTTCTCTTAACTGAGGGTGGTTTTCATTTTAACGGTCCCCTATATATATATATATATATATATATATATATATATATATATATATATATATATATATATATATATATATATATATATATATATATATATATATATATATAGGGAGCCGCTAGTTGTAAAAAAAATCATGGTGAACGCCCACCCGTGGGGTGTAGTTCTCGCGGTTCTTACAACTCGAGGTGGTTCTCATTCTAGCAGCCCCCTATATATATATATATATATATATATATATATATATATATATATATATATATATATATATATATATATATAGGGTAGGGATATGGTAAAAAGTGTCTAAAATGTAAGAAGGGTAAGAAGTGTTTTAAACCATTGGATATTTGATCTAATGGTTGAGATCAATAGGGCATAAAAATGTAAATTGTGTTTTAATTAGAGGGACCTTATGTAAAATTGAAGGGCAATAGTGTCTTTTTCAATGTTTGAAATATGGTAACCATATCATACACGACCAAAACCTCCTACATTCACTCATTTTTACTTAAATATAAGAATTAATGATTCACCTTAATTGTAGGAGGTGTTTGGTTATATATTCGTCATACATTATCATAAAGAGAACTGTAATCAGATTCATGGCGTGGTGTTTTAACACAACTGGATAAAATTGACTATGATTCAAGTCATGATGTTTTATCTGGAGACATTGTTCATGGCGTGGTGTTTTAAACATCTATGATTCAAGTCATGGTGTTTTATCTGGAGACATTGTTCATGGCGTGGTGTTTTAAACATCTATGATTCAAGTCATGGTGTTTTATCTGGAGACATTGTTCATGGCGTGGTGTTTTAAACATCTATGATTCAAGTCATGGTGTTTTATCTGGAGACATTGTTCATGGCGTGGTGTTTTATCAAAACAAAACATTCCCAGATTTTAAAACACCATGACTATGATTCAAGTCATGGTGTTTTATCTGGAGACATTGTTCATGGCGTGGTGTTTTAAACATCTATGATTCAAGTCATAGATAAAACACCACGCCATGAACAATGTCTCCAGATAAAACACCATGACTTGAATCATAGTCAATGTCTCTAGTTTTTTTTAAAACACCACGCCATGAACAATGTATGATTCAAGTCATAGATAAAACACCACGCCATGAACAATGTCTCCAGATAAAACACCATAACTTGAATCATAGTCAATGTCTCCAGTTTTTTAAAACACCACGCCATGAACAATGTATGATTAAAAGATGTTGCGATTAAAAGATGATGAAGAATATAAAACAATCAGATGTATAATGTTTCCTAGATGTATAATGTTTCCTAAAATTTCTCCTAATTCAAAATTCGATTCAAACCTTAAAAAACTCATCGGCAGTTTTTTTTTTGGCAGTTATTCTTGGAAATCAATTAAATGATAAAAATGTCAAATTACTAATATACCCTTTTGAATTAATTAGGATAAAAGACACTTGTCATTCCCAAATTATTTCTCACACTTCTCACAAAAGTCTCACTTTTTACAGGATCCTCTACCTATATATATAACTTTAACTTTGGTTGGTCCACATGGCATAACGACAAAACAATGGCAGTAGAACTTAAGGGCCGCGGCGGAACTCGACTGTATCGAGAAAGACGAACGACAACATTGTATGTTTCGATCTAAACACGTTCCGGCGACGGCGGTAGCCACCACTGGTGGTTGCTGGTTCCGACCGCCACACCCCTCTCCACCATAAAGATCCGCATCGCCTCCTTCTTGACGTTCCATCACTAAATTGTAGATCCACGTTCGATGATGCTTCGAGACCTGTGCCACCGCCTGAAACCCTTGGTTAGTAAACCATAAGGTAGTGATGACGGCCAGCTGTGAAGAAGATCATGGTAGTCGGTCATTGAGATCGAAACATAGATTATGTGCATATACACAAAAAATAAACACATATATTAAAAAACAACTTATACAAAATATTATACCATAAGACTATGTGCATATACACAATGTACATACACAACGTACAATGTAGTGTAACACACATCTATACTATATAATAAAAGAAACTTGTTTTGGGACACTTGTCATTCTCTCATTTAATTGATTAAAATTAATAATAATAATAATAATATTTAATCTAAATTAATACAAATTTTTATTATTAATAATATTTAATCAAATCTAAAACCTAATCTAATACAAATTTTTATTATCAATAATATTTAATCAAATCTAATAAGAATTCATAGTTAATAAATTCAACTTATCTATGTAATCTTAAATATTCTGATTGGTTAAGTATTATGGGTTGAATGGAAGCTTAAATTATCGACAAGTTGAAAAAATTACATTTTTATGAAAATTGATATTAACTTTCAAATAATTAAAAAAAAATCCACCTAACATCACAAATGTTTCTATTAAATTCGATTAATTAATTTGTTCAACAATCACTATTATCTTTATCATTCAGTACGGTTAACCGATTTATCATCATATAACCTCCCACCTATTCAATCATATGATTTTTCAATCTTATATTAAATAAATAAATAAAGATTAATATTCAATCTTATCCTACTTTAAATATAAAAAAATCTGTTAGTTCAGATTAATATTCAATCTTATCCTACTTTAAATATAAAAAAATCCGTTAGTTTTTTTAAATATATTTTTTTATTATTTGGTATATAAAATCATATTTATTCAACCCATGTAATATACGGGGATTTTTAAAAATATAACTTTTTTATTATTTGGTAAACAATATTACATTTATTCAACCCGTGTAATACAATGGTTTTAAAGATATAATTTTTTTTTATTATTTGGTATATAATATTATATTTATTCAACCCGTACAATACATATGGTTCTTATAGATATAACTTATTTTATTATTTAATATATAAAATTACATTTCTTCAACCCGTGCAATAAAGGAGGCTTTTAAAAAGATAATGTTTTATTATTTGGCATATAAAATTTATTTATTCAACTCGTGTAATACACGGGGTTATAACCTAGTTTTGTCTAAGACATTGTCATTGAGATGGAAACATAGATGTTATTGTTTCAACATCTTAATATAATAAGAAAAAATTGCATAGCGAATTAACGATGGAGTGGTGCAGCGGTGCAATTGACTTGCTATAAACAATCTATTATCTATTATATATAATAAATGTGTTAATTTTTGCTGATGTGTCAAGCTAGGAGGCCTCTAAATTTTGTTTTTTGGCGGGAAAATCCTGTCCACTTTTCTTTGGACGCGGGATCCGGATTAATTCGGGTCGGAATATGGGTCAAGCATGATGGATAATGGATCCTTTATATTTCCTTTTTCCTCTTTCTTCTCACAACCCTAAAGAAACATGAAGTTGAAGAAACCCTAGATCGGCCGCACAAGTTGTTCCTCTCCTAATCATGGCAATTCTCCATCTTCACTTCGCCATCCCTTCATCATCTTCAATGGCGGCCAGAAACACACTCCTCAAGTACTGGCGTGACACCCATTCTTCAATCTGGCCAGAACGTGACACCAGTTCTTCTATCTTTATCCCCTCAAAACCCTATCATAATCGTTCTTCAGTATTGTGCATACGAAGGTAACAGAGAAGATGTTCAAACCTTCGCCACTGGAGATTCTTCACCATCGGCCACTGCTAACGGCGGCGGCACCACCGAAGAGTTCAGTGATTCCAAGTCACAGGTATCTCTGATTTTGTTTGATTTTTCTCAATTACCGCTAGGTTATTAGCCGATCGTGTTCTAGGATTGTAGATAAACGTTCATGAATAAAAACCTATCTTTTCGTTGTTTTTTTAATTACTTCTTCGTAGGTGATTGTTTGTTTCGATTTCGTAAGTGATTTGGGGATGAGTCCGAGTATGGTCCAAGAAAATGGTACGATTTTTTATCTCTGTTTTTTGCGTTTGAAGTTTATCAGATCCCAATCGAGTATCATTTCTATTATCTCTGTTGTGATTTTTGTATGTAATTTGATGTATTGCACAAAATTTTTAATTTGGTTTGTTAGGTTTGCAATTTTAGTGATGATTGTATTTAAAATTTTGAAACAGAAAGTTAAATGCGTAAGATAGGGTTGTCTCTGAGTAGTCAAAAAATTTGAGGACATCACCAATAACATGGGTAACTGTTTGAATTCTTCTTCCGCTAAAGTGGACGCCACACTCAACTCCAGAACATCCGGTAAACTTTCGATTTTCTTGAAATCATTGATGCAGTTTTATGTTTCATGTTTCTGTTTTTTCTTGATTTTAGATTGGGATTAGAGGTTTGGAATTGGAATTGAAGCTTTTTTGGTTTAAATTGAGTCGTTGTTTCCTCAATTTTAGTTTTAATTTGATGGAATTGTGGTATCTGGATGCTGGTTCAGGTCAAAATTTGTTGACTTTTGAACAATTTTGGTTTTAATTTTATGAATTGGGGAAATTGAAAACATTTTGTTCCCGATTTTGCAATTATTATTATGTGTTTTGACTTTCGAGTCTACTTGAAAGAATTTAAGCTAAGAATAATTGGTGAATAATATTTTTTATGTATTCAAATCTTCGATTACAATGAAATTTAATGACAAAACATTAATAACTATGGATGAGATCGGTACTGGTACCGGACCGGAACTGCTATCGTACTACATAGTACTAATACCGAAATTTAGCTCAAACTGAAACCAAACACCGTACCATATATTTTCAGTCGGTACCGGTACAGTACAATAGCGTTAAAAGTCCAGAACCGGTACGATACCACATAGTAGTACTAATACTGAAATTGAGCTAAACTTAAAACCAAATACTGTACCGTTTATGTTTGGTCGGTACGATTTCTTATCCCTGTTAATAACTATAGTGATGTTCAAACCAGATACACAGAGTTAAATATAAATGATAAATCAAATAATAATAATTACACTAAATAATACTGACAAGTTATGTCTAAACTAGCAGGGATGTCGAAAGTTGGCAGCAAAATCAGTTCGTCGTCCGGCCCATTCAGCACGACGATTTCAACGTACAGTGGTGGAAGCAGCAGTATAGATAGTGTTAGTACACCACGATCCGAAGGAGAGGTATTATCATCTTCAAACTTGAAGCCCTTCTCCTTCATGGAGTTAAAGAACACCATGTGAAACTTTAGACCCGACAGTCTGCTAGGCGAAGGAGGGTTCGGGTATGTTTTCAAAGGGTGGATTGATGAACTCACTCATTTGGCTACGAAGCCAGGGTCTGGAATGGCGATTGCTGTCAAAAAGCTTAAACCGGAAGGTTTTCAAGGCCATCACCAATAGAGGTAAGTTATTTGAGGACGTCACAAATATCATTTACACATTGTATCATTTGTTGGCTTAGGTGGTGCTCAGTCGGTTGTCTCTGAGTAGTCAAAAAATTTGAGGACATCACCAATAGAGGTAAGTTATTCTCATGTTTATCTCTATTGTACATGAAGTATTTTTGGTTTTAGTCTTCTTAAATTGTTTTGTATCAATTATAAGTGATGAGAATCCATCTATGATACATTACTTTGAAGCCTCTGTATGAACTAAATGATATTTATCATGGTTCAGTCTGGTGTTTCTTATTCCTTCTATTATAATCGCCATCGATTCTTAAGAAATTGTATCATAAAGATCTTTGTTAGAGATGATGTATAAAAGAAGTAATGTACTTTTCTTCACAATTTATCACAGGTTGTTGGCATGAAGAGGATGTAGCCCTTTTTGTTGGAAAGCGGATCGATTCTAAGTATTTAGCTGCAAATTTTTCTTGCATATGTGTCTCAAAATCTCAAGTTTGGCTCGTGTTAGGTATATGCATTGGTTTTAAAAAAATGGAGGTATGAAATTAATATTTTAAGTGTTTCTTATCTTATGGTTTCAAACAACATATTTTTTGTTTTTTTTTCTCTTTATGGGGTAAATAAAATAAACCAGTTACTTAATAACACCCGATTCCTTTAAATAAAATAGGAGAACATATGCAACTTTTTTTTACTTATATAAGGATGTATCAAAAATCAACCTAAAAATCATTGATGTCGAAATCAGTCACTGACTCGAAAACAAAGTTGCAGGGCTGGATACAACCTTTTTAGTGAAAATACGTAGGCTTTTATCACATATAAACCTTTGTTTTTTAGACTAACAAAATTTATGTGTGCAGAATGGGCCCAAGTACTTTGACAAGGTGAACGTGGTAAGTGTTGGTTCTCTTAAAATCCAAACTTCATATGTCCAAATTGTGCACACTTAATTTATGAAGGAAATCCATGTGGACATTTTCATTTTGCTCAGCAAAATATAAGATTCACAATAGATGGCAGGGCCGTCTCTGGGAAGTTGGGAATTCTCTTAGGCCCTGTGCGAGTAGAAAAATGGGGCCCCTAAAGCCCTAAATATAAACTTGTATATAAAAAGAAGTTGTTATAGGAGGATAATGAGCCGAAAGTAAATACGTTATTGTTTTACTATTTTTAGTTTAGTTTTAAATTTTAATTATTGATTATAAAAACTGAAACCTTAAAAACAGTTTTGAGGGCTTGTATGTGTATGCTTCGAACATTTACAAATACGAATGTCATATTTAAAAAAAAAAAATAAACACTGTCATGAAATATCATAGAATATGTTGCATTTGTCATATTTAAAAAAAATAAACACTTTCATGAAATATCATAGAATATGTTACATTTAAATGAACCTGAGATGTTTTAATTAAATGTTTGGTTTTTTTAAAGCCTAACTGAAACATGGAGGCATAGAGAAAAGTAAAGCAAAAGAAAAGCCAAGGAATATAAGTCAGCTAGGATAGGTTTATAAAGCCCAATTAAAAAATAATTCAGCAGGAAAAAAATATATTATTGATTCTTGAAAGGGTCGAACCAATAATCCCTACTTTCATTTCCAAGCGAATTATCCACCGGATTACATAGGCATTTTGTAAGTACACATTTTCTTTAACTTTTATCAGTACTGTATATAAAGTTTTTAAATTATTTTGGGCCCCAAAGGGTTATGGGCCCTGTGCGGTGGCACGTCTCGCACAGGCCCAAAACCGGCCATGATAGATGGCTAGCATGTAATCACTGTAGATCCTCATTACGATATTGGGGCATCAGGTATATGAATATTCCATGAAGTAAAATTTAGTAGACCACTTTTTTAGTAAAGACTTGTGGAGGACAATGAGTAGTTATTGCAAAAGTCATTTTTAGGTACCTCGGTTGTAAAAAGCATTCAAAAGATGTCAATCAACTATGATGGGGCTTTGATTGCTGTTGATTTGGATAGTTTATAAATTTTAAGATGACTAAGGTTTTTATCTAAAGAGATGATTAATTTTTTTATTGATTATATTGTAGTCTTGAACAAAGGATGGGGCTTTGATTGCTGTTGCAACCAGTGCTATAGTGGGTAAAGATTGGAAAATTGGGGTTTTGAAACACTAGATAGTTGCAACTCAGGGTATTTGGATAGAAGACGGTCGTCAACGGGTTCCTTTGCATGAATTTTGTCTGTTGGAGTTTCGGTTACAGAATGAAGGGATTACTCCTTGAAACATACTAAAGGAGATTGTATGGAACAAAGATACAGAGGTTACACAGGTATGTGGTGTTGTTTATACGAAATCATGTTTTTTTTTCAGTGGAAATGTTGTGTTTTGAACCTGCAAACGCATGGTTAACAGACTTAGAAGTTACCCGTTGTATTGTACTTCGTGATTCTTAAACACTTGGGTTTGGGGTGTATTTGATGTGGATTCGAAAGGTTGTTATGTGATATTAAATTGTCATAATCAGATAATAATCTCTAATAAATAATTTTCATTGATAATTGTTACCATTAATTTCTATTATTGTTGCTTTTGATTGTAATTTAAATTTTCCTACCCGGGTATCTACCCGGGGAATAACCTAGTTAATAAATATACAGCCAAATGACATATTTGCTGTAAACAATTAATATACAGCTTAATGATATACTAAGATAAAATTTATTGTTTCAGAACAAGTTCTTGGTGTAATATCCACTTGATATATTCTATAAGTAGTTTAGATATTCTTCATCATATTTTATTTTATTTATTAGAATAATGAACAAAAAATGTAAACCTTAGCCAAAATAAAATACGACTTTGTAAACTCATTAAATGGGGTAAAATTTAGTACTCCAATCATAGGTAGAGGATCTTGTACATTAATTCAGAAGTGTAAGAAGTGTGAGAAGTATATTATAACACTATATATAACACTATATAAACACCGTATAACAATATGTAACACCATATAACACCATGTAACACTATATAACAAATATAACACTATAGTTTGTCTGATAGCATGTCTGTGATAGATGTATAGTGTTATATATTTTTATATAGTGTCAGTGTTACATAGTGTTATATGGTGTTATATGGTGTTACATAGTGTTATACGGTGTTTATATGGTGTTATATAGTGTTATAATACACTTCTCACACTTCTCAATTAATGTACACTATCCCTACCCTGTAATCATAAAATACATTCATGGAGTAAAATTTAGTATATGTAATCATAAAATACATTCATACTATATCTTTTCTCAAAATTTTGAAATATATTTATATGTTTATATATATAATATCTATGCTTCCGAGTTCCGACCAAACATGAGCGTAGTTTATATATATATATATATATATATATATATATATATATATATATAATATGCTTCTGACCGAACATCGGCATATAAATGTTGACTGGATTAAATCGGTATTATCAGAATTGATATTCGTTTTTATGTTTTTCAATCAATAACACATATTGTTTTTGGTATATTATGACTTTATTCTTTTGGGTTTTTTATTGCAAGTGTAGATAACAACCAAATTTCCGCTAACCCAATGCGAACTGCGGGTAATTTCGCTAGTTAATATTAGTTAATAATATGATGAATAGTATTATGAATCATGAAAATACAAGTTTTTAAAGCAAGTTTCGTTTTGTTTTCTCTGAGCCACATAATTTTCATTATAAACATTTTAATAATATAATTAATTTTATACGTATCTTTTTCTCTTAAATTTATTATAATACAGTGTTTTATGGAATTTCAAATATACCGTTGTAACGTATTTATTTTTTTTTTCAAAGTTTTACAAGACCAAGTCGGGTCATATATAACTGATTTTTAATTTTTTATTTTTAATACAGTTTCGTTTTTCCTTTACAACTTTTCATATATCATGTTATATCAAATATAGCAGTGCGACATTTCAACTTGTTCGTTTCTCACACTTTTACATGGTACGTCACAACACCTTTTACAAGTTATTGAAAGTCATCAAAGCAACGTCGATGTTTATTCTTCTGATGAAAGCACGTATGATAACATCCCGCCGCACCACGTAGGGCTGGCATATCGGGTCAACCCGATCTGTTAAGACACGAACACGAAACCTGTAAACATGAACACGACACGAAATCTTATCGTGTCAGATTTTCCAAACATGAACACGAACCTGTTAATAAACAGGTTACAGGAAATGACCTGTTAAGACACGAAAATGTTGCCAACATATCATATGACTTGTTTAAGCCACAAACACGACCTGTTAAGACCCGAACACGACCTGTTAAGACACGAACATGACCTATTATTCCATATTTGAAATTAGCAATTAAGGAACCTGTTTAATGAAAATTTAGTCGCCAAAGGTTCACAAAAGTCATAAAAATGCATAAGCACATAATGTCTTAACAAACTTAAAACGAAATCCATAAAAGTCTAATCATAACATCCAAATAGTTTCAAAATTCAAGTTCCCATATGCCTTTCTTTCTCAAGATCTTCAATTCCAAACATTCAAACCTATAAAAGTTGAACCAACAACATACCGGTGTTTTGCCCTTCTTTTTCCCCACTTTATTTTGTGAATCGCTCATGACTTCAATATATAAATAGAAAAATAATGTTCAATCAGTAACTATATCCAAAAAACAACTTAAGAAACAAACTAAATAAATGATGTTTAATCAGTAACTGTTGAATCAATCATATAACACCTAGTATAACACATATCTAAACAAATTGTTTCAGTTTCTGTTTCTTACTTCGTGAATCAATCATATAACACTTAGTATAACACATATGTAAACAAATTGTTTCAATTTCTGTTTCTATGTTTCTGTTTCTTACTTCGTGAATCAATCATATAACACTTAGTATAACACATATCTAAACAAATTGTTTCAGTTTCTGTTTCTATGTTTCTGTTTCTTACTTCGTGAATCAATCAGTAAGACAGTAACTATATCCAAAAAAAAAAAAAAATTTAAGAAACAAATCTAAATAAATGATATTTAATCAGTAAGACAGTAACTGTTGAATCAATCATATAACACTTAGTATAATACATATCTAAACAAATCTAATTAAATGATGTTTAATCAGTAACTGTTGAATCTAAGCAGAAACATAACTCATAACAACAGATGAACAGAACAGAGCGATGACACAGATAGTGACTGAATATTTAACTTACCTGAATAGCTTGCCGGCGGACAACAGACGAACATAACGATGAACGGAATGGGCGAACGGCGATGGTTGTCGTCGTCTCGTCGATGCTGAATGATGAATAGAACAGATGAGAATCTTGTCGACAAGGTGAATGATGAGTAGTTGAATGATGATGCTGAACGATGAACGGAACAGGCGAACGACGATGGTTGTGGTGTTCGTCGATGACGGCTGCTGGAGAGTTTCTTTTAGGGTTCAGACTTTGCACTTTGGAGCGTGAATTGAAGAATGAATTTCAAAATTAGGACTCTAGGTATGCCACCCACCCCGCGTCTCATGAAATACATGATATATATTTTTTTAATTAAAATTCTTAGCATGTCATTAACGGGTCTTAACAGGTTAACGGGTTTTAACCTGTTTTGACACGAAATTTAAACAGGTCTTATCGTGTCAACCTGTTTAGACACGAAACCTGTTAACTTCGTGTAGATTCGTATCGTGTTATCGTGTTCGTGTCAGAATTGTCAGCCCTAGCACCACACATCGTTTTAATCTGTTTACCTAAAAAATGTCTAAATAGTAATATTAAAAATTGTCTCTTACTCTCTTATAATCATTGCATAATTCTTCTGCCTAACTTTTACCCCTCTCCTGTAACATTATTCCTGGATAAAACAAAACTTTATTTTATTATATCAACAAAATTGAAGCTCCGTCAATGGCGATTTGCAATTTTTTATAACTGACTCAAATATCTGCAACAATTAGAATATGGTATGCACAATTACTTCTCTTAAATGTCGAATCATCAACCAAATCCAACATATTTCAGATTCACTTCAAATCACTAATTTATTATGTTATTGTTTCACATTTGTTGCAGCTACTACTGCATGGAAGAATTTTAACCTAAACCGGACCTCTGAGCTTCGATTATTCACTATCTAGGGTTTGATTTCAAGTGAGTTGTTCATATCTCTCCTCGATCACATGAATTGTACGCCGATTTCTGTTTTCTCGTGTTTCTGTTGGTTAAAATTAACATCATGCAGTTTAGGTTTTAGTAATTTGTTTATGGTTTACATGAATTTGATGTTTTGGTAGCTTGATTGGTAGTGTTTGGAGTTTGATTTGTGAGATTAGTGGATAGTTAGGGTTTGATTTGTGAGATTAGTGGATAATTAGGGTTTGGTGTATGGGGACTCAAACGATGGGGTCGAATGGCGGCGGAGCGCAGAAGTCTATGTTGGATGGATTGTCGAGGCAGGGGTCATTGTATAACCTAACATTGGATGAGGTTCAACAGCAGTTAGGGGATTTAGGGAAGCCTTTTAATAGTATGAATTTGGATGAGCTTTTGAAGAGTGTTTATAGTGCTGAGACTAATCAAGGAACGAGTAGTAACGCGGTTAATTATACGGAGCTCAATTCGGGTGTGACGAAGAAGACGGTTGATGAAGTGTGGCAGGATATACAACAAGGTCAGAGGAAGAAAAAGAACGATAGCGATGACGATGGGAGTAATGTAAGTAAGGGCGGTAGTTTTAAGAGCGGGGACGGGAAGCGACAGCGTACTCTCGGTGAGATGACACTTGAGGATTTCTTGGTCAAAGCGGGGGTCGTGGCCGAATCTTCTCCCGGGAAGGTGAACGAAGAAGGGAATCTTGAACCGCAAGAAACGCAGTGGATAGGCTATCAAAGTCATGCAGTTCAGCAGCAGAATATGATTATGGCGGGTCATTATCAAGTTCAACCATCGGTTACGGTTCCTGGTAACTCTTTGATGGATGTGGGTTATATGTCCCCAACCTCTTTAATGGGTAGTTTATCGGACAGACATATGTCTGGAAGGAAAAGGTTTGCTTCTGGAGATGTGATGGAGAAGACGGTTGAAAGAAGGCAAAAGCGAATGATAAAGAATAGGGAGTCTGCTGCGCGCTCACGAGCAAGAAAACAGGTAGTGAATTCAGTCTGTTAATGTTTTTGTTTTTTTTTGTTTTTTTTTTTTTTTTTGTGTTGTAAATATGTGATGAGAGAGTGGTGTATGGTTGAACAGGCATATACCCATGAGCTGGAGAACAAAGTTTCACGTTTGGAAGAGGAGAATGAAAGACTCAGGAGGGAGAAGGTATTTCTGTTTCTTGGAACTTTTTTCCCATCGGTTAGTTAGTTAATTGATTATGCTTCAAGTTAGTATCTTTCACATGTTACATAGTTCTTCCAACACGTTGTCTTTCCCATATTGGTCAAGAATGTCAAATGTCCAATTTTCAACAAAAATAGGTGCATCTGTGTAGCATGATGGGTTAGAAGGAACATTTTAAGATATGTGTAGCATGACCTTAGGATACTCAAGTACATATATGTCATAACAAAAGATGTGGTGAGACTGCTTGGGCAAGGATAGTTAAAACCAGACTCTAAGAAGGTGAGTTAACTCAGTGATAATATTTTTAAACAAAATTGTAGCATCTCTTTTTGGGTCATGGTATAGCTAACAATGATATATATATTTTTGGTAAGAAAATTGTCTTATAATGCTAGTGACATGCAAAATGTGGCATCTCTAGTGAGACAACTTTTGTTTGGAAAAACAAACGTTGATCTCACACAAAAGCATATGTTATATTGCCAGTGCTCATGATATAATTTGTAATTTGAGGTGGCAATTTCAACCCGTTTACTAGAAACATTTGAACTCAGGTTGTATATCATTCATAATGGGTCAAACATGTAAAATAGAAAAAATAGCTAAAACTCCTATAAGGTAAATGGGTGAATATGGCTTTAATTTCTTTTATTGCTTACAACCTTCTAAAATTATATATTTAAAAAGGTTAACTTAATATTTAACAATATATTTTATTGTGTTAATACATCAAGTATTTGTACAATTTAAAGACAGGACAAAAAGTTTACAAGACAACTTGCAAATGGTCTTACTTAGTTACATGCATGACATCTATAGACCAACTCAACGGATAATTTTATAACCAAGACAGTATCCCAGATGGGACATTCTACATTTTTACCATATTCATTAAAAAATAACATACCATATCTTCTATAGTTATAAAAAAAAAATATTTTGTATCTTGTAGTGAAATATGAATAGAAAGGGAAAAAAACTAATATTCATATCGTATTAATGTTGTGTTAATAAATTCTCATTTTCATATTGTATCTACTTGAAACTAGTAGAAGAGAATTTATTAACACAACAGAACCTTGTAGTTGTTTTATTAAGCATTATGAAGTTTATAGATTAGCGTTATGATATATTAATCATGTTTTATTTTATTGGAATTCGGTGTTAGGTTCCTCTAGGTAGGATGTTTGATTTGGATTTTCAATTTATCTTTCAGGAAATATACTGATAGACACCGGAAAATAGGGCTGATTTATTGAAATAATAAGATAGTTGGCCTGATTCTAGATGGCTAATCTCCAATGCAAAAACACTTAGATAATCAAACTAAACAAGACATAGAAAACTATGGCAGAAATGAAATACTTAAATAAGAAATAGAGAGGTTACTAATCCTAAAGTTTAGCCCTTAAATTCAGCCCTTTGACTTATTTTTGACTTTCACTCCAATAGCAATCAACCCCCATTAATTCAGCCCTAAATCTTTGCTCTTCACTGACTGGGTCAAGGTAATTGAACTGGGACCTGTTGGACCCAAACGGCTCAACCCGCTGACAAGGTAGAGTCCTATCAATACTTCCCGGCTCCCGCCCGGAGAAACGACTTGTCCTCAAGTCGATTTGGCGAAAACTAATATGCTCCTATCATTAATTGTTCCTTGAACAGTTCAATGGAGAGATGGTAGCATGACATGGGGATGGCGAAAACTCCTTGCTATTCGATGCCAGATTCGGCCGTTCTTGTGGAAGTCTATTGGTAATGGAACTGATACTAATGCGTGGAGCGATATTTGGTGTGATCCCGGTCCTCTTCGTAAGTTCATCAGCCCAAGAATTATCGCTAATGCAGGTTTCAACTTACAATCCTCGTTAGCGGATATCGTGTCTCCGAATGGTCAATGGAGGTGGCCGATTGCTTGGTACAATCTTTTCCAGTCTTACTTAATCTAGTGGCTCCTATTTTACGAGAAAATGTTCGTGATCGACTGGTTTGGAAAGACTTGGAAGGAAATGCACGTTCATTTACTTCTTGGGAGGTTTGGAATAATATTCGACACCATGAAAGCAAAGTGCCTTGGGTGAATATGGTGTGGTTTAAACAATGCATCCCTAGACACTCGTTTCACATCTGGCTAGTTATTCGAAACAAGTTGAAGACACAGGATCGTTTATCTGTCTGGGAAGCGGGTAGTGCAACAAATTTAAATCTCATGTGTTGCCCTTTATGCTGTTTTAACAGGGACTCGAGAGATCATTTATTTTTTGAATGCTCTTTTGCGGCTCAGGTATGGAACAATATAAGGACGATGACCAATATGGAGCATGTAAATGGAGATTGGTCCGATATAATGTTTTGGATGGAGCAAAACGTGAGTCTGAAGAAGCCCGACAATGTTATTAGTCGGTTGGTGGTTGCGGCTGCAACTTATTTTGTATGGAAAGAACGAAACAACAGGTTATTTACTCGGAACCAGCGTACGGCTTTGGTGGTTTCTCAGGAGATAATTACGACTGTTCGTATGCGGATTATGACTTTTAAGTTTAAACGAAGATTCGAGAACGGGAGCTTGGTGGAAAAGTGGAAGATTCCTAGAAGCAACTTAGAGAGGGATCCGGGCTAATGTAGTGTTTTGTTTATTGTTTCATGTTTGTGACTTGGCCGTGTTTGGCTTGGGTGTGTTTGTGGCCTTTGTTGCCTAGTTATGGTTTGTTTTGGTCGTTTGGTTCTAGTCTTGGTATGCCAAGGCTAGTGATAGTGTGGTAATTCAGCCACACTCTCGTGTTTTTTGGTTTGATTTATAAAATTCACCGGGGTAACCCTTTACCCAAAAAATGGAGAGATGGTAGCATGTAGTAGAGTTTTGAGCTTCTTGTTGGACGGTGTCGAAAACCCACCTTTGTGCCATCCCATACTGGTTTGGCAGGTCATTTTTTCACCTAGTTGAAGTTGGCACTTGGCAGTGATGCGATCGATGGTACAAGAGCTGCTGGAAAGTTTGTCCCTTGTATGGGTGTGGTTGTAAACAACATGGGGGAGGGTACTCATAGAACAGGTGTGATTGTTGGTGATGGTGGAGGTTTGTTTGAGGACGCAGTGAGGCAAGGAGAAGTGTAGGTAGCGATGTGCTTTGGTGGCAATTCAACGGTGATATGTGGTGGGGTGGCAGAAGTAGGTGGTGGAGATGCTATTGCTAGGGGTTGTGCTAGAGGAGATGGTGGTGTAGAGGCAGAAAATGATGGTGAGGATGGTATGGTCCCCTTGACCAGATTTGTCAATAGGCCTTGAGGTTCATCCTCGGGTTCTAAATTATGTTTAGGATGAGCAATGTGAGTAGGGATGATAGGATCAATTGTTGAACTAGAATGTACCATGATAGCGGATGTTCCATACATCTTGGTCTTGATTGTTTCAACATCATTCTTCAGGGCTACAAAAATTGAATCCAGTCGCGCTCCTATGGCTGCGATAGCATCTCTATAATCCCCGGGTTTCTGATCCATCTTCTCTTTGTTTCCCGGCAATGGAACCAAATGATAAGACACCGGAAAATAAAGGGCTGATTTATTGAAATAATAAGATAGCTGGCCTGATCGAGATGGCTAATCTCCAATGCAAAAACACTTAGATAATCAAGCTAAACAAGACATAGAAAACTATGGCAGAAATGAAATACTTAAATAAGAAATAGAGATGTTACTAATCCTAAAGTTTAGCCGTTAAATTCAGCCCTTTGACTCGTTCTTGACTTTCACTCCAATAGCAGTCAACCCCCCATTAATTCAGCTCTAAATCTTTGCTCTTCATTGACTGGGTCAAGGTAATTGAACTGGGACCTGTTGGACCCTGACGGGTCAACCCGCTGACAAGGTAGAGTCCTATCATATAGACAATTTGCTTTTTTGCCTCTTTCTCATGATATTTTTGTTTGACGTTGGGCTGTATTCTTGCCTTGTGAACTTGAAACAAGTGAAAATTCGGATAAATACGGATACGATAATGGACAAATGGACGATAAATTTACTTATTAGATTATTTGTACATGCATGCTACATTTATTTTTATTTTCATCTCCATGGTCCTGTTCAAGTCCTTTTTAGCTTTAGTGATTCCTATGTAGTTCTTCGAAAACCTTAACTGATATTTATATTAAGTTTGAATTTTAATACTCCTTACTTGTTCAATGTGATCAACAGATTTTATTAGCTTTAAATTAAATATGTTATCCAAATGATGATCACTGACCAAGATAATCTCTATTTGCAGGAGGTGGAGAAGGTAATACCGTGGGTCCCACCACCCAAGCCAAAGTATCAGCTCCGAAGAACTTCCTCTGCTCCTTTCTGACGGCTAGCTAATCTGGTCAGCGGTCCTGAATTTGTGATCTTGGTCATGGGCTCTGAGTCATGAAAAATGTTCTGCAGCAATGAAAGTGAAAGGCTTGTAGACCTTCCTTTTTATAGCAGGGAAGCTTTGGTGTACCTTGGTCAACTCTTTTTCATTTCCATCTAAATCTTTATCAGATGTCATTAT
Source organism: Helianthus annuus (assembly GCF_002127325.2). Taxonomy (NCBI): domain Eukaryota; kingdom Viridiplantae; phylum Streptophyta; class Magnoliopsida; order Asterales; family Asteraceae; genus Helianthus; species Helianthus annuus. Next base: position 76,120,311 of record NC_035442.2, on the reverse strand, counting down.
GGATGATGTACGCCTTGTGTTTTTTGCTACTTTTCGGTTTTAGTTTGTTTTATACCTAGTTTCACGCAGTTTCTTGTTTAATGTATTGTCCAAGGATGATCTTATTATGTACATGTGATAGTGTTCTGATACTGTGTCGTTGGTTGACTTAACTTCAAATGTTTGTTCTTAGTTTCCTCACGGTTCGTGAGTTTTGGTTCATCAAGCTAACTAAGGTTCACAGGTCAACTATGGTTCATCTTGCCAACCATATTTAAGAACTAACCGATCAGCTTTCATTTTGACGCATGAAAAATGCAGATAAATCGCAAAAAAAAAAAAAAAAAAAAAAAAAAAATCATTTCATACACATACAATGGTCCAATCAACATCATCAAATAGAACAAAACAAAAAAAAAAAGCCCGAAAACAATGAATGAAAATAATCTGTACTGAATATGTTTGATCACAGAATTGCAGTTCTCTTCTAATAGTTTGGAAACAGAATGACTGGCTGAATTGTATTTAATCTGCAAAAGGCTTCTGCATTCGTCTTCCACATTCTGAAGACACCCGAAATAGCCACTGCAAACACAAAATACACACTACATCATGTCTTATAACTTAGGTTGGGTTAACTCGCAGACATTAACAATCTAAATTTTTAAGGTAATGATTTGGACGGTTGTAAGCATTGAAAATACACCTTATGCAACTTTCAACCCGTTCGACCATTTGTTTGATTTGACTCATCTACAATTAGCAAATTTTATGACTTGTTATAGCACAAACTAAAACGAACAATTTTAATGACATAATCTCAATTAGTACTATAAAATATGATTACAGAAACTAAATTACTGTAGTAACAATTAACACTTTTAAGATCAAATATGGTCACACAAACTTTTAACCTGTTCGACCCGTTTCCCTTCATCTAATGACCGATCTGGCCCATTTGAGATAAAAACAAACACAAAAACTTGCCAGCTGAAAGCCAATATAACAAGTAAAAGTAATAATGATCACCTCTATACTTGATGCATAGTTTCGGTTTCACGAGCGATTATCTCCTCATCACGTTTCTCAGGTTCAAAAATAAACGGAGACGGTTGAATATCAAAGTCAACAATTCCCTCCTTGCCTTTTGAGTTTCCCTCCAGTTCATCATAATGCAGATTTTGTAGAATTTCAGGAAGTGAAATCCCCTCTGATTCTGCAAACCTATTTCCCATTTCAATGTCGATTTTTTCCTTTGAGGTCCGCACATTATCTGTACCTGTTTCCTCAGCTACCACGTTTTCAGCTTCACACGCAAACGCCCGAAAATTATTCAACGAAGGAGAGATTTTTGATAGAAAGACTTCTTGAAGGTTCCTTATTATTCCCTTGTGATACGGATTCTCCTTCTTATCGTATCGATATCGGAAGTTTTCATATGTTGTCTGTATTAAAATAGAGTATATATAAAGATCAACAAGTCTTGATACAGATTTATAGTTTTTGAACAAATGATCACCTGGTTTGTGCAAATGAGATAAAAGTGGAAAACCGAAAGCCCGCCCACAAACCAAACGGTGATAAAGCAGTATACAATGAGGACATCTGATAAGATGTCCTTTTGCATAGCCTTCAAAACGCCCTCTTTGTTTTGAGCGATGTGGACCCACGAAAAGCCCAACACATATAAGCACAGGACAGTTGATGTTGATATGAACAAGTAGAAGAACCGATAGTTACGCTGCAACAATAACATTATATCATATACGATGAGTTGGTTCAAACCCATGCAGTTAATGCGGTAAAAAATCGGATATTGGTCAGGGAACGATATTTGAGATAAAGATTATCACGGTGGGGTATCAGTAACATTTAACACTAACAACTAACAATTAAGACTTAAAACACTAATAGCAGCAATAAGAAGAAAGATGAATGGTAGAACTAAAAAGAACGATACTGAAATCGGGAAAATCAGTGATATATCGGTCAAATATCGCCCATTTGACCCGTTGGAGATAAAACATAAGCTGAATCTATCCATTCGCTAAATTCAACCAACTTACCAGTCCAATGCATTGACCGACCCATGGACAATGATGGTCAAACTTTTGAACACAGTTGTTGCAGATGGAGCAATGCGAGGCACGCGGAGGACGATAAAGCATACACGTGTCACAGTATTTGACGTTAACCGGATGACCGTTCACAATAACTTCTTTTGTTCTTGGTAATCTCAAATGAGGAGTTTTGTCATTGATCCATTCCATTGAAGGTGTGTTCATATCAAATGCTTCCTCAGATTCGGGTGGTTTTGTGTTTCGTGGGATTATTCCCGGATCTCTACTCGATGTCATGAGGAGAAATAATATATCCTGTGGGCCCACAAATTGTTAAAAAAGTAATTCAGTAAAACAAATAATAATCTTTTATAAATTTGTTAAGAACTTTAAAAAGAGTTATCATAATAATCTTTTATAAATTTGTTAAGAACTGTAAAAAGAGTTATCTAATTGTTCGATAATAATTTTTTCCATATTATTAACAAATAAAAGTTTGAAAACAAAGACATTCTTTTAGATTATAAAACTGTATACTTTGAAATATGACCATTTATTGTCACTTGATAATAATCTTTTATAATAACTTCTATGAAAAAGTAAAGTAATCATCTAAAACTTCAATGATGATCTTATTCATGTTATTTTGAAATATAATCAATTTCATATAAACACCATGCATTTTGAGAATTAAATTTAAAAAAAAAAAAAAAAAATCAAGATTTTGCTTACCAAACAAGTGAGAAATGCTGCCACAAACAGCACAATGTACCAGTAATCACTATCTTTGCCATGTTTGTCATTGTCATTAATGTTTTGATAAACTCTAATACAAAAGCATAAAGCAGGGCCTCCGATCAAGACTATGGTCAAATATAAAGAAGACACATCAGGACCGAAGATCAATCGTCCCCAACAAAAGAATCTCTGAAATAGTCACAAAGAAATGACTAGTTAGGTTTTAAATCGTAACACCATTATTTCAAACTATCAATATTTTCTTTTTTGTGCAAAATAAGCACCAATATCAGTCAGATACAACATTTCTTGAAACCATACATGATATTATCTAAATATCTTAAAAAGTAAGATCTTTATATCAAATTTGAAGCTTAAATATTCTTTAAAAAAGGTAGAGATTTCAGTATAGGTGAACAGGATTTACACAACATTTCTTGAAACAATACATGATGTTATAAATTATGTTGAAAAGTAAAGGCTTTATATCATCAAATTTGAAACTTGATTTTTTGGGTTAAAAAATATGCACCCTTTTCTTGTACAGTTTCTGAGAAAACATCATCAATTTAGGCAAACATGATTTAGGAACACTCAAGAAAACAAACACAATACCCTTCATCTTCTATCAATTATTGTCCTTTTTTTTCATTAATCTGCAAGATATTTTTTGCCCCACGTATGATAAAAACATACCCATGGTTTCACTCTTCACAACTAGAAGCTAAAAGAAACAATCAAATTCAAAATCAAAAGTTTTTTTTTTTTGAGGGAGGGGGGAGGGGGAGGATAAGATGATACAACTTACATTGCTTCCTTTCCAAGCCTGATAGAGTCTTATGGGGTTTTGATTCCCTTGTTCTGCCATGAATGTTTGAGAAGAGTAGTTTGGTTCCTTGTGTGATTAACTGAAAACCCATGTGGAAAACATCAAAGAAATCATGAACCCCCTTTGACTAAACAACATTCAATACTCGAAAGAAAGAAAGAAGTTGAATGGATGAACGGAGTTACCCAGAAACTCGCTGCTCTCTCTCTCTAGAAAAAGCTGATTCGGCGGATGTTCCAACTTTGTAGCGACATTCCCGCGGTTGCCTTTTAGGCTTGCTCTTTCTTTTTTAATTTATTAATTCAGTCCATTCATTATTGACCAAACTACAGGTTTAGTACCTCAAGAATGTAATTTATGCTTTTGGTGGTTAAAATGTTAAGGGTTTGACTAGTATGGAAGTATTCACTCATATTTTTAGGAGAAAATATAAGGATTTCTGCTTTTTGATACCCTCATCAGAGTTGGAACTTATGGAATCTATCACATACGTGAGAGTGAAGATGAGAGTGACGATGGTGTGATGATTTAGATTGGACGACTATGAAGATGAACCGTGCCAAAATTAGATAGTCATACTTTGATAAGAGTTTATTAGGATTCAACTTTATAGGAAAAAACTAGTTAGACAAAATAGCTAGTTGGTAGTTATGATTGTAAATGGAAAAAACATAAAGAAACAATATATATATATAGAGAGAGAGAGAGAGTGAGGATGGGAAATGAAATGTGGGAGGTTTTAGAAGAGATAAATTTAGGGAACGGTGGTTTACTATTACGTACTTTAACAACGTATATTTTGTGTTAAATACTCCTGGCACTAATATACCTCTTTAACTATTTACCGAAAGAGTTTTTTTTTTTTTTTTTTTTTTTTTTTTGTGAGATTCATACTAAATTTGCACTATTAAATAGTGTGAGGCATTGATATCATTATTTTCCACATCTTCAACATTCTAAATCAAATCAAACTTCTTTGATATTTGACGTCTTTTTAATTTCTTATAAATATGTAATACTAGTATTAAACCCCTGCGTTGCAGCGGTTGTCATAAAGTGTGTTAAGTAGTAGCAATATTATACCATTGTCAGCGACCACCAACACAGGAAAAGCTCGTAAAAACAAAATAAATAAAAAAGGGAAAAAAACGCCGAGCGAAAAGCAGACGTAAAATCTTTGAATCACGCACGCTCGTAGCTGAGAAATTAAGCCGAAACGTAAAACACAGAAAAAATAACTAAGTTCATCCAGGACCGGCGTGTTGGACGAACTTGCCAAACGCAGAAAAATAGATGTGACGTGACGGGCCAGTCAAACGGGAAAAAATATACGAAAAAATCTTGAACCCCACACGCACACTGCGGTGTGTTAACTCACAAACTTTAAAACGAAACGAAAAACTTGGTAAAGATGAAAAGTATGGTGGACCAAAATTGAAAATAAAAAAGAATTGAGATTAAATTGTAAAAGATGAAAAACTTTGGGTTAAAAGTAAAAAACAAAGGGTCTAAACTGCAATTGAAATTATTTATTAATTTTAGACAAAGATAATGATAAAAATAAGTTATATCTATATATTGGTTATTAATTAGTATTAATATTAAAAGAAATTTATTAAAGAAATATAAATAAAATTTAGGAGGTTGGAGGAGAGAATGCCATGTGGCATTATTTGGAGTCTTTTATTATAATTTAGATTAGATTAGATTAGATGTAATATACAACAGTGATGGGTTCGGTATATGTCACTCTTTACGGTGTATACATTGCAGTTAGGTAGGAGTATAGTTACTTTGCAAACGCATATAAAACTTTTAGCAAGTCTGTTTATTATTTATTACATATTATAAATACTGTATGATTTATAAATGTTAAGTATTGGGGTTGAGTCACAACATGTAGAAGAAAACAGTACAAACATTTTTTTTTTTTTGTGATGCACATTGTTGCTTTGGAGAACAATTAATATAAAAAAAAATTAGAAATGATGGGTTTAAATTGAGCCACTCCCGAAAAATGGTGGCACGTTTTAAAAACTTCTAAAAGCAAATAATATCAATGGCCGACTTTAATAGTTACATTTAGGGGTCAATGTGAGATAAAAACAGACTTTGGGGGTCAAAAATGTAACTAAACTTTTATATTCAATTTGTTTGCTTTTATTCAATTGTTTATTCGGTCTGTTTATTTTTTTATTCAAACCAGAAAAAAGAAGCATCCGATCGTGAGGGCACAAAGTGTCCCAACTAACTTAATAAATTAGTAAATTACCATTCCATGTGTCCCCTGCAGCGAACACCTTTTTGAAGTTTTAACTCTCTATAAATATTGTATTTTTCCGGATAATTTATAATAATAAAAATCATTAATTTGTTGACAAGTATTCAAGTATTTAGACTAAATTACATAAACTGTTATTTATTTATATACTAAATTACACTTTTTGTCCTTTGTCTTTAAAAAACATATAAAATGTTCTTTAATTTCTAAGTTTTAAACACTCCTTGTCTTTTAAGCTAATTGATATTAACTTTTTAGTTAAACTTTTAGATAATATGACAATTTTGCCTCAAGGACATAACTGAATTTTATTTATAAAGAATATAACCTGTAATTTACTTGAATTTTTTTCTTTCATTTTATTTTCTTTCTTTTTTGAGTAAATTATAAAAATTATGTTTTATGTATGTCACTTATTGCAAACTGTGTTCTTTGTCTTCAATAATTACATAAAATGTACTCGATGTTTGCAAACTCTTGCAAGTTATGTCCTTTAGCCCTTCCTAACTCAGTTAATTTTTATGGTTAAATCTGACCAATGAACCCCACATGAGAGTAAAATGACCAAAATACCCTCATGTGGGGTCCATTTGGCCAGATTTAACCACAAAAAAATAACTGAGTTAGGGCTAAAGGACATAACTTGCAAGGGTTGCAAACATCGAGTACGGTTTCTGTAATTATTGAAGACAAAGGACACAGTTTGGAATAAGTGACATACATAAAGGATGATTTTTGTAATTTACTTTTCTTGTTTATTTTATTAAATTTATCACTATTATTTGTAAGACCCATAACGAATCATACATATAATATTTATAAAAGTTTACATTTTACATACAAAAATGCTAATCACAAAATGCCAAACATAATTCATAGTTATTTTAGACTTAAAAGTATTCAAAGGGGTGTTTCTAACATTTAACAATGTTTAGATTAACCAAAAACAACTAAACATGTGCGGAAACTTCGACGTTATATGTGTTCGGTTCTTGAACGAGCTTGACCCGTCGACATGCCGCATATTAAAGACCTAAACAAAATTTAAAAGTCTTAAATGTTAGAAAATAATGATTAAAGGTAATTTAAACACATAAATTACACAACAAAACAAAAATAAAAATTTTTAAACAACCCACCGTAAGCTACGGATTTCAGACCGTAGCTTACAGTCCGTATACACATTCTAGATAGAAGGTCCAGGCCGTAGCCTACGGCCCACGCCATAGGTTACGGTTAGTTCTGCTGAAACTTTATTTCCATTTTGCCCTTGATGCTAAAACGGTCATAACTTTCCATCTGATCATCCGTTTAACCTCACGTTTCTTCCTACGTGATCGTAATTTGATCCTTTATCATTTGGACTAGAAATCCAACAAACGGATTAACAAAATTCTTAACTTATAAGCTTTCGGCTAAATATCTATTTACGAATTATTTGACCCGTTTATGATTTTATCAATCAAACTCGTTTGAATTCATTTAAACTCACGTGAACATCATAACTATGAATGTTTCCTATTCCCGGGGTTCTATCCACAGGATTTATGCATCTATTATCCGGTATGCGTTTTAATTATTCAACTCTTTCAACCATGAATAGTTGAACTTTATGAACACAATTTCCTTATGCGAAATTGTTTATCTTTTAGTCATAACTCGCAATCCGAGTCTTTTGACTTTTAGTCCGAGTTCCCGTTTCTAGGTTTACGCATATATTTGAAGTCCTACCTATTATTCGGGTATTATATTGAAGTCATTATTTATGCAACCATTTCAGTATGCATTAAGACTTCATTTTGGCCCGTTTGGTTATTTTCGCGAAATCCATCGCTTTCGTACAACCAAACCTTTATCTAAGATGTGTGTTGACTCATGGGGTCGGAGTGGGTTTGCCAGAGCTATAATTGAGCTAGATGCTAAAAGAGAGATTAAAGAAAATGTTGTAGTTGCTATTCCAAATGTTGAAGAAGGGGGTTTTCTAAAGAGTAATATCAAGGTTGAATACGAATGGAAGCCACCAAGGTGTCATGAGTGTAATGTGTTTGGTCACTTAGTTGAGAATTGTCCAAAAGGGTGGTTGTTGAAGGAGAACGGGGGGGGGGGGGGGATAAAGGGAAGGAGCAGGTAGATGATTAGGGGTTTAAGAGTGGGAATAATAGAAAGAAACTTTCTCGACAACAGTATCCAGTTAGAGAGAAGCACAAAATGATTTATAGACCAAAAAAGGGAACGGCTAACGTGGATCCAAACAACCAAGTTCATCTAAGAGTAACACTATAAAAACTAGTAACACATTCAATGTGTTAAGCGGTGCTGATGATAGAATGGGTTCTGATCAGGATGAAGTGCGGCTAGATAATGAAGATGAGGAGGCTTAATTCGTGACAGATAAGCAGGATGGAAACGTGGGTAACACAGGCACACCTGCTGAAGGGGTAATCAATGATTAGTTTTGCTTCATGGAATGTAAGGGGGTTGAACCGCCCTCTAAAACAAAAGGAGGTTCAAAAGCTGGTAAAGGATAACGGGTTGCAGGTGGTAGCTATTCTGGAGTCTCATGTTCAGGTTGCAAACTTGAGCGACATTTTGTAAAAGAGTGTTTAGAAATTGGGAATGGATTTCAAATGGGAGTTTATGTTCCAAAGGTACTAGAATTATTCTGGGTTGGAATAGTGACATTGTGGATATTATGGTTCTAGCGGTTACGGATGACGTGATGTCGTGGTCACAATCAAATTTAATCCAATTACTACTAAATAGATAGTGGCAAGTGGGTATCGAACACAGGGAGTTTGTGGAATATGTGTTATTTGAAAGATTTATCTAAGTTAACTAAATTAAACTAATTGCAATAAAATAAAGTTCAAGAGTTGGTTTGATTGATTGAGTTTTAAAAAACTAAATTACTATTCTAATTGCAAAATGAAAGTGTTGGTTGTAAACAATTTAGAGACAAATGATCATCTTTAGTTTCCGGTTTGCTTTGACATTTATGCTATCATTCCACTAGAAAGAACTACATAGACATAGCTCATGTGTGATTACTTGTAGTGATGAAAGGGAACTAAGTACTCAGATTCCTAGAACATGAGGTTGTTACCCGATGATCAATTAACTGTTACCCAAGTTTAATTTTACCCATGATATCTCGATTGCCAACGACACCAAGAACGTATGATTTCAAACTAGATTAACATAAGAATCAACAATTTACAACAAAGCAATCACACACCATAACAAACAAATCATAAAGATAAAGATTAGAAATTAGGAAATCAAAGCATAAAGTCTTACAAACCTTCAACTAAAGACAATCATAACAAGTTTAGCCACTCATGGCTTTAACAAACATCATAACAAAGTCTTGATCTTCAAAATAAGTTAGAAACATAAGAACAATGATTAAAGATGTCATCCAGCTCCCAAGAACAACCAAAAATCGTCTCTAATTGTTGTGTAACCGAATGGGATTGATTAGAGGTGAAAGGGCATCATAAATCCGCATTAAAAGGTGGAAGTTACACATTTACGTAGGTCAGCGCCGTAAGCTACGGTGGCCACCGTAGCTTACGGTGGCTTGGAATGGCTTACGGTGGCTTTAAACTGTCATACAGTGACAAAAAGTGCCAGTCGGCGCCGTAAGCTACGGCCCTTGCCGTAGCTTACGGCAGGCTTCAGCATGAAAACTTGTTTTCAGCATAACTTTTTCGTTTCAACTCCGTTTTCTTCACCGTTTTCGCCTATGTTCTCGTAATTTCACCCTCTATCATGCTATCCTCTTAATTCTTCAATTCCAAAAATTTATTTTTTCATTGATGCTCCAAATTACTTCCCTTTTAAGCTCCATTTGCACCTGCACGTCCAAACAACTAGTAGTTACCAAGTTCAAACAATTAAACGTGTAAAGCATGGGATTTTAATCTTTTTAAGGCGCTTAAGGGTTGTCCTACGGACTACCCGTCACATCCCCACACTTACCCGTTGCTTGTCCCAAGCAACTCATTCACTAACCATTTCAAAACCACAAGCGATCAACATGCAAACCAAGCTAAAATGTAACGTCCTTTTACTAACTTTTTATCATACCACAAGACACACCTGTGACAACTCGAATTTCCAAGATTCCTATTTCGCATTTATTGCATGTTCATGTATTGTCTAGTTGTTTAATTGTGCAAATAATTGGTTATGGAACTGTAACGTTTTGACACAATAAAGTGCATTGTGTGATTGTGCATGGTTATGTGTTAATTGTGATAAATTGTTAAATGCATAAACTGGGTGGTGAAACTGTGAAATTGTTATGAGATGGTGTACATGTGTAAAATATGATACTTAGGGAGGTAGAGGGTAATTAGTGAAATCCTAGAGATACTTAACCCTAATCCCTTGTTCACTAATCATTTTCACAAAACCAAAGCACGTACTATACTCTCTAATCCCCTAGCAATCATCACCATCATCATTGGCAAGCTATTCATCACTTTCGATTCCACATTTCTCTAGAATCATCACAAGGTAAATGATTATTGTTTATTGATTGCTTGATTCTTATCAATTCTTGATTCTTGATTATGTGTTCATGGAAAACCCTAGTTCCTCATATAATATTCTGTGATTTGATTGTGGATAATTGTGATTATGATGATGATTAGTTGCATGCTAGATAGATTATTATTGTGATGATTGTTGTTGTTAAGCATCGGTCGATTGATTGTGATTTCTGCCGTCGATATGATTGAATTTAGGGTTTGCTTGAACATAGAGAACGTAACTGCTGAATGTTATACGTAACTGCTTTAATCACAAAGAACGTATGATTGAAATGTTTGTCTGACCTTTGTTATGCACTGTCCGAATTTTTAAAACTAAAGGAAATAGTCAGTTTTTAATGATGCTTGTAGTCCGAACTCTTGCTTATATTCACATGATCCGACCTTTATATAGATAACAAGGGGATCCGACTTTTATTAGATGCAAGGTTGTCTGAGTTTTAAGATAAATTTCTAGTCCGACTTTTATGTTTAAAGCACTAGTCCGAATTTGTTTGCATGAAACCCTAGGTCCGAGTTTTATGCCTAAAAGCCCTAGTCCGAACTTTGTAAAAAAAAAAGAATGAAGGTCCGAGTTTAATCTTCATTATGTGGTCCGACCTTTAGGTGTGTTGATGTCCGAGTTTGACACAAGACATGGGGTCCGAGTTTCATGAGGAAACCCCCATGTCCGACCTTTTGAACCCCTACCTCTTTTGGTCCGAGTTTGAACCCCCAAACCCTAACCCACGGTCCGACTTTCATGACTTGATCCCTGTCCGAGCTTTATACATGTAAGGGGGTCCGAGTTTTGGAACTTGATTCCTTGTCCGACCTTTAAAGCTCTCACACTTCCTGATCCGACTTTTAAACAGGGGAAGCCCCCCCCCCCACACTTGTCTGTCCGAGTTTTGAATAGGGCAAGGCCCTGTCTGTCTTTGTGTGAGGTTTAAGTGAAGCTGAATATATGTTAGTACATGAGTGAACCTGTTAAGTGTTAATTGTGTTATATTCGTCAGATTTGTAAAGCATGCAACTGTTGTTTAGCCTGATGATCCATAAGGTGTGTTATTGATTAACTACGCTAGAATTGACCAAGGACTCTGCCATTTGATGCATAATTGGATGAACGTGAATTATAACTGTTATGTGTTGCATGATGATGATTGCTTAAAGACACTTCGTGACATATGTTGCATGCGAAATTCTTGAGAACTTAACTGATTGTATACACATGCATACTATAGGACGTGATTGAGTATTCGTGAGCACATAGTTTAACATACCGAGCAAAACCAAGGTGAGTTCACACCCTTACTAAGGCATGGGATTCCCAAGGGCTTGGGAATGGGATTGAAGGAATGAGATTGACTAGATTCGTACATACACTGTTACTAGACTACCATACCATCGTCCTCGGTTGTGCAGGACACATACGTAAAACCTACGTATACATATGCTACTCGCTATCCTCGGTTGTGAAGGATACTCACGTAAAACCTACGTGAACTTATACTCACTACTGCCTCGGTTGTGTCAGGCACTTACGTAAAGCCTACGTAAACCCCCGCGTACCCCTATCCTCGGTTGTGAAGGATTACTTACGTAAAACCTACGTAAACTTGTACGTATTACTGTTCTCGGGATATGTAGAACACTTATGGTTACGAATAGTCTAGTGGATATACAACATGGGAAGCCCCCACCAATAGAACGTACAATCGGCCCAGTAGAGCCACATGTTACATACGAACTTACTATTACGCATTTACTTTTTGTGAACTCGCTCAACAAGTTGTTGATCCTCTGTTACATGCCTTGCAGGTCGTTAGATTCATGGAGCTTGCACAGGGAGGAGCTGGTCGTTGTGGGCTTGGATCATGATTGTCTTGATAAACACTTTATGACATTTGATACATTATTACGATGGGTTTTATTTACACGCTTTCGCTAAACAATGATAACTTACTTATGTTTTTGGAACACCTTTCATATGGATTTGGTTTGGTTTAATGGCAATTACTTTTACTATATATATTGTTCTATATGATTGGTGGCTTGATCCTGGTCAGTCACGCTCCCAAGCGGTGATACTCCGCAGGTGGATTTTGGGGGTGTGACAACACCACTCACAACAACTCTCGGTGACAAGTAATATTAGCAACATTATGCTAACACGCTCAATGCACGTGTGTGATTGTGCGACAATAAGCTTGTATACAAATCAAATCTCCTCATATCAAATATTTAGCATGCTTATGAATCAAAAGGACATTCGGGTTGTAACGGGGCTATGTGTAAAGGTAGGAAATCGTGGGAATGTGAAAGTAGCTCATTGATTCGACCCGGTTTTTATTTCTACTACTAAGCAATGCAAACATCAACTATATACACAACTTCATCAATATTTTCAACTACTATTGCAACTAAATCCTTCTTTTTGTATTTTTCTCATATTTTTTTTTCTCATATTTTTTTCTTTCTTCTTTTTTTTTTGTTTTTTAAGCATAGAACTCAACAATATATACAAGAACATCAACAATCACAAATTAAATTCCTAAACCGGGTCGTCTCAATAGGTAAAGTTTTTGTAAGAAGTAGGTTTGGATTACAACCGAATGGTATAAGGCTCAAACATGGCTTTCTAAAGACCAAACCCCCACCCCTCACAATACCAAGCTCATTTATGTAACGTATGAGGTCCAACCCCCAATTCCCACACTCTCACACATCTAGACGAGGCTACCTAAAAGTCCCCTATCATTTTCAAAAGCATGCTAACTCTAGGATTTAACAAGAATTCGTACACAAGTTCTATTAACACAATACACACACTGCCACTGAAAACAAAGAAATATTCTATAATTATCATATGTGGCTCAAACTCTCACCAAGAATGGACTAGGAATGGGTGTCGGCGTGTCAAGTGGAATAATATCGAGTTTTCACATTTTGACACTTTTCGCTTGGTTCAGATTTTTTTTAAATTCTCAAAAATTCCCCCCATCCCGACACTTGGGATACATTGTCCCAATGTATGGTCTTGAGGGAAAGATCGCTTTTAACCAACAACATTAGCTTTCGCTAATACTCTTAAATCCCATTTTTTTTCTTATTACTGAAAACACCACCAACTTTCACAACCCACCAAACAAACAAACACATCAAAACACCACCCATCCGCCCAACCATGAACAAAAACATGAATATATACAAAGGTGCATACAATGAGAAAAAGACACGACCTGATCTGTAAATCAGTAGTGTTGGTAATGATGCAGCTGTAGTAATCGGACAGGAACATAAACATCTCTTGGATTCGCTGATATCTCAACGGGGATGTTGCCAAACATCCCCACACTTGAATCATTGCATCCACGAGGATTGAAACATAGTAACCTGCAAAAACACAAACACAACACCAAAACAAAACAAAACAAAACAAAACAAAATACAAAACACGAATACAATACTCTACATCCTCGGGTTGCCTTCCGAGAGTGCTAAGTTTAAAGATCTTCAGCCAGACCATACCTGATATGTGTTATGGTGGTCTTAATGCACACTTACCCAAAACATTTCCAACGAATGCCCGAAAATTTACATGCCATCTCCATAGATTTGTCAGTATAATTGGCATGTTAAGACTGCACCTGCGGGTTTCACTAATCCACTTCATGATGTATACCCTGATGTCTTGTGGTTTCACCCTTCTCATCTTCTTCCTCGAACCCTCTTCCCCACACTTTTTATTTTGAATGATTGATATGGGAAGAGGTTCGGTACACATATTCATCTCCTCAGACTGTTCTGCCTCATCATCTGCACACACCATCTGATCTACCAGTGACTCTTCATCAGATAAAGGACTCATTGGTGTGGTGTTATCCTCCACAGCCTCCTCCTTCATGTGAGAATAATCTCTAATATCATCAGGTAACGGTGAGAGGCGTTGTTCTATCTCTATCTTCATTTTTAAATTATGACACTTAGAAACTAAACAGCTGATTCGATCTTCATCGGACAGGTTGGGTGTTGCTAAATATTGCTCGAGTTTAGACAAAGTCACTTCCAATATAGCAAGCTCTTTCTCCTCCTCGGACTGATAAGTATAAACACCTTTGGGCTCAGAATACTCTTCGGGATGATATTGTCGATATCCCTGATACGGTCTTAAGATGCGCGCATCCATCATTTTTTTATTCCAATACTTTGGGTTTTCTGAATACACCGTGCACACATCATAATCATAAGTGTGATCGCGACCACAACAAAAACATAGACTATCCATCCTTGTCTCATAGTAAACATCCTCATCCCAATCATATCCATCCGAGTAATAATCATCCACCATTTCTGATTCATAATCATCAACGTATGATGGAGGTGGAAGCTGTGAAACATAAGACAACGGTTTTCCATGTGCCCTCCTGTAGTGGGCCTCATGGCAACCGATACACGGATGACGTGGACCCCCGCACAGTCTACACGTAGAGAAGCTGAAATCTGTGTAATGCACTGTCATCCTGCACAACACCACTCAACTACCAAGTGTAAATCACGAACATCAAAGAAAATCTTTTTGGCATTTTTTAAATTTTTTTTATTTTTTAACTAATACACAAGATAATACACATTGCGCACTACTCCCCGACAACAGCGCCAAAATTTGACGTGATGTCGTGGTCACAATCAAATTTAATCCAATTACTACTAAATAGATAGTGGCAAGTGGGTATCGAACACAGGGAGTTTGTGGAATATGTGTTATTTGAAAGGTTTATCTAAGTTAACGAAATTAAGCTAATTGCAATAAGAGTTGGTTTGATTGATTGAGTTTTAAAAAACTAAATTACTATTCTAATTGCAAAATGAAAGTGTTGGTTGTAAACAATTTAGAGACAAATGATCATCTTTAGTTTCCGGTTTGCTTTGACATTTATGCTATCATTCCACTAGAAAGAACTACATAGACATAGCTCATGTGTGATTACTTGTAGTGATGAAAGGGAACTAAGTACTCAGATTCCTAGAACGTGAGGTTGTTACCCGATGATCAATTAACCCTTACCCAAGTCTAATTTTACCCATGATATCTCGATTGCCAACGACACCAAGAACGTATGATTTCAAACTAGATTAACATAAGAATCAACAATTTACAACAAAGCAATCACACACCATAACAAACAAATCATAAAGATAAAGATTGTTATTCTAGAAATTAGGAAATCAAAGCATAAAGTCTTACAAACCTTCAACTAAAGACAATCATAACAAGTTTAGCCACTCATGGCTTTAACAAACATCATAACAAAGTCTTGATCTTCAAAATAAGTTAGAAACATAAGAACAATGATTAAAGATGTCTTCTAGCTCCCAAGAACAACCAAAAATCGTCTCTAATTGTTGTGTAACCGAATGGGATTGATTAGAGGTGAAAGGGCATCATAAATCCACATTAAAAGGTGGAAGTTAAATATTTACATAGGTCAGCGCCGTAAGCTACGGTGGCCACCGTAGCTTACGGTGGCTTGGAATGGCTTACTGTGGCTTTAAACTGTCATACAGTGACAAAAAGTGCCAGTCGGCGCCGTAAGCTACGGCCCTTGCCGTAGCGGCCGTAGCTTACGGCAGGCTTCAGCATGAAAACTTGTTTTCAGCATAACTTTTTCGTTTCAACTCCGTTTTCTTCACTGTTTTCGCCTACGTTCTCGTAATTTCGCCCTATATCATGCTATCCTCTTAATTCTTCAATTCCAAAAATTGATTTTTTGATTGATGCTCCAAATTACTTCCCTTTTAAGCTCCATTTGCACCTGCACATCCAAACAACTAGTAGTTACCAAGTTCAAACAATTAAACGTGTAAAGCATGGGATTTTAATCTTTTTAAGGCACTTAAGGGTTGTCCTACGGACCACCCGTCAACGGACCAAGTGGTGCATTCCCAAATTGTTTTCAAGGGGGATAAAAGAATGATATATGCTTCCTTTGTTTATGCAAGTAATTGTTTCAAGGAGAGACGGCAGACGTGGGATTCTTTGATTATGCATAAAGGTTTTGTCAAAAATGATCCTTGGGTGATTATGGGGGACTTTAATGTGGCTTTAAATTTGGAGGACGTTTGCATGGGATCATCTAGTATTTCTGTTGCTATGAAGGACTTCAAGGAGCGTGTAGAAAGGATTAAGGTTTTTGACATCAATGCCAATGGCATGCACTTCACATGGAATAAAAGACCAAAGAATGGAGTTGGTATGAGGAAAACGCTGGATAGGATCATGACTAATATTCAGTTTGTGGGGACTTTTTCAGGGGCGTTTGCTTCTTACATGCCTAATGGTATGTCGGATCATTGCCCTTGTATCCTTATAATGCCTATCATGGTTCCTAATAAACCGAAGCCTTTTAAATTCACTAACTTGCTAGTGCATAAGAAGGAGTTCTTGGAGGTCGTTAAGGATGGCTGGGAAGCGCAGATGAACAGGGTTTCTATGTTTAGAATTGTCAAAAAGCTGAGACAGTTAAAACATCCCTTTCGGTCCTTAATGCAGAAACAAGGTAACCTATATCAAAAAGTTTTGGATTTAAAGAGTGAGCTGGATAGTTTGCATAGAAGACTAGATGCTAATCCGCATGATAGTGAGATTCAGGAAGTTGAGTCAAAATGCAATAGATAATATTTGGATGTTGTGCTTGATGAGGAAAGATTTCAAAAGCAAAAAGCTAAACAAAAGTGGTTAGAAGTTGGGGATTCGAATACCGCATATTTCCATAATGTGGTTAAAAGCAGGAATCACTTCAATAAGATCCATGTTCTTAAAGATACCAATGGCAACTTGCACAAGGGGGAGGGTGTTGTGAACGCTTTAGTGGATCATTTTAAATCGTTTCTTGGTAATAAAGAGAGGGAAGTCACAAAACCAATGGTTGATTTGTTTTCTAATAGACTTGACGCACAGCTGGTTGAATCCATGAGTAGACAGGTGACACGACAAGAGGTAAAGGATACCATTTTTTCAATAAATGAAAATAAAGCCTCGGGTCCGGATGGTTATACTTCGGCGTTTTTTAAGCGGGTATGGCATATAATAGGTGATGACATTATCGCAGCTGTGATGGATTTCTTTGAAACTGGTAGAATGCTTCAGGAGCTGAATCATACTTTTCTGGCATTGATTCCTAAAATTGCTACTCCGGGTATATTCACAGATTATCGCCCTATCTCGTGCTGCAATGTTATTTATAAAGGGATTAGCAAAATCATTACAAATAGGATTCTTGAGGGGTTGAATGATATGACTAGTGATAATCCGTCTGCCGTTGTTCTTGGCAGAAGGATTTCGGATAATATTATGCTAACCCAAGAGCTTATGCACAACTATCATAGGCAGGTTGGTCCTCCAAGATGTGCTCTTAACGTTGATATACAAAAGGCATATGATGCGGTGGATTGGAATTTTCTTCATGATGTTTTGTTTGGGTTTGGGTGTAGCGGAAAACTGATCCACTAGATCATGGAGTGTGTGACAACTACCTCTTTCTCTTTGAGTATCAATGGTAATATACATGGTTACTTTAGAGGGAAGAGAGGCTTAAGGCAAGGGTATCCGATGTCCCCTACTTGTTCACGATAGTTATGGAAGTCTTGACACGGATCCTCCATATAGCGGCTCAATTGGATCCTTCATTCAGATTCCACAATAAATGTGAGAAGTAAATGATTATGAATCTATGCTTTGCCGATGATTTATTTATTTTCTTTAGAGGTGATGTTCAGTCGGTTAAAGTTATTATGCAATCCATGAAGGAGTTCAGAAACATGTCTGGTCTCACTCCTAGTAGTTCCAAAAGCACTGTGTTTTTTTGGTAATGTTCCTAGTCAAGTTAAAAAGAAGATATTAGAGATTATCCCTTTGAAGAAGGAAAGCTGCCCATTAAATACTTGGGAGTCCCATTGTTGGCATCAAGATTACTGATGAAAGCTTGGAAGGTGTTAGTTGAGGGAATGGACAAACGAGTTATGATTGGAAAAACAAATTCCTATCATTTGCAGGCAGATTGCAGTTAGTTGCTTGGGTGCTCTCAACTATTCACGTATACTGGGCGTTAGTGTTCATATTACCTACCACTATAATCAAAGAGCTAGAAAGCAAGATGAAATGGTTTTTATGGGGTCATGGCACAGTCGCTAGGGGGGAGAGCTAAGGTGGCTTGGAAAGAGGTTTGTCTTCCAAAATCCGAAGGTGGCTTGGGCATTAGACGGATCACTGATGTTAATAAATCCCTTATGACTTACCATATGTACAACATTCTGGTGGCTCGGAAATCGCTTTGGATATCGTGGGTCAGGATCCATAGGGTTAAGCAACGAAGTATATAGGATATTCCTATACAAAACAACACTCCTTGGGGATGGAGAAAGCTTCTTAAATGTAGACAATCGATAAGGCAATTATTTTGGTCTAAAGTGGGAAATGGAGAAAATACCTTTCTTAGGTTCGATAGATGGTGTAGCATATGTCCGTTGGCTCAGTATGTGACTCCAAGACGAATGGCTTAATATAGTTTTAATGTTACGTCTAAACTGGCTGATGTCATTGTGGATGGTAACTTGAGCTGGCTAGAAGCTTGGAGGGACATGTACCCGGTCTTATTTCAACTTCAGAATATTACTCTCAATGACGCTAATCAAGATATGATCATGTTGAAGAAAAATGATGGCAAAGTGGTGGAGTTTTCTACTAAAGAGGTATGGAATGAAGTTAGAGTTCGGAGTCAACCTGTGGTATGGGCGAAAACGGTGTGGTCAGCGTTTAATATCCCAAAACATGCTTTTGTGACCTGGTTGATTTTTAAGAGGAAGTTGTGGACTCAAGACCGTATTCTTCACTAGAATAGGAATGTCACGGGCTCCATGAATTTAATGTGTTGTTTACTCTGTTATTCAGGCATTGATTCGCATGACCACTTATTTTTTGAATGTAATTACTCAAGGTCAGTATGGTATTCAATCCGTAACAAGGGAGGTATGGCTTCGGTTCAAGAGAAATGGGAAGATATTGTCCAGTGGTTGGTTCCTAGATCAAATTCTAGATCGATTACTTCGGTTATAAGCAGGCTTCTGGTTGCTGCCTCGGCTTACTATATTTGGAGAGAGAGGAACACTAGGTTTTTCAACAATCAATTGCGTCCCCCAGAACAAATTTCGGAGCTGATTGTATGTCGCAACCCCCTAACCCTTTCCCCGGGACCGGGCGACCGCGAGCCTCAGAGCGGTGGTATCGGTGTTTATTAATTTGGCAGCGGAAATATCATCAGGACCGTAGTTAGGAAATAGTTTATCAGAGTAAAACACCACACTTTTATAATTAATAAATACATGGGAAAAACCCAAGTTTCCATTATAACATGTTTATAGGGATAAACCCTAATTTATTGAAATCAAACTTCTTTCTTATTTAGGTAACTTTTATAGCCACTTTTCCAAGCCTTCAGTGCTCTCCATCTGGCTTCTATTTGGCTTTCACATTTTGTTACCGGAAACACGTTTTAAAAAGTTTTTATTAGTAAGAAATACTGGCGAGTGAATCCCAGTTTAATCAAAACAGGTTTTATCATTTTACCGTATTAAGGGCATCCGCAATTAAATTTGTTTACATCTATCAATTTACCACCCACGATACTGTCAATCCTGACTTGTGGCAATGTTGCTACTCACAGTGTAGTAACAAGTAATGTATACAAAACCCCAACATACCGACAGTAATTGTAGAATCACAAATATTCAATCACTGTTAATTATAATTTAAAACAATTGAGGTTTTGTAAAAATAGTTTACAAAGAGGATTAACTCACATTGCTAATTCCCGGTGACTTCCTGGTTATAATCTATTTAAAATAAACAATAAACACGCGCTAGTATAATAACCCAATTTACATTAGCTATACCCTCCCCCCTGAGACAGAACTCCAACGACTGAGTCGGGCAGAGCCCTGACATGCGTTACGGAGCTCTTGATTAATCGGGCAGGGTAACTGACGAGGTATGACCCGGATCGGCTAACCCGACCCGGTCATTAACTATTATTTTATTATAAATAATTAATTACACATGTTTATTCTAGAATGTTCTATTCTACATGGATAAACCACGTAACCGAATCCCAAACTTTTTGGGAAGATCATACAAATCACTAACTTATCGGAGCCCATCCTAAGTTAAGGGAAACCCTAATGGTAAACTATAAATAGAGGTAAACATCTAAGGTATGATGGATCTTGCTCTCATTTACTCTCTCTCTCTATACATTTATACTTTCTCCCAAACCGAGACTTATTCTCACGCCGGAGTAGGCATGAGCAAATGGTATAAAATACCGATCCCATCCCGATCCCGATAATCCCGATCCCGACCCCGACATGTTTCGGTATCGGAAACGGTATCCACATTTTGGTTTTTTCGGTATCGGTACGGTGCGGTATCGGTAAAATACCGACTTTTACCCTTAAATACCGATACCGTACCGAACCGACATGTTTCGGTATCGGTATCAAGTATTCATGAAATTTCGGGATCGGGATTATCGGTATCGGGACGGGATCGGTATTTGCTCATCCCTACGCTGGAGGTGGTTACAGGAATAACCCCATTCCTGTAACGAGTCCTAACGGTGTTCTATTTTGCAGCTAGCAGTTCGGATCGCCAAGAGTTGAAGTCTTAGTTGGATACTACCGTAAAGGTCATGTTTCTTCATTGGCGCCATCCGTGGGACCCTTCGGTAACAACAGCAAGACTGAACCCAATGGCAAGCGATCAGAACACGACAGTAACACCGAGTCAGGCGATGATGACTAGCAATCCATTGCTAGAAACGAACCCTGTTACCACCATGCCAGCCTCGCCGGCTGTGACCAGATCTCTCGACTTGGAATTTGAAGCGAAAGGACCACCACCAGGTTTTACAAGCACCACCGCCGTTTTTTCTGGGACGACGGCGGCAGACCTATACTCATATACCTCTCTGCAGTTCTGAACAGTCGAACCAGCTGCAACAGGTGCTAATGTCTTCACCCCAGCAACAACCACGAGTGCATAGACTATACGTCATAGCACTACGCCGATTATCACATCTGCAAGCCCAAGCGCTGTCATACCGCAGATGCCTCAATACTATCAGCCCGCGGTTACCTACGACATGCCACCTTTATATTCGGCAGCGCTAACGGCGACGTTATCCACTCCACCCCATCAACCAGTTGTCATACCGGCGGGAATCATGAACGCCCCGTTACGCCGGGGAATCAAGCTTACTTCCCAGGATACTATTACGCGCCCCCATACGAGTATTTACCTCCTTACAATACCCGACATACACTCCTCAGGGGGCGGTGCAAGGCTTTGCTCAGCAGTCGCCATACACGTCTTATATGCCACCCTGGTGGACTTTTCCAACATCCCAGCCAGCCTACAGTCAGACTCCACCAACAGCGGAGCCTGTATATGATAGAGGAAATGCAACTAGGCCCCGTTTTTCTCCAAGCGGAGGCCCTAGCCCTACATTACACACCACCCCGGTTCAACCCCCTGTTACCCAGGGAACCAGCCAGAGTGGTGCAACTCCTCCAATACAACCTATCAATGTCGAAGAAGACGACCTCACCAGACCTTACAAACCAGTGGATGCTACTTTTAAGTCCAAGTTTACAAGAAGAATAGCTGAAGCTCCAATTAAGGAAAAACCCAAGATGCCTCAAACTGTGGGCAAGTACGATGGTCTAGGCGATCCCGATGACCATCTTAACCTGTTCAAGAGCGTTGGGGAAGTAGCCTGTTGCCCATGCCCCTCTGGTGCAAGATGTTTGTCCAAACGCTGGTAGGAGCAGCCCGGGTTTGGTGGGACAGTTTGCCCATCGGGGAAATTGATAGCTTTGAAGATCTAGAGGCCAAATTCACATTGCAATTCAGCCAGCAGAGAAGGCACACAAAGGACCGAAACGAATTCCTCCACATTTGTCGGCGAGACAATGAGACAGTGGAAAGTTTCATCGTTAGATTCAACAAAGAAAGCCTGGCAATCCCAGGTGTCACAAACGATCTAGCGTGTGGTGCCTTCCTACAAGGGGTAAATGATGATGAGCTATTAAGAACACTGATGCGTGTTAGTGTATATATGTTTTTAGATATATATTTAAGCCCTTTTTACACTTTTAGCCAAGTTTTAAATTTATAAAACACGATATTTACTAACACTAAGCACACATATGGGCAAGTGCACCCATCGTGGACGTAGTATAGTGTTGGTAAGATACCGAGGTCGTCCAAGGACACAAGAGCTTTTAATACCGGTTTATCATCAACGTCTAATCAAATCAAAAAGGTTAGAAAAATGTTTTAAACTAAGAAAAATAAAAACTAACTAAATGCTGAAACTAAAAATAAAATAAAAACAGATAGACAAGATGAATCACTTGGTTCCGACACGTGTATTAGTATAACCTTTGATTATTTTCGCACTTTTGCACTTGTTTAAGAGATTATCTTAGTTATTGTAGTAGGCCCCTCTTTTGAAGGCGACGTTACCCTCAACCCAGTAGTTTGAGTCAGCAAGGATACAATCCTAAAGGGTCGGATTATTGAAAGATAATGAATTAAGTTATTAATGCAAATTATGGTAGGCCCCGCTTTTGGCGGTGACGTTACCCTCGGCTAAGTAGTCTGAGTCAGCAGGGATACAGTCCTAAATAGCCGGGTTATAGTATTAATAGTAGTTAACTTATGAGGGGGTCAAAGAGTTTGGATCCCCGCCATCCAATACCTATGGGCATTGAAGGAGATCCTACTAAATTTGACCCAGGTCCCAAGCAGGACCTCTAAACGCTGAACAAGGGCAAGACCTTTACCAAACCGTTCCCTTAACCCCCGACCAGGTAGCCAACATACCTCCATATAGACCGTGGAGATATGAATGGTGAAAATCTTTTATTTTATATAGACAGTAAAATAACGCCAAGACACCACGGACAAACGATAAGGAAAGATCACCTTCAACATAAGTAACTAGTTATTAAAGTCATTAATACAAAACCAAATAAAAAGTGCAAAAGATTAAAAATAAAAAGTATTATACTAAACACTTGTCTTCACCAAGTGATGTAAGAGACTTAGGCAAACATGGCCTTGATTGTCAAGAACTCTTACGATCAATCTTGGATCCCGAGACGACTCACACACTCTACGATGGACAATGGATGATGGTGGTGGATGATGGTGTTATGGTGGTGGTGGGTGGTGGATGAAGTGTGAGAGAGGTGGTGTGCCAAGGGATGAGAGAGAATGAAGCCAAGCTCCTCTATTTATAGGCTGAACAGAAGGCTGGACACGGCCCCGTGTCCGCTGGACACGGCCCCGTGCCCGCTGGACACGGCCCCGTGCCCGCCTGACACTCTCTCTCTTCATTAATTGTAATTGCGAATTACAATTAATGCGCCTGCTGTACTTTCACCACGCCCCCGTGCTCGCTGGACACGGCCCCGTGGTGGGCAATGGAAGCTTCTACTGGTTTGTCTTTTCTGCTGCTTCCTGGGCACGCCCCCGTGTTCGCTGGACACGGGGCGTGTTCAGACTCTGTTTCCTTCTTTTTGCCTTGTGAGGTGCCGTTGAGGGTCCGGGCAGTCCACTTTTGTTCCTTTTCTTGTATTTATGGTAGAATTAGTGGTCTTTTTGCTTCTTTTGTGATTTTGAGCTCATTTCATCCTGAAAATACAAAAGGAAGACAAAAACACTCTTTTTCCAACATTAGTACTTAAAAAGGGTTAGTTTTATGCCTTAATTGATGTGTTTTATATGTTGCATTTTACACACATCAAATACCCCCACACTTGAACTTTTGCTTGTCCTCAAGCAAAACTCTTTAAATGTGGCTTACACTCCCAAATGGAATAGGTAGAAGAGAAGTTTTTTTTTTTTTTTTTTTTTTTTTTTTTTTTTTTTTTTTTTAGCTTGTCCTAGAGTGTCGGGAATCCAAGGTTTTTATAGGTTTTATTTTTAGTTATTTACAATCCTATTCGTTATGATTTATTTTGAACTTTTCACAAGAGTGTCGGGAATCCAAGGTTTTTATAGGTTTTATTTTTAGCTTGTTTTTGAACTTTTCACAAGATAACATGCCTTATTAAAATTCCATTTATATACAAGTTCACATACCTTACGGGAGATCACTCAACACTCGGCCGAAGGTGTATATTTTAGTGAATCACTCGAGAGCGGCACGGAACTTACGTCTTCCATAGGCTTGCCAAGCAATCAATCCTCCTCCTTTTTAACTTTTTACCTTTGTAAATATCAAGAGGACTTTTGGGGTGAAGGCTTGGGTTTAAAGGTGGGTGGTTGGTTAGTGGTTAGTAAAAAGGGCGAAAATCGTAACAAGTGTCGGTTTTCGTAGAATACCTTGTTTTTAGTGACTTATTACTTTTGAAGTATTTCTTCAAACAAGCTTTTGTAGCTTTTGTTTGTTTTTGACTTCATCATCTAGTTTTTTTTTTTTTTTTTTTTTTTTTTTTTTGATGTCACTTGAAAGGGCAAGTTGACGAAAAACCGAGCTTGTTACTAAAATAAAGGGAAAAAATGAAAAAGGTTTTTGGTGGGTAAAAATGGTTTTTGGGGTAATGAAATGAAAGGTTTAGGCTCAAAGGGGCTATCTAGGGGGATTTTGGGTAGGTAAAAAAAATGAAAAATAATGGTTTTGAAAGAAAAATGGTTAGTCCTAATGCCTCCATCATTTACTTACTTGGGTTTAAGTTGGTAAGGACCGGGAATGTATCGTCGTGGCAAGTTCTAGATTTGTAAGGACCGAGCGGCTATTCACACAAGAAACGAAAAATGAGCATTTAATCTAAATATGTGTATTTTTATGCTCAATAAAGGCTCAAAACTCACTTTTGTGGGAATGGGTTTTTAATGTGACCAAGCATATATAATCGAATTTTAAACTAGATTTGTTATGCCGTTTCATAATTATCTTATGTTGGTTCCTTTTTTATCACGACGCTATCAGTTGTAAACTTGTAAAAATATAACCTTTTTAGACTTGTTCTTCCCAACTTAAACTAAGACAAGTAAAAAAAAAAATGAAAAAGTTTTTGAAAAAAATTTGGGGTGTTTAGCGGTTCCAATAGAGTTTTGTGTAAGGCTTGTGTTTAGGATTTTGCAAAATTTCAAGGTTTTAGCATCCCCCCCCCACACTTAAATTACACATTGTCCTCAATGTGTCCAAAAACAATATTTTTGGGTGATTAAAATGTATAAAAGTGTGTTAAAAAGCAAATATTTATGTTACTGGCACTCTGGACACGGCCCCGTGTTCACCGGGCACGGCCCCGTGGTCAAGTGCCAGTAACAAAAATTTCAGAATTGAAACAGAAGCCTGGACACGGGGGCGTGTCCGCTGAACACGGCCCGTGTCCAGTTACCTGAACTGGGTGATTTTTCTGCAGGGGCTCAGCACGGGGCCGTGTTGGTTGGGCACGGCCCGTGTTGAGCCTTCTGTGATGGAGATTTTTGTCGGGTTGCTCTGTTCTTCATGCATGGTTCCATTTTTCTCGTTCCCTTTTTCATCCATTACCACCATGAGTGTGTTTTATTCTCAAAACAACCATCAATCATAAAAACCATCATAACATTGCAAATCATAGAGAGACATTACACTAAGATAAAAACTACATAGATATTAGACTAATGGAGTTCTAGCCCTATGTTTTTATTTTAATTTAGCAAAATTTCCAAGAAGATATTAGTCTTGGTTAGATAAGGCTTTGTAGAGCTCCTCCTTTCGGGTACGGTTCTCCTCATATGTCGGCAAGCCATTCCTCTACCTCCCTTGGAAGGAGAAAAGAGGGCTCATTTGCATTGGTTTGAGGAGTTTCAACTTCCGCTGGGACCTCTTGTGGGTTTTCCATAGGAGGTTCTGCGGGAAAGTCTCCCTACCCGGTAGGGTTGTTAACACCGAGTGCCAAGTTCCAGTCTTGTTGTGGAAGGACTGGTTCCATAGGGGGTGCTACCAAAATGTTTAACCTTTGGTGCAAAAGGTTAATTTCTTGGAAGCTGCTTTCAAGTCCCATTGTAAGATCGTTAATACGGTCAATAAGGACCTCCTCCACTGACGTCATTTCGTCGAGAGCTTCCCTTAGTGCTATCACGTAGTGCACAAGTGTAGCTTCAACGGAGGGCCTCCTTCCCCTTCGGCTGTTTGAGGAATGAACGGATGATGTTTCGCTGTTCTCACTCGCCATTCTACGAAAAATAAACCAAAAATAGTTTATAGGACGAAACAGTTTCTGGGCACGGCCCCGTGCTCACTGAGCACGACCCCGTGTTCATCTTTCTGCAGAATTTTGGAGCAAGGAATCTTGGGTTTTTAAGTTACTTTTTGAGTTCATGCAAGCTTTTTGACAGTAAATAACTTTAAACAATGTTAAATAACATGTTTTCACCAAGATTCTATGATCAAAACTCATTGCTCCCTACCACAAAGATTGAAAATTCAAACTTCTCATGGTAGTTCTTCAAGAAAGATGAAGAAGAAGGAAATGTCTAGAAGAGGAAAGGACAAGATGGGTTGTTGGAAACTTCTTTTAGACTTACCTAGGATTGTTTGAGAGAAGATTCCTTCAAATCTCTGTCCCCAAGTTGGTCCAAATGTGCAGGATTTTTGGCTGCATTTATAGAAAACGACAGCCTGCTGGACACGGCCCCGTGTCCGCTGGACACGGCCCCGTGTGCAGATAAAATTCTGACACAGTTTGTTCGTATTCTGACGTTCTGATCAGAAGGGAATCTTTTGGTGGACACGGGGGCGTGTTGGCCGGGCACGGGCCCGTGTCGGAAAGCTATCTTATGAAGTTTTGTCTTTACTAAGGAGTTAATCTATATCGGGTGGTTCTTGACTTGTTGGAACAACCCCATAGTGCCTAAGATACCTTAATTGTCCTATACTAAGGCGAGAACGCAAGAGGTTGTCGGTGAGGGTAATTCCTATTTTCATTCTAGGTGGACAAGTCCAACCCTTTCCCGGGCTCTCGTTAAAGAAGGTGTATGCCGAATCGCTCAGGTCTATGTATGCACCGAACGAAGTCGATGGGGAGTCCTTCACGGCACAATCGGCACAGGGACGACTATCGTCCGCGTCTTGTTTAGGTAAAAAGGTATTTTCGGGAGCAACGAGGTTGTCGGAATGCGGTTCCAACATTTCCTCATGGTCATCATCTTGGGATGGATCTAAAAAATCCTTCCTAAGTTCTTTTGACCAATTAAGAAGTAGTTCTTCTAGTTGAAATAGCTCGTCAAGGAGCATTTCTCCTAGAATATCTGGCTGGGCGCATTCGAGGGAGAAATAGTGCTTATTTTTACTTTCGCCCCTCTTAAGGTTACAAGGAATCGGTGGGTCTATATAGTGGGGCCTATAAGTGAGGAAGAAACATTTTAATTCCTCATGTTCGCCTCCACATATTCGACACCACAAACCATAAGAGTGCCGAAAGTAAAAAGAATTACTATCACTCATGTTTGTATCAGAAATTACCAACCGCCGAGATCTAACGGTTCTGTTTTCAGCAACTGAATCTTGGGCACGGGGGCGTGTTGAGTGGACACGGCCCCGTGTTCAGCCTACTATCTGATTTAAAACAGGATTGCCAGTTCCAATGATTGAGCACGGGGCGTGTTCAGCAAGCACGGCCCCGTGTTGAGCTCTGCAGAAGCTAAAAATCTAAAAAAAAATCCTAAAAAATTAAAGAAAAATAAAAATATGATTAGGCCGTTGATTCCTAACTTTCTTAAAATCCTTGTGTCCCCGGCAGCGGCGCCAAAAACTTGATGCGTGTTAGTGTATATATGTTTTTAGATATATATTTAAGCCCTTTTTACACTTTTAGCCAAGTTTTAAATTTATAAAACACGATATTTACTAACACTAAGCACACATATGGGCAAGTGCACCCATCGTGGACGTAGTATAGTGTTGGTAAGATACCGAGGTCGTCCAAGGACACAAGAGCTTTTAATACCGGTTTATCATCAACGTCTAATCAAATCAAAAAGGTTAGAAAAATGTTTTAAACTAAGAAAAATAAAAACTAACTAAATGCTGAAACTAAAAATAAAATAAAAACAGATAGACAAGATGAATCACTTGGTTCCGACACGTGTATTAGTATAACCTTTGATTATTTTCGCACTTTTGCACTTGTTTAAGAGATTATCTTAGTTATTGTAGTAGGCCCCTCTTTTGAAGGCGACGTTACCCTCAACCCAGTAGTTTGAGTCAGCAAGGATACAATCCTAAAGGGTCGGATTATTGAAAGATAATGAATTAAGTTATTAATGCAAATTATGGTAGGCCCCGCTTTTGGCGGTGACGTTACCCTCGGCTAAGTAGTCTGAGTCAGCAGGGATACAGTCCTAAATAGCCGGGTTATAGTATTAATAGTAGTTAACTTATGAGGGGGTCAAAGAGTTTGGATCCCCGCCATCCAATACCTATGGGCATTGAAGGAGATCCTACTAAATTTGACCCAGGTCCCAAGCAGGACCTCTAAACGCTGAACAAGGGCAAGACCTTTACCAAACCGTTCCCTTAACCCCCGACCAGGTAGCCAACATACCTCCATATAGACCGTGGAGATATGAATGGTGAAAATCTTTTATTTTATATAGACAGTAAAATAACGCCAAGACACCACGGACAAACGATAAGGAAAGATCACCTTCAACATAAGTAACTAGTTATTAAAGTCATTAATACAAAACCAAATAAAAAGTGCAAAAGATTAAAAATAAAAAGTATTATACTAAACACTTGTCTTCACCAAGTGATGTAAGAGACTTAGGCAAACATGGCCTTGATTGTCAAGAACTCTTACGATCAATCTTGGATCCCGAGACGACTCACACACTCTACGATGGACAATGGATGATGGTGGTGGATGATGGTGTTATGGTGGTGGTGGGTGGTGGATGAAGTGTGAGAGAGGTGGTGTGCCAAGGGATGAGAGAGAATGAAGCCAAGCTCCTCTATTTATAGGCTGAACAGAAGGCTGGACACGGCCCCGTGTCCGCTGGACACGGCCCCGTGCCCGCTGGACACGGCCCCGTGCCCGCCTGACACTCTCTCTCTTCATTAATTGTAATTGCGAATTACAATTAATGCGCCTGCTGTACTTTCACCACGCCCCCGTGCTCGCTGGACACGGCCCCGTGGTGGGCAATGGAAGCTTCTACTGGTTTGTCTTTTCTGCTGCTTCCTGGGCACGCCCCCGTGTTCGCTGGACACGGGGCGTGTTCAGACTCTGTTTCCTTCTTTTTGCCTTGTGAGGTGCCGTTGAGGGTCCGGGCAGTCCACTTTTGTTCCTTTTCTTGTATTTATGGTAGAATTAGTGGTCTTTTTGCTTCTTTTGTGATTTTGAGCTCATTTCATCCTGAAAATACAAAAGGAAGACAAAAACACTCTTTTTCCAACATTAGTACTTAAAAAGGGTTAGTTTTATGCCTTAATTGATGTGTTTTATATGTTGCATTTTACACACATCAAACACTCCACGGGAGGGATGGTGTACCTCCCACCATAGACGAAATCTTGAGGATAGCCAAGGTATACGTGACACAAGAGAAAGCTGTTGCCGCCAGTCACGCGGCCAACAGAAAGAAAGAGGCTCAGAAAAACCAGGATGATAGAGAACAGCGGAGCTCTAAAGGTAAAGGTAGAGGAGACCGATACCAGAAAAGTGACAAAACGGACTCGCGGTATGATAGGTCTAGAAGCACCTACTCGAGGAACGAATCCTCCTCTAAACCGCGGTGATAGGTCCGAAACGATCCGATTTCAGTCTCGGTTCGGTATAAAATATGGAGACGGGTGATTCGAGCCAAGAACAATCGATAATAAACTAGAAAGATTGAAATTTTAATGATTGTAGCAAAGAAAGTTTCATTGATTTGATAAAAGAGATACAAAGATAATGATCCACCCCGGGAGAGCTCCCCCGGGGTGGCGGCTCACAAATGCCCACCCTCCAAGTGAGGTGTAGTAATCTATTTATAGCCCCTTGAGCCTTGTTTTCCAAGCAAGCCGCCTCTTGCTTGGAAAACCTACTAAAGTCACTAAAATATCCGACTATTACAAAAAAAAAACGCCAACATTTACAAAACAATAAAGTCACTAAATAACGTTGGCGTAATTGATAACATCATTCTCCATTTTGACCCAACACCGCGGTCCGATTACCCCAACTTGAGCAAGACGCCAGCAGAAATCCTAGCCTCTGAAAACCTCAAGTTTAATCCTCTAAAGCCGCTGAAGGATAACCCCAACAAAGACACCAATAAGTACTGTGAGTACCACAAAGGAAGCAACCATGATACCAATAACTGTTTCCAATTAAAGAAGCAAATCGAGTATTTCGTGAAAGCGGGTAAATTGGCTCATCTGGTACGAGACATCAAACAGGGCCCGCCCCCCATCAAAGAAGAAAATGATAAAGGGGCGGGTAAGAGGCCACGAGAGCTAAACATGGTGTACGCTGATAAGGGAAAGGGGACTAAACGGAGTTTCTTCACGCTCGAACCCTGGATGCTGGCAACCATGACAATTGAGCCAGGCGTGGAAGATTTGCACCTCACCACTGACGCCCTTATCATATCCGCTGCGGTAGGTGATTATAACATAAGGAGGATCTTGGTAGATACTGGGAGTTCCGAAGATATCATCTACGAGCATTGCTTCAATAGAATGCAACCTGAAGACAGAAGACTGCTTGAGTCAGTACACGCCCCCATCAAAGGATTCACTGGAGAAAAGGTCGATCCAATTGGCCAAATTACTTTCCCAGTTACATTCGGACAAGCCCCACGGGAAAGAACCATATTCCTTACATTCCTAGTGGTACGCGTCGAGTCTTACCACAATGTGATCATCGGAAGGTTTACCCTGGGAAAACTGGATGCCATAGTCTCTACGGCGCGCGGGTTCATGAAGTTCCCCACCCCGCGGGGTATTGCAACAGTATTTCGAGACAAACTGGGAGAAGTATTGGACACCAAAAGATGCCGTCAAGGGCCTACCGGCGCAATCGGCCTGGAAAGGTGGGTTTTAAGCACACGTCATCCAGAACAGACAGTAACAATAGGGGACAGTCTCTCCCATGAGGTAAAAAACAACCTGAAACAGCTGCTGAGAAGTAACGCCGACATTTTTGCTTTTGAACACTTTGACATGACTGGGATACCCCGGGAAAAGGCAGAGCACAAGCTAGCAACACTCCCGGGCATTAAACTCGTCGCACAGGGTAAACGCAGAATGGCTCCGGATCGAAAAGTAGCGGTAGTCAAAGAAGTACGAAAGTTGGTTGAAGCTGGAATTCTCAGAGAAAAGAAGTATCACACATGGGTATCAAACCATGGTCAAGAAACCAGACGATACGTGGCGGATGTGCATTGACTTTAAAGATTTGAATAAAGCATGCCCCAAAGATGCCTACCCGCTGCCTGAGATGGACTTCAAGGTTGTCTCTCTAGTTCCTTATAGGTACAAGTGCTTCTTAGACGCCTATAAGGGTTATCAACAGATCAAAATGTCCAGAGAAGACGAAGAAAAAACGACATTTCATACCGATGTGGGAATTTTTTGTTATACCAAAATGCCTTTTGGTATGCGAATCGCCGGAGCCACTTATCAGCGGCTCATGGACAAGGCTTTTGAAAAACAAATCGGCAGAAACTTAGAAGTATACGTTGACGATTTGGTAATCAAGAGCAGGGAAGAAAAACAAATGCTCGAAGACATTGAAGAAACCTTCCAAAAGCTCAGAGAATACAATATTAAGCTCAGCCCCAAGAAATGTTCATTTGGGGTAGAACAAGGCAAGTTCTTGGGGGTAGTGGTCACCCTAGACGGCTTTAAAGCTAACCCGGAAAAGGTAGCCGCCATAACGTGGATGCCCTCCCCCAGGACTTTGAAAGAGGAGCAAGCGTTAAACGGGCGTCTAGTGGCCATAAACAGATTCCTGGAAAGACACGCCGAGAGATCTTTGCCATTTATAAAAGAGTAAACTGCCATTTTGGTCCCTGTGGTTTGGGCACTTTTGCCATTTTAGTCCAAATCTCAAACTTTTTACATCTGGGTCCCTGTGGTTTGCATTTTGTTGCCATTTTAGTCCAAAACTCAAAATCCCTGATTTTTTACTGTTGAAAACTGATTATTTTGTCCTTTAGTGCAGAGGCATTTTGGTCATTTTTAAATATAATTTCATTTGTGCAACCAGCAGATCAAATAAATCATCATCATCCCCAACATAATCACATCTCGATCTCTCTCTTCTCTCTCTCTCTCTCTACAGCACCACCACCACCACCGCCTCCTCCCTCTCTCTCTCTTCTCTCTCTCTATAGCACCACCACCACCACTGTCATCCCATCCAACAGTCACACCCACACCTCCTTCCTCGTTTTCCGGTGACAGCGGCTCCGCAAATAAAACTCTGAAGTTGTCGATGATGAAGATGAACACGAGCAGCAGCAAACACCAGCCACCACCGCCCCCATCTGCCACCACCGCCCCCATCTGCCACCACTGCCCCCATCTCTCTACACCACCTCTCAATCCCGCCACCTGCCATCACCCACTCCCACCCCCACAACCACCGTCACCACCACCCAACACCACCATCCACCTGCCACCACAACCATCGTGAAAACCCCTCAAATCCGAAAACCCACCATGAAAAACCCTCAAATCCACCACCGTAACCACCTAAAATCCCCAAATATTCAGTAGAAACAAAAACTCAAAATCCCCAAATATTCACTAGAAACTTCATAAAACACCCAAAATCCCCAAATACTCACATTATCACTTACCAGACGATGTATCCCTGTCACCGGAGTTGCCGCTGTCACCACCTTCACCAAACTTAAAGCAAACCCAAACCCGAGCCACACCATAACCACCTCCACTGCCGTCATCAACCACCCCCTTACATCATCATCATCATAGTCACCGTCCATCATCATCATCAGTCATCATTATCATAATCAGTCATCGTCAACCACCCCTTATTTACAGATCTGAAAAGAAAGAAGGATGGAGGAGAGATCTGTGTAGAGAGAGAGAGAGAGAGAGAACTGAGAGAGAGAGAGAGAGTGTGGTGTATCTGTGTTGTTTTAGTGAGAGATAGAGATCGAGGGTTATATATATATATATATATTATATAATATATAATTAATTTTTTTTTAATTTATTAGAAGAGTAAAATCAGAATGACCAAAATGCCCCTGCACTAAAGGACAAAATAATCAGGTTTCAACAGTCAAAATAGAGGGTTTTTGTATTTTGGACTAAAATGGCAACAAAATGCAAACCACATGGACCCAGATGTAAAAAGTTTGAGATTTGGACTAAAATGGCAAAAGTGCCCAAACCACAGGGACCAAAATGGCAGTTTACTCTTTATAAAAACGTTGAAAGATTGCCTTAACAAGAAAAACTTCAAAAAGAGCAGTGAAGCGGAAGACGCCCTGTAAGACATGAAGCGTTTCATTGAGAAACTACCCATGTTGACAGCGCCATACCCGGAAGAACTACTCAAAATGTACCTGACGGTGGCTCATAACGCGGTAAGCGCGGTACTCATGGTAGAGAGAGATGGGAAACAAACACCTATATATTACATCAGCCGAGTTTTGGCAGGAACTGAAACGCGGTATCCAACACTCGAAAAGTTGGTACTAGCACTGGTTCACGCTACCCGGCGACTCAGGAGATATTTTCAAGGGCACCGCGTACAGGTTTTAACAAATTACCCGCTACAGCAAATTTTGCACAAGCTAGAGATTTCCTGAAGATTGGCTAAATCGTCGATCAAGTTGGGAGCCCTCGATATCGAGTATCGAAAGCGAACAACAATCAAGGGGCATGTGAACGCCGACTTCTTGGCCGAAGTTCCTGATGGAGAAGCTATACAGGATCCCGCACTTCAGGACATACCGGAATCCAGCACAGCCAGGCAAACCTGGAAGCTCTATACTGACGGATCATCCAGCGGGAAAGGTTCGGGGGCAGGTCTCATATTGATAAGCCCAGATGAGATAGGGCTGATGTACGCCTTACGTTTTGATTTTGAATGCTCCAATAATGAAGCAGAATATGAGGCAATACTCGCGGGCTTGAGGATGGCCCAATCTATGGGAGCAACAAGAGTTGACGCGTATGTTGACTCTCTGCTGGTCAACAACCAAGTAATTGAAACTTACGAGGCCAAGGACGAATCAATGGCGAAATATTTGTCTAAAACCAAGGATCTCATAGCCTCCTTTGACAATGTTAATCTTAATCACGTCCACAGAGGAAAAAACCAAATAGCAGACGCCTTGAGCAAACTTGCTACTTCGGGTATGGAAAGAGAAGTAAAAGTAGAAATGTAGCAAATGCCTTCTATTGAACCCTGGGAAGTCTCCGCCATCACGGCAGAAGAACCCTGTTGGTACACTCCAATACTAAAGTTCCTCACAAAGGGTGAATTACCTCCCGCCAGGGGCGAAGCCCAAAAGATCCAAACCAAGGCATTGCAATATGAAGTCAACAATGGCATCCTATACAGGAAATCATACTTGGGACCACTACTGCGGTATGTATCCCCAGCAGAGGCAAAATATCTAATCCAAGAAATACACTCGGGCATATGTGGCATTCACGCTGTACCCCGGGCAGTTGTGGCCAAAATCCACAGCGCCGGGTACTATTGGCCCGGGATGCATGAAGACGCGGCAGAGGAACTCAGAAGGTGCCGTAGTTGCCAAAAGTTTGCTCCCCAAACACTCCGTCCCAAGAACAACTTAATCCCAGTCACAGCGGCCTGGCCTTTCCAGAAATGGGCGGATGACATCATGGGGCCATTCCCGCTGGCCCCCGGGAAGCTAAAATATCTTATTATGGCAATCGACTATTTCACCAAGTGGGTAGAAGCCAAACCTTTGGCTAAAATAACCGCTGAAAACGCCAAAAAGTTCCCCTGGGAGCACATAGTGTGTCGATTTGGATTGCCGCTATACTTGGTGAGTGACAATGGAATGCAATTCACCGTTAGGGTCTTGCAAGATTGGTGTGCAGAACTACAGATTCAACAAATCTTCACATCGGTAGCACATCCCCAAGGAAATGGCCAGGTGGAGCGGGCAAATAGGAGTTTGCTAGATGGCATAAAAAGAAGGCTAGGTTATGAAGGAAGCTCCTGGGTGGAAGAACTGCCAAATGTCCTCTGGGCACATCGAACAATGCCCAAGACAAGTAACAATGAAACCCCATCAGCCTAACCTATGGCGCGGAAGCAATGATACCCGCGGAAGTTGTCTTACCCTCGCTACGGCGTCTCACTACAAATGACGACAATGACAGGCTCCTAAGGGAAGGCCTAGATCTACTAGAAGAGTGGCATGAGGCAGCCGCCATCAGCGAGGCAAAGTACAAGAAAATTCTGGAAAAATACTATAATCAGCGTGTGGCTCAGCATACTTTTAAGGAGGGCGAGTACGTCATGCGCGACAACGAAGCCAGTAGAGCGGAACCCTCAGGCAAATTGGGACCCAACTGGGAAGGCCCCTACGTCATACAAGAAGACCTAGGCAAAGGGGCCTACCGCTTATCTAGGCTAGATGGTACCGCGGTTCCACGCAGCTGGAACGCGGCCCAATTAAAGAATGTTATATGTAGCGTCTTGCCCCTAACGGCGGGTTTGATTGTTTCCCTTTCGCAAACAAGTGTAATTCATCTCTAACGATATCTCCTTCTTTTTGAAGTTTTGAGTTAACAAAAGTTACTTCCTTTTATTTTTCCTCATTACTTACATATACAATAAAATTTACTATCGCATTTATACTGCACTTTACGGTACAAACAATTACCATCGCATCTAAACTACACATAACGATAAAAAAGCATCCTTGACACGAAATATTTTTCATAAAAGGGTCAAAATATACAGCGCTAAGAGTGGGTATCATGGTAATAGATACATGAACCACTATAAAAAGATAGGTATTTTGGTCATAAATACATACAACTATCTTAAAAAAAAAAACAACTACTTGTCCCTATTGCTAAATACCAACATACGGGAACCCAAAACGAACATGTTCTAAATATCTACTTCTGGGAAAGTGTTGCCCTCACCTCTACAGGGGTGTGCAACGCTGCACCATAACATTCCAACGGGTGAGGATCAACGATCAAGTCATCGACATTCTCCTCACCCACCAGAAGAGCCACCACATCCTGATCGCCAACCAGGTTCTTGCCGGAAAGGCCACTGCGGCGCCGTTCATACACCAATCCACAGCGTTAAACATGATCAGGTGGAACGGCTCCCATTAGAGTATCAGCTGATAGTGAAACCGGACTTGCATCAGCCTGGGAAGGATCCTCGTATATGACACTCTTACAAGAACGGCTAACCCGGGGTAAGGCATCATCGGTGGGCACTCCTTTTCCTTTGATCATCTCCTCCGTCACCGAAATATGGAGACGAACCAAGCCATCTGTGGCATCCAATCGTCGGAAAATGTTGGAAAGTCTCTGTTTATAGCACTTCCGGCTCATCTTTTCGAGTTACCAAATTTGGAAAAAGTAACTTAATTTATAGAAGTTTAAACGGTGTGACAGTGATGACGACAACACCATTAATAAAAATCCATCATTACATGTCAAATCGCCACATTTCAGATGAATGGCTGCGTCGTCAATCATGACATTAGCATTAATGTCTGACAAACAAATCAAGTATTTGCGCAAAAACCAAGTAAAACAGTGTTCATAGAAAGTATCTGAGGAATAGTGTACATAATAAACAAAACGAAAACACTCATTCCTCCTCCGACTCCTCCACTGGGTCCAGCATTAGGCGTAAGGAGTCCATGCCATCTTCGTTCACTTTATCCATCAGATCAGCATATGCGGACAGCGGCTCGTTGCACGCCGCTTCAAGAGCATCCGTCATATCTCCCTGAAGTTTGCCCCTCGTTGTGTGGAACTCGGGAGTAATCTTCGCTGATTGTTGGCACACAAAGTAGCCCTTATAAACACCATCATGATGACCGGATTGATAAGCCGCAGCAGAAAGGCGGTCCAACAACGCCGTAAAAGATCCCGACTGGCGGAGATACTCAAACGCCCCAACCAGGCCATTGGTTATTAGCCAATTCCTATCGCCCCACAATCCAGCCAGTTGGCTAGTCAGGCTATCTACCTCAGCGTTTGACTGCTCCAAGGCACTTTCCGCCTCCTTAAGGCATGCCTGCTGGGTGGCGGAAGGCTGGGCAAGCTTATTCTTTTCAGAGACAAGGGAATCACAATGTTGCTGAAGTTTTCTAAGGTGATCTTCCCGCTCCTCCAACTCCGCTTGGTTGGCTCGAACCTTGGCGTTAGCTGCTTCTACCTCAACAGTTAAAGCTTGGTATCGCTCCTACACCTGAGACACAAAGTCAGTGTCAATTCGGAATTTTTCCATCTTAGCAGACATTTCAGATCTCACCTTTTGGGCTTCGGTAATAGCTTTACGCTCCAGCTCTTCCTGCACATTCTTAGCATGAGCAAGGACCCGTCCTTCTCCGCTATATCGCGAGCCCATATTATCCTTTCCTCAACAAGGTTGGCAGTCACACGTTTCAAGTCATCTTCTGCCTTATTCTTCTCTGATAAAAACTTGCTCTCCGTCAACCCAGCGGCTTGGAGCTGACGATCCAAGCGGTACTTCTCATCTTTCAGCTCCTGAATAGCAGTCCGCGCTTGGTGGAGCTCGTTGTTATCAAGCGTCCACCTACGCCGGATCTTTGCAAGCCTCCGGGGCTGACTAACGGAGTCCACCATAGTGGAATTCATCAAATTCTCATTGTTTAACCCCTCCACATACGCTGACTCAGCCGGGGTGTCACACCCCGGCCGCGTAAAACAACAAAACGCGGCGGAAACGCCGGGGAGGTGAGTGGCGACAGAATTATTGTTTCAACAACCATGGCAATTAAAGTTATGTATTATTAAAATTAACGTTACATTGTCTTTAAGTTCAAACTAAACTAACATAATAACTGTCTTTTAAGTCACTAAGGCCCAAGTCCGCCTAAGTGAAGCACAAGCATCATAAGCATTAGCACCTGAAACACATGTAAAAATAGGTACGTCAGCATAAAAATGCCTGTGAGATACATAGGTTTTGTTTATGCAGATTCATGACTTGTATTTGGAAGAAGTGTTTAATAAAGTGTAGTCATGAACCTTATAAAATGTTTTCCTTTGTAAAACCATGTGAAAATCAATGAAAATCAAATGATGATGAAATGATAATGCATGGTTAAATAAATAACCAAGTAGAAGTGAATTTGTATAAAAATATGTAATTTGTAAAACAATGTCATGTTTATGTATGAAATGTTTCATGTCTTGCCCAAGTGGTTTATATAACGCAACGATGTATAATACGATAAAAGCACTTATATATAGGAAGTACCAGCGGCGTATCCACCATGCTTTTATCATATAACACACAGCCCCATTATATAAGTCACTTATCAATAACCAACCAAAATGTCTTGTTTAATGTCAAAAATGTGTATGTGTAAACCATATACAATGTCATGTGTGAATTGTTTCATGTATAACCAAATGAAATGCATAGCAAGTAGGAAATCATCTACTTAAACTATGTGATGATGTTAATGTATAAACTGTGTCATGTATGGTGAATAACTAGAAGTTACTCAACTCCATAGTAAAAATGTACAAAACAATGTTTTTGAATAAACCTAAGTTTAAATCAAATGTTATGTTTTGCAGAAAAACAATGCTGTATGATTACAAACATTTATGCAGTAATGTTAATCGCATACATTCAAACCTTGTGACTGTGGCGACAAACCCTTAAACGAATTAAAGGTTTATCTAAAGTTATGTAGTCGGATTCTGTCATTCCCAACTTCCAAACAAACCTAGGAAGTCGGAAACGGGAGTTGTCAATTCCTATGGTACCATTACATAAGTCCGAGCGGCGTGATCAATGTTAATGAATGTATTATTGTCCCGATTTAACATACCAAATGTCATAACCAATGTAGCATGTGAAAACCATGTACTAGGAATGCTAAGTAAACATGCCTAGTAGAAATGTTCATGTAAAACAATGTGCTAGCATGCTAAGTAAACATACATAGCAGAAATTGCTAGCACAAGTAAACATACATAGCAGAAATGTCATGTAAATCAATGTGTTCCATATGCTAAGTAAACATATGCAACAAATGTGTAACAAATCAATGTGCTAGCATGCTTGACATACCTAGCAAAACACAATTGAAAGCATGTACTATAAGTGTACTAGGTGAAACTAGCATGTTTATGTCATAAAAGCATGAAATGCACGAAAGTAACACGTATGTACATGTGTATCACACCAAAATATTTGAAAATGGTTAAAGAGGGGAACTATGTACTCACTTGGGATTGCTAATTAGCCTTGAGAATAAGACCAATTTAAGCTCCAAGTATCACGGAATCAACCGGCACCTAGTATAGGTAACTATGTTAATAATCGGCTCCTAAATCGAGAGATAGGATAGAATGAGGTTCTATAAATCAAATGAGTAATTGAACTCATATGGTATGATTTAATAGGCCCTACATTCTGATTAGAAAGCCTACCTAAGTGCTCTTGACCCGTTTCAACACATTATGGTAACATAAGCTACTATATGGCGTCGTTAGCGTAAAACTATGTCCGGATGGTTAACTATGTGCTATGTCAAGTCTTACATGCCCAATAATCCCTAAACATGTTACTAAATCAGATTACATGTCAAAAATATGTTCACATAATCAAAATACGGATTTATGTTTCAAAAGGACATTTTGGTCATTTCCTATGGGCATACAAGCTAACTAGCAAATGACTAACCAATCCTAGGTGATCATAAGGTTATAACCTCAGTGGTTATTCCCTATGAAACTATGATCACTTACTAAGCTTGGTCGGATCCTAAAGATCGACCAAACGGGTCGGGTTCGGAAGTATAAGCGGTTGTTTAAACCGCTTACCTTACCACCCTAAACAAGCACAAACTAATAGTGTCGAGTTAAACATGTCAAAACATGTTTAACCTACTGATTTGGTATCAAAACAAAGTGTTTTGATACCTTAAAGTAGTTCCGTTGCAAAATGCGTGCTAAAACGCATTTTGACCGAAACTTTGACTCGACATTACACCTAGCTAACGTGGTAATCAGCAGTTATAATCACGAAGGATTATAACTATCGTGATTACAATCATGTTTCAAAGTTCAATTGAACTTTGACTTGACCATTGATGGTCAAAACCGAAAGTCAAACTGTTGGCCAAACGTTTGACTTTCTGCACTACATAAGGAAAAAGCCATAAAAAGAATGAAAGAATGCTCACTAAGGGTCCTTGCTATCTTTTCAACAAGAAGACAAAGTCCCAATTCAGCTTAGGAGAGCTCCAAAGCAGATGAGAAGGAGAGAAAGAAGGAATGAACAAGGAATGAAGTGAATTGGATGGCTATTTATAGTTGTTGTGAAGTAACAAGATCATCACAAGTGGTTTGTTTAGCCATTAAGCTATGAAATCTGGCCATCCATTTGTTACAAGCTGATTAGAAGCCTTGGTGAACACTTAAACTTGTTCAACATTCCAAAAAAATGCCTAAACAGCCCCTGAAGTTGCAACAGATTGCTGAATTTCAACTTTCTGGAACTGGGCATGCTGACGCGGCCTGCGTAAGATAAGGGAGAGGTCTTACGCGGCCCGCCTGGGCTCCCCAGATCAGCAACAGTTTGAAAAATGGCAGTTTAGGTCCTTGCATGCATTCGAGTCCATTTCAGGCCTTTTTGACCCCCGTTAAGCCATTTTCAAGGCTCTACAAGGTCAATATAGTTTAGAGGACTCAAAATATGCTTGGAACATTCTCGGATGTCGGCTCGTTTGGTCGTACGGTCGCGTTGTTCGTTAAATTACGACGAAACTCAAACGGACACGAAAACGAACCAAATTAAGCGACGAATGGAATTTTTGCATGCCGATCACTAAAATAAAAATATTTTAGTGTGTACAAAAATTTTGGATGTCCAGATGTGGCCAGAACGTAAGATATGCGCGAAAATGCAAACTTACGCTGTTTTTGACACTTTTAGCCCCTGTAAGATCATATAAGCATGTTTTCGCACACCCAACCTATCAAAGCTTATTTCTAAGCCATGTTTAGGTTATTTATGGTATGTTTAACTTATGATCAAGTTCCGGACTGTACGTTGCCTTACGAAACGGCAGACTTTTGCAAGTTGACGCAAATAGTCCCTGAGAGCGAATAAACTTGTTTTTGCCATACCAAAGCCTTCAAAACTTATTTCTAAGTTATGTAAAGGTTATTTAAGGTATGTTAAGTCTATGATGATGTTCCAGAGTGTTTGTCGCGTTTTACTGATCGTGTTAACGCATCAGTTCGCGTATAACTTTCCAGAAAGCGATATAGAGTTCAAAATCGATCAAAAATCAACATGGGCACAAAACCAAACATAAATGACAAACATTGGGATCAAAACACACTGTTTTATTAATATTGTATTGTTCAGAGTTTGTAAAATGATATCACAAGCACAGATGTCACAGTCTCCCCTACTTCAGGAAATTTCGTCCCGAAATTTATTTAGAGGAAACTTGTGAGAATAGATGCGGATATTTCGCTTTCATCTGATTTTCTCGTTCCCAAGTAAACTCTGGGCCACGTTTAGATTCCCAGCGAACTTTGACCAATTTAATCCGCTTGCCCTTCAACTGCTTAAATAAACGGTCCACTATCTCCACAGGTTTCTCAACAAAGTGCATCGTGTTATCAACACGAGTTTCATCAAGTGGTATGTGGAGGTTCTCATCAGCTAAACACTTTCTGAGATTGGACACGTGGAATGTTGGATGAACATTTCCAAGTTCAGGAGGTAGCTCAAGTCTGTAGGCTACTTTTCCGACTCTTTCAACAATCTTAAATGGTCCAACGTAACGAGGTGCAAGTTTTCCTTTCTTTCCAAATCTAATCACACCTTTCCAAGGGGATACCTTGAGTAGGACGTGATCGCCAACTTGGAATTCTAAGGGCTTGTGTCGTCGATCCGCGTAACACTTCTGACGGCTTCTAGCTGTCTGAAGGTTTTCACGAATCTTCTTGACCTTATCTGTAGTCTCTAGAATGAGTTAAGGTCCTGTAAGCTGAGCTTCACCTATCTCATTCCAGCAGACAGGTGAACGACATTTTCGACTGTATAAAGCTTCGAAAGGAGCCATATTGATGCTAGAGTGATAACTGTTGTTGTAGGAGAATTCGATCAATGGAAGATGTGAATCCCAACTACCACCAAAATCAATCACACAAGCTCTAAGCATATCCTCCAGTGTCTGGATTGTTCTTTCAGATTGACCATCTATCTGCGATGGTACGTTGAGCTCAAATGAAGTTGAGTACCCATGGCAGATTGCATGGTTCTCTAAAAGCGAGACGAGAAATGAGCATCTCTGTCAGATATAATGTTCAAAGGAACACCATGTCGAGATACAATCTCATCAACATAAATATTGGCAAGCTTGTCAGCAGATAGATCCTCATGGATCGGCAAGAAATGTGCTGACTTTGTAAGACGATCAACAACAACCCAAATGGCGTCATGACCTTTCTTAGTGCGCGGTGACTTGGTAATGAGATCCATAGAAATGTTTTCCCATTTCCAAACCGGAATCTCTGGTTGCTCTAATAATCCAGAGGGATGTTGGTG
Organism: Helianthus annuus; assembly: GCF_002127325.2. Lineage (NCBI taxonomy): Eukaryota > Viridiplantae > Streptophyta > Magnoliopsida > Asterales > Asteraceae > Helianthus > Helianthus annuus. The sequence continues at coordinate 76,077,018 of NC_035442.2, read as the reverse complement.
TTCTGCCTTAACCTTAAGACAAGTAAGGCATTTGGAAACATATATGGCAATGTCTTTCTTCATACCCGGCCACCAGTACTGGGTTCGAAGATCCTTATACATTTTGTCTGCACCAGGATGAATAGAATAACGAGACTTGTGAGCTTCATCCATAAGCAAGGTGCGAAGATTGTCTATACTTGGGACCCACAAACGGCCCATGTAATAGAAAATCCCAAAATCTCTCAGTTCAAGCTCAGGATTGGTATGACACGGTAACTCCTTACCCATCAAGTCTTGTGTAACACAAGTATGTTGAGCCTGAATTATGCGAGTTTGAAGGTCAGATCGAACCTGAACACAGTGAAGCTTGACATGTTCCTTACGACTTAATGCGTCAGCCACGACATTCGCCTTACCAGGATGGTAGCGAATTTCACAATCATAGTCGTTTAGGAGTTCAACCCAACGTCGTTGCCTCATGTTAAGTTCTTTCTTATTGAAGATGTGTTGGAGACTCTTGTGGTCAGTAAACACTACACACTTTGTACCGTAAAGGTAGTGTCTCCAGATTTTGAGAGCAAAGACTACTACACCTAACTCAAGATCATGAGTTGTGTAGTTTTTCTCGTGCACTTTCAGCTGTCTTGATGCATAGGCTATAACTTTGTTTCTTTGCATAAGAACACAGCCAAGACCTAAGTTGGATGCATCACAGTACACGACAAAGTCGTCGTTACCCTCGGGCAAAGATAGAATAGGTGCATCACAAAGCTTCTGTTTCAAGGTCTGGAAAGCTTCTTCCTGTTTGGATCCCCACTCAAAAGGTTTGCTTTTCTGAGTTAAAGCAATGAGAGGAACCGCAATCTTAGAGAAGTTTTCAATGAAACGGCGGTAATAACCCGCTAGACCAAGAAATGAACGAACCTCGGTAGGAGTAGTTGTAGTATCCCAATCCTTAATCGCACTGATTTTGGCGGGATCTACATGTATACCTTGTCCGTTGACTATGTGCCCCAAAAATTCAACTTCCTTAAGCCAGAATTCGCACTTGGAGAATTTGGCGAAAAGCTGTTCTTTCTTTAGAAGCTCCATTGTAAGACGAAGATGTTGCTCATGATCAGCTCGAGTCTTAGAATAGATCAGAATATCATCAATGAAGACGATGATGAACTTGTCCAAGTAAGGTTTACAAACCCTATTCATTAAGTCCATGAAAACAGCAGGAGCATTTGTTAAACCGAAAGGCATAATAGTGAACTCATAATGACCATAACGCGTACGAAAAGCTGTCTTGGGAATATCTTCTTCGAAAACTCGAAGTTGATGATACCCAGAACGTAGATCAATCTTTGAAAAGCAAGTAGCACCCTGTAGCTGATCAAAGAGATCATCAATGCGAGGTAGGGGATATCGATTCTTGATGGTAAGCTTGTTCAGCTCACGGTAATCGATACACATCCTGAATGATCCATCTTTCTTTTTCACGAATAGGACAGGAGCGCCCCAAGGGGAAAAGCTTGGACGGATGAATCCTTTGTCAGATAGCTCCTGAAGCTGCTTAGATAACTCTTGCATCTCAGACGGTGCAAGACGATAAGGTGATTTAGCAATGGGATTTGCACCAGGCACAAGATCGATGCGAAACTCAACTTGGCGCACAGGGGGTAAACCAGGTAATTCCTCAGGAAATACCTCTGGATAATCCCGAACAACAGGGATATCTTGGATAGTCTTACCCTTGCCTTTATCCTCTACAACATGTGCTAAGAAAGCAACATATTTCTTGCGTAGATACTTGTGGGCTTGGGTACAAGACATAAGCTTAAGACCACAGACGGGTTTCTCCCCATGAACTTCTAAGATCTTACCAGTCGAAAGCGGTATACGAACCAACTTCTCAAAACATACCACTTCAGCATGGTACTTGGATAACCAATCCATTCCTACTATAATATCGAAGCTCCCGAGTTGCATCGGTGTGAGGTCGATGGGGAAAAGATGGTTATTGAGATTCAACTGGCAGTTTCGAAGAACTGAGTCGAGGACAACAGGTTCACCACTAGCTACTTCTACTGTCAAGGGCTTTCCTAGTTTTGTTCTAGTCATCGCAAGCAAAGGCTTAAATGCGTAGGACACAAAACTCTTATCGGCACCCGAATCAAATAGAACAGAAGCAGGATGGTTGTTAACAAGGAACGTACCGTTCACCACTTCGTTATCTGCACATGCCTCGTTTGCATTCAAATTAAAAGCTCTACCACGAGCCGGTGCCTGATTTACGTTTGCCAACCTCGGGCAGTTGTTCCTGTAGTGGGTCAGATCCCCACAGTTGAAACATGAACCAGGCGGAAAATGAGGTCGTGCAGGATTTTGGGCTAGGTTTTGTACTGCTGGGTTTTGGGCTGCCTGATTTTGGTTAGGAGCAAAACGGCAGGTGTTCGCAAGATGACCAGACTTGCCACAATTCGTGCAGATGCGACATTGCAACTGTGGCTGGTGGTGGCTATTACATCGATTGCACAGAGGTGCGTTACCAGCATACTGCCTCTTGGCAGCAGGTTGTGCAGCCTGATTCTGTGCTGCCTGATTAGGAGCAGCCTGATTAGTCTGAGCAGTAACAGCGAAGTTCTTGGAAGCCTTACGCTTCCTTGATTTCTTTGAAGACTCAGCAGCCTTCTTGCCCTTTTTCTCAGTGGTGTTATCAGACTGTTTCTGCTTTTTGTCACCTTTCCTGTTGAAAAGATACCCTTTCCTGTGGAGTTTCCAGATGTGGCCAGAACGTAAGATGTGCGTGAAAATGCAAACTTACGCTGTTTTTGACACTTTTAGCCCCTGTAAGATCATATAAGCATGTTTTCGCACACCCAACCTATCAAAGCTTATTTCTAAGCCATGTTTAGGTTATTTATGGTATGTTTAACTTATGATCAAGTTCCGGACTGTACGTTGCCTTACGAAACGGCAGACTTTTGCAAGTTGACGCAAATAGTCCCTGAGAGCGAATAAACTTGTTTTTGCCATACCAAAGCCTTCAAAACTTATTTCTAAGTTATGTAAAGGTTATTTAAGGTATGTTAAGTCTATGATGATGTTCCGGAGTGTTTGTCGCGTTTTACTGATCGTGTTAACGCATCAGTTCGCGTACAACTTTACAGAAAGCGATATAGAGTTCAAAATCGATCAAAAATCAACATGGGCACAAAACCAAACATAAATGACAAACATTGGGATCAAAACACACTGTTTTATTAATATTGTATTGTTCAGAGTTTGTAAAATGATATCACAAGCACAGATGTCACACGGGGGGTATGCCCGCTCAACCTAGTGCTAAATCATTGGGGGGAAAATCAGTCTCGAAGACTCACAATCCCCTTGCCCCTCATTCTTCGAGAATCAGGGCAATTTTCCACCGGGGATGATAGCGTTTATCTTGCATGCTGGGATCCCAGTTGATGGTAGGCAAATAAAGATCATCACCCGAACGGGCCCCGTCATCAGCAATCCCGCTGCTTGATCCCCCAGCATCGCTCACAGCGGTACCCCCGACACTAGTTGCCTCATGAGCAGCAAACACTGTAGGCATCTCCTTTTCAGTTGCAGAAAAAATGCTGAAAGGAGAGTCAAACAAGGAGGACGGGGTAATGCTGGAAGGCAGCGATGTAGACACTGGACTAGTGGTCATCGTCACAGCAGCCGTGGGCATAGGGGGCAGAATGGAACAGCTGACATTAGCGGTAACACTTGCCTAAAATATAAGCTCTGAAAGACTTGGTCCGCTAGTAGTGGAAGGCATGATATCCACAGATGTCAAGGGGGAAGACGGCACACCCTCACCTTGAACCCCAATAGTGGAACCTATATTAAAAACAAATTTTCAGCAACGTAAAACCCAATGACACCTACAGACAAAATTACTTACCAAGGGGCAAGGCATAAGCGGCTTGCATAGCCTCGAAAGCAGTCAGAGCAGGTACAGTACAAGTCTTGCGTTTTTTCAACACGCGGGTTGGAGTCGTCAACCCAGCAACAGTAACAGCAGCACTCCCAACGGATGCAGTCACGCCAACCGAGGTAGACGCAGCCCCCACGGCCATGTACATCCTCCTGGTAACTTTTATCCGGGTCGGTTTTTTCTCTATGGCAACAACGTTACTTCCTCCATTAGGGGGGGGGGCAGTGAAATGTAAACAGTCGGATCCTCCGGCACAGCTGGCAGCAAAAACTGCTCCAAGTGAATCTTCAGAACATCTGGTTCCTGTTCACCAAGCACGCGGTCCGCGGCTTTCAACGTAACATGCCGCGGAGGATCAACAAAATAAAACAAACTCCATTCCCCTATTACATATAGACAATTCAGATATAGTTAACAACGCATATGCAGGACCACATAACTATGTACCTTCATCATCCCTCTGAAACGAAGGGTACAACTTGATATCATGCCATAACAGGCTCATTCCCGCCATCACCAAGGCTCCCTCCACAACGCCCAACGTCCCTGCACTTTAGGAACTTGTCAAGACTAGTCCCTGAAGTTTAACTTTTGTCTATAATTAGCCCCTAGTCTATGTGGATTGCCTATTTCTTGTAATGTCTAAAACTATGCTGGAAATGCCTAATTTTGTATGATTAAATGTCTAAATCTCTGCTTGAATATCTATCGGGAATGCCTAATTCTATACATACTTGGAATGCCTAATTCTATGCTTGAATGTCTATCTGGAATGCCTAATGTTGGAATACCTAAATGAGGAATGTCTATGTGTGGGATTGTCTAATTCTATATGACTAAAATGCCTATTCGGAATGTCTATACACTTGGAATGTCTAAATCTACTCGGAATGTCTAAATCTACGTGTGGAATTTCTATAACTTGGGAATGCCTATATTTGGAATGTCTAGATCTATTTGGTGCTTGACTCCTTAGACTCGTGAAACTTGATTCTTGGTTGAACGAGAGACTGGAGCCTTGTCACTGGCGGAATCTATTAATCTTGAAAACTCTCGATGAGTATGTTATAAACTAGTTATTCTATTGCTTATACATAACGCAACGCCTAACCCAACGCGTAAAACAAATCAGAATCGGGAACGCGGAAGGATGGAATGGCCAGAGTGGCCATCCGATCGGATGACCACCCAAGCCGAACCACCCTTTCCCCTTCTCCTCCTTCACATATAAATAGGCTGTCACATCACCATTTTGAGTGATGTGACAGCTTTGCTTGACCAAGAACACGCGCACACGTCTTGTCTTCATTTTCTCATCAATTTCGGTACGTTTCAAGCTAGATTCTTGTACTTTCATGATCTACACATCATTATATACGTGATTCTCACTTGAAATCACACTTTTCACCGTGAAATCTCTTAGATCTGAGTTCTTGATGGTGATGTCATCATGGTGGTTTGTATAAACTGTCATGTGATGTCATTCTAAGCAAGATTTAGCCCGGATATAAGGTATTTCATACGTTTTTACACTAAATCTAAGCTAAAACCTATCTATATACTATTATAAAAAGGAGAAGTGATGGATAGAAATGTAATTTTACCATAGGTACAAGTTTCGAAACAACATGTACAAAAGAGTAAAAGGCATTTGGGAGGGGTAAAGTGGTCAAGTGCACATAATTTAAGACGCTGGCGGGGGTAATTTAGACAATTCATTCATCTTCTCTCTCTGATGGGCAGTCAATTCCCTAAACGTATTAATCTTTAGTAATCCGAACAGAAGGGAACTTGATGAGGCGGGCGACGATCCGTAGCATTAACCGACAATGGCGATTGGGAGATTTTAAAGGTGTCTGCTAGGGTTAAAAGGCCAAATAATGGCGGATGGTGGAGTTTAAAAGCAGAGGATGGGAAAGCAGAGGATGTGGTCTACCAAGGATTTGGAGCTTCAAAGGATGAAGTTATTAATGGAGTCGCAGGTGTAGCAGGACAATTGAAGTGTTTCAAAGACTAATTTAGAATCTGGTATAGTTTGTTACAATTATTTCACCATTATGAGAATAACTCCTGAAATTGATGAACCCTAGGTGAGCCCTGAATCCCTAAACCCATCTCTTGAAACTGATGCAATTTGTGTACAACCTTATGCATATTTCCAACAATTTAGGCCCTAATTTCTTATCACCAACGTTTTCTCAACTCTATTTCTGTTAAGATTTGCAGATAAGTCATTCTGGAATTGTGCTAGATTTGTATATGAGGAACCCTAAAAAGATTAGGTTTTTTGTTAAATTTTGTTCGAATGTTCGTTGACGAAGCGTCGTTGGATGATCATGCTTCTCCTGGTTAAATTATAGGTAATCTTTTCTTTGATTTCATTGTTTCTGTAACATTATAGTGTATATTTTGTATCAAGTCTTTTTAATTATTAATATTCATGTATTCACCTTAATAGTAACAAAACTGGACATGAAAGTAATGATTTTTACCCTTAAAAATGCTGCAGGTAAGTATTAAAATCTTAATAGCATCATCACTTTAAATAACTTCAACCCGTTTGACCCATTTGTGCAGTTTTCTTCACAGCATTATTTACGGGCACAAACACTTTAGCGTTTAAGGTGGTTGAAGATGCCAAGGAGACGACTAACTGGTGGGTTACTAAGAGATTCAAGATGCAAGGGTTAGCCTTTGGTGACCAGATAAATTTTGGTGTTATAAATTTTCATTTGTAATCTGTTTGTTGTTGCCTTTTTTGGTGGTTGTATTGTTTTGATGTATTATGGGGTTCCTTGATTAGGTTTTGGTTAAAGAGGACCTTGTGTTTTGGTTACGAATAAATTTCTGTTTGGCTTGTAAAAAATGCAGTCTCCAATGCTTGTCGTGGGACCCACAGAGGTAAAGCTCAGGCACTAAAAGCGCAAATGTCGAGGCCAACTAGCAAAGGCCGAGGGGGTAGCAACGGAAATGCGGAATTATGAGTTGGAGTTGAGAAACTCGAGGCCGAAAGAGCAGGAGTTGTTGGAGAATCATAATGCGAATTCACAGATGTCATCTATTGACTTCTTGCAGCCTCGGACGGTTTCAACGGTTTAGGGTTGTCACTTGATAATGGTATGCGTAGACAGGATGCCGAGATCGATGGGTTCATGAAAATTCAGGTATATTCAAGAACTTGTTCTGTTTATGCATAAAGTTTTGATCTTGAATACTTTTTTTGTTTTTGATAGTTAAATCTTGAATATTAATTTGGTTTCGAAAGTTAAATCTTGAATCTTGAGTGTTAGTTCGGCTTCAATAGTTAAACCTTGAATGTGGAATATTAATCTAGTTTCAATAGTTAAATCTTGAATATTGATATGGTTTTGATAGTTAAATCTTGAATATTAATTTTGGTTTCGATAGTGAAATCTTGAATCTTGAGTATTAGTTCGGTTTCAATGTTTAAATCTTGAACGTGGAATATTAATTTGGTTTCAATAGCTAAATCTTGAATATTAATATAGTTTCGATCGTTAAATCTTGAATATTAATATGGTTTCGATCGTTAAATCTTGAATATAATTTGGTTTTTATAGTTAAATCTTGAATATTAATTTGGTTTTGGACTTCACATGTTTATATGATTTATGTAATAATATTGTTTTTGTAATCGTAATCAAGGCTGACAGACTTAGACAAGCAGTACTTGAAAAGGTGCAAACGAACGAGATCCAAATAATCTCACATGTTGAAGATAAATTCATCGAAAGGCTTCGTGAGAAAGAAGCCATGGTGGAAAACATCAACAAGAAGAACATGGAACTCGAAATTCAGGTTGAAGAATTAGCCATGAAAGCCGACACGTGGCAGCAACGGGCGAAATACAACAAGAATATGATCAACACCCTGAAATATAATCTTAAACAAGTGTACGCGCAGGGGAAAGATAGTGAGGTTGACAACACGGCTTCATGGTGCAATGGTCGGGCGATTGATTTCCACTTGCTTTGCAAGGGTACTAATGGCGCAATGACGTGTAAGGTGTGTCGGGTGAATGAAGTGTGCATGCTTTTGTTGCCATGTAAGCATCTTTGTCTATATAAAGAGTGTGACAGTAAGCTTAGTATGTGCCCATTGTGTCAGTGCTCCAGGTATATAGGTATGGAACGAGCTGGTGTTCAATAGAAGAGGGCTGATCTGGATCAGTTAACATAGGTGAATTATGTCCGAATGATCCAACAAGCTGATTTTGGCGTAGGCATAAGTGGGAGAGAGGACTTACAGGCAGCAAGTGTGCTGCTTATAGTATTGGGGGTAACCTTGAATCCCAGTTTTACTACTTGCTGCTGATAGAAGGATCATAAAGTTGTTCAAATGGAGCACGGGAGCTGGGCCCTGCATCGAATATTTAAGAGAAGACCTAGCTGCAGTCACATGCATCAGAGCAAGCAAAATAGGTGAACTTACTTACATTTTTTGATTATATTATATTCTTTTTTAGGGTGAATATGAAATTGACTTAGGAATCTTTTTCATTCTTTTGTAGTTCATATGATCAAACATGTATACAGCTTACTTTTCTTGTTTTTATAACTCATACAAATAAAGTGGCAGTACTTTTAAGTCACTTTAGAGAAATAATAAATAAATGAAAAAATGTCAAAAATACAATACTTGTTTTCATTGGTAGGTTTTGCAATCATTTTTATGTTGGTACATCATTGTTTTAGTGACCCAAAAGGATTGGACTATTTCACCGTCATTGGAGGTAAGTTCTGGTTCTATTTATTCACAAGTATCAATACAAGTCTTCCTGTTCTAGGATATTATTAGTAATATATATTTGGTTATGATATGGTTCTTTGTGTTATGAGTAGTACCAAGAAAAATGTTATCTCAGGAAAAAAGAGATGGAAATGAACATGTTAGAAAAAGAACACAAGGCAGTGTCGCCCAAGGATGTTTGGTAAGATTTTAAACACTCAAGGATGTTTGGTATGTATATCTTTGATTGCTGCTCAACCTTTTTTTTCCTATATGATGTTTACGCCTCGTGTTTACGCTCGGTATGTATATCTTGATTTCTATCATTTTAAGGTTTGAATTATGTTTACACCTCGTGTTGTCGACTCCGCCGGCTGCCATATAAACCCGAGTATGATAAGCTATTTAAATTAAAGTCTACTTGACGTTTTAAACCACAGATTACATTATGATTTCCAGTGATATTCAGCTTAAGAAAAAAGATGCACAAAAGGACAAATGGTGATGTTCAGATCAAAGGAGTTGATCATCTGTGGAATCAGCAAAGCTACATAGAAATGAATAGTCTACAACTTGAAAGTTGGGGTCTTAAAGGGCTTGCAAATTTGTGGTTGGAGCTGAGAATGAAATCAGTCAAAAACAATTTTATTTTATAACTTCTTTAATTCAAAAGCTTGGTGATTACATTTTTACTCTCACCTCTTATAATATAACTTGTGACATAGGAAATTGTGGACTCCGCCGCAACGCACGGGTTTCCCACTAGTACTTTTCATATAAAACTTAGGTTGTTCTTCAACTTTTCGTCAGCTTTCGATTTACTTCGGTGATAAACGGGACTGAACGAACTGTAGACTTGATCAGTGGTTTAGGGTTAGTTTAGGGAAGGATTGTTCACTGATTAAGACGATCACGGATGGATTCCGGCATAAAACCGTCACCAACAAACAAACGGATCGGACTGGGGTGATTCCCGACCGATCCATATGTCTGTGAAATGATGAGTAACTGTTGCCTCAGTCTGTGCCAAGAAGACACCATTAATTTTCAAACTTAGAAAATTTTACAAAATGATAAACTTTTACAAAACTTGGAAGTTTGATCAATGGCAATCCGATCAGACAGCCATCCTATTGGAATGTCTATTTTACCTGCACTCAGATCGAATGGTGATCCGATCGGATTACCATCCGATCGGACAAGCCACCCTGGTCCCTTCACGATAGTCTCATCCGAACAAATGGTAACCCGATCGGATAGCCATCCGATCGGGCGACCGTTGTCATAAAACACTTAAGGGTCATCCGACCGACTGACCATCCGATCGGACAGCCATCCGATCGGACAGTCAGCTGATCCAGTGGCCAGTTTAGCACTTTATCCGATCTCGTTACCCTGTCCGACTCTTACCTTATTGCAATCTAATCAGGCTAATCCTAAAAGAGCTCCCTTTGATCCAATAACAGTTGCGACTGTTAAGCAATCACTGTGAGTATACTCGATCCCCTTTTTCCTTTAAACTTTTGGGGTGTAACATGTATTCTATTAAACTAAATACTTTTGGCAATCTATACTCTATCCTGTGTGTTGGTGAAAACTTGTGCATTCTAGTATTCTATTTGTGCTATGTGACGTCTAATCCAGGGTGTTTAGTTCCGCCTTAACAATAGTAGCGCTATAGGGAGTGCACCTCTCCCATTATTCTTCGGGGGTATTGTTAGGAGGATTCTAGTTTACCTTGAGTCTTGGGTAAACACTAAAGCATCGGGATACTTGGGCTATCACTGCGTGGACTGCGACATTAGCACGGCTGAAACTATTTTTATTGCTTACACTGTGGATATGAGTTGTTTTAATCTATTATTCTATTATCAAACTTATATACTCGCCAATACTTTTGTATTGATATTTTAATACATGTTGCAGGCTGATAGGTTGCTGAGGAACATGGAAAAACAAGCTAGGATGATGCTCTAGAAACGTCGCCTAGTTAACTTAGTATTTTGAAACAATTTGAACAATTTATGTTTGGTGTGTAATGTGATGATTGTGGCAATGTTTAAGACTACTTGCATGAAATCTATTAATCTTTATCGAAACAAATAGTGTTATGGAATTCTCATGAGCAATCTGAACGCCTAGTGCTCGCACCCCGATGTTTCCGCCATCGGTTGGGGTGTGACAGATTGGTATCAGAGCCATAACTATAGGGAATTAGGATAAGTTGGAATACTTGCCCTAGTCTATAGTTCTAGGAACTTGACTCTTATTTGTTGTTTAAGACCTATGCATTCTACCGTATCTGCTTCCTAGCAGCACATGTTCCTACTAAGCTTACATGCCTTTCCTAAGGCTGCTATAATATACATTTTATACTATGTAGACACTGTTACACAGTGTTCAAATTTTGCACGAGATTTGCCCACAGGATAGGAGTGACATCCGAACCTTGATGGGAAATCTCCATATTATTCTGGTAGGTCTTGTCTGCGGATGAGAACCGACAACCTTTGGGGTACGATGTTGTCAAGTTAGAGGTGAAACTCAGACCTTGATAACTAGTCCCACTCCTTGATGATTTTATGTCTCGCTAAAGCCTCGTAACTGCCAATCAATTGAGTACGTGAAATGACAAAGGACGAATATCGTAGGCCTAACATCGATGACGTATTTGTCTAAGTAAGTCAAGACGCGTTACCTCAATTCGAAAGGAGTTCGAATCACTTTGGTTAGTCGCCGTTCCTCTACCCAGAACAATCCTATGTTTTAAAAGCCTATCCCGTTTTTATGTTACCTAAATTTTATGAAAGTGGTTTTGTCTATGGATTTTGAACTTAATTCTTCGTTTATTTATAAAAGCTTTTGTGCAAATTGCACGTTGTCCGCAACCTTAAACGTTAAGTTCTAATCTCAGAACAAACTAAATTTATGAAGTTTTATTCTATGTGTAATCTACGTGGTAAACTTGATCGTTTATGGTATGATATGTTGTGGTGGTGTGAAACACTAAGATGACATGGAAGTATGGGACGGAAGTGGTGTGTCTGAAGCATGGTGGATACGCCGCTGGTACTTCCTATATATAAGTGCTTCCGGCATATTACCAATTTCCATACCAAGTGCCATGCGAGATTTAGTGTTTGCAGACCGTTGTGGAAAGTCTATGTAATCTATGGAAAGTCTATGGAATGTCTATGTAATCTATGGAAAGTCTATGTAATCTACGGAATGTCTGTGTAATCTATGGAAAGTCTATGGAATGCCTATGGAAAGTCTATGTAATCTAAGAAAATTATAGCATGATCTATGGTTGATCTATTGTGTTAATCTATGGTAACCTAGCACGTTAAACTATTTTGAGCTAATCTATGTTAAACTACCTTGGTCTATTGGTTTAATCTATGATCATCTACTTGGTTAGTCTATGTTAAACTATCTACTTGAGTAAGCTATGATAATCTATCAATATGATCTATGTCAATCTATGAAATGATCTATGTTAATCTACTTGGGTATTCAACGCTGATCTATTTTGAGTATTCTATGTGATGTAATTGAGTAATCTATGAGTAATCTACGGTAATCTATTAATCTTTGTGAACATATGATGATGATGATAATGGTTAGGTTGAGTGTTGCGACACGTAGTATGACACCGAGTACGAGGAGAGGCGATGTGCCCGAAGCGTGGTGGATACGCCACGGGTACTTCCTATATATAAGCGTTTCTGACATGTTGACCAAACTTCGTACAACGTGCCATGTGAAGGTCGTGCGTTTTGTGGTGTTAGTCTATCTTGTATCTAAATCCTTTAATCAATTGTGAGTGAATCTTTATTATGGGACTTCGTAAACTAGACTTATACGATCCTTATGTTGGAACTCATAGATGTCTGCTCGAAGACTCTTTGACAACCTAAGGAAATCAAGGGAGAAGTCCCAGAAAAAGATGATGTCATTCATGGCCGACCAGATCGCTAGGGTCATGCCAAAGATTGTTTATGAACTTCAAGGATCTACCACTTCTCTATCCTCTGTGGACTCTAAGGTAGAGAAGCTGACAACTACCAAGTTCAACTACAAACACTTCGTCTCCTGCAACCCCAAACCGTTTACGGGCAGTGATGGGGTGACAATTATGCTTGAGTGGTTTGATAGCATAGAGGTCACTTTCATCAACAGTGAATGCCCTGAACATTTGAAAACCAGGAGTGCAACTGGAGTGTTTCAGGGTAGGGCTTTCGAATGGTGGTCCAATGAAAGAAACATCCGTACTAATGAGGCGGCCTATGCTCTCCCGTGGGCCGAGGTGCGAGAACTCATGATGCTAGAGTTCTGTCCTCCCCATGAGCAGCTCAAGCTCGAAGAAGAATTTTGGCACTTAAAGCAAGTTAGTGATGACAACATGGCGTATACTACCCGGTTCAAGCAGCTAAGTTTTATCGTTCCTCACTTGGTTTCGACTCCTAAGCGAATGATAACCAAGTATATCAATGGTCTGCCTCCTGCTATGCATGATTCCATCGAAGCAGCTCAGCTAGGATCTATTGAAGAAGTCTACCGTCTCGCAGCTAGTCTCAACAACAATCGTGTGCGTGACAAGCAGTTTGCTACCCCTACTCCTTTGAAGTCTACAAATCAAGTCACTCAGCAACCGAGTGGCAGCAAGAACAAGAAACGGAAAGCTCAGGGCTCGGGATGTAATGCTATTACTCCTGCTACTAACCCTGCAGCTAAACCTGCTCCTACTCCTGCTGCTGCTAACCCTGTTGCGCCTGAAGCGAAGAAGCAATACACTGGGTCTTACCCCAAGTGTGAGAAATGCAACTATCATCATCCTGCTACTTCTGCATGCAGATTGTGTACCAGTTGTAACCGTTATGGTCACACGGCTCCGTACTGTCGTCAAGCTAATCCTGCTCCTCAAGCTCAGCAAGCTCCTGCTCCACCAGCTCAAGCAGCTCTTCCGCATCCTCCTCTGCAGAACCCAGGACCGATCAATTCTGTTCGTGCATGTTTTTAGTGTGGGGATACTACTCATCTCCGTAACCGTTGCCCCCAGCTGAACCAAGAGCAACAAGCAGCCGCTCGTGGACGAGCGTTCAATCTCAATGCTAACCAGGCTCATAATAACAACGACGTGGTGAATGGTACGTTTCTCGTTAATAATCTCTATGCTTCGATTCTATTTGATACTGGTGCCGACAAGAGGTTTGTGTCCGTGGAATTCGAGTCTTTGATAAATTGTACACGCTCTAAGTTACCAGAGTCATTCTCTGTTGAGGTCGCCAATGGTAAGTCGATTCTTGTAAATTCTATCGTGCGTGATTGTTCCTTGATAATTAATGATCACGTATTCACTATTGATCTTATCCCAATGCGTTTGGGTAGTTTTGATGTCATTATCGGTATGGATTGGTTGCGTAAGAACCATGCCGAAATCGTGTGTCATGAAAAGCTTGTTCGTCTTCCTCTTCCGTCTGGTGATCTTTTGCATGTCTACGGGGACCGATCTTCGAAAGGACTAAGACTGATGTCATGCACACAGGCGAGCAGAAGTTTACGTAAACAGAACCCTGCCTTCTTGGCCCACGTGGTGGAACAAAAGGGCAAGGGGAAGAACATAAACGAAGTTCCAGTTGTGTGTGATTTCCCTGATGTCTTTCCCGAGGATCTACCTGGTCTTCCTCCTCCCAGGTCCGTTGATTTTCGTATCAGTCTCATACCTGGTGCAACTCCTGTCGCCAGGGCTCCTTACCGTCTTGCACCTTCCGAGATGCAAGAATTATCCAGCCAGCTACAGGAACTGCTTGATAAAGGTTTTATTTGTCCAAGTACCTCCCCGTGGGGTGCTCCCGTATTATTTGTCAAGAAGAAGGATGGTTCGTTCCGTATGTGTATCGACTACCGTGAACTTAATAAGCTTACCGTGAAGAATCGCTACCCTTTGCCCCGTATTGATGATTTATTTGACCAACTACAAGGCGCGTCGTGTTTCTCTAAGATTGACCTACGTTCTGGATATCATCAACTACGTGTTCTTGAAGATGATATTCCTAAAACTGCGTTTCGTACTCGATATGGGCACTACGAGTTTGTGGTCATGCCTTTTGGTTTGACTAACGCACCCGCCGTGTTCATGGACCTTATGAACCGCGTTTGTAAACCCTATTTGGATCGTTTCGTTATAGTCTTTATTGATGATATTCTTATTTATTCTAAGTCTAAAGCTGATCATGCTCGCCATCTACGTCTTATGCTTGAACTCTTATGTGGTGAACGTCTATATGCTAAGTGTTCTAAATGTGAATTCTGGATTGATGAAGTGCAGTTTCTAGGTCATATTGTTAGTAGTCAGGGTATTCATGTTGACCCTTCAAAAATCGAGGCAGTGAAGAATTGGTGTACGCCTAAATCCGTGTCTGAGATTCGTTCTTTCCTAGGATTGGCGGGTTATTATCGCCGGTTCATCGCGGATTTTTCTAAAATCGCTGTTCCTCTTACTACACTAACCCAGAAGGAGAAACCCTTTATTTGGGGTCCCAAACAAGAAGAGTCCTTTCAGACTCTTAAGAACCTTTTGTGTAATGCTCCTGTTTAACCCTACCTGATGGGAATGATGATTTTGTGGTGTACTGTGACACCTCGAACCGTGGATTGGGCTGTGTGCTCATGCAGCGGGACAAGGTTATCGCTTATGCCTCTCGACAACTCAAGGCGCACGAGAAAAACTATACTACTCACGATCTGGAGCTTGGTGCAGTTTTTTTTTGCGCTAAAAATCTGGCGACACTACCTGTATGGTACTAAGTGTGTGGTCTTCACCGACCATAGGAGCCTTCAGCATATCTTTGACCAGAAAGAACTGAACATGCGACAGAGGCGTTGGGTGGAATTACTTAACGACTACGACTGCGAAATTCGCTACCATCCTGGTAAGGCGAATGTAGTGGCCGACGCTCTTAGTCGTAAGACTCATGTCAAAGCTATCCGTATATCTAGTGATTTTCATGCTTGTATTCACGAAGCTCAATATTCGTCTGCTAATGAAGGAAGTCTATCTGTTGAAGTTCTTGGCGCAAACGTTAATCAACTCGAAACTAAATCTGATGGTCTGCAGTACTATCTAGATCGCATCTGGGTGCCAGATCGCGATAATCTTCGTGAGCTCTTTATGAATCAGGCTCACAAATCTCGTTACTCTATTCATCCAGGCACCGATAAGATGTACCAGGATCTGCGTATGACTTATTGGTGGCCCGACATGAAGAAGGACATTGCTGTGTATGTCTCTAAGTGTTTCACATGTCTGACGGTGAAAGCGGAACATCAGTGTCCTTCCGGTCTTTTAGAGCAACCTAAAATCCCCGTGTGGAAGTGGGATAGTCTTGCTATGGCCTTTATTACTAAATTACCCCGTACGCCTGCCGGTCATGACAGCATTTGGGTGATCATTGATCGTTTGACGAAATCAGCCCACTTTCTTCCTATCTGTGAAGATTACAAAGTGGAGAAACTTGCTAGGATCTATACCGATGAGATTATACGTCGCCATGGCGTACCTTTAGACATAATCTCTGACCGTGATAGTCGCTTTACTTCTTGTCTTTGGCAAACCTTTCAGTCCGCTATGGGTTCGCACTTGAATTTTAGCACGGCCTTTCATCCTCAGACGGATGGACAGACCGAGCGTACTATTCAAACCCTAGAGGACATGCTCCGTTCTTGTGTCATCGACTTTGGTGGTAACTGGGATGTACATTTTCCATTGATAGAATTCTCGTACAACAATAACTATCATTCCGGTATTCAGATGGCTCCTTTCGAAGCTTTGTATGGGCGAAAATGCCGATCTCCCCTTAGCTGGCATGAGGTTGGGGAAAAGCAGTTCACTGGCCCTGAGATTATTCAAGAGACAACGGATAAGATTCTTTAGATCCGTGATAACTTGATTAAGGCTAGAAGCAGACAAAAGAGCTATGCTGATAGAAGGCGCAAGCCTCTGGAATTTGTTGTTGGAGACCAAGTTCTTCTCAAGGTATCTCCTTGGAAGGGAGTAGTTCGCTTTGGTAAAAAGGGAAAGCTCGCTCCTCGCTGTGTGGGTCCTTTCGTGATACTTGAAAGGATTGGCAAGGTGGCGTATAAACTCGATTTGCCTTAGGAACTAAACAACGTGCATCTAGTTTTCCACGTATCCAATCTAAGAAAATGTCTAGCCGATGAGGAACTGCAAGTTCCTCTGGAAGACCTGCAAATAAACAAAGCTGTTCAATTTGTGGAGAAACCGGTGGAAATCATGGATCAAGCTGTCAAGCGTCTGAGGTGCAGCAAAATTCCCATTGTCAAGGTTCGATGGGAAGGAAAGCGTGGTGCTGAATTCACTTGGGAGTTGAAAAGTGATATGAAGGCCAAGTACCCGCATCTCTTTGAACAGTCTTCTTCTAAGATTTCGAGGACGAAATCTACTAAAGGAGGGGAGACTGTAACGCCCAGCGTCCCTGCACTTTAGGAACTTGTCAAGACTAGTCCCTGAAGTTTAACTTTTGTCTATAATTAGCCCCTAGTCTATGTGGATTGCCTATTTCTTGTAATGTCTGAAACTATGCTGGAAATGCCTAATTTTGTATGATTAAATGTCTAAATCTCTGCTTGAATGTCTATCGGGAATGCCTAATTCTATGATTGGAAATGCCTAATTCTATACATACTTGGAATGCCTAATTCTATGCTTGAATGCCTATCTGGAATGCCTAATGTTGGAATACCTAAATGAGGAATGTCTATGTGTGGGATTGTCTAGTTCTATATGACTAAAATGCCTATTCGGAATGTCTATACACTTGGAATGTCTAAATCTATTCGGAATGTTTAAATCTACGTGTGGAATGTCTATAACTTAGGAAAGCCTATATTTGGAATGTCTAAATCTATTTGGTGCTTGACTCCTTAGACTCGTGAAACTTGATTCTTGGTTGAACGAGAGACTGGAGCCTTGTCACTGGCGGAATCTATTAATCTTGAAAACTCTCGATGAGTATGTTATAAACTAGTTATTCTATTGCCTATACATAATGCAACGCCTAACCCAACGCGTAAAACAAATCAGAATCGGGAACGCGAAAGGATGGAATGGCCAGAGTGGCCATCCGATCGGATGACCATCTGATCGGATGACCACCCAAGCCGAACCACCCTTTCCCCTTCTCCTCCTTCACCTATAAATAGGCTGTCACATCACCATTTTGAGTGATGTGACAGCTCTGCTCGACCAAGAACACGTGCACACGTCTTTTCTTCATTTTCTCATCAATTTCGGTACGTTTCAAGCTAGATTCTTGTACTTTCATGATCTACACATCATTCTATACGTGATTCTCACTTGAAATCACACTTTTCACCGTGAAATCTCTTAGATCTGAGTTCTTGAGGGTGATGTCATCATGGTGGTTTGTACAAACTGTCATGTGATGTCATTCTAAGCAAGATTTAGCCCGGATCTAAGGTATTTCATACGTTTTTACACTAAATCTAAGCTAAAACCTATACTTTTCATATAAAACTTGGGTTGTTCTTCAACTTTTCGTCAACTTTCGATTTACTTTGGTGATAAACGGGACTAAACGAACTATAGACTTGATCAGTGGTCTAGGGTTAGTTTAGGGAAGGATTGTTCACTGATTAAGACGATCATGTATGGATTCCGGCATAAAACCGTCACCAACAAACAAACGGGTCGGACTGGGGTGATTCCCGACCGATCAGAATGTCTGCGAAATGATGAGTAACTATTGCCTCAGTCTGTGCCAAGACGTCACCATTAATTTTCAAACTTAGAAACTTTTACAAAATGATAAACTTTTACAAAACTTGGAAGTTTGATCAATGGCAATCCGATCGGACAGCCATCCTATTGGAATGTCTATTTTACCTGCACTCAGATCGAATGGTGATCCGATCGGATTACCATCCGATCGGACAGGCCACCCTGGTCTCTTCACGATAGTCTCATCCGAACAAATGGTAACCCGATCGGATAGCCATCCGATCGGGCGACCGTTGTCATCAAACACTTAAGGGTCATCCGACCGACTGACCATCCGATCGGACAGCCATCCGATCGGACAGTCAGCCGATCCAGTGGCCAATTTAGCACTTTATCCGATCTCGTTACCCTGTCCGACTCTTACCTTATTGCAATCTAATCAGGCTAATCCTAAAAGAGCTCCCTTTGATCCAATAACAGTTGCGACTGTTAAGCAATCACTGTGAGTATACTCGATCCCCTTTTTCCTTTAAACTTTTGGGGTGTAACATGTATTCTATTAAACTAAATACTTTTGGCAATCTATACTCTATCCTGTGTGTTGGTGAAAACTTGTGCATTCTAGTATTCTATTTGTGCTATGTGACGTCTAATCCAGGGTGTTTAGTTCCGCCTTAACAATAGTAGCGCTATAGGGAGTGCACCTCTCCCATTATTCTTCGGGGGTATTGTTAGGAGGATTCTAGTTTACCTTGAGTCTTGGGTAAACACTAAAGCATCGGGATACTTGGGCTATCACTGCGTGGACTGCGACACTAACACGGCTGAAACTATTTTTATTGCTTACACTGTGGATATGAGTTGTTTTAATCTATTATTCTATTATTCTATTATCAAACTTGTATACTCGCCAATACTTTTGTATTGATATTTTAATACATGTTGCAGGCTGATAGGTTGCTGAGGAACATGGAAAAACAAGCTAGGATGATGCTCTAGAAACGTCGCCTAGTTAACTTAGTATTTTGAAACAATTTGAACAATTTATGTTTGGTTTGTAATGTGATGATTGTGGCAAAGTTTTAGACTACTTGCATGAAATCTATTAATCTTTATCGAAACAAATAGTGTTATGGAATTCTCATGAGCAATCTGAACGCCTAGTGCTCGGACCCCGATGTTTCCGCCATCGGTTGGGGTGTGACACCCTCAGGGATTACCGTGCACTCGAAAGGACGCCCGCATAGTCTTGTGTAAAGAGCGTTTGCCACATAAGCATCCTTTGGGGGACCATCGTCTTCCATTTGTCCTTTGGTCCCATCTCCCTCCATTGCATTTCTCCGGGAATGACACCAGCGTCAATATAGAAGAATTTCTTCTTCCAATCTTTGTCCTTGGAACTGGTAGGAATGTCTCTCAGGTAAGACACATCGGTGTCCCTTCTGTCGAAGGTAAAAAAGGGGGATTTCCATACAAGGACAAAAAAAGCCCTAAAAACGACGAGTTCAGGGATATGCCCCAAGGGGATACAGGCAAACTCGAACTGTCGAAGTTTGACCAACCCCAACGGGTGCAATTGAGAAATATGGATGGGGTTATGGTCAAGAACCAACTTGTAGAATTTGGTGATCGGCAATCAGAAGTTACAAAACTTGAAAAAATCACTAAACAGAGTAATTTTACCTTTCTTCAACGGAAATGCCATGCCTGTCTTCGACGGCAGTACCGGATTCCATTCTGCCCTAATACCATAATCTTGAACAAGATTGTTGTACGATACAAGCCCCCACTTGCAATAAAGGGCATCAGCACTCGCTTGGGCAGAAGAAGATGATTCGCCGGCCTTGGAAGCCATTTTTGATTCAAGAAGTTGAAGGACACAGTTGTAAACAAGGGGAGAAATGAAATTTCAAAACCCTTAACGGGAACTCTATTTATACGGAATGGGAACTTTTCGAATTCGAAAAGACAAATGGATGGGAACACGCGTCATTACAGGGTAGGAACAGTTGTCATCCTAATGATGATTTAACTGTCAGATCCTTTCCCATCGCCGCCATTTTTTCAAAATGCATAACAGTACCCCACTCGAGAAACTTACACTCAAAGGGGGAAAATTTGACTTTTCCTTTTTAGTCCGATTTCATGAATAACATTTCATAACTTCGGACTGGGGGGCATGACGAGGTATGACCCGGATCGGCTAACCGACCCGGTCATTACCTATTATTTTATTATAAATAATTAATTACACAAGTTTATTCTAGAATGTTCTATTCTGCATGGATAAACCACGTAACCGAATCCCCAACTTTTTGGGAAGATCATACAAATCCCTAACTTATCGGAGCCCATCCTAAGTTAAGGGAAACCCTAATGGTAAACTATAAATAGAGGTAAACATCTAAGGTATGATGGATCTTGCTCTCATTTACTCTCTCTCTCTCTCTCTCTCTCTCTCTATACATTTATACTTTCTCCCAAAACAAGACTTATTCTCACGCCGGAGGGTGGGTTACAGGAATAACCCCATTCCTGTAACGAGTCCTAACGGTGTTCTGTTTTGCAGCTAGCAGTTCGGATCGCAAAGAGTTGAAGTCTTAGTTGGATACTACCATAAAGGTCAGTGTTTCTTCAGTAACTAATACGTAACCGGGGGTTATAATACTTACAACGAGGCAAGCTTCGCTTTTTAGTGGGTATAATGCCCGGATATCATTTCTAATATTTAGAAATTGAGAGAGATTTGAGAGTTTTGAATGAGGAACAACTGAAGCCGATAACCCCTATTTATAGGCTGGAACAGGGGGCGCTCTCGCGCCCGGCGAGAGAAACAAGAGGGACCTTCGCGGCCCGTGAGGCCCTAGGCTTGGCGAATCAGCGGCATAGGCTCCACACGACTGGGACACGTGGCAGCCTAGGGTTACGCCTGGTGTCAGCAGGTCGCGGCCCACGACGGCTTGCTATACGGGTGTATTTTAGGACATATAGGGGGTGTTTTAAAAATTTTAAGAGGGTTGTTATATTGTATCCACAGTTTGTGCGAAACTATTGTCGTTCAAGTACAAGACGACTGCTTCGGTCACTAAGTATTTGGAGGAATGGAAGCTAGATGGAGTGGAAAGCTTTGGAGAAGATTAACGACCATCTTTGTTTTCTTTGTTTTACTCGTATGTTGGCAGTATTTGGTTGTGATCTTGTGTACTCTTTAGTGGTATGCCATTAGAGAGAACTAAAGGGTGTTTTTACCTTTCTACTTGTAATTTTTGTTGATATGATATAAAATCATATGATATAAAATCACCGGGGTAACCCTTTACCAAAAAAAAAAAAAAGAACACCCTTTGAATCTGTAAAGAACAAGAACCCTAACATGTTTTCTCCCTTCTTTTCAATTGAAAAATAACTATGGAGAAAAAAAAAAATTGAAAGGGCATCCACAACTATCTGAAAGGTTTAAGGAGAATGCCTACAAACTCGCAAGTATATAAGAGAAGAAAGAGAGTTTCATTCAACAATTTTCTATTCTTGTTTTAATCTCTAAAACTTGAAACCTTATATAGGCTTACGGTAACACACAAGTAAGAAACAAAAACAAGAACATGGACCTATTGGTTGTGCTATCCACTAACTCAACTACTAAAATAAACAACTCATAAAACAAAAAATAAAGAGCTCATGGGAACATGGCCTGAAGATTGTGGAGAATGCATGACTAATACCATGACTAAAAGGCCCATAACCAGCATCAAGATGGGCCGGGCCAAGAGTACACGTCTTTGGGTTGTAGTAGAGGTGCAAAAAAACCCGAACCCGACCATACCCATAGGGTAGGGACCAAGTATGCATATTTTGTTCAATACCCAACTCCGGGTTTTTTTCGTACCGGTTTGTAATACCTGTAACAGGGTTTCGTAATACCCGGACCCGGGCTTTCGTAATACCCAGACCCGTTGTGTACAACAGGTTTTTAACGTTTAGAGCCTGTGTGAGGCTTTTTTGGGCAGATTTCAAGCCATACAATATGTATAAATAAATGTTTCCATTATATTTCTATGTTTTATGCCAAAAATATGAATCGAAAAACTCGATCTATACCCGAACCCGACCCGGGTACGACCAATACCCGAAAAGTCAAAACCTGGTCATACCTGTACCCGGGTATATACCCGAACCCGAGTATTGAAAAAACCCAATTTGTGCACCTCTAGGTTGTAGTAGCGCTCTAAAAAGGTGTATGCAAAGATTAAAAATACGGAAGGAGAGAGGAAAATGATAAAAAGAAATGTAACATGGATCAACTCAAGTACTCAACTATAATAATTGTGTTTGGGTTGTGTTTTTACACAGTTTTGGTGTGTTGTTGGTATTTTCGATACTGATACCAAATATTTGTTTTGTTAATATTACGATATAACTTTTATTGAAAACGGAGTTGTATTTAATATATATTTTTTATATCGTAAACTATATTGAGTACCGGTACCATATCACACTGAATCGATACTGACAGAACAACATCGTTATCCGTATGAGTATTTACTTTTATAGTTTTCAATCAATGTAAAACACATGTTAATATCTTTTTGGCCTTTTTATTACATGTGAAAACTTTTGTGCAAGTAAACCTAATATTATTGTAAATCACCCTTTTTATTTTGCAATGCATACATATTTATGGGCCGGGCCAGCACTGCACATCTTTGGGCTATAGTGCATAAAAAAGACGGAAGGAGGGAGGAAACTGCGAAAAAGATTCTGTAATGACATGGGTCAACTGCAATCATATTCCCTGTTCAGTGCAAGTTCACCATTCATTTCCCAAACAATTACCTTTTCCGATCGATCTAGAGAACACAGACACAATCCAAAAACCCCAAAAAAATGGGAGCAATTGTGAACATGTTGGTGTCTGATATAATCATGTCTTTCATGTGGGTCTGGTCGAGTGTCTTAATCAAGATTTTTGTCCACAAAGTTATGGGGTTTAGCCACCATGACACCACTGGTGAACTGTTTAGGTATTCAATTTCGATTGTCAACATGTTCTTGTTTGCTTATCTTGCTAAGGTTACCAATGGTGGGGCCTATAATCCCCTCACTGTCTTGTCATCTGCTATTTCTGGGAGTTTTAGCAAGTTTCTTTTCACTGTTGGTGCAAGAATCCCCTTTCAGGTTGGTTCATTCTGATTCTTATATAGTAGATTAATTAATTTTATGATGTTTTCTGCTTTGGATAATTGGATTACAGTTTGTGAGCCACAGATTTCTGAAAAAAAGGTGCAAATTAGGGATTTTGTTGTTTGATTTATAAGCTTGTGTGACCTACAATGTTATGGTTTGTGCGGTCGAAAAATAAACCTTTTGATAAAGTAAAAGACGATAATGTGATAAAACGATTTCAAACTGTGAAAAAGAAAGAGGACACATCTATTATGTATTTGTTTTACTTTATTTATTATTGTTTTTTATAATTGGCCGGTAAATTCTTTTTGGGATACCCCTGAATTAATGGGCTAGTTCCGCCACTGGTTAGCGTAAGAGATGCACATAATCTTGAAAAAAAAAATCATAAAAATATAGAAAGTAAGAAAATAGTATTGCCCCACTCAAGCACGCCTAACTGTAGAGTTATATTCTTATCCACAACCACTGCCCCTAAAACTTGTCATTGGCGGGGCACATCTTATGACCATAGCTTTCAATAGCGCTGCTGGTGGCGACCACTATAGCGAATAGCGTAGCGTATAGGTGAAGAGTCGCTACAGGGTCTGTAGCGATAAATAGCAGATTATTTTTATTTTTCCATTGATTTAGATGATTAGTGATGGCGTATTTTTAGCACTTTTATACTGTGTGTTAAATATAGTTTTTTTTTTTTTTTTTTTTAATTTAGTTTCTACCCCTTTATCTCTAAACATGAAATAGCGGGTGCTATTTCGTCGCTATCGCTACGTAGCATATAGGTAGCCTGTCACTATGGTCTGTTATTCGTCATTGAGAACTATGCTTATGACCCAATATTTTTCTTGTGGACAAAACATGATGATGTGGGATTCACCTAAGGTGTTGTTACATTGGAAATAGAAAAAAAAGAACTGATCTATATATATGTGTACAATGCATCACCTGGGAAAACGAGAGGGAGAAGAAAGGAAAGAACTTTGTCACACAAGGCGTAGTAGAGGATAAGAGGGTCGGTGGCCGACCAAGATGGCGGTAGTAGTGGAGAGGAATAGGAAGGGAGAGAAAAGGAGAATACTTAATAGAATAAAGAAAGCCCCTTATGGTATTGTGTTTTATTCATCAACGATTACAGAAGTACCAAAGGGCTTGTAGCCTAGCGGTATCAAGATGTGTAGTAAAGGTGTTCCTCCCCAAATGGTTGAGCCGTGGTGAACATTGGTGTAGACTTAGGAGTAGTTTTAGGGTGTTTGATTTAGTGGATACCTTTCATGTAAGTTCTTAAATTTTTTGTTTATATTTACAACAACATATATTAATTCTGTTTTTTGGATTTAAGTTTATTGTATTTGTTTTAAATGATTGGTGAATGACATATGCTTGATGCATGACCAACTTGGCAGGTCTTCTAATTGAACCATCAACTATGTGCCTAAAGTTTCAAACTTCTTTAGCATGAACCAGCCATCTAACCCATGTCCTTGTTTCCTTGTGATTTTGAGGTGTTTGGATCAATAATGGCGGTCCGGCTTATCCTACTTACATTCCCGGGAATAGGCCGTGGGCCTAAACTGACTGTTAGTCTCCATCAAGGGGCATTGACCGAAGGGTTGTTGACTTTCACAATTGTGTTGATTTCACATGGACTTTCTACAAAAATACCCGGAAGTTTTTACACGAAAACTTGGATCAGCAGTGTCTCAAAACTTGCTCTTCATATACTCGGAGCAGATCTAACCGGTGGAGCTATGAACCCTGCTTCTGTAAGTACTCACGTCAACTTTTTACGCTACAAAACATCATCAAATCTCTATTTATAAAAGGGTATTTTAAAAGATTTAACTAATACGGTTGGTTTCAGGTAATGGGATGGGCATATGCACGCGGTGATCATATAACCAAGGAGCATTTACTAGTATATTGGCTTGCACCTATTCAGGCAACTCTATTGGCAGCATGGGTGTTTAGGTATCTTGTACGCCCATCAAAACAAGACAGAGAAAAGAAGACTAATTAACATTGAAAATAAGATATTCTTATTGATGATCACATGAAGTTGACTTGTGGTCAAACTTGAATTTTCGACTTAATCATCAATGCATGCACGCACTTGTAACATTAAGATTACTCGAATTGGTTGTTTCTGTCGTGTAGATAACGTTTCTAAACTATACGTCTTGGTTTTAGAACTCGAAAATCACGAGTCGAAGACCAACCGTAAAGCCTTTTGGTTGACGTGGGTTTGTTCATATATTTGTTAAATGAATGCAGAATGTAATTTATTTTTTCATTTTAAAATAAAATTTAAACTCTAAATCTTGATTGTATTTTTGTTCTTGAAACAACCATATTTTCTTACCCAGTTTACTACCAAACCAATATCTCTACTCAGCAGCGGATCCATAACATTTCGCAAGTGCAGACACAAAATGAGTTAGTCGCTGATTAATCGCTAATCGGAAGTTTACCGAGTAGTGGCTATTTAACTGCTAGGCGGTTAACAGTGATCCTATTCTGGCCAAATTTCGATCAAGCCTTATAAATTCTCTCTAGTTACTTAAAAAATAGGTTAAGGATCTACTTAAAAAATTACATATAAAAATGTGTGTATATAAAACTAAAAATTGCATATACAAATCCCAATAATCCATGTGACTCCCGATTAATCACTAGTCCTCATCAACCGACTAGCGCCTCCCAATTCTTAAAATACTAGTTATGTTAGAATAGGTGAGGTGACATGTCGGGTCATAGTAGGTTGGGTTGAAAAAAATTGCACTGATTCAAGCAAACTCTCTGGATGTCACGACTTTAACTAATAATACGGGCAACCAAACCACAATAATAATAACCGCACATTGGGGTGTCGGAGGGTCTAACCTCATAACTCTTGACAAGAAGAAGCAAATTGGCTCATTCACAAAGCTTCTCAATCTCACTCACTAACACTAAATCATCTTCTTATCCTATTTACTCACTCACTAACACTAAATCATCTTCTTATCCTATTTACTAACAAACCAATATTTATACTCACTCCATGACATTTCATTTGACTTTTGTTATGCAAATGTTTTGACTTCGAGCCGGAGGTCTCAATGGAAGTAGTCTCTCTATTCCTATAAGGTAGAGGTAAGGTTATCTACATATTACCCTCCTCAGACCCTACATTAGCCTTGCTGTTAGAGGGATTTACTGAGTATGATGATGATGGTGATGATATGCAAATGCTTTGACTTGTAACAAGTTTTTATGGTTAGAAAAATGTTTGCATGTTAAAAGCATTAGAAACTCATAATATTATTGTTGTATTCTAATTATAAATGTGGTTGTAAAAGTCCCGCCTAAGCTTCGAGTACTCGCTACAAGGTAGGCTGCCGAGGCCCGACTACTGTATGCATAGGCCAATTACTCCCCGAGTAATCTCCGCCTAGGCCGAGTACTCTCAAATCCGACTAGGGAGCGCCTAACGACTTTTGCAACCATGATTATAACCAACGATTCCCATTATATTAAATAAATAGCTATCAAATAACATTAGAACATGAATTCATCAAAATTATCAGTGTATCTTTTTACACAACAATCAAAACACCATGACTTCCTTTGATTCATTCCTCTACAAAAACATAGTAGCATCTAGTAAACAAGCTGAGGATCCAACTCTGCAATATCAACCGATCCCGATTCAATCGGTTTCATCAGGTACGCAGCCAACAGCTCCGAAACCAAACCAGCAATATGTGGGACCCTCTTCAAATTCTTCACCAATGGAATGTCATCAGTCTCCCCAATCGCTATGATCTTGGAGTTAAGGTCAGCCATGCGGTCCAATTTCCTCTTGAACTCAGGGTTTTCTACATCCAGTACAGCTGGGAAGATCCTTGCTGTCGTGCGGTTTGTCTGCAATACACAAAAACCATATTTTAAGACCCTAAACGACCCAATAACCTGTTTACCCAAACGGGTCAATATGGATAATGTATGTTGTATAGACAAACCTCAATGATGACATGCATGTCAAACTCCTTTGTGTCCAGCCCAATCCCTTCATAGAAAGCAGTTCTTTGGGTATCGTTAAGATACATGGTAACATACACCTACAGCCCGAATACAATATCGATAACAAAATCCTTTCGGCTTTATAGAGTAAAATGCCATTTTTGTCCCTGAGGTTTGGCCAGTTTTGCGACTTTCGTCCAAAGGTTTGTTTTTCCGATCTGGATCCAAAAGGGTTGAAATCTTGCCATTTTCATCTGGCTCGTTAACTCCATCCATTTTTCTCTGTTCAGTCAGGGGTATTTTCATCTCTTTTGTTAACTTGCAATTCGGTCTTTTGAATACTTGTACACAAAGTGAAAAAGACCGAATTGCCCTTTAAGTTAACAAAAAAGACGGAGATACCCCTGGCTTAACAGAGAAAAATGGATGGAGTTAACGAGCCGGATGAAAAAGGCAAGATTTCAACCCTTTTGGATGCAGATCGGAAAAACAAACCTTTGGACGAAAGTCGCAAAACTGGCCAAACCTCAGGGACAAGAATGGCATTTTACTCCGAGTTTATAAAAATAACTAAGAAATTGAAAAGGGAAAAGGGTGTACAGATAAGCAGAAGAATCTAGCCCAAAGTTTAGCTTTCCAGTCATTGAGGAACTGAGGCTGGGCCTTCATGAGTGCGGAAAAGAAGTCACCGTGTCGGTTTTCATCTTGACACCAGTTCTCAAAGTACTTGAAAATGGGGTAGCATTGGTACTGAGGGTTGGCTTTTAGGTGCCGGTATATGGTGATGTACCTCCAGTAACCGATCTTTTCGGAGAGATATGTTGCGTAAAATATGAATTTTGGCTTGAAGAAGGTGTATTTTCTTGCTTTTGTCAAGAATCCTAAGTCCAATGCCAAGTTGAAGTCTGATAATCCCTTGTTTAGAAACCTGCACCAGTTTATACATTGTTGAGTTTATATAGTATTATACGCGAGTACTAGTGTTAAAACGGGTCAGGCGGGTGGGTTGGATAATAAGTTAAAATGGGTTCAAATTTGAAAGTCATATCAGAACAGACCAAGGTGGGTTTGGTCGACCGTAGAAATAGACTTTAGGTGACTTTCAACGTGTCAAAAAACCATTTTGACCAGTTCCCCTTTAGCAAAAAAGATTTAATCAACCCGCATGACCTGTTTGAGATAAAAACAAAAACCAAATAACCCGTTTATATTATAGGTAAACGGGTCCAAATTTCCGCATGAAATTTTGGACTTTTTATTCCCATATACATACCCGGCATGGCGGGCTTCATCCCTTGACATGAGGGAGAAGATCTCTGCAACCACTGGGTTTGTTTTCTGCATATTAAAACAAGATTTAATTGTTAGTCTTGGATTGATCACTAAACCATCCAACCAAATCAACTCGAGAACACACACAGCCGACACCATTTGAACCCACAACCACCTAACTACCTTAGACGCCAGTCAACCCATAAACCAATTAAGGTCAACTACAGTCTTTAATCCTAAAGCTATGAACTTTATGCCATTTTCACCTCCTATTGCATCCGGTAATTCGTACTGCAGGGGTGTGAATGGGTCGGTTTTAAACTCAAACCAAACCAAACCAAAACCAATCATTTTGGTTTTGGGGAACCGTTCGGTTATGGGTCAGTTTTCGTATATTCGAAAATAATGAATTTAGATCCGAAATTTTGGCCAAAAGTGTTTATATTAAATGTTAACCACACATTAATAATTTTTTTTGGCAAAAAAATCCAGAAACAATCATTCAAACAAAGTTCAATGCAGTTCAGTTATGTAAGTACCCATAACCGAAACCGAACCCTTATTTTCATTTTGAAATCAAACAAAACCGAACCGAAATAATCATACTCTTACATGAATCAATGCAGGCATGATATTATTAAAAAGTAAAAAGAAATACCTTAAGTCTTCTACCAAGCTCCTTGTACAACAAAAAGCCAGAAAACTCAGCAGTGCAAGACCTCTCAAGAAACTCAACAAAGATCTGCCTAAGTGGGCCCTGAATCTCATCCGCAGCCTCCTTAAACTCCTTATTCCTGACAAAATGGGTCTGGTTATAATCTGTTTTAAACTCCTGCAACAAGGCTTCAAACTCAGCCTCATTCAGGTTCTTGTTCATCTCCACGTTGAACAGCTGCTCCATTTCATCGAAGTCTGTCGTGTAGAACCTTGGTGCAAGTAGTGTTTCCTTAATCGCCTTCTTGTTCTTGTTCTTTCCGCTGCCGGAGGGTTTGGTGGGGGTGGTGGTGGTGGCGGCGGACATGCGGATGGTGGAGATTCGCCGTGGCAGGATGGTGGTGCTGTGACAGTAGCCGATTTTGGAAACGGGTTTGAGCAGTGCGGCCATCTCGGTTGCCATTGGTGGTTGGTGTTTGAGTAATGGGCTTGGCTTTAATCACCATTGATTATATGTATAGAGAGAGATAAGGGTGAAGTGAAAGCGATGGCAATCTGGAATCTCATCCAAGGAAATCTGGGATTATGAATGGAAAATTGACACGTTGGTGGGGTGAGGATGGAACTGATTTTTGTTAGATGTTCTTTGGTTGGAATAAATTATGAATGTAGTCTTATATTTTGTGGCTGAGAAATGTCCATAGCCTTTTTGTGGCTAACCCGCACGGCGTTGTCCTGCCAACGTTTTTAAGGTCGGAGGGTGTGGAGACGTCGCCTCTGCCAACTCAGTCGCGATAGCGCCTGATGGCGCCACCCCCCTCCACCCACCGAGCGGATTACGACGGGGTGCTATAGGCCCGACTTCACCATGGTAACGAGCTCCATTCGCATGATCGAGGTTGATTATTTCAAAATATTACCATTAAACAATAACAATTTAAAAAAAAATTAATTTCCTATTTTATAAATTTAACCTATAAATACCCCACATTCTCTATACTTTTTGTTACCATTCTCTGCACTTTTTATATCCTTCTCTACAATGTTTCCCAACAAATAAAACCCGTGGGATCTGACCAATCCATTTTGGCAAAGTTTGCAAAACAACGAGCAAGAGGACCGTTATCGAAGAGACCCACGTACGGGTGAGCTTGGATATTATCCGATGCCACCAAGCACCCCAACTTCTACTCATTCGACCGCTCCACCGATGCCCGGTTTGTACGAGTATTATTCTCCACCCACATTTTTTCCCCAAAACATACCCCAAACCCAAAACACAACCCAAACCGAATTCGTACCCAAAACCCAAGCCGAACTCACTTCCTCAAAAAAGCGAAGTCATCGAAAAAAGGATGAGTGTAGGTCCGTTTTTCTCGGAGGATCGATTACGAAACCTAATCCTTGTTTATAACAAACACAATCACGAGTGCGGAATCCTCGTGACGACGCAAACCAAACAAAGTATAGCAAACACAAAGTAACCAAAAGATTCACAGTCTATTGATTAAGGGATGAGGACAGATTACAAACACATACACACAATGTTTGATAATACTCTCAGTAGGTTATGCTCTCATACTTCACACAGAAGACCAAGTGTGGTTTATATACTGCAGCCCAGCCCAAATTATGACGAAGAACATAATTGGGCCGACAAAGAACCTAAGCCCAAGAAGAACCAGGTTCTTCGTCACTGTTGCCATGAAAAACCATGTGACGAAGAAGGGGTTCTTCGTCACACACCATGAACGACGAAAGAGGTCTTTCGTGACAGATGACATCCCACGAAGAATGGGTTCTTCGTGGGGAGGCTGCAATGCAGAAAAGATGCAAACTGTCAAACAGATTGCAGCAACACTTATATAAACACACACAAACATAACATACAAACCAAATGCAACATGCATTAGTTTAGACTTACATAACAAAGAGACAACTGTCGTACCAAAGTTAGATAGGAGGATATCCGACTTGGTCGAGTGACGGAACATACAGACTCGATAAACAAAAGACCGAAATATTACAACGTCAAATAAGAACAAGTTACAAACACAAAAATATGCACCAACAATGAGTCCGAAAAACGTGCTACTAAGAAGATCAAATTTTGGTCGCCTAAGGAAGAATTTGAGGTGGCAAAAGCATGGCTCGACGTATCGGAAGTGTAGGAACATTTGAACGACCAAACGAGTCGATCAGAAGAGATCTCGTCCAATACGAAAGGCGGAAACAGACGTATCGGAGTTGTTTCAGCTGATTTGCACACAGAATCACTTTAATTGTCTCTTGTATTGATATCAGATCGTTTTACAATGCTGGAGACACTTCGACAGAGCTTCGCCACCGGAATGGAAACGTTACAAATGAATTGAACAAGGCATGTATTTATAGGCAGTCTCATTTCGCACGAGATGATCTCACAGGAAATGGCCATTGCCATTTCGTACGAAATGGACACATCCCATTTCGTGCGAAATGGTCACATCCTATATATTTCACATTTTCTCGTATTTCGTGCCCTGATCTATCATTCTAAATACAAGACTCGATACAAGACGAAGTCGACAGACATATGCACCAACAGACTCCCCCTTGGATGTTGACGAAGTCTTCAGTGTCGAGTCTTCAGTATGTCAACACTTCAGTCTTTATCAGTCTTCTCGCTCTCTTCAAAGTATTCTCCATTGTAAGCATCCTCAATCTCTATCTCTTTCTTCTCTTTCTTTCTTCCAGAATCTCAATCTGTCTCTGGCTCTCTATCATTCAAACTCCCCCTTTGAATGTTGATCCTGGCTTTAAAGTCTTCAGACTCCCCCTTACGATAAGCTGGAATCGCAGTCTGGAATTCATAATCTTTTGGATCAGAAACCTGGCTCAAACTCTGCAGCTTTCACAGATTCAGAAATGTTACCTGGCTCTTCGTAGCCACAGGATCTGGAACCTGGCTTAAGTCTGCCTGTCCTCAGGAATCATAACCTGGCTAACCTGCACATCCTCTACCCAAAACATAAGTTTCACAAATTTTAAAATTTAACAATGTTAATCTCATCTAACCACTTGCACAATCAAACTTAAATCATCACTTGTATATATTATCCAAAATGATTTAACATTTATAATCTCGGATGACCTCTTGCTTTTTCAAACTCTCCCAAACCTGTTGTGCATCATGTTTAGCACTCGAAATTTTGAAAATCAGCTCTTCAATATCAGTTGTCAAAAATATTTTTGTATTTTCAAATATTTATGCTAAAAACACATTCTTTTTGGTTTTTTGTTTTTAATGAAAAGCAGTAAAGAAATATTTACAGACAATATTTTTGCGAGTTTGTGTAAGAGGATCATATCAGTGTATGAGACAAATTACTAACACCGTTAAGCTTTAAACATTTTAAGTTCTAAACAATTCACTTAGATTGTCAGTATACTGATCCACTTAAATTTTTACACAAAGTTCAACTGTTTCGAGATACGAGATTAATGTTTTATAGAACTAAACTTATTCACGTGTCCCACCTCAGAATATACTCTCGTATCCAGACTCCTATATTCAGTCTTACAGGTGAGTGTACACTAATGATATCTGTAAACGGGTAATGCGAGACCATGAGAGCTCAGGTTAGAACTTCCGTTCAGACAAAGAGATGATGGCTCGTCTTTCGGTGTGTCCTGTTTGGGGATCTTTTCTTCAACAGCACATGATTAGCATTTTTCAATGTTTCATCATTTTTATGTTGAGGTAGGCTTTAAGAATAAAGCAGTGCAGAGCATTATGCGAGAACTAGGCTATTGCTTCCGCAAAATCAGAAGTTCAGGTATAATACCCCAGATATCATCACACACAAAGACCTAGTATGTCAGAAATAGAAAGCCCTTCAAACAAGATTTCAGGGGTTACCTATATATCCGAGAGATGTTCCCCACGAGATAAGTAAGCTATTCGTATTTTTAGGTTTATATCTCGAAAACAATCTACCGAATGTATAAAAACCTACTGGCATATCCTCAGTGAGATCGTTTATCACATTTGAGTTTCCAATTCTTTAGCGTACTGTGATAGTCCACTGATGTACTATCATTTCCTCTTTTTCACAACCAAACTCATTTATCATTTTTCAATGTTTTTGGCTTTTTAGATTTTATCATGTTTTTAGATTTTTCAAATTTTCAAAATTTCTAAAATTCTACTCCCCCTAAAATCAAAAATATGTTTCAATTTTTGATTTTCAAGAAAATTTGAAAACAAACTGTACAAATAAAGTGACAACTGATTTGAATTAGTTCACTTCTCCATCCACTTGGCATAAACAATCAGAACTCCCCCTGACAACAAACTATTTTCCCATTATGATTTCAAAACACTTAAGTTTGTTTTAGTCAAAATGGTTTTTCCGGAAAATTAGTTTTTGTTGAAATTCACCAACCACTTGTAGGTTAAGGGATTCATTCATCACTTTGTTCTTTCAATTACCACTTGTATGAAAGTTAAATCAAGTTCAAATTAATGACCTTGATTAACCACTTGTAGGTGCACTTTTCTTTTCTTTCACCCACTTGTAGGAACAAACAAAAACATTTCAAGAATGATACCGATTCCTGCTCCACGATTACCAACTTGGGAGCTCCGGCAAGTCCAGATTTTTAGTCATGATAGGTTCTATCCCAGTTACTAACCTGGGATGACCCATCTTCATCTGGTTTCTTCGTTTTTTTCATAAAATTCCTTTACCCCTTTGACCTTCCCGTCAATCATTTTTCCAAAAGTATTTTGAACTGTAGGGTTAAAGGCTTTTTCAACATCAAATTCTTTCTTTTCAGAAAAGAATTGATTTGAAATTTCAACTTTTCCAATTTTTGATTTTAAATTTTCAGCCCGCAATGGTGGAAAATTTTCATCATCCAGTGGCGGTACTGAATTTTCACTTTTCAATTCAACTTGTGGCTCCTCTGACTTTAACGAGTCAGATTCATTACCAGAAAATAGATCCTCTGATTTTGATGAATCGGAATCATTGCTAGAACTATCGTCTGATTTCTTAACAACCCACCTTTGGTTGTTAAGCTTTGCTTTTCTTTTGTAAAAACTCTTTAAACACTCACCAACCTCAAATTTTGAATTTTTGAAAACTTTAAATTGTTCAGTTGGTGGTTCGATATCACCAACTTTCTTTTTGAGTTTTTCAGAGACTCCCTGTTTTGAATTGGTTGCCTTTGGACAATTCATGGCAATGTGACCAACTTTTTGACATTGATAACAGGTTCTTGTCTCCTCATTCTTCTGAGCAGCTCCATTCTTCATTCCCTCTTGCTTATTAGCAAGGAATTCTTTGTTCGATTGCCTCCAGAATGTGCTTTTTTCCTCTTCCTCCGAACTTGCTCCTGAAACAAATACATTTTTTGTTTTATAAGTTTTCTCATTTTTATAATTTTCTGGTGGAATAAAACCCAATCCCTTCTTTTTGAAATTACGGTTATGGTTTGGTTTCTTTCGATAACCTGAACCAGAACTGTAACTCTTTTTCTTGTTTAATCTTTGTTGAACCCTTGAGGTGTAAGGTTTAGTTTTTTTTAGCAAGATTTACATCTTTTATTTCAGAAATATTAATTTCTGTTAATTTGAAAACCTTGTTAATCATTTCAGTTTTAACACCTCTTATTGGAAATTCCTCATTAGAATATAATTTGTCTGAATCATTCAAAGTATATGCCACTTTGATTGGTTCGTCATTTAAATTATTTTTTGATAACAAGAATTTTTTATTGTAAACCCGTTTGCCCTTTTTGACTGTTGGACTTGAAGTGTCGGACTCAGACTTTGACTCCTCCGTTTTATCTTTATCCAACACCTGATCGACAACTTTCTTAATTATCTCGGACTCATGATCAGTGTCGGATGATGTGAACGTGACATCAATGTTGTCTGGCAAGTTATCTGAAGGCTCAGATTCCCACTGTAAGTTGGTTGCCTTTTTGACTCTTTCTGAATTTGGATTTCGTGGAGAATATCCATTTTCAAGCGGGGGTGGACACTTGTTATAACTAACACTTTGTTTCTTACCAGAATTCTTCACTTCAGTATCCTCTTTTGTTTTGAAATTCTTCACTTCAGATGTGTCTTCTTCAAATGCCTTCATGCCTTCAACTGTGGGGTAAATCCTGTCAATCACATAAGAAGAACATGAGTAACTTTTCAACAACTTGTTTACTCTTTCAGTTTCTATCCTCTGAGTTTCTAATTTCTGTTCAAGCTCAGCACACATATCTATGTAATAATTGACCATTTCCTGCTTTATCATGTATGCTCCATTGAGTGTCTTCATGGCTGTAGCTTGTTCATTGCTTGACTCGTTATATTGATTCATGGCTTTGTTTTGTTTAAGACATCATATGACTCTTTCAATCTGTTCATGTTGTGAATCAACTCATTGTTGTGTTTTTTCAGAGTTTCACATTTTTCACAATTCTCAGACATCTTTTCTGCATCAGCTTCTTTCTTAATCTCGAAAGCTGGAATTTCTTTGACCTGCTTCTTTATCAACGATGTTGGTGCATATGTCTGTCGACTTCGTCTTGTATCGAGTCTTGTATCTAGATAGGATAAACCAGAGCTCGGTAGTCATAGAAATAGGGATTTAGTGCTGATTGACCAGTTCATGCGAAATGGCCATTTCACACGAAATGGCATTTCACACAAAATGGCAAGTTCACACGAAATGGCATGTTCACACGAAATGGACCATTTCGTGCGAAATGGACTTGTGACCATTTCGTGCGAAATGAACTTGTGACCATTTCGTGCGAAATGGACTTGTGACCATTTCGTGCGAAATGAACTTGTGTCCATTTCGTGCGAAATGGAATGCCTATATATAGAGACTTGACCATTTCATTTGTAACTTTTGGATTCCGGTAGCGAAGCTCTGCCGAAGTGTCTCCAGGTTGTAAAACGTTGTCAAACCAATACAAGAGATAGTTTAAGTGATTCTCTGTGCAAATCAAGCTGATTCATCATTAAAACGTCTGTTTCCGCCTCTCATTTTGATCAAAAACTCTTCTGAACGACTCGTTAAGGTCGCACAACGATCCTATAAGTGGTATCAGAGCTCAGGAGGAAGAGTTCTTACCGATTCAGCTTGATTTCATCTGAAAATCTCACTTCTACTCACTTTCTTCACATTTTTTTCAAAATTAATCGAGATTTTATGGTTAAAATGAACTGATTTTCATATATTACATGTGAAACATGGTTTTAATCAATCCTTGAACATATCAGACCCAAATTCATCTTAAAAATTGATTAATTTGTCAAAATTCTATCCAATTGTTTGAACATGACGTCATTACGCACGAGATAGAACCTCATTTCGCTTCAGTTCATACGATCTAGATCCATTTCGTTTGAAATATATTTCCATTTCACACGAATTGGGAGAACTAGATTCATTTCGTGTGAAAATACAAGTCATTTCGCATGTAGTGGTCATTTCATGTGAAATTAAAGTCCATTTCGCGCGGATTGGTCAGCTAGTGTTTCATTTCGTTTGAAGTGCACCCAGGTCATCATTTCGTACGTATTGGTCTGTCATTTCGTTTGAAAGTGTCTGTCACCGTGTTCCAGCAGCTCATGTGAACAATGTAGAGCGACCTAATCATATAACCTTTTAGAGAGATCAACGATCCAATATCTATGAAATTGTCAGTCTGCATGTGGTGTTAAGTCCAATAAATTCATCGGTCCAGTTAATTTCAGTAGTTATTAAAGATGTCGACCATTTTTAAAATCAGTAAATCAATTGCATGTGCATGTGTTCTATCAGTTTGCATGTGTTATTGTCAGTCCAATTAATCTCGGTCCAATCAAATTGTGTTTGAAAGATAAAGTTGTCGGCCAAGATCAAAAAGGATAATCAAATTACATGTGATCCATTTATAAGCGGCCCAATCAGATTTCTTTTGAACATTTGAAGTTGTTAGTTGAGTTATATTTGTGGTCCAATTATTTTGGTGATATCTTTTAGAGTTGTCGGCCCATGTGATCCATATATTGCGGTCCAATAAAGATTAAGCATTGTTATAGCTTGTCGGACATTTTATATAGTTTCATCACATTGTTTTTAATGACTAAAAAGTTATTCTAATAGGATTAAAATTGAATTAAATGGTTGTCGGCCATTTGTGATCGGCCCAAGACAATTAT
The DNA here is from genome assembly GCF_002127325.2 of Helianthus annuus. Classification (NCBI taxonomy): domain Eukaryota; kingdom Viridiplantae; phylum Streptophyta; class Magnoliopsida; order Asterales; family Asteraceae; genus Helianthus; species Helianthus annuus. Next base: position 76,039,257 of record NC_035442.2, on the reverse strand, counting down.
CAGGCTAGCAAGTGACTTTGTATTAATTCAAAGTTTTTGGTTCTCAAATATCAAGATTGCATGTGAAGCATTTATCGAAGCTATCAGCCCATGTGATTGGTTAATATTAGCGGCCCAATGAGATTTCAATAAGTCAACAGTTTGTCGGACTCTTGAATAAATTGTCAAGTTCATCGACCCAAGATCAATTATATTTGAGGTTCATTAATTCTAGTTGTCGGCCCAATTGAGTTTTAAAGCATCAGTCCATTAATTCAAACGGTCATTTAAAGGTGTTAAGCTCAAGATACTCACAGTTTGCGGCCCAATTGAATTCATCTTTTTATTGGCTCATTCATTCAGTGATTTCATAGAAAAACATTGAACGAGTCTGCGAATTTTCGACACGAGTCCTAGATCGATTCAACCGTCACACACGTTCACATTTTAAGTTCGTTTAAACTGATCATTTGTTTTTGTATTCTCCAGGTGTTTCACGAGGTGAACCAGTTCGTTTGAAAGCTTGTTTGAGAAATCCTTGGATACCGAAACATGGAAACCGAGTTTTACAATGCGTTTGCTATAACTCCGGGTACTCCGGTTACCATTGCTCAGAGTGTAACCATGGAAAATGAAACTGGAACGTTACAAAAACCTCCAAAACTGATGGGCATTAAAGAATATCATAGTTGGAAAGAACGTTTCGAGAATTGGGTTCAAGCAAATCATCTAAGGTCATGGGAAAGTATTGAAATAAAGTATGCTAGACCATTGTCTGATTTCGGAGTTGCAAAGATTATCTCAGAATTTTCTGATAAAGAGAGATTCGTACAAGGCAGAAAAAATGATGGTCAGTTTACTTCAACAAGCTGTGAAAGAAGATATTTTCATATTACTTCAACATGATGGTAGTGCTTATTCGGTTTGGGATGCACTTCGCAAGAAATTCGAAGGAAGTGTAGAGATGATCAAGAGTAAAAAATCATTATTGAAGAAAGAATTTGAACTGTTTACAAGTGTGCCAGGTGAGACTACAAAGACTCTCATTGAAAGATATTGTCATCTAGTGCGTTCAATGTCTCGATTGGAGATCACTAAAACTCCAGAGGAATGGGTTGAGAAATTAGCCGATGCGTTACCTCAAAAAGAATGGGGTACATACCTCATGATTTTGAAGAATTCTGGAGAGTATAGTAGATTGTCGATTGCACAATTCATTGAGAAACTTGAAGGACAAGATCTTGAACAGCAGAAGATTGCTAGAATGAACAATTCAAGCGGTCAACAAGACATCAAGATGTACTACAAAGGTAATGTTCAGAATATTGAAGAAAGTCCAAAGATCCAAACCGCTTTCAGCGCAGAGAACTCATCTGGTTCAGTTAATCAAAGCTCAATCAACACTAGAGGTTTTTCTTCATATCCAAGTGTTAATCCAAGTGTTCAAAGCTCAAACAACAGTAATGGTCATGTGTTACACTGCAACATCGCGATGCATCTTCAAAATGGTCAAAATTTCTCTGAAGAAGTCGCTAAAGGTCATATGCCATTACTGGCTACAGTGTTAGAATCATATGAGGGATTTTTTTGCTGGAAGGATCGGAAATCCTATGTTGACAAAAGAGGATTACGATCAGATAGATGCTGAAGAAATGGAGCTTATGGATATTAAGTGGTGTTTAGCGAGTGTGTTGAGGAGAGCTGAGAAATTTAAGCAGATTACAGGAAGAGATGACTTTCGTGATGCAAATGTTTCTACTTTAGGTTTTGATAAATCTAAAGTTACTTGTTTTTGATGCAGGGAAAAAGGACATTTCAAGAGGGAATGTACCAATCGAGAAACAGGTGGAGCTAAGAATCCGTTCGGCAACAATGATTATTATCAAAGAGCGATTTATCTTCAAGTTGCTCAACAGCCGCATCAACAACAACCATCATCATCCAATGCTAATCAGATTGAAGATGGAAAGAAGAAAGCTTATCTTGTTAATCAAGATGATGAAAAAGTGGCAGAAGGTTTTAGCTGAGACAAATACATTCCAGCTGATTCCAAGCTTGGAGCACTCAATGCACAGATCAGTCAAGAGCCAGATTTGATGAAGGAATTGATGGGTGTATCTGCTGATGATGAGAAAAGTCAAGATGAAGAGTCTGTTTCTTCAGATAACTCAGAAAAGACACCAGATGTTGATCAATCATCATCTGATAGTAGTGATGATGAGGAAGAAATTAAACAAATTAACATTGGCAAAATTCATTTATCTCCTGAAAGTTTCAAATTTTATTTTGCAGATAAATTGAAGAAGCTAAAGGAGAGGCGAGTAGCAAAAGATAAGCAAGAAGTAAAATGCGAGAATGTTACTGAGATTGAGAAGAATGAACAGAGTGAAGATGTCAAAATTGTTGAAAAGATTATTGAAATTGAAAAGATTGTTGAAATTGAAAAGCTTGTTGAAGTCGTTAAACCTTATCTAAAGTGTTTGGAATCTTGCAAACACTGTGAAGAGAAAGATAAGAAGTTCAGTTTGACAAGATGAAAGAAAAATTATTGTTCGATGTCAAGTATGTGAAAGAGTCGTATGATGTGTTGAACAGAACGGTGAATAGTTTGCAAAAGACCAACTCAGAAAGAGAAGATGCTTTGACAATGATGAATGCAGTTATGATGTCTAAGCAGAAGGCTATCAATCACTATATTGAAGAATGTGCAAAGTTGAAGCAGGAGTTGGAAACTGAAAAGATAGAGAATGAAAGAATCAGACGACTATTGCAAAGTTATTCAAGTTCTGATTATTTGATTGATAGAATTTATCCAACTATTGCAGGTTTTGAAGTCTTTCAGGACAAAAGATGGAAAAGAAGGATATTGGTAAGAAACAAAGTGTCAATTATAACAAGTGTCCGCCTCCAATTTGGGAAGGTTATTTTCCCAGAAAACCAAATGAGGAACAAGTCAAAAAGGCTGTCAATATAAAGTTAAAGTCTGAAACAACTGATGAGTTACCAGATAACATTGACGTCACATTTACATCGTCTGACACTGATCATTTGTCTGAGTTGTGACAACTCGAGTTTCCGAGATTCCACTTTCGCATTTATTGCACGTTCACTTCTTGTTTAGTGTTTACTTGCACAATTGGTTTGCTTTGTAACTGTATACATTTTGGATTTGATAAGTTTATGAATGATTTGGCAAAATACTTGAATGTGGTGATGAAACTGTAAATTGTATATCTTGTGCATGTAATATGTAATAGATAATACTTAAGGGTGTTTAGTGCTAATAGTGAAACTTTAACAACTCTTAACCCTAATCTTCTTCACTAATCACCACACAATCATCAGACGTACCTAAGATTTTCTCTACAATCATTTGCTTCATCATTGGTGTCACACCCCCAAAATCCACACACAGAGTACCACCGCTTGGAGGCGTGACATGACCAGGATCAAGCCACCAATCATATTGAACATAGCATATAATATTAAAAGTAGTTAATAAAATCCATCATGATATAATTGGTGTTCAACAAACATAGTTTAAGTAGCGGAAGCATAATATGAAAACCCAATGTAATCAACAAGTTCAAGTGTTTTTAAAGTTTAACATGGCATCCACGATCCATGCCCCACAACGACCTACTCCTCCATGTGCAAGCTCCATATGTACCTAAGGTCCTGCAAGGCATGAAACAGAGAGTCAACAACTAGTTGAGCGAGTTCACAGATAATAGTCCAGTAATCGTAATAGTATAGTAAGCCTCATGTTCGTTCATTAAGCCATGTATCGTATTAGTTCGTATCGCGGCCCTCAAGGCATGTACGCGAAGATTAGGGGAAGTTTCCCAAGTATTCTAGACTAGGTATATTTGTATCGCAGCCCACCCAGCATGTGTGCGAAGTTTAGTGTACAGTTCGCAGCCATTCCAGGCATGTGTGCGAAGTTTAGTTCTATAATCGCAGCCAATCCCGGCGTGTGTGCGAAGAGAAGTATATGTATCACTAGTCTAGCAGTATTTTATCCATAACCTTCCTCTCCCGAGGACTATATCACTAAGTTTATTTAATCAGGTATGTGCAAATCGATCATCCTATCCCATTCCCAACCCCGGGAACCCCATGCCTTGGTAAGAGTGTGAACTCACCTTGGTTTGCTCGGCAGATACACAAAAGGTCAAGTCTAGCTGCTAGTGGTCAACCACGTCCTAACATGGTTACCATACAAGTCAGGTTTTGGTTTCGTGAAAAGCACATAAGTTTCACACAAGTTAACATGTTACGAGCACGTAAAGATCATGGCAACACTTTAACAGTCAAGCAATACACCAAGAAGCCCAAATAATAACGGCCCAACCTATTATGCGATCCGCATACTTGTGCGGTCCACAATGGGCTGTGCGACTCACAAAGCCCGACCCAATAACATATACACCCAGCCCAACAATTAGCATAGCAGTCCTAACATGTATCGGCCCAAATAGACAACACAAATCTTGTGTGATCCGATTTGGGTTGTGCGACCGGGTTTGGGCTTTGAGGCCCAACAGTTAGACAAACATCATCACTTGTGCGATCAAGTAAAGCTTGTGCGACTGTGGGTGTCTTGTGCGACTGGACTCCTTGTGCGACCAGGAATCTTGTGCAAGTGGACCTCTTGTGCGACTAAGAGGTCTTGTGCGATAGGTTTAAACATTCCGGATATCATGCAATCGGTTACAAACATTTAACAGTTTCCAATTTTACAACAATAAATCAACAGTTTCCATCTAGACCTTTATTCGATCAAAACAAGGTTGTTACAACCAATTCACATAAACCCTAATCAAATCATAATCATGAACAATGATCAAACATCCAATTCGGACCGTTAAATTAGTGAACTTTTATATCAACAGGGAATCCTAACCAACATGCAAAAACACTTCAGTTATTAACCATAACAGTCGATTACATACTTTCTATCCTAATCATGATGCAAACAATCCAAGAACATGACATGCTAGTCGATAAATATCACCCTACTTATCCGATTGGCTAGAACATCATCATATGATTAACAATTCGAAAACATATAACATAGCAACAAATTTAACAAGCATCATCAAATACAATCCGATTAATGTGACAAATCCGATTAGTGTGAATCATTATGCATATGGGCCGATTTTTAAGAACACTACGATTCAATAGTTTATATCATGTTCAATCATCTATCAAAACATAATTCAAGGTAATACACTAACCGGATTAGATGATTGGTCCGAACAAGAAAAGATCTTCGATGGAGAGGATGCTTGGCTGCCGTCGAGTTCGTGAGGGAGAGAGAGAGAGAGCACTAGGGTTTTGAGTGTGTGAGGATGTTTTGCAAAAAGTATGAGAAAGTTACTAACACCCTAGTGTTATGCGTGTAGGGTGGGTGGGCCGAGCCCTCTATTGGGTCGCCCTTGGTCCGTGTACAAAGGTAAGGCCCGGATGAGTTTGTGTGATCGGGTGTGAGTGGTGTATTTGGGCCGATTGCATACATACATACATACAAGCACAAATCAAACATAACATTCATTTAATCAACAAGGTTCACATAAGCACGTAACGTTACACAAAGTAGGCTCGAATTATGAGTTGTCACATTATCCCCAACTTAAAAGAAATTTCGTCCCGAAATTTGGTACGTACTCACTGAGGAAGCTAGTTAAGTTGCATAGCTTTCCTGGGGTGTCACATCCTCCCCCTGTTGATCTGGAATTTCGTCCCGAAATTCCGTGGTAGCTTTAGCCTCAGTAGTAGGTGTACTGTTCGCGAACAATTGAGGATACTTCTGCTTCAATTCGTCTTCACGTTCCCAGGTGTACTCTGGGCCACGACGGGAGTTCCAACGAACTCGAACAAGAGGGATTCTCTTGTGCTTGAGGACCTTAACATCCCGGTCCGTGATTTCAACTGGTTCCTCGACGAAGTGCAACTGTTCGTCGATAGTGAGCTCTTTCAAAGGAATTATGAGGGTCTCATCTGACAAGTATTTCTTCAGATTCGACACGTGGAAAACGCTGTGAACTGCCCCGAGTTCAGCTGGTAGGTTCAGTCGGTAGGCTACTTTGCCTATTCTTTCTATGATCTCAAACGGTCCGACATACCGCGGATTGAGTTTGCCCCTTTTGCCAAAACGAACCACACCCTTCCAGGGTGAGACTTTAAGTAGCACTCGATCCCCAACTTGGAACTCGAGTGGTTTCCTGCGCTTATCGGCGTAACTTTTCTGACGGTCACGAGCCGCCGCCATGCGTTGCCGTATCTGTGCAATTCGTTCAGTAGCATCAACTACCATTTCTGGACCTGTGATTTGACTATCCCCCACCTCTGCCCAACAGAGAGGCGAACGACATTTACGTCCGTACAATGCCTCGAATGGAGCGGCTTGAATGCTGGTATGGTAACTGTTATTGTACGAGAACTCCACTAAAGGGAGATGCTTTTCCCAGCTGTTGCCGAAATCAATAACACATGCCCGAAGCATGTCTTCTAGAGTTTGAATCGTGCGCTTAGACTGCCCATCCGTCTGAGGGTGATAAGCTGTGCTCATGTCTAACTGAGAGCCAAAAGATTTGTGCATTGCTTGCCACAGTTCTGAAGTAAATCGTGCATCGCGATCCGAAATGATAGAGGTGGGCACCCCGTGCCTCGAGACTACTTCCTTCAGGTAGATGTCTGCTAATGTGGAGAACTTGTCTGTTTCTTTGATTGCCAATAAATGAGCAGACTTTGTGAGTCGATCCACGATCACCCAAATGGTATTGTTCCCACGCTGGGATCTAGGCAGGCCGGTAACAAAATCCATGGAAATTTCCTCCCATTTCCATTGTGGTATCTTGGGTTGCTGAAGTAGGCCTGATGGTTTCTGGTATTCCGACTTGACTCTCGCACAAGTCAAGCACTTGCTAACGTAGGTTGCTATGTGGGCCTTCATGCTAGGCCACCAGTACGTAGTTCTGAGATCGTGGTACATTTTATCCGAACCTGGATGTACCAAGTAGCGAGACTTATGAGCTTCGTCCATTACAAGCTCGCGTAAACCGCCATAAAGTGGGACCCAGATACGCCCCGTTACATAGTAGGCACCGTCTTTCTTCTGTTCTAATCGTTGCCTTGAGCCACGTAAGGCTTCAGCCCGTACGTTTTCTGGTTTCAATGCTTCTAACTGAGCATCTCGTATCTGTGCAGGAAGACCAGACTGAATAGTAAGCTGTAGTGCTCGCACACGTCTAGGTAGAGTGTCTTTTCGACTGAGAGCGTCAGCCACCACGTTGGCTTTGCCTAGATGGTACTTGATGGCACATTCGTAATCGTTCTGTAGTTCAACCCATCGACGTTGCCGCATGTTCAATTCCTTCTGCTTGAAGATATGCTCGAGACTCCTGTGATCGGTGTAGATAGTGCACTTGGTACCGTACAGGTAGTGTCGCCATATCTTGAGTGCAAAAACAACAGCTCCTAGCTCTAAATCGTGCGTCGTATAGTTCCGTTCGTGAATCTTGAGTTGGCGCGAAGCGTAAGCAATGACCTTGTGGCGTTGCATTAACACACATCCAAGACCCTGAATGGATGCATCACAATAAACCACGAAATCGTCCGTGCCCTCTGGCAATGAGAGGATAGGTGCACTGCAAAGTCTATCCTTTAAGTGCTGAAAAGCAGTTTCCTGAGTATTATCCCAACGGTAGGTGACACCCTTCTGTGTCAATAGTGTAAGCGGCTGTGCAATCTTTGAGAAATCTTTAATGAATCGTCTGTAATAACCCGCCAAACCCAAGAATTGGCGTATTTTTGTTGGTGTACGCGGTGCAGGCCAGTTCCTGATCGAATCTACCTTGGATGGATCAACATGGATCCCATCCTTGTTTACCACGTGGCCTAGAAAGTGGACTTCACGAAGCCAGAAGTCGCATTTTGAAAACTTGGCGTACAGCTGTTCCTTTCGAAGAAGTTCCAAAATAAGTCGCAAATGCTGTTCGTGCTCCTCCTGACTCTTGGAATATATCAGGATATCGTCGATGAAGACAATGACAAACTTGTCTAGGTAGGGTTTGCACACCCTGTTCATAAGATCCACAAAGACTGCCGGTGCGTTTGTTAGCCCGAATGGCATGACTAGAAACTTGTAGTGGCCGTAGCGGGTTCTGAATGCGGTTTTGGAGACGTCCTCATCCCGGACTCTCAACTGATGGTAACCTGACCTCAGGTCTATCTTGGAGTAGTAGCTCGACCCTTGCAACTGGTCGAATAAGTCATCAATACGTGGAAGAGGGTAGTGGTTCTTCACTGTCACCTTGTTCAGTTCACGGTAATCAATGCACATCCTGAAGGTACCGTCCTTCTTTTTCACGAATAATACTGGAGCTCCCCAGGGCGAAGAGCTAGGTCGGATAAATCCCTTATCCAACAGTTCTTGTAGCTATGTAGAGAGTTCTTCCAACTCTGATGGAGCTAAGCGATACGGTGCACGAGCTATAGGTGCTGCTCCTGGAGCTAGCTCGATTTGAAACTCGACCTGGCGATGAGGCGGTAGACCAGGTAAATCTTCAGGGAACACCTGAGGAAAGTCGCGTACAACTGGAATATCTTCCAATTTCTTTTCTTTCGTTGATGCGTCTGTAACAAGTGCCAGAATGGCAGTGTGGCCCTTACGCAAACACTTCTGAGCCTTTAGAAAGGAGATGATGCCAACCACTGCACCACTCTTGTCGCCTTGAACTTCGAGGGGTTCTTTTCCAGAAAGAGGAATGCGGACGATCTTCTCTTTACACAAGATCTCTGCGTGATGTTGGGATAACCAGTCCATCCCAATGACGATGTCGAAACTACCCAAAACTATGGGTATGAGATCGATAGAGAAAGTCTGACCAGCGAGGATAAGATTACAACCCTGAACTATGTGCGTGGCCTCTAGACTCTTACCATTAGCTAATTCTACAACATGTTTGGCGTTTAAGGGAGTTGGTGCACGTTTTAACATTTGGCTAACCCTTAGTGACATATAACTTGTATCCGCACCCGAATCAAACAAAACAGTAACATAAAAGTCGTCGAGAAGAAACTTACCCATAACTACGTTGGGATCATTCCTGGCATCACCCTGCCCTAGCACAAATGCACGGCCCCTAGCTTCGTTGCCATTGTTGTTTCCACCGTTGTGGTTACCATTTCCCTGATTGTTGTTGTTGCGATTCTGGTTTAACTGGGGGCAATCCCGCTTGAAATGGCCTTCAGCACCACACTGAAAGCATCCCATGTTGCCTCGCTGTTGCTGCTGCTGCGGGTTTTGAGGAGCTGGTGGTTGTTGTTGGTTCTGATTCGCAGGTCGTGAGCTTCTGCAATCTTTAGCTTCGTGCCCTATCTTGAGACATCTCTGACAGCGGCCCTTGCGGCACTGACCACTGTGGTGTCTGTTGCATCTGTTACACAGTGGGTGAATTCCCCGATATCCACCTTGCCCCTGACCACCATAAGTTTGCTGACTCGGGCTCTGGTAATCATTATTCTTGCGCTGCTGCTGTGCTTGAGACTAAACGGTAGCGGAACCCTTACTGGAATCCCCATCCCATTTCCGCTTGTTATCATTAGGAGTAACAGGAGTAGCAGAAGTGGTAGCGGTAGTAGTTGCACTGATGCGCTTAGGCAGCTTGTTCTGTTCCACCGCCTGATCCGTGAGGCGATGAGCAAGACGCTGAATGTCTTGGATATTGTCTAGGTTAGCCGATGTAACATGGCTCTGAATCTCTGATGCTAGACCCTTGAGGTACAACTCGATGCGCTTGATTGGAGGGTCCACCATGGTTGGACACAAGATGGCCAGTTCGTTCGACCGTTTCGTAAAAGATTCGATTTCCGACCCCGTCATTTTCAGATGATAAAGTTCCACCTCCAACTTGTGGATGTCATCACGCGTGCAGTACTCTCGCTTGATCAGTTCCTTAAAATTGTTCCAAGGGGTGGCGTTAGCAGCTGCCAGCCCTAGAATCTGAACTTGCGCGTTCCACCAAGTCAGCGCAATTCCTTCCAAAGTACCAGTGGCGTATTTCACCCTGCGAGCCTCAGGGCATTCACACATTTCAAACACCGACTCGAGCTTCTCAAACCAATGGAGGAGTCCCACTACTCCTTCAGTGCCACTAAACGTGCTTGGACGACAGTCCATGAAGTTCTTGAAAGTGCAAACAGGTTGCTGTGCGGGTTGACCTATTGTGTATGAATAGGACAAAGTTAAACACAAGAGTTGGTTTAGGAGTGTAGGATCTAAAGATCCTAGTGTGAGTTATGACTACAGGATATACCTCCTGCTTGTGCGGCTGCAAGTGCCGCAGCAACTTGTTCGTTAATGAGAGCCGTTTACTGGGCTTGCATCATGTTAATACGTCCAGACATGATCTTCATAGCAAAGGTAACATAGTAAGGGAGAGGTTCGCGAAAAGTGCGATGACAGAGGAGAGTAAGCACACAAAGGTTCTCAAGCAATAGTGTTATGTGTATCTAAGCATACCACGAGCAAAGTTCTATGTAATCTAGCAAGTAGACAATATAACATGTACCATATTACCTAGAATGTTGAGTCTTGCACATGGAGCGAGGCGTCGTTGTGGATCGTTGAGCACTGTTCTGGTTATAGTTTGGTTTTAATAAAAACGTTTTTCCCTTATTAAAACCGAGTTCTCTATAACCAATGGCTCTGATACCAATCTGTCACACCCCCAAAATCCACACGCGGAGTACCACCACTTGGAGGCGTGACATGACCAGGATCAAGCCACCAATCATATTGAACATAGCATATAATATTAAAAGTAGTTAATAAAATCCATCATGATATAATTGGTGTTCAACAAACATAGTTTAAGTAGCGGAAGCATAATATGAAAACCCAATGTAATCAACAAGTTCAAGTGTTTTTAAAGTTTAACATGGCATCCACGATCCATGCCCCACAACGACCTGCTCCTCCCTGTGCAAGCTCCATATGTACCTAAGGTCCTGCAAGGCATGAAACAGAGAGTCAACAACTAGTTGAGCGAGTTCACAGATAATAGTCCAGTAATCATAATAGTATAGTAAGCCTCATGTTTGTTCATTAAGCCATGTATCGTATTAGTTCGTATCGCGGCCCTCAAGGCATGTACGCGAAGATTAGGGGAAGTTTCCCAAGTATTCTAGACTAGGTATATTTGTATCGCAGCCCACCCGGCATGTGTGCAAAGTTTAGTGTACGGTTCGCGGCCATTCCAGGCATGTGTGCGAAGTTTAGTTCTATTATCGCAGCCAATCCCGGCGTGTGTGCGAAGAGAAGTATATGTATCACTAGTCTAGCAGTATTTTATCCATAACCTTCCTCTCCCGAGGACTATATCACTAAGTTCATTTAATCAGGTATGTGCAAGTCGATCATCCTATCCCATTCCCAACCCCGGGAACCCCATCCATGCCTTGGTAAGAGTGTGAACTCACCTTGGTTTGCTCGGCAGATACACAAAAGGTCAAGTCTAGCTGCTAGTGGTCAACCACGTCCTAACATGGTTACCATACAAGTCAGGTTTTGGTTTCGTGAAAAGCACATAAGTTTCACACAAGTTAACATGTTACGAGCACGTAAAGATCATGGCAACACTTTAACAATCAAGCAATACACCAAGAAGCCCAAATAATAACGACCCAACCTATTGTGTGATCTGCATACTTGTGCGGTCCACAATGGGCTGTGCGATTCACAAAGCCCGGCCCAATAACATATACACCCAGCCCAACAATTAGCATAGCAGTCCTAACATGTATCGGCCCAAATAGACAACACAAATCTTGTGCGATCTGATTTGGGTTATGCGACCGGGTTTGGGCTTTGAGGCCCAACAGTTAGACAAACATCATCACTTGTGCGATCCAGTAAACCTTGTGCGACTGTGGGTGTCTTGTGCGACTGGACTCCTTGTGTGACCAGGAATCTTGTGCGAGTGGACCTCTTGTGCGACTAAGAGGTCTTGTGCGATAGGTTTAAACATCCCGGATATCATGCAATCGGTTACAAACATTTAGCAGTTTCCAATTTTACAACAATAAATCAACAGTTTCCATCTAGACCTTTATTCGATCAAAACAAGGTTGTTACAACCAATTCACATAAACCCTAATCAAATCATAATCATGAACAATGATCAAACATCCAATTCGGACCGTTAAATTAGTGAACTTTTATATCAACAGGGAATCCTAACCAACATGCAAAAACACTTCAATTATTAACCATAACAGCCGATTACCTACTTTCTATCCTAATCATGATGCAAACAATCCAAGAACATGACATGCTAGTCGATAAATATCACCCTACTTATCCGATTGGCTAGAACATCATCATATGATTAACAATCCGAAAACATATAACATAGCAGCAAATTTAACAAGCATCATCAAATACAATCCGATTAATGTGACAAATCCGATTAGTGTGAATCATTATGCATATGGGCCGATTTTTAAGAACACTACGATTCAATAGTTTATATCATGTTCAATCATCTATCAAAACATAATTCAAGGTAATACACTAACTGGATTAGATGATTGGTCCGAACAAGAAAAGATCTTCGAGGAGAGGATGCTTGGCTGCCGTCGAGTTCGTGAGGGAGAGAGAGAGAGAGCACTAGGGTTTTGAGTGTGTGAGGATGTTTTGCAAAAAGTATGAGAAAGTTACTAACACCCTAGTGTTATGCGTGTAGGGTGGGTGGGCCGAGCCCTCTATTGGGTCGCCCTTGGTCCGTGTACAAAGGTAAGGCCTGGATGGGTTTGTGCGATCGGGTGTGAGGGGTGTATTTAGGCCGATTGCATACATACATACATACAAGCACAAATGAAACATAACATTCATTTAATCAACAAGGTTCACATAAGCACGTAACGTTACACAAAGTAGGTTCGAATTACGAGTTGTCACAATTGGCACATGCTCTCAATCATCACTCTTGATTCCTCTCTTTATCTCGAATCAATCCAAGTTAATTATTTAATGATTGTTTGTTGTTAATCGTTGATTGATTGATTCATGCTAAAACCCTAGTTCTTCATATGATAGTTCTGTGCTTATTGATTTATTCTGATTATTGTGAAATGAATATGATTGTTGTGTAATCATTTGCCTGATGATTAAGATGCATGATATGTTGGAACTGTTGATGGTTAATTTGATTTCTGCACTGTGAATATATGAAATTTAGGGTTTCTTAATCGTATGTGTAACTGTTCCATTGATTCTATACATTGGTTGTGGAAATCACGTAGGTTGAAACTCGGAGTTAACAGTCAGGGTTTTGTGAAGTCACAAAAGTCTGAGTTTTGATCATGATCTGAGTTTTGATTAGCATGTTTGTCTGAGTTTCTTGCTTAATGTAAAAGGTCTGAATGTCTTAGCTAACATGCTTAAAGGTCCGAATTTTATACCAGGGGACAAGCTGTCTGAGTTTTGTGAGGGGGAAACCCCTGTCCGAATTTGTAAGGGGGGAAGCCCCCTGGTCCGACTTTTGTATAAGGGAGGGGGTCCGAGTTTTAAAGGGGGGATAGTGGTCCGAGTTTTAAGGCTTAAAGCCTTGTCCGACCTTTTGAGAACACATGGGGTCCGAGTTTTTGCTTGCTTGATCATGTCCGACTTTTGTGAGGTGTTATATGGTCCGAGCTTCATGACTTGTTACCTTGTCCGAACTTTAAGTGGTTTGTATAGTCCGACTTTTTAAGGGGGTGGTTATGGTCCGAATTTCAGTAACATAGGTGGTCTGAGTTTTTGTGTTACTTGTATGGTCTAAGTTTATTATTGCACAACCTGTCTGAGTTTTTGATGGAATGTTTTACGGTCCGAACCTCTTAAATGGTTAAGTGCATAACCTTGTATGAAGAACAACATGCTACTGTATGCTGCTGTATATGACTTGTATATGATTGAATGATACCGTAAGTTACTGGATGATACTTGATGTGTGTAAAATGCAACATATAAATTACATCAAATGAGGCATAAAACTAACCCTTTTTAAGTACTAATGTTGGAAAAAGTGTGCTTTTGTCTTCCTTTTGTATTTTCAGGGTTAAAAGAGCTTAAATGAACAAAAGAAGCAAAAATGCAGCTAAATCCAACATAAATACAAAGAAAAGGAAGAAACGTGGCATGCCCGACTCCTCGACAGCATCTCCCAAAGCAAAAATAAGAAGAAAGCTGAGCATGGGGCTGTGCCCAGCTGAGCATGGGGCTGTGCCCAGCTGAACACGGGGCTGTGTCCAGCGGACACGGGCCGTGTCCAGCTCAACACGGGGCCGTGCTCAGCGAGCACGGGGCAGTGTCCAGAATGGTCAGCCCTGGCACAAAATACAAAGTGGTAGAAGCTTCTATTGCCCACCACGGGGCCGTGCCCAGCGGACACGGGGGCGTGGTCAGAGTGCTGCAGGTGCATTTATTGTAATTGCGAATTACAATTAATGAAGAGAGAGAGTGTCAGACGGGCACGGGGCCGTGTCCAGCGGACACGGGGCCGTGCCCAGGCTTCTGTTCAGCCTATAAATAGGAGTGCTTGGAGCCATTTCAACTCATCCCTTGGCACACCACCTCTCTCACACTTCATCCACCACCCACCACCACCATAACACCATCATCCACCACCATCATCCATTCTCCATCATAGAGTGTGTGAGTCGTCTCGGGATCCAAGATTGATCGTAAGAGTTCTTGACAATCAAAGGCCATGTTCGCCTAAGTCTCTTACATCACTTGGTGAATACAAGTGTTTAGTATAATACTTTTTATTTTTAATCTTTTGCACTTTTTATTTGGTTTTGTATTAATGACTTTAATAACTAGTTGCTTATGTTGAAGGTGATCTTTCCTTATCGTTTGTCCGTGGTGTCTTGGCATTATTTTACTGTCTATATAAAATAAAAGATTTTCACCATTCATATCTCCACGGTCTATATGGAGGTATGTTGGCTACCTGGTCGGGGGTTAAGGGAACGGTTTGGTAAGGGTCTTGCCCTTGTTCAGCGTTTAGAGGTCCTGCAAGGGACCTGGGTCAATTTTAGTAGGATCTCCTTCAATACCCATAGGTATTGGATGGCGGGGATCCAAACTCTTTGACCCCCTCATAAGTTAACTACTATTAATACTATAACCCGGCTATTTAGGACTGTATCCCTGCTGACTCAGACTACTTAGCCGAGGGTAACGTCACCGCCAAAAGCGGGGCCTACCACAATTTGCATTAATAACTTAATTCATTATCTTCCAATAATCCAACCCTTTAGGATTGTATCCTTGCTGACTCAAACTACTGGATTGAGGGTAACGTCGCCTTCAAAAGAGGGGCCTACTACAATAACTAAGATAATCTCTTAAACAAGTGCAAAAGTGCGAAAATAATCAAAGGTTATACTAATACACGAGTCGGATCCAAGTGATTCATCTTGTCTATCTGTTTTTATTTTATTTTATTTTTCAGCATTTAGTTAGTTTTTATTTTCTTAGTTTAAAAACCTTTTCCAACTTTTTGATTTGATTAGACGTTGAGGATAAACCGGTACTAAAAGCTCTTGTGTCCTTGGACGACCTCGGTATCTTACCAACACTATACTACGTCCACGATGGGTGCACTTACCCATATGTGTGTTTAGTGTTAGTAAATATCGTGTTTTATAAATTTAAAACTTGGCTGAAAGTGTAAAAAGGGCTTAAAATATACATCTAAATTATATAACACCTCACACACATCAAGTTTTTGGCGCCGTTGCCGGGGACACAAGGATTTTAAGAAAGCTTAGAATCGACGGCCTAATCAGTTTTTCAAAACCTTTTTAAAACGCGCGCACATTTTTCTGCATTTTAGTTTAGTTTGCATTTACAGTAGCCTGAACACGGGGCCGTGCTCACTGAACACGCCCCCGTGCTGCATATTTTTAGTTAAGTACCCAGATACAGAGTCTGAACACGGGGCCGTGCTCACTGAACACGCCCCCGTGCTCAACGTGACCAGTAACTTTAATTAAAACGCCCAGATACAGACCCTGAACACGGGGCCGTTTTCACCCAACACGGGGCCGTGTTCAGTCTCTGTTTCCAGCTTTATTCTTGTTTTCTGGTCCCGAGACTCAGTTGTGGTCTGCTGAGTGATTCTTATGGATCAATACTCAGGAGGTTACAACTACACCTATGATGAGGATGATTATAAGAGTAATTATTGCACTAATTGTCGTAACACACGCTCGGTACAAAATAGTAACTCATATCAACCATCCAATTCATACAACTACTATGAGGAGGCCAGGTACGAGCCATCAACTTCATACACATCCTATGAAGACCAAAGGTATGAACCTCCTCCCTCATACTCGTATTTTGATGAACTAAGGTATGAACCTTCATACTCATACTTTGAAGATTCAAGATATGAGCCACCACCTTCATACTCTTATTATGAGGAATCATGGCGTGAACAACCCACCTCATATGAGTACTATGAAGAACAACGTTTCGACCCTTATCCATCATATACTTAAAATGAAGAACAATGGCGTGAACCATCTACTTCATATGAGTACTATGAGGAGCCAAGGATCGGACAACCGGATTCAAGCTTTGAGGATCCCAATTCTTTTTCTCTCACCGAAGTGACCAATAGGATATTAGAACACATTAAAACTATCGAACGTTGCATAAAAGAATCTCGCGCAAGGGAAGAGGAGTCCCGCGCAAGAGAAGAATTAAATTGTAATAATAACGTGGAGATAGTTGAAAATGTAAAAATGGAAGAACAAATAGTGAAGAACCGACACATGAGTTAAACAACGAAAGAGGTGAGGTCGATAACGCTAAATTACAAGAAGAGTCTAATTTTGAAGAAATTAATCTCTTGTCACCTTCTTTTGAAAATCATTGTTTACTAACCCCTCATGCTAAGTTTTTAAAAGAGCTAAACACTAGTACTAAAATTGAAGAAATGGTAAATGTTAAGTTAACTAATGATCAAACCTCGCTAATAAAAGAAGATCCTTTTGAAATTAACATTACACCGGTTCCATGTTTCTTTCAAAATTCCTTTATTAGTAATATCACCATTGATAAAGATCTTTGTGTTAACATAATGCCTAATTACATTTTTGAAAAATTAAGTATTAGTGATTTCGCTCCACTTCAAATACCCATTTTTCTATCCGATCGGAAGGTGATAAAATCAATCGGTGTAGTTGAGGATGTCTTGGTTCAAGCAAATCAAATGGTGATCCCAACCGACTTTGTCATCCTCAATGACGCTCCTTTAGTCTTGGGAAAACCTTTTGTACAAACTCATAAAGCTTTGAAAAACCGGAAATTCAACAATCTACCTCTTCAATTAGGGGCATTCAAAAGGAGCATAGATCTTGAGCGTTCAACGAAGTATCCTTTTGGCAATAATGACCCCCTAATTGAAGATGAGCCAGAACCACCCGATAAGGAGGGTCTAGCCAAGGACCCTTATAAACGTGGCGCACCACGGAGGCATTCCGCGGAACTATCCTTAGTTTTAGATTAGTTTAACTTTTATGCTTTCTAGTTTAGTTTTAATTTTCAGGAACAAAACACACACGGGATGGTGAAGGATGCTAAGGGAAGCTTGAACCAACACCCCATGCACAAAAACAGAGCCTCTCGACAATTTTTCTTCATTACAGCAAGTTCAGCACGGGGTCGTGCTCAACCCAACACGCCCCCGTGCCCAAAACTCTGCAGAAATGCCCGGTTCAGGTATCTGGACACGGGGCCGTGCTCACTGAACACGCCCCCTTGCCCAGCCTTCTGTTTACTTTTGGTACTGGCAGTCTAGACATGGGGCCGTGCTCAGCCAACAACACCCCGTGTTCAGCTACCCAGTACCATAAAATCTTGTTTTTAACCCACTTTTACACATTCTAATCAACCGAAAATCTTACTTTTGGGACACATTGAGGACAATGTGTAATTTAAGTGTGGGGGGATGCTAAAACCTTGAATTTTGCAAGTCCTAATTACAAGCCTTACTCAAAACTCTATTGGAACCGCTAAACACCCCAAATTTTTTTCAAAAACTTTTCATTTTTTTTACTTGTCTTGGTTTAATTTTGGAATTTCAAAATTCTAAAAAGGTTATATTTTTACAAATTTACAACCTATAACGTCGTGATAAAAAGAACCAACATAAGAAAATTATGAAACGGCATGACAAGCTTAGTTAAAATTTAATTATATATACTTGATCACATAAAAACCCATTCCCACAAAAGTGAGTTTTGAGCCTTTATTGAGCATACAAATATACATCTTTAAACTAAATGCTCATTTTTCGTTTCTTGTGTGAATAGCCGCTTGGTTTCATACGACTCTAGAACTTGCCACGACGATACATTCCCGGTCCTTACCAACTTAAACCCGAGTAAGTAAATGATGGAGGCATTAGGACTAACCCTTTTTATTTCTACACCATTATTTTTTTTTACCACCTACCCAAAATCCCCCTAGTTAACCCTTTTGAGCCTAAACCTTTTCATTTCTTAACCCAAAACAAACACCCTTTTTCCCACCAAAACCCCTTTTTCATTTTAAACCCTTTATTTTAGTAACAAAGCGCGGTTTTTCTTATGACTTCCTTATTAAAAAAAAAAGAGAAAAATGATGATAATAATGAAGCCAAAAGAAATAAACAAACAAGGTTATCAAAAGAACTTTGTTTGAAAAAAAAAATTGCTTCATTAAATAAAAAGTCAAA
This sequence comes from Helianthus annuus, assembly GCF_002127325.2. Taxonomy (NCBI): domain Eukaryota; kingdom Viridiplantae; phylum Streptophyta; class Magnoliopsida; order Asterales; family Asteraceae; genus Helianthus; species Helianthus annuus. The sequence goes on along the minus strand of NC_035442.2, from coordinate 76,020,490 downwards.
AAAAAAAAAGGTCTTACGAAAACCGACGCTTTTTACGGTTTTCGCCCTTTTACTAACCACTAACCCAACCACCCACCTTTAGCCCAAGCCTAACCCTTCACCCAAAAAAAAAAAAGTCCTCTTGATATTTACAAAGGTATAAAGTTAAAAAGGAGGAGGATTGATTACTTGGCAAGCTTATGGTAGGAATAAGTTCCATGCCGCTCTCGAGTGATTCACTAAAAATACACCTTCGGCCGAGTGTTGAGTGATCCCCCGTGAGGTATGTGAACTTGTATATAAATGGAATTTTAAAAAGGCATGCTATGCCCAAATAAGTAATTTATGTTATGAAACGTTCTAAATAAATCATAACGAATAGGATTGTAAATAGTATAAAAATAAAACCCAATAAAGATCTTGGATTCCTGACACTCAAAGACAAGCCCAAAACCTTCTCTTCTACCCATTCCATTTGGGAGTGTAAGCGACATATTAAAGAGTTTTGCTTGAGGACAAGCAAAGATTCAAGTGTGGGGGTATTTGATGTGTGTAAAATGCAACATATAAATTACATCAAATGAGGCATAAAACTAACCCTTTTTAAGTACTAATGTTGGAAAAAGTGTGCTTTTGTCTTCCTTTTGTATTTTCAGGGTTAAAAGAGCTTAAATGAACAAAAGAAGCAAAAATGCAGCCAAATCCAACATAAATACAAAGAAAAGGAAGAAACGTGGCATGCCCGACTCCTCGACAGCATCTCCCAAAGCAAAAATAAGAAGAAAGCTGAGCATGGGGCTGTGCCCAGCTGAACAGGGGCTGTGTCCAGCGGACACGGGGCGTGTCCAGCTCAACACGGGGCCGTGCTCAGCGAGCACGGGGCAGTGTCCAGAATGGTCAGCCCTGGCATAAAAGACAAAGTGGTAGAAGCTTCTATTGCCCACCACGGGGCCGTGCCCAGCGGACACGGGGGCGTGGTCAGAGTGCTGCAGGTGCATTCATTGTAATTGCGAATTACAATTAATGAAGAGAGAGAGTGTCAGACGGGCACGGGGCCGTGTCCAGCGGACACGGGGCCGTGCCCAGGCTTCTGTTCAGCCTATAAATAGGAGTGCTTGGAGCCATTTCAACTCATCCCTTGGCACACCACCTCTCTCACACTTCATCCACCACCCACCACCACCATAACACCATCATCCACCACCATCATCCATTGTCCATCATAGAGTGTGTGAGTCGTCTCGGGATCCAAGATTGATCGTAAGAGTTCTTGACAATCAAAGGCCATGTTTGCCTAAGTCTCTTACATCACTTGGTGAAGACAAGTGTTTAGTATAATACTTTTTATTTTTAATCTTTTGCACTTTTTATTTGGTTTTGTATTAATGACTTTAATAACTAGTTGCTTATGTTGAAGGTGATCTTTCCTTATCGTTTGTCCGTGGTGTCTTGGCATTATTTTACTGTCTATATAAAATAAAAGATTTTCACCATTCATATCTCCACGGTCTATATGGAGGTATGTTGGCTACCTGGTCGGGGGTTAAGGGAACGGTTTGGTAAGGGTCTTGCCCTTGTTCAGCGTTTAGAGGTCCTGCAAGGGACCTGGGTCAATTTTAGTAGGATCTCCTTCAATACCCATAGGTATTGGATGGCGGGGATCCAAACTCTTTGACCCCCTCATAAGTTAACTACTATTAATACTATAACCCGGCTATTTAGGACTGTATCCCTGCTGACTCAAACTACTTAGCCGAGGGTAACGTCACCGCCAAAAGCGGGGCCTACCACAATTTGCATTAATAACTTAATTCATTATCTTCCAATAATCCAACCCTTTAGGATTGTATCCTTGCTGACTCAAACTACTGGGTTGAGGGTAACGTCGCCTTCAAAAGAGGGGCCTACTACAATAACTAAGATAATCTCTTAAACAAGTGCAAAAGTGCGAAAATAATCAAAGGTTATACTAATACACGAGTCGGATCCAAGTGATTCATCTTGTCTATCTGTTTTTATTTTATTTTATTTTTCAGCATTTAGTTAGTTTTTATTTTCTTAGTTTAAAAACCTTTTCCAACTTTTTGATTTGATTAGACGTTGAGGATAAACCGGTACTAAAAGCTCTTGTGTCCTTGGACGACCTCGGTATCTTACCAACACTATACTACGTCCACGATGGGTGCACTTGCCCATATGTGTGTTTAGTGTTAGTACATATCGTGTTTTATAAATTTAAAACTTGGCTGAAAGTGTAAAAAGGGCTTAAAATATACATCTAAATTATATAACACCTCACACATATCAATACTGCATGTATGAACAATCTTTCTCATATCATTCTGTACACAAATATCACACAGAACACAATTGCTTGGTTATCAAAGACTTGTAAACCCTAATTGAATGCAAACACTTACATCGAATCATGTACAATGTACCTAGGTCGTGTTTAACGGACTTAATCATTAATTAACCCTAGAAGCAATAACATACCGATCAAACCAAGGTGAGTTCACACTCTTACCAAGGCATGGGATTCCCGGGGTTTGGGAATGGGATTGAAGGAATGAGATTGGATAGATTTATACTTACACTGTTACTAGACTATCTACCATCGTCCTCGGTTGTGCAGGACACATACGTAAAACCTACGTATACTTGTACTCATCACTGTCCTCAGGTTGCGAAGGACACTCACGTAAAACCTACGTGAACTTATACTCACTACTGCCTCGGTTGTGTCAGGCACTTACGTAAAACCTACGTAAACCCCCGCGTACCCCTGTCCTCGGTTGTGAAGGACACTTACGTAAAACCTACGTGAACCTTGTACGTACTACTGTTCTCAGGTCAAGAAGAACACTTATGGTTACAAATAGTCTAGTGTATATACAACATGGGAAGCCCCCACCAATAGAATATACTATCGGCCCAGTAGAGCCACACGTTACAAACGAACTTACTATTACTCATTTACTTACTGTGAACTCGCTCAACTAGTTGTTGACTCTCTGTTACATGCCTTGCAGGTCGTTAGGTATACATGGAGCTTGCATGGAGAGGCGCGGTCGTTGTGGACAAGGATCGTGATGCCTTGACTAAACACTATGACTTTACATACTTTATTTACATTGGGCTTTTACTCATTTGCTTCCGCTAAACCTTGTTATTATACATATGTTTTGGAACACCTTTCATATGGATTGGTTTGGTTTAAATACAATTACTTTACTGTTTACATTGTTCTATATGATTGGTGGCTTGATCCTGGTCAGTCACGTCTCCAAGCGGTGATACTCCGCGTGTGGATTTTGGGGGTGTGACATGAGTTAATAAAGAAAGTTGTCGATCAGGTGTTGGATAAATATGAGGAGTCAGAGTCAAAGTCTGAATCTGAAAGTTCGAGTTCGTCGGTCGACAGTCCAAAATCGTCGGTCAAACAGGTTTACATATAAAGAATTTCTGTTATCAAAATCTAATTTGAATGATGAACCAATTAAAGTGGCATATACTTTGAATGATTCAGACAAATTATATTCTGATGAGGAATTTCCAATAAGAAGTGTTCAAATTTAAAAGATTAAAAAGGTTTTCAAATTAACAGAAATTAATATTTCTGAAATAAAAGATGTAAATCTTAATGAAAAACCTAAAAAGTACACTTCAAGAGTTCAACGAAGATTGAACAAGAAAAAAAGGTTATAGTTCTGGTTCTGGTTTTCAAAAGAAACCAAACCATAACAGTAATTTCAAAAAGAAAGGCTTAGGTTTTATTCCACCCGAAAATCATAAAAATGAGAAAATTTCTAAAATAAAAATAGTATTTGTTTCAGGGTCAAGTTCTGAAGAAGAAGAGAAGAACTCATTCTGGAAGCAATCGAACAAAGAATTCCTTGCTAAGAAGCAAGAAGGAACGAAGAATGGAGTTCATCAGAAAAAGGAGACAAGAACCTGTTATAGATGTCAAGAAGTTGGTCACATCGCCTGGAACTGTCCAAAGGCAACCAACACAAAACAGGAAGTGTCTTCTAAACTCAAAGAAAAAGTTGTTGATAAAATTGAACCACCAACTGAGAAATTCAAAGTGTTTAAAAATTCAACATATGAAGTTGGTGAATGTTCAAAAAGATTTTACAAAAGAAGAGTGAATCTTAACAACCAAACATGGGTTGTTAAGAAATCAGATGTAAAATCTGGCGATGAATCTGACTTGTCAAAGTCAAAGGAGCCACAAGTTGAGGTTAAAAGTGAAAATTCAGTTCCGCCAATGGATGATGTCAACTTTACACCATTGCGGACTGAAAATTTTAAACAAAAAGTTGGAAAAGTGGAGATCTCGAATCAATTCTATTCTGAAAAGAATGAATTTGATGTCGAAAAAGCTTTTAATGAAAAAGTGAAACACATTTTTGGAAAAATGGTCGAGGGTAAGGCCAAAGGGGTAAAAGATTTTTATGAAGAAAAAAGGAATGTTCATGTCACACCCGCTCATAGCGGAAGCGCGAGGTGTGATCTGATCGGTTCTCATTGCATAACAATATAAGTGAACATACCATATGAATAAAAACAAGCTCCAATGCCATTGTCATAATCGTTTCAAAAGAACGCAACATAAGTCAAATGTATTGGTTACAAACCATCAAATGATAATAAGTTGTCATTGTTTTATACATCAAAATGTAAGTCTTAAAATGTCAAGGCTTTGACCACTATATCACCACAAAGAGGCGGTATATAACGGGCAAGCCCTTCAAATGGTGGCATGGAGTCTTGATACTTGCTTTCCTTGACTGAAATGTCTGCATGGTCCATGTTGGTGCACGAATGTCTAAAGCCTGCGTCTTAGTCTTAGTTATTCATGTATAGGGTCTAGATATGTTAATTATATAATGTATAGGGGTTGAAATGTAAAATTGGGTTTGTAATGTCCTGATTTCGCTCATAGTGACAATGTGTCACATGAGCGAAATCACAACAAGCTGATTTCGCTCCAGTGACACATGGTCATATGAGCGAAATCTCCTCCCCTATATATAGTGGTTCTGGTTTCTCATTTTGTACGCGCATGTTTACTGTGTAACCGAACTCCTGGTCGACTATTTCTTGAAGAATTAATGAGAAAACTGTTTTAAAGTGATCTGCTTCTGTTTCTACTCCATTTCTGCTTTGATTCATGCTGATTTTGTATTTTCGCTGCATTATCAGTAGTATCTAGCTCTGATTGACTCACACGACTGTCAATAACGGTCCTACAATTGGTATCAGAGCCAGTTGTGAGCTAGTTTACCCGAATCAAAGCCTTTTTCTTGCACATTTTGAGTTTCTGGACTTTCCAACGGACAAATGGACTGAGATTTGGACACATAGTGTAAAATTGTCTAATAACAAACCCTTGAGATTTTCAGACCTAAAAACAGCTTAAAACTGATCGAAAATGGCTCGTGAACTGATTTCGCTCAAAGGTACTTGAGTGATTTCGCTCGTAGGTTCAAGCGAAATCAAGTGTTTGTCACATTAGATTCTAATTTCGCTCATACGGTAAAAGCGAAATCAGAGGTTTCGCTCTTGAGTTTGAGGTTTCGCTCCAAGTGAATCGCTGATTTCGCTCTTGAGGTTTCAAAGTGCTGATTTCGCTCATCATTACACCCTGATTTCGCTCATTTGGTCATTTCCTGATTTCGCTCTTGTGAGCAAAAGTTGATTTCGCTCATAACAACACTTAAAATCTGATTTCTCTTGTAAGGTCTGTGTTTGTGTAAAAATCATGGTTTGAGCGTTTAGTCCGTTTCGTACGTGATCGAGTGTTGGAAACTCAGTTTGTGTTAAAAGTTTTTCGATAAAAATAAACTGTTTGTCAAAAAATGAAACATTTTTGAAATTGTCACTAAAAATGGATCATCAAGATTTTTACAACTTGTTTGCGGGAAGCGGCATGTTGGTTACGCAAAGTCCGGAGAGTATAGTTCAGAACGTTAACATGAAGAATGAATTAGGGACGATGCAAAAGCCACCGAAACTTATGAGTTTGGACGAATATGCGGGATGGTCAGGCTGTTTCAAAAACTGGGTCCAAGCAAACCACTTCGAATGCTGGATGAAAATAGAGGCGAAGTATGTGCCACTGGTTGATGGACTAGGCTTGGAAAAGGGCATCGGGAGTTTAACGGAAACTGAACAGATTGAATTCAAAGCTGAGAAGAAGATGGTGAGCATTCTGCAAGAGGCCATCAAAGAAGACATTCTCGTTTTACTGTAACATGAAGATAATTCTCAGTCGATGTGGCAAGCGTTAAAACTGAAGTTTCAAGGCAGCGTATCGATGATTAAGAGCAAGAAGGCACTAATCAAGAAAGAATTTGACATTTTTACTGGGATTAAAGGCGAAACGACAAAGCAGTTAATTGAACGATACTGTCATCTTGTAGTGGAAATGAAGCGGTTGGAAATTACAAAGACGAATGAGGAATGGATTGATAAGTTGTGTGATGCACTACCGTATGATGAGTGGGGCACTTATCTTATGATGCTGAAGAATAATTCTGATTTTGTGAATCTTAACCTCAGCTCATTCATCGAGAAGATCGAAGCCCATGAGCTGGAATTGCTGAAAATCAAGAAGATGAACTCAGCGAGTGTGCAGCAAGACGTATCTCTGTATTACAAAGGCAACACTCCAGTTGCAACTCTTCAAAGTCCAAAGATACAGATGGGGTTTATTGCTGATAACACCTCAAGTGCTTCTTCAAACACTCCTCAATCAAGCAATTCTTCACCATTCATGAATTTTGAACCAAATGCCAAAGCTCAAGAACAGCCTTCACCTCAAAGTTCTACTGGATCTAATAATCAGGCGTACGTTTCTGGGGTGCAGTGTAATATTGCGGTAAATATCAAGAATGGAAACGAGATAACTAAGACAGCCGCAAAACAACATATCGCACTACTTGCTTCCGTTCTCGAGGCTTATGAAGGCTTAGTGGCAGGGAGGATCGGTAATCCTGACATGACAAAAGTGGATTACGACCAAATCGATCCCGAAGAGCTTGAATTGATTGATATCAAGTGGGGTATGGCAAGTTTGGTTCGAAGGGCTCAACGTTTCATGGAAATTACAGGTCAGAACAGTTTATCAGGTCCCGATCAAAAGTTAGGGTTCGACAAGTCGAAAGTTACGTGTTTTAAGTGTAAAGAACGTGGTCATCTTAAACGAGAATGCCCTAACCGTGAAGTGAACAACCACCAGAACCCGTTCACAAACGACTATTATAGACAGGCGATCTATCACCGACCAAACCAACAACCAGCTGTTCAGAGGCCGCAGATTGAGAATAAACCAGAAAAGGCGCTGATCGTGAATCAAGACCATGAAAAGGTAGCTGCAGGATTTAGTTGGGATAAATATATCCCCGGTAGCGATGGTCAGGCCATGATGGCAGAGGTTGTTGAAATATCTGAGATGGTGTCTGAGCCGGAAATAGTTGCTGAAGATATTTCTGAGGTTTTTGAAGAGGTTTCTGCTGAAAATGTGGTCGATCTTGAAGAAATAGCTGCTGAAGTGTATTACTATCAGTCAGAGCACGAGGTATTGGGAAGTTTAATGAAATCTGTATTGCCTCCTAAAATTTCTGAATCTTTTGCAGGTTATTTTGAAGAACCAAAGACCGGATCATGCCCAAGATTTGAAGAGAAGAAAGAAGTTGTTGAAGAATTGATAGACGTATCGAAAGAGATGACTGGAGAGGCATTGAAAGACATAGCTGACAAAGCCCTGATGGGAAAGCTCAAAGAGGTAGACTCAGAACTCGAGGAGTCAAAGTCTGTCAGTAGTGTGTCAGTCAAACGAGAGGATTCTGGAGTTCAGGAGAGCAAATCTGTCAAAATGTCTGAGTCTGAGTTAGTCAATGTCGGTAAAATTGATTGTGTAGAGCAGGTTGTTGAGAAAGTTATTTCAATCCCTGAAACACCATGCCAACAGTGGGTACTCACGATGATGAAGCAGGACCGAGTGGAACAGCTCACGAACCACCAGAGGAACCAGCTCCATCTTTTGACGAATCTGACGACTCAGAAGCGGAACCCGCTCCGACTTTTGACGAGGATCCAACGGAAGCTGAGGATCAAACCGTGATCTTGACATATCGAGCTTGGAATCGGAAGTGAATGTGCCTGACAATGCTATGCCTCGGACGTTGTCTTATCATCCATCAGAGCAGATAATTGGTGACCTGCAAAGTGGTGTCAAAACCCGAGATCAACTAAATCGAGCTGTTACATGTTTCTATTCTTCTATTGCTGATGTGCAGAAAAAAGTCTCATTAAAATGTTTTATTTCGCAGATCGAGCCCAGAACTTACAAAGAGGCATTGACTGAGGATAGCTGGGTAAATGCAATGCAGGAGGAGTTGCAACAATTTGAAAAGCTGGGTGTCTGGAGACTCGTCGATCTGCCACAGAACCAAAAGTTATTCAAAACAAAGTGGGTTTTAAGTGCAAACGAGATGATAGAGGTGTCGTGGTGAGAAACAAAGCGCGACTAGTGGTACAAGGCTTTACTCAACAAGAAGGCATCGACTACGATGAAGTCTACGCACCGGTTGCCAGACTCGAGGCAATTCAGATATTTCTAGCCTTCGCGTCATGGAAAAATTTTAAAGTGTACTAGCTGGACGTCAAATCTGCCTTCCTTTACGGAAAAATCAGAGAAGAAGTGTATGTAGGGCAACCGCCGGGGTTCACAGATCCACTGCACAAAACCAAGGTGTATCTACTGGACAAAGCGCTTTACGGACTTCACCAGGCTCCGAGAGCCTGGTATGAGACGCTTTCCCAATACTTGTTGGCCAACGGGTTCACAAGAGGGACAGTAGATAACACTTTGTTCACCAGGGAAGAGGCAGGACACTTGTTGATCGTGCAGATTTATGTTGATGATATCATTTTTCGGTTCCACCAACGATGACCTGTGTAAAGAATTTGAGAATGTGATGAAGAAAAAGTTTGAGATGAGTTCGATGGGGGAGATGAAGTTCTTCCTCGGGCTGCAGGTGGAGCAAATGCCCGATGGAATCTTCATTCACCAAACGAAGTATGTGAAGGACGTGCTTGACAAGTTCGACATGACAGATTGAAATCCTGCATCAACCCCCTTGCACAGAATCACGGGATTTGTCCAGACGAGAATGGAGTCAAAATGGACGAGACACTGTACCGATCAATCATTGGATCTCTGATGTATCTCATGGCTTCCCGTCCAGACATCATGTACCCGACGTGCCTCTGTGCCAGATATCAGTCGAATCCAAAGCAGTCACACGTGACCATTATGAAACGTATCTTACGGTATTTGAAAGGCTGCCCAAGCACCGGCTTGTGGTATCCTCGATCGGGTGACTTTACTTTATCTGGTTTCGCTGATTCTGACTTTGGAAGCTGCAAGCAAAACGCAAAGTCCACCACTGCTGGGTGTCAGTTCTTCGGAACTCGACTCGTTACCTGGCAGTGTAAGAAACAAACTGCAGTGGCGCTCTCTACATGCGAGGCTGAATACGTTTCAGCCTCCAGCTGTTGCTCGCAGATCCTTTGGATCCAACAGCAGATGCGCGACTTCGGTTTGTTGTTCTTAGACACTCCGATCTATGTGGACAATGAAGCAGCTATTAACATCACTAAAAATCCGGTTCACCATTCAAAAACAAAACATATTGAGATCCGTCACCACTTTATCCATGATTGTCACGAGAAAAAGTTAATTCGGATTGAACACTTGCACACCGATGATCAGAAAGCGGATTTTTATACAAAACCATTTGACATAAAGAGATTTTATTATCTTTTGAAATTGAACGAGATGAAAAATCTGCAATCTGGGAGGGTTATTGAATGTGAAGCCGAGTTGGGCGGCGATCTGACGTGAACCATGACGTGTTGTCAATTTTGTTTGTACAATTTATTTTCTGCTTTTCGATAAAAACAAAAACACAAAAATATGTTTTTCTTTTTAGGGGGAGAAAGTCGCAGAAAAATACAAAAACATGATAAAATGCAAAAATCCAAAAAACATTAGAAAAACTTCAAAAAGAGCTTGTGTAGAATAGGGGGAATGATAGTACATCAGCTAGACGGACATAGTACGCTAAAGAATTGTAATGTTTAAAATGCAATTAAGCAGTCTCGCTAAAGATGTGCCGATAGGTTTTTGCAAAATCAGTAGATCAGTTTGGGATATAAACCTAAAATTCACTTGCGTCTACGTGGGGAACACCTCCAGGATATATGGGTAACCCCCGAAATTCTATTTGAAAGGTCCCGTATTCTGAGATACTAGGTCTTTATGCTTAGTGATATCTGGGGTATTATCCCGGGACTTCTGCTGTATGGAAATACTGACCTAGTCCCCGGATAATGCTTTACGCATTGCTTTACTTGTAAAGCCTCCCCTCAGCATAAAAAATGATGACACATTGAAAAATGTTAATCATGTGCTGTTGTAATCAAAAGATCCTCTAAAGGGGACCCACCGTAAAGTCGAAGCCGTCATCTTTATGCGTATACGGAAGTATCGACCTGAGCTCTCACGGCCCTCGCATTTCACCCCATTACAGATATCATCTAGGTATACTCACCTGTAAGACTGAATACTGGGGTCTGGATACGGGAGTATATACTGAGGTGGGACACATGTAGATGTTTAAGTCCTAAAACACTAATTCTGTATCCCAGACATATTGAAAGTTTTGTGAGAATTTAAGAGGATCAGTATATCGGTAATCTACGCGAATTGTTTAAAGCTTGGTATGAAATTATAGCTTAACGGTGCTTGTGTCTAGTCGGCAGCTGATATGATCCCCTAACATGCTCGCAAAAAGATTGTGTGTACAATTTTCAGTTTATCCTGTTAAAAATCCAAAAAGACTTTTGTTTCTCATCTTATTTTTCGGCAACTGACGTTGGGAATCAGACGATCAAAGCCTTGTGCAGATCATGTCTGTGATTGATGAGGGTTGGGTAAGCAGGAGATGCTAAACTGAGATTGGTACAGTGTTTGACAGTTTGAAAAGTGTTTGAAAGTTCAAAACGTTCAGAAGTTCATTAATTTGAACTGTTTTTAAAACGAAAAGACTGCGTACTTCATAATTCGGTCAACCAAGGTCATTAACTTGGACTTGGTAGGCCAAACAGTTGACCAAGGTCATTGACTTGGACTTGGTTAACTGGGTGTGTCAGTGTTTAATCAGAAAATTGTTAAAATGTTAAATTTTTGAAAATCATGTTCTGATTTCGCTCATGTGTCACTTAATGGTAATTTCGCTCTTAACTGCTTCATATGTTAGATTTCGCTTATAGCTCCAATGTGATTTCGCTCGAGAGGACCATTGGTCATCAGGAGCGAAATCAGGCCGACTATATAAGTGGCTGATTCCGCTCATAAGTCATTTTCCTGATTTCGTTCCACTGACTTTCCTCTCCGGCGACCTTTAAGCGAAACCTTGAAAACCCCGTTTTACAAGCGAAGTGCTGCCCATTTTTCTTCAGATCTAGTGATTATATCATTTTGTAATCATGGGCAAGGTATTTCATGAACTGATTTGATCGATTTCACCCATAGATTGAACTGTCGGCACTTTTGATGAACAATAACTTAGATTTAGGGTGTTATCTGTTAAATTGGAACTTGGAATCAATCATATGTTGTCGGTTTAGGTTGTTAATCATCTTGATGTGTGTTAATTGTAACAAATCTGATGTTTGATGAGGTTTGACGGAACACAGGATATCCAAGCTTAGATCTAGGGTTTGTTTATGGTTAAAATTGAAATTAAAATATAACCCATATGTCGGAATCAACAGATTTACAAGATAACATGTTCAATTTTATGATTTGATGAGTTTTGAGTGTATGAATTTGATTTCGCCCAAGATGCACATCAGTGATTCCGCTCATAGATGTATCATGTGATTTCGCTCTTATGTCATCCTTCTGATTCCGCTTTTGAACATAAACTGTGTTTTCGCTTATTGTGCACACTTGTGATTCCGCTTATAGTGTATCATTCTGATTTCGCTTTTGGTGTATCAAGTGTGATCAATTGAAACTGTTTTGATGAAAATTATTCTAAGTATTGATTCAGTGTATGTTGTTTGATATGCAGGGTTCAAGTGTGATCTTTGATCCTTTTCACAACAGTTGTTGTGATTTGGATATGCAGAAAAACCCTGAATTAGCCAAGTTTAGCGGTATTTTGGAGTTTATGGGACGAGTTCCAATCCAGAAAGCGCTTACGGATCAACGTCCACTGTACAGATCTTATATAGACCTTTTCTGGAAGAATGCAAGCTACGATGATCAGAACAAAGTAATTTCGTCGATTGTTGAGGTGCATGGTAAAAATGAGAAGATACTAGTCACTAAAGCGCTTATTCGTGAGGTTATTAACTTTCCGGATGAATCAGAGTCGCCAATAAGATTTCCAGAACGAATGGTGAAAGGATGCATGCTCAGAATGGGTTATCAGGGAGCATTGAATGTCGGGAACTATTTGAAGTCGAAATTTCAGAAACCATACAAGTTCCTTATTCATTGTATTTTGATGTCACTCAGTCATACAAAGGGGAGTTATGATACAATGCGCGACTATCAAATGAACATGGTTACTGCATTAGTGCTGAACAAGAAGTACAACTTTTCGCATATTGTATTCCACTACATGACAGAGAATATCACAACGAAGAGCAAGTCTTGGATGTATCCTCGATTTGTGCAGATGTTGATCGATCACGCTTATCCAGAAATTGATCGAAATATAAAGGACGACTTGTTGGTGCAATCTCATATGAGCAATGATTCGCTTAAACAGCTTGCGAGATACCATCCTAATCACCCTGAACCAAAAGTTGGTGCTGAATTCTTCGGGTTTATAAAGGATGCCAATTATGTTGATCCTGATCCAGTTGATCACAAAAACTGGAGAAACGAAGAAGAGATTAAAGAGGCTGCCTATGCTGAAGAGCTGAAAACTCTTGCGAAGTTTAAAAGCATCAAAAATGAATGGTTTGTTAAAGAAACAGGGAGGAGACGCAGAAAGGCCACTCCTAAAGTTCAAGAGGGTGAAAGGTCATCATCAAAACCAAAGAAAAAGCAAAAGAAAGCCGCAGAAACGTTATTGATTGATGAACCTGAAGAAGATGAGACAGTTGTAGCTGCAGAAGACGATCCGTATAATGCTGGTGAAGATATGATGTTTAATGTTGATGTCCAGGAAACCGGGCCAACAGTGACTGCTGAATTTGATCAAGCGGTTAATGTTAAAGCTGGAAAAGAGAAGGTTATTGATGACATTGAGGGTGATGATGTGAATAAGAGCACTACAAGTTCATCGAGCTCTTCAGATGATGAGATTGACGAGACTGAACGTTTAAGAAGAGTTCAGGAAGCAATAGAACAAGAGAAATTGTTGAGGAAGAGAAAGAGACAGGAAAAGGATGATGATGATGCTTATGTTCCTTCTCCAGAACATGTCTCTGAATCACAATCTCCTGCAGGCGGTCGGAAGAAAGCTGGAGCTCGAAAGAAAGTCGTATCTCCAAAGATTCATAAAGTCACACCGAAGATTAAAATGCCAAAGATTGTCTTAAAGAAGAAACCAACCAAAGCAACCAAGAAACCACCAACACCACCACATGAACCAACACCACCTCAATCACCAATCCAATCACCTCCAAGACAATCTACACCACCACAACAACCTTTACCATCGAAACAACCAACACCACCTAGACAAACATCACCTATACATCATTCACCACTACATCTTTCACCACACCACAACAAATCCTTCTTACATCGCAAGAAATCTTTCAAACACCTCCACCCACTCAAATTCAACCTGGTTCTTCTGGCAAAGGTCTTTACACTCCTCATGATAGTCTTGAAGACATTGGAGATTTCGGTTTTGCTAACGATGAACAAGTGAAGAAGTTGGAGAAAAAGATGGATGAAGTGTTAGATGAAAACAAGAAATTAGCTGCTGAAAACAAGAAATTAGCTGCTGAAAACAAGAAAGTCGCAGATCGTGAGAGAATTCTTGAAATGCGTGTGAAGAGGTTGGAAGGTGATAACAAAGAGTTGTTGAAAAAGATTGATTCTGATCAATCGGAGATTGATATTTTGAAGGTGAGAGTTGCTGAACTTGAAGAAGAAAAGACTCGAAGAGATGAACAGAACGAGTACTTCAAACTAAAAAACAAAGAGTTAGAAGCGGCTAAATGTTGGTGCATATTTGTGACAACAGCTTAGATTTGGTCTTTGGATATCTTGTAATTAGTTTAACGATAAACAGTTAGCGGGTTTAGCTTTGTATTAGTGAGATAATTGAGTTTGGGCTAAACTAAACCCACATTGGGTGATGGGGGGCGAGTTGGGCCTGTCCAATTCGCAGCCCAAGAGTGTTTAACCTAGCCCAGTTGTAATATTGTGTTATATAAACAAGGTTAGGCTTTAGGGTTTAGGCTAATCAGCCAAAACAGTTGTGTGAGAGATAGAATTTCGTGAGAGCTAGTCTTGGACGAAATTAGGGTTGGTTAGGGTTTTAGATTGATTGTAATTCAGCTTGATTGATAATCAATAGAAAACCCAGATTGAAAGTGAATTGATGTTTCTGTTTCTACACGTTTTTGCTTATTCTGATCAAGAGGATTCTGCACTCTTGATCGGATTAACAATTCTGTGAAGATCCATACATCAAGGGGACCTACAATTGGTATCAGAGCATTAGGCTCTTGAAGGCTCGGTTCAGAATTGTTGGCTGTAGAAGAACAAGGAGAATTTCGAAATTTTGAAACCTGAATTAGGGTTTTGAAATTTTCTTGAGTTTTTGATAATTTTTAGCGAATTTGTTTGTGTTTGATCAGTTTGTGTGTGTGATTTTGCTGATTTGCAGGTTTTCGGGATAGGTTTTACTGAATTTTGAAGAATATTTGGCTGGAATTCGAAGATTGTTCTTCGTGTTCTTCGCTAAGTTCATAAATATTTTCGAAAATTACTGCTGATATGCTTGTTCGATTTTGCAGGAATTTGTTTCAAGAATCTGGAAAATGATCACAATTTTCGAACAGATCAAGTTTCCAAATTTAAACAGGCGAATTTGATCAATTTCGCTGACTGACCAGCGAAATTAACACATCAGCGATTTTGTGACTGAATATCTCGGTGATCGGCGAACTTAAAATCCAAAGGCGACTTTGGTAACCGTGTAATTGTCCACAGCGAAATTACCACGGTTTTCAGCAATTTTACCAGTCGTTGTAATAGTGAAATTGATTGGCGAACCTGACAGCATAATTACCAGCAAATTTAAGTGACCCAGCGAATTTAACAGCATAACCAGCGAATTAACAGCATATCCAGCGAAATTACTAGGCTTCCCAGCGAAATTAATAGCATATTTAACAAGTGGTGGAATTTCAGTTGGCAAGCGTTGAAAAATTTTCAGTGTTTTGCAAATAGAAATTGATCCGTAGCTCGTTTGACGGAACCGTTTGCGCCGTTGAATTCGTGGAATTCGGTTTTTGACATTATATATCACTGGATTAGTCTTTTCGAGACGATTCTAACGGTGTAATTTGGTAACCACTGTTTTCGGAAAAAAATTGTACGGTTTTGACAGTCTGTTGCGTTTAAAATGTCGAACATGACGAATTTAAATGCACCTAAGATGATGAAGGTGGAGAATTATCTTACATGGAAGGACAGTTTCAAATCCTTCATTAAATCTCAGGATGCACGCATGTGGATTTGTATTGAAGATGGGTACATAAACCCAGTACATGATTTTGAGGGCAGACCACGAGTAACAGCCTATGTGAACATGAAAGAGGCTGATAAGAAAGTGTATGATGCTGAAAAGAGAGCATTGGCTGCAATAAAGACATCCTTACCTGATAGCATCAAGCATATCTTCCAGAAGTACACAAATTCAAAGGATATGTGGGATGCATTACAAAAGCGATATCAGGGAAATGAGAGTGTCACTCAGGCATTTATGGTAGAGATAGTGCCAGTTGATGAGGCTGAAACTAGTGTGAGTGATGCTGAATCTCTAGTGGAGAATGCTGAAGTAAAAGTGGATGCTGAAGTAGAGAAAGAGAGTGAAACTGAACAGGTTGGTGCTGATAAAACTACAGAAGTTCATGAGGAAGAGGTACAATCTAATTCTGTATGTTTAAGATGTCGTGAATTACAGGGTGAAGTTGACAGGTTGTCAGCACAAAACCAAAGCCTGGTGAGTGAGATGTCTAGCATAAAAGAGTCAAACTTTTTTGCTAAAAGAAATGAATCTCTATACTTGAAGAAGATAAAAGGTTATGAAAGTGAAATCGAAGCGTTAACATGCAAATTAAATGAAAAACTTCAAGTCATAGATTTAGCTCACGACATGATGGCTGAGAAAACAAAAGAGATTTCTGAAAAAAACAAAGAGTTGTCAGATGCACAACTCCAAATTGTTGAACTTGAAAAGAAATTAAGTCAATTTAGAGATTCGTCTTTTGTAATGAAACACATGATGGGTGGGTTAAAGAAAAGTAATGACAAGACCACTGTGGGCTTCCAGGGCTTTAATGAAGTCCCACTTCCTCTTAGTCATGACTATTCTTTCCTACCTGATGAAGATGAGCTAGCAGCCTATATGTCAACTGCTCCAACTAGTTTCGCATCTACATCAAGTCAAGGTGAGGGGTCTGAGAGCGATGATGCTAAGAAGAACAATAACAGGGAACATTTGAAAAAGCAAAATTCACCTCCAAAGGGCAAAAATCAATTTTTTGTTAAAAAGATTAATTTTGTTCAAGGTAGTGATATGAAAAATGAAACCGCTGTTATTGAAAAAGAAACGAATGTAGAGTTTGCAAAAAATAAGAACATAGAAAAATCTGAAATTAAGCAAACTGAACAAAATTCTTCCAAGGCATCATCATCATCTGATAAGGGATCTACCTCAGGGACTCCAGCTAAGAAGTCTTTGAAAAGGAGATCGTGCTTCAGGTGTCACATCAAAGGACATCTAGCTAGCTGCTGTCCTAACAAAAAGAGTGAAGCACAAATTTGTGAAAAACAGAGAGGGAAATCACCAGAGAAGAGTGGTGATAGTGAGGAGAAAGATTCAAATTCTCCAAAGAAATCTGCTCCTAAGCAACCAGAGAATGTTGCTTTTGGTGTAGATAAGGCTGGAACAGGAACTCCACAAGTTCCACGTTTTCAAAGAAATCAACCAAGATTTCAGCCTAGATCTCCACTAGGCAGATATCAGAGACCTAGAAGCAGTTCACCTAGAATGAACAATTATAATTCAAATAATTTCAGAAGTCAAGGTCAATATCAAAATCAATACCAGAATAATGGTGGTCGAATTTTTTATAACAATGGCTTTAGAAATTACAACAATAATGCTTCTTGGAATCAAAATTCAAGGTTTCAAAATCAAAATTTCCAAAGGTCACATAGTCCAAATGTATATAGGAACCCTCAGGACCAAAGACCTAGTGGAAATCAAAATCAAATTCCATCAACAGGTCCAATGTGACAACTCGAACTTTAGACATGCTTTGATGTAACGTTACGTGCTCATGAGAACTGAATTATATGATTTTAAATGAATAATTGTTTACGTGTGTTGTGTATGTATGAATGTTATGTGTTGCACGAGCCCAAACTACACAAACCGGCCACACAAAGCCCTTTGGGCCACTCCTTGTGCACGCGGACCATTAGACAACCAAGTGGGTTCGGCCCACTCCCCACTCGCAACACACACAAAACCGAGTTAGGGGTTTTGTTTTACCACTTTTGCAAATCACAAACACACACACACAAACCCTAGAAGTTTTGCTCTCTCTCTCTCTCTCGTTTACTTGGAACCCGACGACGAACAACACTTCTCGGCTCACCCTCTCTTTGATTCCAACCGGTTAGTGTACATTGTTATTTGATTGTATGTGATGATATTGTGATCTATGCGTTTACATGATGATTTTATATGATTCTTGAAGATTACATGATGTAATTCGGATGATGCTAGTATGGTTGATTGTGATAGAACCGGTTTACATGTGTGCTTGTTATAAATCAAATGTTAATATGTGTTTCGGATTGTTAACATGTTCATACGGATCGGATGAAACTCGATGAAATCTGTTATTATGCTATAGGATTCGGATGTTAACTTGTGGATATGCTAAGTTTTGGGCTAGGTAATTAGTCACGGTTACATGTTCATAGAAATAGATTGTTGTTCATATGAATGCAGTTCACGTTGATTCGATGTTCTTGAATGGTTATGAATATGCATGAAATCTAAATCAACTGTTGATGAATTTCTGTGATTGATCTGATTTCGAAACTGCCGTAGATGTTTGCTAGAATCACGGGATAGTCAATGCAGGAATTATGGAAACCAGTTACACACGCGGTTGCGACTCGGCATCACTCGTTGCGAGTCGGAACCCCACTCGAGACCACAAACAGCACCAGCCGAAACAACGGTTGCGAGTCCCGTTGCGACTCGTAACCAGACCATGATGAACCGAGATCTCCATTGCGACTCGCAACCAGCCGTTGCGACTCGTAATCTCCGGTTGCGACTCGAGATCTCCGTTGCGACTCGAGACCACCCTTTACACGCACACTGTTGGGCCTTCACTGTCACGGGCCCAATCTATTGAGCCCAACGATTTGAATTGTGGACTGTTTATTAATGGACTTGTATGTGTTTGCTATTTGGGCCGATTGAGAATCTGGATTGTTTTGTTATTGGGCTGCTTATGTCATTGGGCCGGGTATGAATGGACTTAGAACCATTGGATCCTCACATGCTATGTCTTATCTGCTTACGTGCGTACATGTTTGCCATGTCTATACGTGATTACTATATACGTGCTATATACGAACCTGACTCGTATAATAACCATGATAGGACGTGAGTGATCATTTACTTGCTACTTGTACTTTCTGTGTATCTGCCGAGCAAACCAAGGTGAGTTCACACAGCCAAGGCATGGGATTCCCGGGTTGGGAATTGGGTTGGATATGTTGGATATGGAATGATTACTCGTACTTACGCATATACCAGACTATAGACCATCGTCCTCAGGTTAGTCAGGACACGTTACGTAAAGCCTACGTAACCCAGTATATTTGCCATATGTCTCCCGGGTCGGGAGGACACGTTACGTAAAGCCTACGTAACCCAATACCATCTACTGGCTTCCAGGTCGGAAGGCCACGCTGCGTAAAGCCTACGTAGCCCCCACGCGTACCACTGTCCTCGGGGAAGGGCACGTCACGTAAAGCCTACGTGACCCTGTACGTTTTCCTGTTCTCGGTAAAGAAGAACACATGGTCGGAAGTTAGTCTAGTAAGTACCGTTAATGAGAAGCCCTCATTAGCCAGGATGAACATGGGAAACCCCCACCTTTAGTACACACTAGTATGGGAAGCCCCCACTAGCTATACTTATGCATTACATTATGAACTTACTTTCTGTGAACTCGCTCAACTAGTTTGTTGATTACTTGCTGCATGCCTTGCAGGACCTTAGGTATACTGGAGCTTGCACAGGGAGGAGCAGGTCGTTGTGGGATACGGATCATGAACTATTTATGAACTTATTACTCGTATAACTAATTTGAGATTACTTACTATGCTTCCGCTACTTAAACGATGTTGGTTTTGAAACATCAATCATGTCATGATGATTTACATTGTTTACTTTTATATTAAATGCTATGTTTGATATGATTGATGGCTTGATCCTGGTCAGTCACGCTCCCAAGCGGTGGTATTCCGCGGGTGGATTTTGGGGGTGTGACAGATTGGTATCAGAGCCATTGGTTATAGAGAACTTGGTTTTAATATGGGAAAACGTTTTTATTAAAACCGGACTATAACCAGTACAGTGCTCTCAACGATCCACAACGACGCTTCGCTCCACGTGCAAGACTCGACACCCTAGGTAATAAGGTTATGTTTATTGCCTGTTTGCTAGAACTGCTTAGAACCTTGCTCGTATTACGCTTAGATACACATGCTTTGATTTCATGAGAACACCTATATGCCTACGCTTTTCTGTCATCGCCCTACTCGCGAACCATTCTTACGTATGCTACTTATTACTATGAAGATCATGTCTGGAAGAATCAACATGACACAAGCCCAGCTAGAGGCTCTCGTTCAAGCTCAAGTTGTTGCGGCAGTTGCAGCAGCTCAAGCAGGTAGTATATCCTGCAGTATAGGCACACACTAGGATCTTTAGATCCTACATTAACGCTCGTATTTAACCCTCGTCCTATTCGTACACAATAGGTCAACACGCGCAGCAGCCTGTCTGCACGTTCAAGAATTTCATGGACTGTCGTCCAAACTCTTTCAGCGGCACAGAAGGAGCGGTTGGACTCCTCCACTGGTTCGAGAAGCTAGAATCAGTATTCGAAATGTGCGAGTGCCCTGAGGCTCGCAAGGTCAAGTTTGCCACCGGTACATTGGAAGGGATAGCACTAACTTGGTGGAACGCCCAAGTTCAGATCTTAGGGTTGGCAGCTGCTAACGCCACCCCATGGAACGACTTTAAGGAACTCATCAAGCGTGAGTATTGCACGCGTGAAGATATTCACAAGCTGGAAGACGAGCTGTATAACTTGAAAATGGTAGGATCGGAAATCGAGGCGTATACTAAACGGTCTAATGAGCTGGCCGTTCTGTGTCCTACTATGGTGGACCCTCCATACAAGCGCATCGAGTTGTATCTCAAGGGATTGGCGCCAGAAATTCAGAGCCACGTGACGTCGGCTAACCTCGAAAACATCCAAGAAATCCAGCGTCTTGCTCACCGTATCACCGATCAGGCAGTGGATCAGAATAGACTGCCCAAGCGTGTTAACGCTACTGCTAACGTCACCACCTCAGTTACTCCTGCTACGTCTGGTGACAGTAAAAGAAAATGGGATGGGGATTCCAGTAAAAGTTCAGCATCTGTTCAGCCACAATCTCAGCAGCAGAAGATTGACCACTATCAGAGTCCCAGTCAGCAATCCTCTGGTGGTCACAGACAGAGGAGATATCAGGGTAGTCAACCCAGGTGCCACAACTGCAACAGGCATCACCACGGCCCATGTAACAAGGGTCGCTGTCAAAGGTGTCTTAAGATGGGGCACGAGGCCAAAGACTGCAGGAGCCCTCGTCCTGCGAATCAGAATCAGCAGCCTCAGCAACCAGCTCCACAAAACCAGCAGCAGCAGCAGCAGCCACAGCGTGGGAACCGAGAATGTTTCCAGTGTGGGGCTGAAGGTCACTTCAAACGCGATTGCCCTCAGTTGAACCAGAATCGCAACAACAATAACCAGGGCAATGGGAATAACAACGGCGGGAACAACAACAATAACGGCAATGAAGCTCGTGGTCGTGCATTCATGCTAGGTCGAGGCGACGCAGTGAACGATCCCAACGTTGTTATGGGTAAGTTTCTCCTCGACAATATTTACGTTACTGTTTTATTTGATTCGGGTGCGGATACAAGCTATATGTCTGTGAAAATGTGTCAACTGCTAAAACGTGCACCAACACTTTTACCCACCAAACATGTAGTCGAGTTAGCTAACGGTAAAAGTCTAGAAGCCACGCACGTAGTTCAGGGTTGTAATCTTATCCTAGCTGGTCAAGCCTTCTCCATTGATCTCATTCCCATAGTTTTGGGTAGCTTCGACGTCGTGATTGGGATGGATTGGTTATCACAACACCAGGCAGAAATCTTATGCAGCGAAAAGGTTATTCGCATTCCACGATCTGGTCAGGAACCTCTAGAAGTTCAAGGCGACAAGAGTGGTGCTGTGGTTGGCATCATCTCTTTCTTGAAGGCTCAGAAGTGCTTACGAAAAGGTCACGCAGCCATTCTGGCTCTCGTTACAGACGCATCAGCAAAGGAAAAGAAATTGGAGGATATTCCAATTGTACGCGATTACCCTCAGGTGTTTCCTGAAGACTTACCTGGCTTACCGCCTCATCGTCAGGTCGAATTTCAGATCGAGCTCGCTCCAGGAGCAGCACCCATAGCTCGCGCACCATATCGTCTGGCTCCATCAGAATTGGAGGAATTGTCAAAGCAACTGCAGGAACTCTTGGAAAAGGGTTTCATACGACCAAGCTCTTCGCCTTGGGGAGCTCCAGTGCTTTTCGTGAAGAAGAAAGACGGTACGTTCAGGATGTGCATCGACTACCGTGAACTCAACAAGGTGACGGTGAAGAACCGTTATCCTCTTCCACGCATAGACGACTTATTCGACCAATTGCAAGGGTCGTGTTACTACTCGAAGATAGACTTGAGGTCTGGGTACCATCAGTTGAGAGTCCGGGATGAGGACGTCTCCAAGACAGCCTTCAGAACTCGTTACGGTCACTACGAGTTTCTCGTCATGCCATTCGGGTTAACGAACGCGCCTGCGGTATTTATGGATCTTATGAACAGGGTGTGCAAACCCTATCTCGACAAGTTCGTCATTGTGTTCATCGACGACATCCTGATTTACTCCAAGAGTCAGGAGGAGCACGAGCAGCATCTTCGCCTTATTTTGGAACTCCTTCGGAAGGAACAGTTGTACGCCAAGCTTTCTAAATGCGACTTCTGGCTTCGTGAAGTCCACTTCTTAGGCCACGTGGTAAACAAGGATGGGATCCATGTCGATCCATCCAAGGTAGATTCGATCAGGAACTGGCCTGCACCGCGTACGCCAACGGAAATACGCCAATTCTTGGGTCTGGCAGGTTACTACAGACGGTTTATTAGAGACTTCTCGAAGATTGCTCAGCCGCTTACGCTACTGACACAGAAGGGTGTTACCTATCGCTGGGGGGAGCCCCAGGAGACTGCTTTTCAGCACCTAAAGGATAGACTTTGCAGTGCACCTATCCTCTCATTGCCAGAGGGCACAGATGACTTCGTGGTTTATTGTGATGCATCCATTCGGGGACTTGGATGTGTGTTAATGCAGCGCGACAAGGTTATCGCTTACGCCTCTCGTCAACTCAAGATTCATGAACGCAACTACACGACGCACGATTTAGAGCTGGGAGCTGTTGTTTTCGCGCTTAAGATATGGCGACACTACCTGTACGGTACCAGGTGCACGATTTACACCGATCACAGGAGTCTCGAGCATATTCTTAAGCAGAAGGATTTGAACATGCGTCAACGACGATGGGTCGAGTTACTAAACGATTACGAATGCGCTATCAAGTATCATCCAGGCAAAGCCAATGTTGTGGCTGATGCCCTTAGTCGAAAGGACACTTTACCACGGCGCGTGCGAGCGCTACAACTTACGATTCAGTCTAGTCTTCCTGTTCAGATACGAGCTGCTCAGACAGAAGCACTGAAGCCCGAAAACGTCAAAGCTGAAGCCTTACGCGGCTCACGACAGCAGATGGAACAGAAGGCAGACGGCGCCTACTATGTAACGGGCCGGATTTGGGTCCCTCTTTATGGCGGTTTACGCAAACTTGTGATGGATGAAGCACACAAGTCTCGCTATTCGGTACATCCAGGGTCGGATAAAATGTACCACGACATCAGCACTACCTATTGGTGGCCTAGTATGAAGGCCCACATTGCTACGTATGTTGGAAAATGCTTGACCTGTGCGAGAGTCAAGGTCGAATATCAGAAACCAGCTGGTCTACTTCAGCAGCCTAAGATACCTCAGTGGAAATGGGAAGAAATTTCCATGGATTTCGTTACAGGCTTACCCAGATCCCAGCGTGGAAACGATACAATATGGGTCATAGTTGATCGACTCACCAAGTCTGCACACTTCCTACCGATTAAGGAAACGGACAAGTTCTCCACTCTCGCAGACGTCTATCTTAAAGAAGTTGTCTCGAGGCACGGGGTGCCCACGTCTATCATTTCGGATCGCGATGCACGATTCACGTCAGAACTTTGGCAAGCAATGCACAAATCTTTTGGCTCAAGGTTAGACATGAGCACAGCATACCACCCTCAGACGGATGGGCAGTCTGAGCGTACGATCCAAACTCTAGAAGACATGCTTCGGGCATGCGTCATCGACTTCGGCAACGGCTGGGAAAAGCACCTCCCTTTGGTGGAGTTTTCTTACAATAACAGTTATCACACCAGCATACAAGCCGCTCCATTCGAGGCATTGTACGGGCGTAAATGCCGGTCACCTCTCTGTTGGGCAGAGGTGGGGGATAGTCAGATCACGGGTCCAGAGATTGTAGTGGACGCCACAGAAAAGATTGCACAGATACGACAACGCATGGCGGCAGCACGCGACCGTCAGAAAGCCTACGCGGACAAGCGTAGAAAGCCATTGGAATTTGAGGTCGGGGACCGGGTTTTATTGAAAGTTTCACCCTGGAAGGGTGTGGTTCGTTTTGGCAAACGGGGTAAATTGAATCCGCGGTACGTCGGACCATTTGAAATTATCGAAAAGATTGGCAAGGTAGCCTACAAGTTGAACCTACCAGCTGAACTCGGGGCAGTTCACAATGTCTTTCATGTATCGAACCTAAAGAAGTGCCTATCAGATGAAAACCTCATCATTCCTTTTAAGGAACTCACTATCGACGAGCGGTTGCAGTTCGTCGAGGAACCTGTTGAAATCACGGACCGGGATGTGAAGGTCCTCAAACACAAGAGAATCCCTCTTGTTCGAGTTCGTTGGAACTCCAAACGTGGCCCAGAGTACACCTGGGAACGCGAAGACAGGATGACAGAAAAGTACCCCCAGTTATTCGGGAACAAGGCAACCACTACTGAGGCTGAAGCTACTACTTCGGAATTTCGGGACGAAATTCCAGATCAACGGGGGGAGGATGTGACACCCCAGGAAAACCAGTGAACAGTACAGTTTACCTAGCTTCCTCAGTGAGTGCATACCAAATTTCGGGACGAAATTTCCAATTAGTTGGGGATAATGTGACAACTCGAACTTTAGACATGCTTTGATGTAACGTTACGTGCTCATGAGAACTGAATTATATGATTTTAAATGAATAATTGTTTACGTGTGTTGTGTATGTATGAATGTTATGTGTTGCACGAGCCCAAACTACACAAACCGGCCACACAAAGCCCTTTGGGCCACTCCTTGTGCACGCGGACCATTAGACAACCAAGTGGGTTCGGCCCACTCCCCACTCGCAACACACACAAAACCGAGTTAGGGGTTTTGTTTTACCACTTTTGCAAATCACAAACACACACACACAAACCCTAGAAGTTTTGCTCTCTCTCTCTCTCTCGTTTACTTGGAACCCGACGACGAACAACACTTCTCGGCTCACCCTCTCTTTGATTCCAACCGGTTAGTGTACATTGTTATTTGATTGTATGTGATGATATTGTGATCTATGCGTTTACATGATGATTTTATATGATTCTTGAAGATTACATGATGTAATTCGGATGATGCTAGTATGGTTGATTGTGATAGAACCGGTTTACATGTGTGCTTGTTATAAATCAAATGTTAATATGTGTTTCGGATTGTTAACATGTTCATACGGATCGGATGAAACTCGATGAAATCTGTTATTATGCTATAGGATTCGGATGTTAACTTGTGGATATGCTAAGTTTTGGGCTAGGTAATTAGTCACGGTTACATGTTCATAGAAATAGATTGTTGTTCATATGAATGCAGTTCACGTTGATTCGATGTTCTTGAATGGTTATGAATATGCATGAAATCTAAATCAACTGTTGATGAATTTCTGTGATTGATCTGATTTCGAAACTGCCGTAGATGTTTGCTAGAATCACGGGATAGTCAATGCAGGAATTATGGAAACCAGTTACACACGCGGTTGCGACTCGGCATCACTCGTTGCGAGTCGGAACCCCACTCGAGACCACAAACAGCACCAGCCGAAACAACGGTTGCGAGTCCCGTTGCGACTCGTAACCAGACCATGATGAACCGAGATCTCCATTGCGACTCGCAACCAGCCGTTGCGACTCGTAATCTCCGGTTGCGACTCGAGATCTCCGTTGCGACTCGAGACCACCCTTTACACGCACACTGTTGGGCCTTCACTGTCACGGGCCCAATCTATTGAGCCCAACGATTTGAATTGTGGACTGTTTATTAATGGACTTGTATGTGTTTGCTATTTGGGCCGATTGAGAATCTGGATTGTTTTGTTATTGGGCTGCTTATGTCATTGGGCCGGGTATGAATGGACTTAGAACCATTGGATCCTCACATGCTATGTCTTATCTGCTTACGTGCGTACATGTTTGCCATGTCTATACGTGATTACTATATACGTGCTATATACGAACCTGACTCGTATAATAACCATGATAGGACGTGAGTGATCATTTACTTGCTACTTGTACTTTCTGTGTATCTGCCGAGCAAACCAAGGTGAGTTCACACAGCCAAGGCATGGGATTCCCGGGTTGGGAATTGGGTTGGATATGTTGGATATGGAATGATTACTCGTACTTACGCATATACCAGACTATAGACCATCGTCCTCAGGTTAGTCAGGACACGTTACGTAAAGCCTACGTAACCCAGTATATTTGCCATATGTCTCCCGGGTCGGGAGGACACGTTACGTAAAGCCTACGTAACCCAATACCATCTACTGGCTTCCAGGTCGGAAGGCCACGCTGCGTAAAGCCTACGTAGCCCCCACGCGTACCACTGTCCTCGGGGAAGGGCACGTCACGTAAAGCCTACGTGACCCTGTACGTTTTCCTGTTCTCGGTAAAGAAGAACACATGGTCGGAAGTTAGTCTAGTAAGTACCGTTAATGAGAAGCCCTCATTAGCCAGGATGAACATGGGAAACCCCCACCTTTAGTACACACTAGTATGGGAAGCCCCCACTAGCTATACTTATGCATTACATTATGAACTTACTTTCTGTGAACTCGCTCAACTAGTTTGTTGATTACTTGCTGCATGCCTTGCAGGACCTTAGGTATACTGGAGCTTGCACAGGGAGGAGCAGGTCGTTGTGGGATACGGATCGTGAACTATTTATGAACTTATTACTCGTATAACTAATTTGAGATTACTTACTATGCTTCCGCTACTTAAACGATGTTGGTTTTGAAACATCAATCATGTCATGATGATTTACATTGTTTACTTTTATATTAAATGCTATGTTTGATATGATTGATGGCTTGATCCTGGTCAGTCACGCTCCCAAGCGGTGGTATTCCGCGGGTGGATTTTGGGGGTGTGACATCCAAGATCCAAGACTCATGTTAGGAGTAATGGATATTGGATGGATGTTCAAGTAGTTGGTGAATTTGGACGACCCAAGACCATTAAGGCTTGGGTCCCCCAATCTAACTAATTTCTTAAGTTGGTGTGTGCAGGAGCTGCTAAGGAGGATTATCAACTTATGTTGATAGTGGCTGCTCTAGGCACATGACGGGGGATGTGAGATTGTTGATTTATATATATTAAATGATTTAAATTGAAGTTCAAAGTGCTAAGTCGACACAGAAGATAACCTGGCAGATCTTTATGCTAAAGCATTTGACAGGGCTCGCTTTGAACATTTAGTCGAACTCAACGGGATGAGGAACCCTGAATAACTGGTTTTTCATAAGAATTTTGTAAATAGTTTACTGTTTTTCTTAAAAATAAAAAATACAAAAAAAAATTGAAAAATCCAAAACATAAAAAAAAATAGAAAATCAAAAATTGAGTTATCACTGTGTGAAAAAGGAGAAATGATAGTACATCAGCAAGTTAGACTGTCACACTGAAATTGAACCAAAATTGCTTAAGTGTGATAGCAGCTTCATCATATGATGTACCAGTAGGCAAAAACATGAAATAATCAACTTATCAATGTGATATAAACCTAAATGAACTGAATATGAGTGGGGAACACATCAGTAGTGTATGGTTTAATGACCTTAATTCTTGCGTTGATAGATTGCAAAAATCTGAAG
The DNA here is from genome assembly GCF_002127325.2 of Helianthus annuus. Lineage (NCBI taxonomy): Eukaryota > Viridiplantae > Streptophyta > Magnoliopsida > Asterales > Asteraceae > Helianthus > Helianthus annuus. The sequence continues at coordinate 75,992,520 of NC_035442.2, read as the reverse complement.
TTTTGGGTCTTTATACTGTTATTTCATCTGGGGATATCTTGGCTATCTTTCTGTTCAGAACAAAAATTGTACATGACCCCAGGAAAGAAAGTCACTTGGAATTAGCTCATTTCTATTTGAATGTCTGTATGTTGTCCCGATACACACAATTTTGATCTGATTCTGAAATCTTCTCTGAAAAAAGTCGTGTACCTCCTCTGCTGCATCCAGATATATGCTGACCTGGAGGTGCTAGGCAACGACAGCTTCTGCTGCATCCAGATACATGCTGACCTAGCTGTACGTTGTCGCGCTATAGATCTAATACACCCGAAAGAGGCCCTCAAGTGCCCAAAAGAAACCCAAGAAACCTATATCAAATTGAGTAAAACTCATTTGATCTGTATATTATACCATCTCTACTAAAGATCTATTCTGTTCTCTTCTCAACCCATTCCCAGTTAAGATTTCAGAAATCTGGATTGGACTTCTGAAATATGTGGTAGGGAAGATACTTGCATGATAGAGTGTGTTGTTTATATTTCCAGGATTTGATTTGTATTTAATTGGGTGTTCATAGTTAAGCAATCAAAACATGATAAAACAGTTTAATATGCAGAATTAGACACAGTCAGGATATCTTAAAGGATGATATCAGTATACTCACCTACTACGATGAATCTTTGTGCATACCTTGATCGCGGGGGTATATCCTGAAGTGGGACACACTAATATATCAGAATTAAAATTACCTTAACGTATCATATGGTAATGGTACTTGAAATGTTCATGCATTTTGTTTAAGTGGACAAACATACTGGTAATCGTCTTGAACTGCTTTTCACTAAAACATTACATAAAGAATAATATAATTGTGTGAAACAGTTTTATTGTGTTGATATGATCTTCTTACCGGTGATTCTCACAAAAAGAGAGTGTTTATTGTTTTTGTTATTTACTTACTTTTAGAAAATATAAAAATACAAAAATAGTGTCTTTTTCTGTTTAAAATTCTTAACGTACGGAAAACTGTTATTCGTGGAGGAATTGTTACTGATAGGGGGAGACGGTGTTAGAAAGTGAGTTCAAAATTTTAAATCAGACGGGTTCTTCTGTGTTGGACAAAAGTTTTGCGTGTTGGTGATGAAATTGAAAACGCTTAATCTGTAATACAGTTTAACTATCTCTTGAAAAATAATAATTTATTTAACTTTGTTGAAAAATTCTTATGGTTACTCGAGATGTTTGTTTTATAGTATACAGATTGAAGCAGTTTGTTGCTGAGAAGTTGCTGTGAAGTGTGAAGATGAGAGTTTGATTGGATGCATGGTAGAACCTCCTTTCTACATTGCAGACAAGATTGAAGAGTGTGAAGATTTTTGTGCAAATGCTAAACTGGAGTTTACTCAAGTGCTAACGTTTTGAAGATTTGGTGATTGGATGCATCAGCTTAGGGGGAGTCTGTTGCTGACAGAAGCTGTTGAAGCTGAAGCTATCCAAAGACCAAAGACAGTGCAAGACTACTTGAAGATTGTAAGAAGACTGAAGATAAAGTTTTTATGAAGCTATTGTCAAGGGGGAGTTTGTTGGTGCATATTTATGACAACAGCTTAGATTTGGTCTTTGGATATCTTGTACTTAGTTTAACGATAAACAGTTAGCGGGTTTAGCTTTGTATTAGTGAGATAATTGAGTTTGGGCTAAACTAAACCCATATTGGGTGATGGGGGGCGAATTGGGCCTGTCCAATTCGCAGCCCAAGAGTGTTTAACCTAGCCCAGTTGTAATCTTGTGTTATATAAACAAGGTTAGGCTTTAGGGTTTAGGTTAATCAGCCAAAACAGTTGTGTGAGAGATAGAATTTCGTGAGAGCTAGTCTTGGACGAAATTAGGGTTGGTTAGGGTTTTAGATTGATTGTAATTCAGCTTGATTGATAATCAATAGAAAACCCAGATTGAAAGTGAATTGCTGTTTCTGTTTCTACACGTTTTTGCTTATTCTGATCAAGAGGATTCCGCACTCTTGATCGGATTGACAATTCTGTGAAGATCCATACATCAAGGGGACCTACACTAAAGCATTAAGAGATCATGAGTTCTATATGTTGAATAAAGTCGTTGAAAGTATGCTCGGAACGTCTGTAGAGCAAAAGTTTGAAGAGTTGCAAGTTGAGGAACTCATGGCACAACGTCAAGCAGAGATTGATGAACAAATGAAAAATAAAGGTAAAGGCGCTGAAGGAAGTTCTGCAGTGACAAAGAGATCGATTGTTCCTTCTATGGTTGTTGAAAATCCTGAGCCTATCTTTGCTATATCTGGTCTTTTTGAAGAAGATACACCTCTTGACGAGCTAATTGGTGATAGTGATGACGAAGATGATGAAGAGGAGGATGACGCGCAAGATGATGAAGATGAGAAAGTCTATTCAGCGAGCAGTCATGGTTCTGGTAACGATAATGATGATGCTCAGGGTGGTATGGGTGTGAAAGTATCTGAAGCCTCCACTGAGAAAACAGTTGATGATTTGATGAACGATTCAGTGAATGAAGAATCAGGGGGAGCTGATGGAAAGGGGGAGTCGAGTGATGCACAAAATGTTCAACATGCCGAAAAGTTAATCTTGAGATTGGATACTTACAGAGAAGAAGGCGAACATTTTTATACATACACGTTGGAAGTAATTAAAGAAATGACTCGTATGGTGAATCCTGATTTTAAGTTCGATTTTGAAGAAGAATTGAACGCCTTCGACATCAATCAATAGCCTGAATATGAGTATAAGTATGTTGAAGATGCTGACATGTATGACAGAGTCGAAGTTGAAGATTGGACGGATGATGAAAGTGTTAATGAAGATACTTCACAGTTGCCTACACTGATGGAGTTCTTTACAGAAGAAAATCGCGATGAGTTGAGAAGAAAAGTTTCTGAGATCCTGAAAGATAAGAACTTTGATGACACTCCCAAAGATATGGCAAAGGAAGAAAGGAAGAAATGGTTCAAAGACAGTCACGAGAGGAAGTTCAAACGACCATTAAAGTACTATCAACGTGATCGAAGCATGTCTCTCGGTGACATCATTAGCTGGGGTTTCTTACCTTAAGTTAATGCTTATGCAATCAGGAGAGAATGTGGGGTACAGTACTTTGAATATCTATATGACGTGATGTCATTACCCTTGTGGGATGTGGAAGAGCTATCTAAAGTCAGAACTTTAGATTATCCGGTACGAAAGAATGATATTCCAATGTGGGGGTATATCAAGTTTGAATCGCTGAGAGAGTTTCGTCATTGGAAGCCTCATTATCCTAAAAGAGTGCAGAGGGTAGATCCTGAAACAGGAGTTGTAGAAACTATCCTTAACGTCAAAAAGCTGAAGACAATGAAAACTATCCCAGTGCCGCCAATGGAGCAGGATTTCTATAAGGGATTTTTGGGCTGGGTGTATAGTTACATTTCGACTGAGGTTGTCATTACTTACAGAGCAAGAGGAGAATTACGAGAGATACATGTGTATGACCCTATGTGGCTTGTGAATTGCTCTGCGAAGGATATCAAATGTCTGTTCATCAACAAGATTCATTATCAGGCAGAAGATAATGAGCAGGCCATGCAGTTTCAGTGAGTTGCGACTCTTTGCTTTCAGAAAGGTATTAATTCTGAGAGTAAATGGAAGTCATCATGGTGGTCGCTCGATGAGAAGATGAAAAGAAAAGCTGAACGTGAACGTCGAAAGCTTGAAGAAAAGAGAGGAACATGGATGAATATTCAAGCTGAAGAAGAAAAGGCAAGAAAGAAAGAGAATGACAGGATAAGGAACGCGCTTAGGAAGAAGCCTAAGCAGCATGAAGAAAAGTTCAAGTCCTTGTGAAGACCCGAAGACAAGACTGAAGACTGCGGCTGTATCCAAGGGGGAGTTTGTTGGTGCATGAATGTCTAAAGCCTGCGTCTTAGTCTTAGTTGTTCATGTATAGGGTCTAGATATATTAATTATATAATGTATAGGGGGTTGAAATGTAAAATTGGGTTTGTAATGTCCTGATTTCGCTCATAGTGACAATGTGTCACATGAGCGAAGTCACAACAAGCTGATTTCGCTCCAGTGACACATGGTCATATGAGCGAAATCTCCTCCCCTATATATAGTGGTTCTGGTTTCTCATTTTGTACGCGCATGTTTACTGTGTAGCCGAACTGCTGCTCGACTATTTCTTGAAGAATTAATGAGAAAACTATTTTAAAGTGATCTGCTTCTGTTTCTACTCCATTTCTGCTTTGATTCATGCTGATTTTGTATTTCCGCTGCATTATCAGTAGTATCTAGCTCTGATTGACTCACACGACTGTCAATAATGGTCCTACAGTCCACTAATTTCCTGAAATACATGTTAAGTTTGAAAACATCAACAAAAGTTGGCGAGTTCATGCAGTTTAGTTGTATGAGATGTATCTGTAAAATGTGAGTTGTATAAAATGTATCTGTAAAATGTGAGTTATATAAAATGTATCCATAAAATGTGAGTTGTATAAACTGTATCCATAAAATGTGAGTTGTATAAGATGTATCTGTATGTAATGATGTTGTATATAAAGCGTCAATGAAATAGTTGATCATTAATGTTTCGCGAGGACATTAATATGTGTGACGAATTAGGAAGCAATCAAAACCTAGACGATTTCGTGTCGACTACTATCGACTGGGACACAAACGCACTCTTCTGTATGGGTCCACGACCAAGAGTGGGGCTCGCCAATACCCATTAGATCTAACCCTCTGTACCTAGGTCCAAACTGGATTAATGGTACTTAGATGTATGACCCTAATCGCACATGATCTAAGGTGTTTCATTCCATGACTTATCATACTATAAACATGTATTTTCCCCGATAGATGTAAAGTTGTAAAGCATTTAAAATGAATAGGGGACATGAACTCACAGAATTGCGTCCGTGAATGGTAAGTAACTGTGATCTGACGTACGGTCGTCCTGAATAGTGTCACGACCTACAAACGTTTTATATTTGTTTGACACTTCGGTCTTGTAATGACTTGAGTACAAGTCTTTTATCTTGAATATGTGTTAAGACTTGTATGTCTTTGTTATTCATTGAACTGCATCTTAGATGTATTAACTGATAACTGTTTAGTGTATATATTTCGCTAAATACATATTCTTATACCTCGTGAGTTGTATCATCAGGTCTTGTCCTCTTGATTTCATGTCTTGTATGAATAAATTGTATAATTGTATTTTCATCAATTATATGTCATTGGGCCGAGCCCATGTCTTAATGTTATTGGGCCTAGCCCATGAATTTATGTTATAGGGCCATAATATTATTGGGCCTAAATATTATTGGGCCCAAATGTTATTGGGTCTTAGCCCATATGTTTTGTCATTGGGCTTAGCCCATGTATTCATGTTATTGGGCTTAATGTTATTGGGCCTTAGCCCATATGTTTTGACATTGGGCTTAGCCCATGTATTCATGTTATTTAGCCTTAGCCCATATGTTTTGACATTGGGCTTAGCCCATGTATTCATGTTATTGGGCTTAGCCCAAGTATTTTGATAAGCCCATTTATGAAGATAAGCCCAATTGTAAATATAAGCCCATTTATAAAAATAAGCCCATTTGTAAGTATAAGACCATTTATAAAAATAAGCCCATTTGTAATTATAAGCCCATTTATAAAACATCTTTCATTTTATAAAAATCACCATACATGGAGTTTTTAGTTAAATAGAAGACATAAAAGTTTTTATAAGTTTCTAAAATTTCGACTTTTGTTAACGGTGATATATATATATATATATATATATATATATATATATATATATATATATATATATATATATATAGATATCCGTGTCGAAAGATCGCCTAAGCGTCGTAGTAACTCCTCGGAATGGCGATATGTTTATAGATTCGCCCGTCGTCCGTTTTGACCATAAGTTTTGTCCGAAGGCTCGGAATGTCCGTAAGTTGTTTTTAAGGCGTGTTTACATCATCTAACAAGTTATTCATATGCTAATCACCAAAACTAGATCAAATATGCAAGTAATCATCCTTAAACCACAACATAAACAAACTTTTATATCATGATTATTATTTTGCTTCTTTGTATTTTCATATTATTTTGTATGATTGTTTAGTTTATTACATGTTCTTTAACAATCATAAACATAAATAAGTATGAAAAAGGGATTTTAGAAGCTTACTTCTAGCACTAATAGCTAGGGATGATCTTGATAATGATTTAAAGAAAAGAAAAGTTGTTGATCTTGGGGTTTTGAAAGCTTTTGAATGGATGGAAAGGCTTCTCCAACTTGTTGTTGCTTTAGATCATCCTAAGTACCATCAAGCTCCATCTTGATCATCAAAGGAAGGCTAAAATGTGAAATGTTTTTGATGGTGTTCTTGGATAATATATGAATGTTGAGAGAGTTTCTTAAGTGTGTGAGAAAGATGGTGAAAAATGAGATGAAGTGCTTAGAGGATTATGAATCAAAGTGTTAGAAGTCTTCACCATGCTTTACCACTAGGCCCACTTGTGTAACCACTTGCATCTAAAGGTAACTAGCAAGATATTTGTGGAGACAAGGTAAAAAAATGGGTCCCACATGAAGGTTATAACCGTGAATGAAGGGGGGGGGGGTACCCTTGCCTTGTGAATTTGTTTCATGACTTTCCTTGTTAAAAAGTGTTAGGATTATTGAGGAAATTGTTTAGGAAAGTTATATGTATAAGTGTTTAAGTGTTTAAAGGGTGTTAAATGACCATTACTAGACCATAATGATCCAATTAACCCTAGATGGTCACTAAAAAAAGATTTGATATTGTTCGGATATTCGTTCTGAATTGTTTCGGTTAGACGTTATTTGAATGCAAAGTTGTGTAACTTGTGTGAATTGATGTAGTTATTGGTTCGGATGATACCCGAAGGTATCCTCATATGAATTCTATGTTAAATAGCACTTTTACATGTTGCAAAAATATTAAATGGCTAATTTCTGTAGAATTTCTGTGAAAAAGTGTTGAAATCGTCGCTTTTAGTGCTTTTCGAGCAATTTTTAGTGTTGTCGGACTTTGGAAAGGTTTTAAACCAAACCCTTCCATTCATAGTTAGGGTTTAATGTATATTAGATGTTGGACTTTCGTCTGAGTCCTAAAGATGTCGTTTAGATGGTTTCTGCGGATCCTGTGTTTTCGTCAGAATACTAGTTTACTAGGTGCTTTTCTAGTAGTTTCGATGCATTGTTTAAACTGTATCAAATATACTTAATAAAAATGAATCATATGCATCCTAAGTAAGTATTCCATGAGTATTCTAAGTGTATGTCATGAAATACACAGTTCGAGTGTTCAAAATGCATAAAAATGTAGCTAAAATGAGTACTTTAAGTGTAAGAAAGTTACAGAAAAGTGGCAGCTATCACATTCTCCCCCTGTTATTGAGAATTTCGTCCCGAAATTCAAGCTGAGTCATCCTTTGCAGGAGTATTCTCGAACAGGCGGGGGTATTTTGGGTTTGATTTGATCTGCACGTTCCCAAGTATATTCGGGTCCGTGTTGAGAGTTCCAGTCCATGACCTTAACAGCTGCTTTATGAATTGAAGTTTGTCATCTATGTGAACTCCATCCACCGGGATGATAACCGTTTCTTGTGTTGGACTCTTCTTAAGATTCGACACATGAAATGTGTCGTGTACACTACTTAGTTCTTCTAGTAACTTCAGTTTGTAGGAAACGGTGCCAATCTTCTCTAAGATTTTAAATGGTCCTACATATCGTGGGTTAAGCTTTCCACGCTTACCGAACCTTGCTACGCCCTTCCAAGTCGAGACTTTGAATAAGACTTTGTCTCCGACCTTGAAAGATTATGGCTTCCGTCTCTTGTCTGCATAGCTCTTTTGTCGTTCGCGAGCCATCTTGATACGGTCTCTAATCTGAAAAATTTTATCCGTAGTCTCTTGGACTAATTCCGAACCACTTAGTTGTTTATTGCCTGCTTCCGCCCAACATAGCAGAGAGCGGTACTTTCAACCATAGAGAGCTTCAAACGGTGCAGTTGGTATACTTGTATGGTAGCTGTTGTTGTAGGAAAACTCAACCAAAGGTAAATGAGTATCCCAGTTGCCGCCTAAATCCAAAACACACGCACGAAGCATATCTTTGGGTGTTTGGATTGTCCGTTCACTCTGGCCGTCAGTTTGTGGATGAAAGGTCGTGCTTAGATTTAAATGAGATCCAAAGGTCTGTTGGAATGTCTTCCAAATTCTTAAAATAAAGGGATTGTCTCGGTCTGAAATGATTGAAATAGGCACTCCAAACCAAGCCACTATTTCTTTGAGATAGAGTTCCGCTAGTTTCTCTGTGCTATCCTTCTCCCGAATCGGCAAGAAGTGTGTGGATTTTGTCAATCTATCGACGATTACCCATATCATGTCGTGGCCTCTTGAGGTCCTGGGTAATTTCGTAATGAAGTACATCGATATTCGTTCCCATTTCCAACCGGAAATCTCGGGCTGTTGTAGCAAACCCGAGGGTTTCTGATTTTCTGCCTTGACCATTGCGCAGGTCAAGTATTTCCCGACATAAGTCGCGATATACTTTTTGAGGTTAGGCCACCAATAGTACTCTTTCATGTCTTGGGCCTATGTGCTTCCTCAAAATAACATCTCGAAGGCCTCCAAAGAGTGGAACCCACATTCTTCCTACGAAGTACAAAGTTCAATCCTCTTTTGGCACTAACTGTTTTTCCATGCCTCGAAGTGATTCTGCTTTAAGGTGTTCTTCCTTAAGTGCTTCTTGTTGTGCATCACGGATTCGTGTGGTAAGATCTGTGTGAATCGTCATCTCTAATGCTCGAACTCTCAAAGTTCTAACTCGTTCCTTACGGCTCAAGGCGTCCGCTACAACGTTCTCCTTGCCCAGATGGTACTTAATTTCACAATCATAGTTGTTCAGCAATTCAATGCAGCATCGCTGATGCATATTAAGTTCTTTTTGATTAAACATGTGCTGAAGACTTTTATGATCCGTGAAAATAGTACACTAAGTACCATATAGATAATGTCGCCATATTTTCAAGGAGAATACCACCGCGCCTAACTCGAGGTCGTGAGTGGCATAGTTCCTCTCATGAACTTTCAGTTGACGCAATGCGTACGCGATAACTTTCTCCCGTTGCATAAGTACGCAACCCAATCGTTGATGCGAAGCATCACAGTAAACTACGAAGTCATCGGTACCATTAGGTAGTGTTAAGATTGGTGCATCGCACACCTTATCCTTGAGATGTTGAAATGATTCTTCTTGTTTCTCTATTTGGGTGAGGGAGGTTAGCGGTTTAGAATTTTAGAAACATTCTCTATAATCTCCGATAGTACCCCGCTAATCCCAAGAATTGTCGGACTTCAGTTGGAGTCTCGGGCGCTTCCTAGTTCTTAATTGCTTCGATCTTCGAGGTATCTACTTGAATGCCTTTCTCGTTCACTATATGCCCGAGAATTTGTACTTCACGAATCCAAAACTCGCATTTGGAAAATTTTGCGTATAGTGTCTCCTTCCTTAGTAGCTCCAAATTGGTTCTCAAATGTTGTTCGTGTTCGTCCTTTATTCATGAGTATGTTACTATGTCGTCAATAAATACTATGATGAATTTGTCGAGATACGGCTTGCACACGCGATTCATTAAATCCTTAAAGACCGCTGGTGTGTCCGTCAAACCAAAAGGTATAACGAGAAGCTCGTAATGACCATAACGAGTTTGAAAAGCCGTTTTCGGGATGCTTTCCTGTTGTATTCGTAACTGATGACCATAACGAGTTTGAAAAGCCGTTTTCGGGAGTAGAAGCTCGAACCTTTCCTAATCCATTTGAGTTAGTTGGAAATTTATTTGTAACATGGTTTAGAAATAAGAATTTTTGTTCATTAAAATGTTGTACACTTTTGCAAAACTTGCATCTCTGTCCATCCCCGAAAACCTTTATACAGACGTAAAATGGTAAAGAGTGGAGGTTATGAACTCACAACATCCTTATTTGGTCAACTACAAGGTTCAGAAGGTGCTAATCGATATTGAGATTTGGCTACGGGTGCGGTTCACGGTACTAAGTTGTCACACCCCGACCACGTAAAACAACAAGACGCGGCGGAAATGTCGGGGAGTGTTGTAACAGAATCATTGTTTCACAACCATGGATAAAACAATTTTGTTTTATTGAATCATTGAAATATTTGTTCTATTACAAATCAGATAAATACAAATATTATCTTTCAAGTTTTAAAGTCGCTAAGGCACGAGTCCATCCTAAGTGTAGCATGTATCAACAATCATCACAAAGCAGCACCTGAAACATGTGTAAAAATAGGTACGTCAGCATAAAAATGCCTATGAGATACATAGGTTTTATTGATATAGGATTCATGACTTATAAGTTTAAGGAAAAATGTTTAAGAAAAGTAGTCATGATCCTTGAAAAAGGTTTTCTTTTATAAATCATACTAAAATTTATAAGAAATCAGATGATATAAAATAATAATACATAGGTAATTAAATAATTAAGTAAAATGAGTTTGTATAAAATATATTGTTTGAAAAACAATATTTTGATAAAAAGGTTTATAGTATATGCAAAAATATACTTTGGTTTTAAGAAAGTCGAATAAGTAATATATTAAAATATATTTCAGTTTCAAAATCGTTTCAAGTGTACTAAATAACGCCACGGTATGTAATGTGATGAAAACACTTATATATAAGAAGTACCAGCGGCGTATCTACCATGTTTTCATCACATTACACCCGTCCCGTTATCTAAACACTAACCAAAACCCAATTGTTAAACAAATATTATATTAAATATACTTTAGTTGTTAAAAATAATAATTTTCAGTAGTACATTAAAAGTATACTTTGGATTTATAAATAACATATTAAACTATGTTTTGGATTGAAAATAACATATTAACTATGCTTTGGTTTTGAAAATAACATATTAAACTATGTTTTAATGATTAACAAAATATATGTTGGTTTTGTACAATATCACATATGAGAGCATATCAAACTATACTTTTGGGAGTATAACTAAATATTCAAAAATAATGTGATTTAAGAATTCATTCAGACCTAGTGCATCAAAATACACCATTGAGACTATAGGAATCCCACAAAGGCAATCCCTATTTGGATGGAGAAAAATAAATTGGTTTCAGACATTCCATGACAACAGGAATGGGGTGTCAAATCCTATAGCGCTATATCAGACTACCAACCGGTCTAGTGAACAAAATAAGTACTATTCCAAACATTTATTTTATAATCTTTGAAAAATTAGAGTTTAAATCATAAATAATCATTCAGTTTGTAAAAAGATAAGTACAAATATGCATAATCAATTATACTTTTGAAAACATGAAAATAACAGATAGGTACACATGCTTCACCCCAAAACAGTTTGAAAACAGTAAAAGAGGGGACTATGTACCCACTTGAGAGTGCTTAGAAGTCTTGAACAACTACCAAGCAAGCTAGAGGGATCACGGAATCAAACGGCACCTAATATAGGTAACTACATAAATAAACCGGACCTAAATTGGAAGATCGGATAGGATGAGGTCTCCTAAACCAAATAAGTGTGGGAACTCATATGATATGGTTTAACAAGGCCTACATACTAAAAGGAAACCTAACCTAAGTGCTTACGACCCATTACGACCCGTTTAGGTAGCTTGCGCTACTTTAACGCGTCGTTCGCGTAAAACGCGTTCGGACCGCCTAACTAGTCCTATGACAAGTATTATAAGCTTAAACATGTTTAATTATGTTGCATAATCAGTTAAGTGACAAAAGTTTGGGTTACATATGCTTAAACATAAATTATGCATAAAAAGGGTATTTTGGTAATTTTCCTAAGGCATATAAACTACCTATCATGTGACTAACTAAACGAAGTGACCATAAGGTATAACCTCGAAAGGTTATTCCCTATACAACTATGGTCACCTAATGTGTTTGGTCGGATCCTAAAGATCGACCAAACGGGTCTAGTTCGTAAGTCTAAGCGGGTGTTTAATCCGCTTGACTTACGACTCTATACAAGCACTAATCTAAAAGTGACGAGCTAAACATGCTAAAACACGTTTAGTTAAGTTAGAAAACAGGTTTTGGTATCAAAACAAACGGTTTTGATACCTAGAAGTAGTTTGGTTACAAAATACGCATTTTGGCCGAAACTACGACTCGTCACTGAGCCTAGATAACGTGGTAATCAGTAGGTATAGTCACTAGGGACTATAACCATCGTGATTACGCTCACATTATGAAGTTCAAACGAACTTCGCATTTACCATAAACTGGTCAATGCAGAAAGTCAAACGCAGTTTGACTTTTAAGCTAAAAACGAAAGAAAAGAATGAAGGAATACTTACAAAGGGTCCCCGCAAGCAAATCTTGATCCAAGTAGCTCAGGTATGAAGCAAAGGCTTCAACTTAGAGCATCTTAGATCAGATTTGAATGAGGAAGAAGTGAAACTATGGTGGGTATTTATAGATTTGGCACAACCGTTAAGATCGTTCATCGAATAACGTGCTTCGATCTAGGCCGTACACATGTGCCCATGGTTTTGTGAAACCATGGGAGCCCCTAGAATGGCCCATAGTACCAAAAATACCATTAAATACCAGCCCATGGTTTTGCAAAACCATGGGTTAAAACCATTAACACTTCAAAATTTGACTAGGTTCATTGAATCAGGTCAAAAATTTCAAAAATGGTCCCTGCACTTGTAAAATTTGATTTTTTTTGCACTTTTAAGCCCCGTTAACCCAATTTCAAGGCTATAAAATAAAGTTAAAGTATAGGGAACTTAAAATATGCTCAAAAACATCTCAAATGTCGGTTCATTTGGTCATACGGTTGCGTTGTTCGGTTAATTACGACGGAAATCGTAATGAACGCAAAAACGATCCAAATTACGCGATGAATGGAATTTTATCATGCCAATCACTAAAATAAAATATTTTAATGATTACATAAATTTTTGGATGTCTAGATATATTCAGGGCGTAAGATATGCGCGAAAATGCAAACTTATGCACTTTTGACGCTTTTAGTCTCTATTGATCAAATAAGTTCATTTTAGCATATCGAACCCCTCAAAGCCTATTTCTACGCTATGTAAAGGATATTTAGGGTATGTTTAACTTATGGTCATGTTTCGGAATGTTCGTTACTATACAAATCGGTATAGTTTCGCAGTTTGATACAATTAGTCCCTGCGATCGAACAAACCTGATTTCAACACACCAAACCATCCAAAACTTATTTCTAAGTTATGTGGAGGTTATTTAAGGTATGTTAAGCCTATTTCACTATTTCAGAGTGTTCGTTGCATTAAACTGGTTATCAGTGCGCGTATAACCTTCCAGAAAGCGATTTAAAGCTTGAAATCGAACAAGAATTGATATGTGCAAACAATACACTTATTTATACAAATCCCAAGTATGAAATACATTATTTCATTGGTTTGGCATTTATTTGATGGTTGAAGTGACACAGGTGTCACAGTTTCCCCTACTTTAGGAAATTTTGTCCCGAAATTTAATTTTAGAGGAAACTTGTGAAGACTGCTGTGATGGTTTCGCCTTTAAATAAATCCATTGAACCCTAAGTAAAACTCTGGGCCATGTTAGGATTCTTAGCGAAATTGTCAACCCTCAAAGTGAAGTCCATGTAGTATCAAAACACGGGGTTTCAAACTACGGACAGAGGAACGTTTCTTATGAAGACTTATCATAGGAAACTTGTGTGTGCTTGAAATCAGAACTGGGGAGTGTAAGATAAAATGACATCGGTCAAGGTCCAGGACTTCCCCCGTATCATTATTCTTGTTACTATAGGTCTTAACACATGACAAAACTTGTTGTGGTTTCTGTGCACTGAATTCCATAATTATGTATGCATCCATAATTACGTAATTCCTTGCATAGTCCGCACAGTTTATTTCATAATGCGTAGGGGAAAAATCAATTGAATAAACATGAAGCAATTTGACTAGACCACCAAAGGATCTTTTTAACTAGATCAACGAACGATCTTTTTAACTAGATCAACACATGATCTTCTTAACTAGACCGTTGTATAGTCTTCTTAAATAGACCACTTAAAGGGATCTTTTCAATTATATCATCACATGATATTCCTAACTAGATTTTCAGATCAATCTGTTTAACTAGACCACTCAAGGGGTCCAATTATAGATTAGTACCTCATAACCCAAGTGTAACACCCCGTGTTTTCGAATGTCAATGTCAAAGTCAAAGTCAAAGTCCAAGTCAACTTTGACTTCTTTGACTATAATTAGTCTATTTTATGTTTTACTTGTATTATGTGGAGTAAGTGTTGTTACCCAGTATGAATCGAAGTGATCGAATCTTTAATCAACGCGAACCGATTTAAGACTGTGAATAGTAGGAAGTAACAATGCGATAAAGTTAACTAATCAGTAATCAAACCGATCTAACCATCATCGAACTCGAATCTCGAATTACGCGAACTTTGGTTGTTGTTATACGTGTGTGTGCCTTATGTGTTACCTGTGCGTGTTTACTTTATGTTTTGTGTGGTGATCAATCGAAACTCGAAAACTCAAATCGAATGCAATCGAAATCGAATTATGACGAATGGTAACGTAAGGATAGGGTGAAATATAGATGATTGTATGTTAGATATAGTGATTGGGACTGAAAGTAATTTGTATAGGAAACTCTACCGTACTCGTATCGTCTTCAATCGAAATCGAAATATCGAAAATCATCGCACCGAACACTCGAACCAGGCTGTTGATCGATCAGGCTGTCAGCTGATCGAACAGCCCAGCCGATCGGACGGACTGTCCGATCGAGCAGGATGTCCGATCGGGATGCCTGGCCGATCGGCCAGCCCTTTCCTCTTTGGGAAGCCTATCAATAGGGTTGTCATTGTCATTCTTTCCACTTTTGGAAACTCTCTGACCGACCAGCTCGTGCTCCCCTTCTTTTCTCAGATTTCTTCCAATTTCGTAAGTTTTCATCCTAAATCTTGTACTTTCTTGACCAATACATACTCCTACACCTTTCTATCTTTCAAATCTTGATTTCTAACCGTGAAATCATCAAGATCTAAGCATTCTAGGATGATGTCATCGTGGTGTTCTTCAAGAACATCATGTTTTGGCCTCAATCCACCATGAATAGCTCGGATCTAACCGATTTCCACATAAACAAGCAAAGATCTATCACAGATCTGAACAATTACATGGTGTGAGGGATTGAAAGAAGGATTTACAACTTTCTTTCTCTTTTACACTCAATGCCTTCAAACCGATAGAAACGGAGCTTGAGTCAACTCACCAATCATTCTGATGGTTGGGTGGTTCAAGATTCGGATTCTATCTACGAGGTTCACCGATTCCGGGTTAAACATCAAACTACCGTTCGTAACAGTTCACCGACCGGACTTGGGTGATTCCTGTCCGAGCAGGGGAAACAAGTAAGGACGAAAGTTCCATGGTTTAGCTCATTGTCAAACTACCTCGAAATAACGTCAAATAACCAAAACAACCAAGTGTTAGACGAATAGGCCGACCAGGTCAGGATGCTGACCGAACGGTTAGGCTGTCTGAACGAACAGCCCAACCGATCGGACATATCAGCCGATCGACCAGGCCAGCTGATCGGCTAGCAAGTGGCCCCACACTTGGACAGTTTCATGAAGTATAGTATTGAACGAGGTGATGTTCGATCGAACGAACTGTTTGATAACATTACTCATCGGATCATGAGATACTATGCTTCAACCCTTAATCGATTTACAACTCGTAGTAGTATAGGGTGCCACCCGATCGAACATGCTGTTCGATCGAATAGGTGACCTCCAGCTGAGGACTCACTTTTGAAGTTCCTAACCGATCGGTTAAGTCGGCCAATCGAACAGGCCGTTCGATCGATCGACCTGGAAGGTAAGGACACTTCAGTGTTCTCAAATACTACAACAAAAACTTCAAAAGGTCAAACCATCATACACAAACACATCCTATTCAAAGGAAGAAACAATCCACTCGAACAGTCCAGCCAATCGAGCCTACCGGCCGATCGAACAGACTGTCCGAACGGACTGTCCAGCCGAACGAACAACCTGCTCGATCGAACCTGCTGTTTGATCGACCAGGCTGTCCGACTGTAACACCCCCAGAATACCACCTGCGGAAACCCCGCGAGGCGTGTTACGCATCAGAGTTCGAGCCACCAATCACATTGAACCAATAATAAGTACTTAAATAAAACATGTTATTAATTACCAATAAAAGTGTCAAACATGATAACAATTCCCAAAAAGTTGTGTAGCGGAAGCATATAATAAGTTATTTAGCAAATGTTTCGTAATAACACTTAAACCAATGTATTAACATAAGATAATACGAAAGCCTCGATCCATGACCACTCCAGCATCCCCAGATAGCAAGTCCATGTTCCCAAGGTTAACGACCTACAAGCATGCAAACAAGTGTGTCAGACTACGCTGGTGAGTTCAAGGTTTTGTTAACGTGTTTTGTTACCATATGTATGTTAATGCGATTCAACGTTACGATACGATGTTGCTCATGCTAGATACCCTAGGGAGTGTGCCCATATGTATCCGGGGAGTGTGCCCCTTAACAACCCCAATGCTCCTAACCGAGCATTGGTAATGATCGATCCCTTGTACATGTACCAATACCCAAGTTAATTGGTTACCCAGAGTTTCCCTTCCAAATGTTTACCAGTTGTCCCAAACCACCGGGACGCATGCTTAGAGAAATGCAATGAACTCACCTTGGTTTGCTCGGCAGGTTATACCAGAGTTACTTGAATTAAGAATGGTCAATCACGTCCTAACAGTGTTACCATACAAGTCAGGTCTTGACTTAAATAATGCACGTATGTTTCATACAAGTTAACACGTTACTAACACGTATTGATCATGGCAATCACGTATAAATCAAGTAGTGTATCAAGAAGCCCAATTAATATTGGCCCAACTCACTGTGCGATTCAACTAACACAGGCCCAAATATCATAACAGATCAATAACACCTTCTCGGCCCAACAACGACATATAAGTGGCCTTGTGTGATCCAATAACATAAGCGGCCCAAATATATAACACGTAGTGAACTTGTGCGGTCGGACGGACTCGTGCGATCCTGATTGGATTGTGCGCTTGTGACTTGGGCTTCAAGGCCCAGTAGTATATAAACATTTAGCATACATGTGCGGCCCAAAAGCTATCAAGAAAATACAACTTGTGCGATCCAGTTGCCCTGTGCGACTTGACACTTGGGCTGTCCGGCCCAACAGTTTGTGCGTTTGTGTTTGGGGCTGGTTCGGCCCAACCGGTAACCTTTATATGTGACATTGTGCGATTAGGGTCCCCTTGTGCGACTAGACTCCTTGTGCGAGTGACTAGTTTTGTGCGCTCAAAAGGTCTTGTGCGACTATATTTAAGTTCCGGAAATTATGTTCAATCGGTTACATCATGCAACAAGTTTCCTGTTTTATCTCAATCAATTAACATAATTTCCATCTATTTGATTAACATTCTTTCGATCAAACAAGGTTTTTTTTATGAATTTCATATGAACCCTAACCGGCTTAATCAAGAACAAACATCCTAATCATTCTATTCACCAACCCAATTCAACGATACCCAATTAACAACCCACTCGAGTTCACGTGTAACATAATCGATCAGTTGATTAATTTAGCAATCAAGTATCAATTCACCATATAAATCACACACAACATATGGCCAGTTACATGCATTCCTTCGGTTCTTAGATGGATATTATGGTTTCCGATTTACATCAATATCAACACATAAACATCATTCAATCTATCATACACCAAGTATCAATCATACTAGAATCAAGTAAGGATATAACACTAACCGATTGAAATCAAACAAGGGGAGGTGAGCCGAATGAAAGGCAAGATCTTCGATCCCAAAGGGTTGTTTGTCGTCGGGTTTGAGAGGAGAAAGAGAGCACTAGGGTTTTGTGAACTTGTGTGTGCTATGATTTGCAACAAATGAGAAAACAACTCCCTAGAGAGTGTTTGGTCACGCCTAAAAGGAAGTGGGCCGAGCCCAACTCGGCTGCCCTATGGGTCCGATTACAAGGTGTGGCCCAAATGGCCTTGTGCGTTCCAGTAAGTGTTGTGCGATCGGTTCGTATTGTGCGTTTGAGCCAATATATACATACATACATCACATTGCACAAAACACAAAATCATAACGTTTAATAATCGTAATAGTTCACATAAGCACGTAACGTTGCACAGAAGTAGGTTCGAATTACGAGTTGTCACAGTATCCCCAACTAAAAGGAAATTTCGTCCCGAAATTTGGTACGCACTCACTGAGGGAGCTAGGTAAGTTGTATCGTTCGCTAGTTTTCCTGGGGTGTCACATCATCCCCCACTTGAATGGGAATTTCGTCCCGAAATTCACTAGTTGCATCAACATTAAGTTTGCTAGGTTTCGCCTGGTCTTTGGGGAACAAATGTGGATACTTAAGTTTCATCTGGTCCTCGCGTTCCCACGTGAACTCTGGACCGCGTCTTGAGTTCCAACGAACTCTCACAATCGGTATGCGCCTGTGCTTACGAACTTTAACTTCCCGATCCATAATTTCAATTGGTTCTTCGACAAACTGCAATTTGTCATCTATCTTCAGCTCTTGAAATGGTACAACTAGTGTTTCGTCAGCCAAACACTTCTTTAACTGCGATACGTGAAACACGTCATGGACATTACCCAACTCAGCTGGTAATTCCAACCTGTAGGCCACCTTTCCAATCCGTTCTAAAATTTTGAATGGTCCTACATAACGAGGGTTTAGCTTGCTGCGTTTCCCAAAACGCACCACACCCTTCCAGGGTGAAACCTTTAACATAACGCGATCATTAACTTCAAATTCCAACGGTTTACTACGCTTGTCAGCGTAGCTTTTCTGACAGTCGCGAGCTGCGGCCATACGGTTTCGGATCTGCACAATGCTTTCTGATGCCTCAAGAACAAACTCAGGGCCTGTGATCTGACTATCACCCACCTCATGCCAACAGAGAGGTGAACGACATTTCCGTCCGTACAGTGCTTCGAAGGGAGCTGCCATAATGCTTGTATGGTAGCTGTTGTTGTAGGAGAACTCTATCAATGGCAAGTGTTTCTCCCACCCTTTCCCAAAATCAATCACACACGCCCGCAACATGTCTTCAAGTGTCTGGATGGTGCGCTCGCTTTGACCATCCGTCTGCGGGTGATAAGCGGTACTCATGTCGAGTTGGGAACCGAACGATTTATGCATTGACTGCCATAACTCTGAAGTGAAACGCGGATCTCGGTCTGAAATGATAGAAGTTGGCACCCCATGCCTAGAAACCACTTCCTTAAGGTAGATTGCTGCCAATTGAGAAAACTTGTCTGTTTCCTTGATTGCTAAGAAGTGTGCTGACTTCGTGAGGCGATCAACAATCACCCAAATGGTATCGTTTCCGGCCTGAGTTCTGGGTAATCCTGTCACAAAATCCATAGCGATCTGTTCCCACTTCCATGTGGGTATCTCTGGTTGCTGCAGTAGACCTGAGGGCTTTTGATGCTCCGCTTTGACTTTAGCACAAGTCAAACATTTGCTGACGTAGGTTGCTATATGAGCTTTCATGCTAGGCCACCAGTACGTAGTTTTTAAGTCATGGTACATCTTATCTGATCCAGGATGTACGGAGTAACGTGACTTATGTGCCTCTTCCATTACAAGTTCCCGTAAGTTGCCAAAGAATGGGACCCAAATGCGTCCGGTTACGTAGTAAGCACCGTCTCCCTTTTGCTCTAGTCGTTGTCTTGAGCCGCGTAAAGCTTCAGCTTGGACGTTCTCTGGTTTCAACGCTTCTAACTGAGCGTCTCGTATCTGGGAAGGAAGATTGGACTGGATCGTGAGTTGCAATGCTCGTACACGCCTAGGTGCATTATCCTTTCTGCTGAGGGCGTCAGCTACAACGTTCGCCTTGCCCGGATGATACTTGATGGCACATTCATAATCGTTCAATAATTCAACCCATCGCCGTTGCCGCATATTCAATTCTTTCTGGTCGAAGATATGCTGAAGACTCCTATGGTCGGTGTAGATGGTGCATTTGGTACCGTACAGATAGTGTCTCCAGATCTTCAACGCAAATACCACCGCTCCTAACTCCAAGTCGTGTGTCGTGTAGTTTTTCTCGTGAATCTTCAACTGTCGCGAAGCATAGGCTATCACCTTCTCGCGTTGCATTAACACACAGCCGAGACCTTGAATCGACGCATCACAGTAGACCACAAAATCTTCGGTACCCTCTGGTAATGACAAGATCGGTGCACTGCAAAGTTTCTGCTTTAACAACTGGAAGGCCTCTTCCTGCTTCGTTCCCCAAGAGTATACCGTGTTCTTCTGTGTTAGTGAGGTGAGAGGTTGAGCGATTTTCGAGAAGTCTCTAATAAACCTTCGATAGTATCCCGCGAGACCAAGAAATTATCGCACCTCGGAGGGAGTCTTTGGTGCCGCCCAATTCTTAACTGCATCCACCTTTGCAGGATCCACATGTATCCCTTTCTCATTAACAACGTGGCCAAGGAAATGCACTTCTCGAATCCAGAAGTCGCACTTAGAAAATTTTGCATACAGCTGTTCCCTTCTCAAAAGTTCCAAGATGAGGCGTAGGTGGCGCTCGTGATCTTCCTTGTTCTTGGAATAGACTAAGATGTCGTCAATAAACACTATAACAAACTCGTCGAGATATGGCTTACATACGCGGTTCATGAGATCCATGAAGACCGCTGGTGCATTAGTCAATCCAAACGGCATGACTAAAAACTCATAGTGTCCGTAGCGCGTTCGAAAAGCAGTCTTGGGAATATCCTCTTCTCTAACCCTTACCTGGTGGTAACCCGACCTTAAGTCGATCTTCGAATAGAAACTTGACCCTTGCAGCTGGTCAAATAAGTCGTCGATGCGTGGTAACGGATAGCGGTTCTTAATGGTTACCTTGTTGAGCTCCCGATAATCGATACACATACGGAATGACCCGTCTTTCTTCTTCACAAACAGAACTGGAGCTCCCCAAGGCGAAGAACTGGGTCGAATGAAACCCCTATCCAATAACTCTTGTAGCTGATTAGACAGCTCCTGTAATTCTCTAGGTGCTAACCGGTAAGGAGCTCGAGCAATTGGAGCCGCTCCCGGCACAAGATCAATCTGAAATTCTACTTGACGGTGGGGAGGTAACCCTGGTAGCTCCTCTGGGAACACATCAGCGAATTCTCGTACCACTGGTAGATCCTCGATCTTTCTCTCTTCAGACTGAGCGTTGGTAACTAACGCTAACATTGCAGGATACCCCTTTTGCAGATACCTCTGCGCGTGCATGGCCGAGATAATACCAACCATCGTTCCACTACGATGTCCCTGGACTGATAATGTCTCCCCGTCTGGAAGGGGAATACGCACAACTTTTTCCTTGCACAGAATCTCCGCTTGGTGCTTGGACAACCAATCCATGCCTACCACTATATCGAAACTACCGAGCGTAACGGGAAGGAGATCTATATCAAACACTTGACCCACGAGGTCTAGTTTGCACCCGAAAAGGACATTCGAGGCTTCTGTCGTCTTACCATCTGCTAATTCTACTACTTGTTTAACCTCTAAAGGTGTTGGGGTTATCCCTAATCGTTGACTAAACTCTAGGGACACATAACTCCAATCGGCACCCGAATCAAATAATACAGAAGCAATACGATTGTTTACAGGAAACGTACCAGTTACACGTTGCCGTCATTCCTGGCATCCCCTGCTCCAAGCTGGAACACTCTGCCTCGAGCACCATTTCCCCCATTGTTGCCGTTGTTGTTGTTGTTCCCAGCATTGTTGTTATTCGGGCGGTTGTTGTCGTTAGCGTTCTGGTTTAGCTGAGGGCAATCCCGCTTAAAGTGACCCTCGTCCCCACACTGATAGCACCCCTTCCTGAAACCCTGGTTCTGCTGGGGTGGTTGTCCCTGTTGTCTCTGGTTTTGCTGGTTCTGTTGCTGCTGGTGTTTGGGCTGTGGGGCCCTACAATCCCTGGCCTCATGGCCCGCCTTACCACACCTGTTACATGTCCGACCACACGGCCCGAAATGATGATAGCCACACTTGTTACACCGTGGCTTTCTCCCCGCATACTGACCCTGACTTTGGCTACTCCCTTGGCCTTGATTGACAGAAGACGACTGGCTGATGCCGCGATTGCTATAGTTGTCTGGCCTTTTCTGAGTCTGACCCGCACTAGATGCTTTGTCGTAATCGTTCCACTTCCGCTTGTTATCATTAGCGGACGCAGTGGCAGTGGGTGCAGCAGTAGTAGTGGTTGAAACACGCGGCGGTAACGAGTTACTCTCCACTTCTTGATCCACAATCTTGTGGGTCAAACGGACAATCTGGGTTAAATCATTGAGATGTGCTGCAGTAACCAGACTTTTCACACGCGGAGGCAGCCCCTTGATAAACAACTCAATCCTCCGAGACATGGGTCGTGACAGGTTTGGGCATATGTCGGCCAATTCATACGATCGTTTCATATACGCTTCGACTTCAGATCCAACCATCTTCAAGTCGTAGTACTCGTTTTCCAACTTCTGGACCTCGTCCCGAGGACAATACTCTTCCCGAATCAGCTCTTTGAAATCATCCCAAGTTGTAGCATTCGCTGCCTCGATGCCTAACAGTTGGACTTAGGCATTCCACCACGTTATGGCACCATCCGCCAAGGTACCCGCAGCATATTTCACCCTTTCCCCAGCGGGACAGTTACAGATAGCAAACACAGACTCTGCTTTCTCGAACCATCTCAGAAGTCCCACAGCCCCTTCAGTCCCGATGAAGGTCTGTGGCTTACAGTCCATAAACATTTTGAACGTACACGCAGGCTGGTTAGGTTGAGGTTGCACTTGCTGACCTAAATGACGAAAGGAAACACATTATAGGAGGGAAAAGACGTGTACGCGGTATAAGAGGAAAATACTTGGTACATTCCGTACCAGCTTGATAGGCTGCTAAAGCCTCTGCCACACGGGTGTTGATTAAGTCAGCCAACTCAGCCGGAGTCATGTTGATGTTGCCACGTTCGTGTCCTCGTCCACTCATGATTCTATATATGGAGATGAACCGATTCAGGAAATCGAAACGAGATGGAAATCATGTATCACGTTGAGATCTACATACTACCAAGTTCACACACAATGAGGCAGAACCCTTCTCACGCTCGATAAGCCTCACTGGGACTTGCATGCACCCCACGTTATTATTAAGTGTGCACCCATAATAATAAGGTAATTTGCATGCTTGTCTCAGTGCCTCTTAGCTTGCGCTCAAAGTTTCCCCCGTTCAAACAACACAACAGATGGTATCACAGGTCTATGGTTTACATGAGTCGAAGAGTAGTGTCACTCTATCAAGTCACTATGGGGTCAAATGTTTCAGTTCATATACGTTGTGTGTGACTGCTAAGCAAGTAATGTATAAAGTGAGAGAGAGACGAACCTTGCAATCTGGAGCTGAGTGTCATGATCGATTTTCGAAGTTGTTCGGTTATAGTCTGGTTTTACAAAACGTTTTAAAACCTAGTTCACTATAACCAGTGGCTCTGATACCAAACTGTAACACCCCCAGAATACCACCTGCGGAAACCCCGCGAGGCGTGTTACGCATCAGAGTTCGAGCCACCAATCACATTGAACCAATAATAAGTACTTAAATAAAACATGTTATTAATTGTAACACCCCGAAAACGGGTTTGGTAATCAAACCACGTTAACACTACACGACGGGTAAAATACAGTAAGTGATAAAACTTACCCGGTAAATTGTAGTATTTAAATAAATAAATCTAATATATATATATATATATATATATATATATTAAAAGGATGAGAAATACTTTGAGAAAGCAAAGTATATAAAAAGGCCCGAGATTTAACGGGACTTAAAATAAAACGGGTTGTGAACAAGATAAAGTAACTAGGAAATAAATAACTTAGTACAAGTCTTGTAATTAAATGAAAGAAGTTAGTTTGATGTGAAAATAGTCTAAAAATATAAACTAAAGGGGCTGATTATGTATAAGTGGCCAAACTAGACTTTTATAAAAAAAAAAAGAAATCAAACACACACACATCAGTGTGTGCGTGGGGAACGACCAGAGCAGGAAGAAAAAGGGTAAAACCCTAAACTCCACAAAATCTTCTAATTGAAGGTGCAATTGAAGACCAAACTCGGATTTGAATACATATAAACGATCACCGAGCTAAGGGGATCGTAAGGTATGTCGAAATTTATAGTTTGGTGATATTTTGAGTTTGTGATAATCATGCATGAATGAAATTTTAGTGTGAATGATTGAATGTTATAGTGAAATTGACACTAGTATAAGTCTAGGAACGAACCCTAGATGTGAAATTGGTAATTAAATGTCATAAACAAGTGATTGAAGGATTAACCTTGTAAGTGGTAAATGGGTTTTATGAAAATATGATGAACACTTGAAAAGTGATGGTAAATCTGAGAAAAATTGATGTTACGATGCAAGATTTGATATTGTTCATGAGTGCTAGACATAAGGGTTTGATTTAATGATTGAAACTTGGTTAAAAATATTAGCCATGAACTAAATAGAAGAGGTATAAAAATCATGCCCATAAGGTGCTCGTTAGAATGCCCAAGTGAATCGTGTTGTCTACTAGTTTGTATGTAGAGCTTAATTTGATGATTTCATGAGTAGTGAGTTTATGACAAATCTTGATTTGTATGAAATTAAACATGATGGTGTATGAGAATCACCAAAATATGTTAATTTTAGTTCTAGTTCTTAAATTGACAAAGATAAATTTGAGAAGATGATAAAATTAGGATTCATATGATGACTTCTTGAAATGGATGAGGTTTTTGACATCTCTTAGCCTACAATCACTATGTTATAGGTTTCTAACCATTACCAAGAGTTTAATAAGGGTTTTAGCTATGGAAATGGGTTGCATTTGATGGTTTGGGTCGAATTTAAAAGGACCCTAAACATGATTTCCGCAGCTTTTTATATGGATTTTTACTAATCTTAAAAAAATCATATAAAATCAACCGTTTATCCGTTTCGGGTGTTCCATACCTTTTCGGAAAGCTTATGAAGTAAATTTTTACTGTTTTCAATCATAAGAAACAAATGTGGTTGTTAAATAGGTCAAAAAGGCGAATTAAAACTGCTGTTGAGAACTTGAAAGCTGTTAAAAAAATGAAAAATATAGTTGCTGAGCTGATTTTATAAAAATCATATAAAATCATAGAAAATTTGTTAGAAGGTGTACCTTATATGTTTGTGAAGGTATTGGAGTGTTCTACGATCCATCTTTGAACATGTTGATCTAATTCAGATTTTAAACGGGTCAAAATGGTCAATCACAGCAGCTAAATAGAAAATCGCTGCACATAAATAATGTTTTTATTAACCAAGAAAAAGACATAGGATTGTATATACTTGCTTTAGGCATGAAGTATTGATTGTTGGGAACAAATGGCACTTTATGTGACATGCTTAAAGTGTTTAAAATCACTTACTAACTAGTTGTATAAGTAACTTCACTAACGGGTCAAACGGTTAGTGAATGAAAAGAATTATGGTATGAAACTAATTGTTGAATATATGGCGTGTTTTGATTGATAAGTGTGTAAAAAAAAAGGGGGTCCATAGGGTGTTGGCCATTATATAGGATGACCAATCTAACCATCTTATGGATGTTATGATATAGTTGGCTCTAAACAAGCTAGGTGGGAGCTTGGAAAGGAACGGGTCAAACGGATCATGGATGCGAAGAATGTTTGCGCGAACGCGAGGTAAGTAAAGCTTACACCCATTTGTAGTAAACGTATGTATTTTATAGATGATAAATGTGACAACCGATTACATTCGAAATTGAAGTTCCGACACTAAGCAATATGAGTCGGAACGAATAAAAATGATCAAAACCATGGTTAATGGTAAAATGGACAAAAGGGTAATTTAGTCGTGAATCGACTAAGAATTTATAAGATTTCTTTAAGGTTACCTTATAGCGAAACTAGTAATGGGAAAAAGGGTAAATTAGTCACATGTTGACTATATGTAAGTTGGGATTAAAAAGGATACCCATGGTGTAAGCCATAACGAGTTAGATACGTAAGAAGAATGATCTTGTAGTTAAAACTTGAAATGGGTCGGATGTGTGAATGGGATATTAAAAGCCATGATTTGACATAAGTATAAATGTTTGGTCATAAATACCAAATGGGTCAAATGGTGGTGATGACACTATTTGACAATATCGACTAATGTTTGGTTGTTAAGTTAAATGTTCGCAGGAGTGAACGGGAAGTGGATTATTGCGTTGCTATAAAGTAGCGGCTAATAAAAGAAAGGTACAAAACGGGTCTATATGTTGACTCGAGCCAGGTACGCATTAATTAGATCATGGCGATATGCGTAGTTGAATTTTAGAATATAAGTTACTATGAAATATAGCGATGATATCGCTACATTGAATATTTGGTCAAAAGATGGTTAGAACTCGTTGGTAGTCGTCAAAAAGGAAGGAATTCCGTAGACGAGCCAAACGGGTCGAATAATCAGGTAAGGCATGGTTATTGTTTCGGATTATGATGGTTTGATGGTTGATTTTGAATATTTTATAACATATTAGAAATATGAGGTTTTAACGAATTAGTATCATAGAAAACTGAAAACCGAGAGTTGGGTCTTGGAGTAATGATCAAACAAAACAAAACCTGACATTCCAGGTACTACCGTAAATTACGGTGGTTGTGATATGGTTTACGGAGCAGATCTCCTGGTTTACGGTGACCAGACACTTCCAGGTCTCACCGTAAATTACGGTGATACCGTAATTTACGGTGGATTCAGAATCACTTTTTATATTTTTGTTATTTCTAATGTGGCATTAAGCCTTGGGATTATATTATTATATAACAACGTCAAAACTAATGATTTTAACGGTTTTGATCATAGGTGAATGCCAAGAGTGCCCGGATGAAGATCAAGCTCGATGAGGAACCGAACACAATAAAATCTAACACTCGGGATTAAAGCTTCCGCACGGCGTTACGCCATATCTTTTAAACAACGAACTTATCTATATTATGTTGAAAACTTTTAAGTTGTAAAAGTTTTAGATTACTTGTATTTTCTAAGAATACTTAATCGAAATTTCATGTTTATTTTCGTTATTTATACGAAAACTTTAAAAATTATAACATGGGAGTTACAAGTTGGTAATCAGAGCTCATGGTTAAAGAGTGAGGTGTGTTCGGTTCGAGGCTTGATCGTAAATCCGGTAAGTACATGTATGTTAATGGTTTAGTGTGCTAAAGTGTTGTAAACAACACATAGGGTTATCGTGTGATACACGTTACCCTAATTAAAATGATTGATATAGTTAATGAAAATACGCGCGTTGGCGCGTATAGAAAAAGCCTTGTATTATAATACGGGTGATTATTAAAGTTGATATAATTAACTCTTGTAAATGTTTCAGTTGAAGGACACTCGCATCTAAAGATAGCGGAAGTCTAACAAATTGTTGACTTGACGAAGGGACGGTCCAAAGTACGACAAGTAGAACATGCTCACCAAGGACCTAAATCGCGTAACGATCGCGAACAAGGCTAACGGCAAGAGAAGCCTGACAGGGCAAGCATTACCAGGTGCACATTTTTATAATTTTAATTGCACGAATAGAAATATGCAACAAATACATAGAAACTGATAGTTGCATATGTAAATAGAAAAACTTGGAAAAACCTGAATAGAATACCTATTCGGGATATTGTTTCCAAGAGAAATGAATAGAGGTGTTACTTACATGGGGCGTGACGTGAAAATTATAAAAAGGTCATGTATGTCATGTATTGATCGCCTACTCTGGCCAAGTAGGTAGTGAACACATGATACCATGAACTTTTCATAATGGACATGCTTACATCCGATGTAATAAGGACGGGGTAAGTGGGACAAATTAAAGGTACCCAAATGAATCAAATAAGCAAAATATGTGATCACAATGTAAACGCACAGCCGAGTGACGGAAGCGTATTACATTAAGATAATGAGCCTGAGTGAAGGGACAAAGAAACACGTAAGATAATCAGACATGTATTGGGAAGGGGTGTACTTACACTCGAACCCGGAAAATGCAAACATGTAAAATGATGTAGACATGTATTGGGAAGGGGTGTACTTACACTCGAACCCGGAAAATGCAAACATGTAAAATGATGTAGACATGTATTGGGAAGGGGTGTACTTACACTCGAACCCGGAAAATGCAAACATGTAAAATGATGTAGACATGTATTGGGAAGGGGTGTACTTACACTCGAACCCGGAAAATGCAAACATGTAAAATGATGTAGACATGTATTGGGAAGGGGTGTACTTACACTCGAACCCGAAGAATACAAATATGACTCTTAACGGGCCGATTTTGTAAAACACCAAATTTGAGAACGAAGTAGGAATATAAAAGTGAAACGAAGTCATAATACATACCGTAAGGGTTGCAATAATAACGACTTCGGTAAAACACCCGGTTGGTGGGTAAGGATTTAAACACATGCGTAGACTGAGAAACAGGAACGCGAAATAGAAAGTCAAAAGACTCGGAATATGAGTCATGACTAAAAGATGATAAGAATTTTCGCAAACATAAATTTTGGTAATTACGTTCAACCATTTCAAAGTTGGATGGGTCAAATAAAGAACGAAGTCTGACATTCATGGGTGATGAAAATTCACCTAAAATGAGTCAAACGAGTCAATTAAGGAAAATGGAGGGGCCAAAAAGGACCTACGGGTCAATAGTGTAAAGCAAGGGAACAAGTTATGATTCCCCGCGTAAAATGAAAACGGAAAAGAATAAATTATGGATTGTCAATTTCCATAATATGAGTAATTGACATAGTTAAAAAGGAAAAACGTTAAACTAAAATTTAGTTTTAGTAAGAAACAATGTTTTAACAAACATGAATACTATAGACGAATTTGGAAATAACAAATATCAAAGAGTATGAGTCTTAACATCGATAGGTGCAAGACGATATATTCGAAAAGTGGTATTTTTGAAAATGAAAGGTTGATATAAGTTAAACATGACGTGACACGATCACGGTCAAGAAATGCAATGTGAGGTGTAATCACATTCTCACCAAGCGAGTGGCAAAAAGAAACCGGACTAATAAGTCTAGTTAGCGAAACCGGTTAAGGTCAGCAATTTAAGTTAAGAAATTTGGTTTGCTTGTAAGCAGTAAATTCGGTATGACTAAACCGAATAAATAAATTTGAAAACAAAGAAAATTGTTGCTAAAAGTGAAATATTTCACTAAAGACCTTTAAACGGGTCAAAGTAACGGATTCACAAGGAATTCGATAGGATATAAAAGCGAGGAATATCGCTAAGTAACTAAACTAGTGGAAATAACGAGATCACGTTATTCCGAGTTGCACTGTGTTGTATGAGATACGTAGACAACAAAAAAATAACCAAAAAGATGTTACCATACTTTTCTGGTAATACTAATAATTGGATAAAAGTATAAATAATGATTAGAAGAATTCTCAGCTCAAATACATTGAGTTTAAACTCAATGAATTATGTAAGAAAAGGTTTCGAGGACGAAACCTCTTTAAGGGGGGTAGACTTGTAACACCCCGAAAACGGGTTTGGTAATCAAACCACGTTAACACTACACGACGGGTAAAATACAGTAAGTGATAAAACTTACCCGGTAAATTGTAGTATTTAAATAAATAAATCTAATATATATATATATATATATATATATTAAAAGGATGAGAAATACTTTGAGAAAGCAAAGTATATAAAAAGGCCCGAGATTTAACGGGACTTAAAATAAAACGGGTTGTGAACAAGATAAAGTAACTAGGAAATAAATAACTTAGTACAAGTCTTGTAATTAAATGAAAGAAGTTAGTTTGATGTGAAAATAGTCTAAAAATATAAACTAAAGGGGCTGATTATGTATAAGTGGCCAAACTAGACTTTTATAAAAAAAAAAAGAAATCAAACACACACACATCAGTGTGTGCGTGGGGAACGACCAGAGCAGGAAGAAAAAGGGTAAAACCCTAAACTCCACAAAATCTTCTAATTGAAGGTGCAATTGAAGACCAAACTCGGATTTGAATACATATAAACGATCACCGAGCTAAGGGGATCGTAAGGTATGTCGAAATTTATAGTTTGGTGATATTTTGAGTTTGTGATAATCATGCATGAATGAAATTTTAGTGTGAATGATTGAATGTTATAGTGAAATTGACACTAGTATAAGTCTAGGAACGAACCCTAGATGTGAAATTGGTAATTAAATGTCATAAACAAGTGATTGAAGGATTAACCTTGTAAGTGGTAAATGGGTTTTATGAAAATATGATGAACACTTGAAAAGTGATGGTAAATCTGAGAAAAATTGATGTTACGATGCAAGATTTGATATTGTTCATGAGTGCTAGACATAAGGGTTTGATTTAATGATTGAAACTTGGTTAAAAATATTAGCCATGAACTAAATAGAAGAGGTATAAAAATCATGCCCATAAGGTGCTCGTTAGAATGCCCAAGTGAATCGTGTTGTCTACTAGTTTGTATGTAGAGCTTAATTTGATGATTTCATGAGTAGTGAGTTTATGACAAATCTTGATTTGTATGAAATTAAACATGATGGTGTATGAGAATCACCAAAATATGTTAATTTTAGTTCTAGTTCTTAAATTGACAAAGATAAATTTGAGAAGATGATAAAATTAGGATTCATATGATGACTTCTTGAAATGGATGAGGTTTTTGACATCTCTTAGCCTACAATCACTATGTTATAGGTTTCTAACCATTACCAAGAGTTTAATAAGGGTTTTAGCTATGGAAATGGGTTGCATTTGATGGTTTGGGTCGAATTTAAAAGGACCCTAAACATGATTTCCGCAGCTTTTTATATGGATTTTTACTAATCTTAAAAAAATCATATAAAATCAACCGTTTATCCGTTTCGGGTGTTCCATACCTTTTCGGAAAGCTTATGAAGTAAATTTTTACTGTTTTCAATCATAAGAAACAAATGTGGTTGTTAAATAGGTCAAAAAGGCGAATTAAAACTGCTGTTGAGAACTTGAAAGCTGTTAAAAAAATGAAAAATATAGTTGCTGAGCTGATTTTATAAAAATCGTATAAAATCATAGAAAATTTGTTAGAAGGTGTACCTTATATGTTTGTGAAGGTATTGGAGTGTTCTACGATCCATCTTTGAACATGTTGATCTAATTCAGATTTTAAACGGGTCAAAATGGTCAATCACAGCAGCTAAATAGAAAATCGCTGCACATAAATAATGTTTTTATTAACCAAGAAAAAGACATAGGATTGTATATACTTGCTTTAGGCATGAAGTATTGATTGTTGGGAACAAATGGCACTTTATGTGACATGCTTAAAGTGTTTAAAATCACTTACTAACTAGTTGTATAAGTAACTTCACTAACGGGTCAAACGGTTAGTGAATGAAAAGAATTATGGTATGAAACTAATTGTTGAATATATGGCATGTTTTGATTGATAAGTGTGTAAAAAAAAGGGGGTCCATAGGGTGTTGGCCATTATATAGGATGACCAATCTAACCATCTTATGGATGTTATGATATAGTTGGCTCTAAACAAGCTAGGTGGGAGCTTGGAAAGGAACGGGTCAAACGATCATGGATGTGAAGAATGTTTGCGCGAACGCGAGGTAAGTAAAGCTTACACCCATTTGTAGTAAACGTATGTATTTTATAGATGATAAATGTGACAACCGATTACATTCGAAATTGAAGTTCCGACACTAAGCAATATGAGTCGGAACGAATAAAAGTGATCAAAACCATGGTTAATGGTAAAATGGACAAAAGGGTAATTTAGTCGTGAATCGACTAAGAATTTATAAGATTTCTTTAAGGTTACCTTATAGCGAAACTAGTAATGGGAAAAAGGGTAAATTAGTCACATGTTGACTATATGTAAGTTGGGATTAAAAAGGATACCCATGGTGTAAGCCATAACGAGTTAGATACGTAAGAAGAATGATCTTGTAGTTAAAACTTGAAATGGGTCGGATGTGTGAATGGGATATTAAAAGCCATGATTTGACATAAGTATAAATGTTTGGTCATAAATACCAAATGGGTCAAATGGTGGTGATGACACTATTTGACAATATCGACTAATGTTTGGTTGTTAAGTTAAATGTTCGCAGGAGTGAACGGGAAGTGGATTATTGCGTTGCTATAAAGTAGCGGCTAATAAAAGAAAGGTACAAAACGGGTCTATATGTTGACTCGAGCCAGGTACGCATTAATTAGATCATGGCGATATGCGTAGTTGAATTTTAGAATATAAGTTACTATGAAATATAGCGATGATATCGCTACATTGAATATTTGGTCAAAAGATGGTTAGAACTCGTTGGTAGTCGTCAAAAAGGAAGGAATTCCGTAGACGAGCCAAACGGGTCGAATAATCAGGTAAGGCATGGTTATTGTTTCGGATTATGATGGTTTGATGGTTGATTTTGAATATTTTATAACATATTAGAAATATGAGGTTTTAACGAATTAGTATCATAGAAAACTGAAAACCGAGAGTTGGGTCTTGGAGTAATGATCAAACAAAACAAAACCTGACATTCCAGGTACTACCGTAAATTACGGTGGTTGTGATATGGTTTACGGAGCAGATCTCCTGGTTTACGGTGACCAGACACTTCCAGGTCTCACCGTAAATTACGGTGATACCGTAATTTACGGTGGATTCAGAATCACTTTTTATATTTTTGTTATTTCTAATGTGGCATTAAGCCTTGGGATTATATTATTATATAACAACGTCAAAACTAATGATTTTAACGGTTTTGATCATAGGTGAATGCCAAGAGTGCCCGGATGAAGATCAAGCTCGATGAGGAACCGAACACAATAAAATCTAACACTCGGGATTAAAGCTTCCGCACGGCGTTACGCCATATCTTTTAAACAACGAACTTATCTATATTATGTTGAAAACTTTTAAGTTGTAAAAGTTTTAGATTACTTGTATTTTCTAAGAATACTTAATCGAAATTTCATGTTTATTTTCGTTATTTATACGAAAACTTTAAAAATTATAACATGGGTGTTACATTAATTACCAATAAAAGTGTCAAACATGATAACAATTCCCAAAAGTTGTGTAGCGGAAGCATATAATAAGTTATTTAGCAAATGTTTCGTAATAAAACTTAAACCAATGTATTAACATAAGATAATACGAAAGCCTCGATCCATGACCACTCCAGCATCCCCAGATAGCAAGTCCATGTTCCCAAGGTTAACGACCTACAAGCATGCAAACAAGTGTGTCAGACTACGCTGGTGAGTTCAAGGTTTTGTTAACGTGTTTTGTTACCATATGTATGTTAATGCGATTCAACGTTACGATACGATGTTGCTCATGCTAGATACCCTAGGGAGTGTGCCCATATGTATCCGGGGAGTGTGCCCCTTAACAACCCCAATGCTCCTAACCGAGCATTGGTAATGATCGATCCCTTGTACATGTACCAATACCCAAGTTAATTGGTTACCCAGAGTTTCCCTTTCAAATGTTTACCAGTTGTCCCAAACCACCGGGACGCATGCTTAGAGAAATGCAATGAACTCACCTTGGTTTGCTCGGCAGGTTATACCAGAGTTACTTGAATTAAGAATGGTCAATCACGTCCTAACAGTGTTACCATACAAGTCAGGTCTTGACTTAAATAATGCACGTATATTTCATACAAGTTAACACGTTACTAACACGTATTGATCATGGCAATCACGTATAAATCAAGTAGTGTATCAAGAAGCCCAATTAATATTGGCCCAACTCACTGTGCGATTCAACTAACATAGGCCCAAATATCATAACAGATCAATAACACCTTCTCGGCCCAACAACGACATATAAGTGGCCTTATGCGATCCAATAACATAAGCGGCCCAAATATATAACACATAGTGAACTTGTGCGGTCGGACGGACTCGTGCGATCCTGATTGGATTGTGCGCTTGTGACTTGGGCTTCAAGGCCCAGTAGTATATAAACATTTAGCATACATGTGCGGCCCAAAAGCTATCAAGAAAATACAACTTGTGCGATCCAGTTGCCTTGTGCGACTTGACACTTGGGCTGTCCGGCCCAACAGTTTGTGCGTTTGTGTTTGGGGCTGGTTCGGCCCAACCGGTAACCTTTATATGTGACATTGTGCGATTAGGGTCCCCTTGTGCGACTAGACTCCTTGTGCGAGTGACTAGTTTTGTGCGCTCAAAAGGTCTTGTGCGACTGTATTTAAGTTCCGGAAATTATGTTCAATCGGTTACATCATGCAACAAGTTTCCTGTTTTATCTCAATCAATTAACATAATTTCCATCTATTTGATTAACATTCTTTCGATCAAACAAGGTTTTTGTTATGAATTTCATATGAACCCTAACCGGCTTAATCAAGAACAAACATCCTAATCATTTTATTCACCAACCCAATTCAACGATACCCAATTAACAACCCACTCGAGTTCACGTGTAACATAATCGATCAGTTGATTAATTTAGCAATCAAGTATCAATTCACCATATAAATCACACACAACATATGGCCAGTTACATGCATTCCTTCGGTTCTTAGATGGATATTATGGTGTCCGATTTACATCAATATCAACACATAAACATCATTCAATCTATCATACACCAAGTATCAATCATACTAGAATCAAGTAAGGATATAACACTAACCGATTGAAATCAAACAAGGGGAGGTGAGCCGAATGAAAGGCAAGATCTTCGATCCCAAAGGGTTGTTCGTCGTCGGGTTTGAGAGGAGAAAGAGAGCACTAGGGTTTTGTGAACTTGTGTGTGCTATGATTTGTAACAAATGAGAAAACAACTCCCTAGAGAGTGTTTGGTCGCGCCTAAAAGGAAGTGGGCCGAGCCCAACTCGGCTGCCCTATGGGTCCGATTACAAGGTGTGGCCCAAATGGCCTTGTGCGTTCCAGTAAGTGTTGTGCGATCGGTTCGTATTGTGCGTTTGAGCCAATATATACATACATACATCACATTGCACAAAACACAAAATCATAACGTTTAATAATCGTAATAGTTCACATAAGCACGTAACATTGAACAGAAGTAGGTTCGAATTACGAGTTGTCACACCGACCCACTTACACTTGTTTCCATTTTACACGTATTCATCGTTATGCTATCGAACTGTTCAGGCTAACCCTACTCTCAAGCGCTCCCTTCAATCCGTCAATCAATCGCTGTGAGTATACTCGATCCCTTTTGCTTTTAGCACTTTTGGGTGTTACACACGTTACTTATATCAAAACACAATCGATCACACTACTCAAACTATTTGAACGCTAACCGAATCGCATGTATTACGTGACTAAATGAATGCTTGTTGTTATGTTTACACGTGGAATGCTGTCTACCTACCTTAACGACGTAGTACTATAGTTTGGACTCAGCACCCGTTCACACGGGGGTTGTTAAGGACAATTACTTGCATGTATTACGGTGGTAATCATGTATTGCGAACTGTCTCGGACAGTCAACCCGCAGTCATTGGTATTGATAGATCCATGTCGATAATTAACATGCTTCGTTTTCCTCTGTGTACGTGCTGATTATGCGTAAAGTATTCGAACTCTATTATGCTATTATCAAACTTGTATGCTCACCTTTACATTATATGTATTGACTTTATTTTAACGTATGTGAGAGGTGTTTAAGATGTTTGCTTGCTAGGAAAACGAGGCTAGAATAAAGCTCTAGAGGCCCCCAACAAATAGTTGTCTGTCAGGAACAAGCGTCTAAAGCATAGTTGTCTGTAGATCTTGTCCGACTGGGTCTTTAGGAGCATTTGAACAATATTTATTCATTTTTAATTAAATATGAGTTGTCGGAACAGAATTACTTGACTAGTTGTTATCTGTAATAACATATTGTATTATTTAGGATACGGTATGGGACGTATCATTTTACTGAATAGTATAAAAGTTGTCGTGGAAACTTCTGGACAATCTGTTTCGCTCAGTGCCATGCCCCGATGATTCCGCCATCGGTTGGGGTGTGACAGATTGGTATCAGAGCCATAACAATAGGGAATTAGGCTAGACACGACCTAGTCCGGGTTGTTGTCTTAGAGACCTAGACTATAGTTAGGAACCAACAGACCAAGCGTATGTGCTATATTCTAATATTCTTCGCTATCACTGCACTCGAATTTTCAAATAGAGTCAAGCGAATTAGTCGAGATTAGGTGTGAAAGCCGCAAACTCTCGACTAAATTGTTTGATCGATGCTGATTTTGTCAATTTATCAATGATTTCCTCATTATTTTCGATAACGAACGAGGAGAATTATACCAAATCAGGAGTGAAATCCATATTTTGATGAATAATCTCCTCAAAATTTTACTAAAACAAGGAAGAAGTTGCTAAGCTAGGGGTAAAACCCTAACCTTAGACAACTTCTTTCGGATTTTTATTTATCCCACCAAAGCCTCGACGGACTCCAACAACCTGAACTCACAAGTATGACCTAAGGAACACATGTGGAATGCCCAAGAATCGAGGCAGAAACGCGATCCCGAAAGTCGAAAAGTGACGACAAGTCTACTGCGAATAGTCGAATCGCTTTGGGTAGTCGATGTCTAGTAGCCGCAGACAATCTATTTCTCGGTTTTATGTGTTTCGATTCTGAGCCCGCAACTGCCAACTCTGATGATTCGTCGATTTTATGTGTTTTATGGGTGTTTACCTGTTTATGTGTTTAAATTTTGATGTTCACTCGATTTTTGTTATCACTTCAATAAACACACACGATTCGCACTGCTCTTCTACCTCAAAACGCTAACAAGTCGTTACAAATCTAGACGATACTATGCTACAATATACGCTTATACTATACTCGACATGCTATATGAACATACTATACTATTCGATACACTATACGCGATCGCTATATACGAACGACTCGTGAGCTTTGAATGATAGGTTTCTATATTCTGACTGCATCTGTGATTAAATGTGTATGTGCTTCTGTGCTTAGGTGTCTCTGTGCTCTATATGCTTCTGTGCTTCTGTGATTATGTGAATCTGTGAAGTTGCGTTTATGTGATTATGTGATGCGTGTTTCGACGTATTTCTAAGTAGTAGACGTGTGAGGTGAGATTCGATTATTGTGTCTGAGACCTACGACGATCTCTGTTGCAGACCATGTCGTCATCTGGACACCGAACCCCACTTACTCGCCAAGAGAAGAGAGACAGACGTCTTGCTGCTATCATTGCCAAGAGTGTGGCAAAAGCTGTGAGCGATGTCTATGAAAACGCCAGCAAATCGTCTGAGGAGTCGCGAATCGATGCTCCTAAAGATACCAACAAGACTGGTTTCAGCTTTAAACAGTTCAAGGCATGTGGACCAAAGGAATTCACCGGAGAAGATGGCCCAACGGCTATGTTTCAATGGTTTGATTCTATCGAAGTCACTCTGCGCCAAAGCGGCTGTTCAGAAAATCTCCGCACCCTCAATGCTACAGGCGTCTTCCAGTCCCGAGCTCTAGACTGGTGGACGGCCGAACGAAACAAAAGCGGGAATGATGCAGCTTATGAGCTGACATGGAAGGAGCTGAAAGCCATCATGATGGACGGATTCTGCCCTCCCCATGAACGCCAAAAGCTAGAGGACGAGTTTTGGAACATTAAGCAGAAGGATGGAGATAACGCTGCCTTGACTGCACGCTTTAAACAGCTCAGCATCATTTGCCCCGATCAAGTCAAGACGTCAGACATGGCCATCAAGAAATATATTCGAGCTCTACCCGATTGTGTTGCCGATTTCGTTCATGCTGCCAAGCCATCATCGATTGAAGAGACCTACCTGCTTGCCGCTGAGATCAATGACAAGCGGGTAAAGTCTGGTTTTTGGGATAAGCATACCAAGTCTCTGCACCAAGCCACCACCGCATCGACCGTCGACACCACCACTGCTCAACCCTCCAAGTCATCAAGAAGAAAGAAGAAGCACAATAACAACAGCTCCAGCAACAAGAACTGTGTTGTGACAACGACTGCTGCTCCTCTGCAAGCCGTACAGGCTCAGCAGCAGTCTCACCATCGACAAGCCCCAGTGATCAATGCGCCGCCAGCCAAGCGCGCTTACACAGGTCCCCACCCGCTCTTCCCGACATGTTCATACCATCATCCGGTGGGAATCACCTGTCGTTTCTGCGCCCACTGCAACCTCTACGGGCATTTCACTGCGAATTGTCGCTATGGTCCCCGTCAAGCCCCAGTTCAAGCCGCCGCTCATCAAGCTCTACTCCCAGCCCCTCAAGGCCAACCTGCAGCTCAAGCACCGGTGTTTAATGCTCGAGTCTGCTTTGCATGTGGTGATCCTAACCACTTCGCAAACATGTGTCCGAACCGGTTTGTGAAACAAGAACCCCAGCAGCAGCAGCAACAGCAGCAGCCTCAGCAGCAGCAGCAAGCAGCCCGTGCCAGAACCTTTAACACCAACGCCCGTCAAGTCCAGGCTGACAACAACGTGGTTAATGGTACGTTCCTTGTGAATGGTATTTATGCATCATGTTTGTTTGATACTGGAGCCGATAACTGCTTTGTGTCGTTTGAATTCGAGAAGCTCCTTAGTCGTAAGCGTTCTTATCTCCCCTCGTCATTCGAAGTCGAAGTTGCTACTGGAAGAACCATCACAGTTAACTCTGTTCTTCGTGATTGTACCCTCGAGCTTAACAATCACCTCTTCCCAATTGATCTCATTCCGATGCAACTCGGAAGTTTTGACGTCATAGTAGGCATGGACTTTCTTCGCGAAAACCATGCTGAAGTTGTGTGTTTTGAAAAGATGATTTGATTCTCGCTCGCAAATGGTGATCTCTTATGTGTATACGGTGAAACAGCTTCGAAAGGTCTCAAGCTCATGTCGTGTATCCAAGCTAGCAAGTATCTCCGCAAGGAATACAGAGCCTTCTTGGCCAACATTGTAGTAGCGGAGAAGGAAAAGAAAAAGAAGGTTGAAGTCAAAGACGTCCCAGTGGTTCGTGAATTTCCTCAGGTGTTCCCTGATGATCTTCCCGGACTACCGCCAAGTCGTGATATTGACTTTCGTATCGACCTTATTCCTGGAGCTAACCCTGTTGCTAAAGCCCCTTATCGACTCGCGCCATCCGAAATGAGGGAACTCTCAAACCAACTCCAGGAGTTACTTGAAAAAGGCTTTATTCGCCCGAGCACCTCTCCTTGGGGCGCACCAGTCCTTTTCGTAAAAAAGAAGGATGGGTCGTTCAGGATGTGCATCGACTATCGGGAATTGAATAAGCTGACCATCAAGAACCGTTATCCCCTACCTCGAATCGACGATTTGTTTGATCAGCTACAAGGTGCATCATGCTTCTCGAAGATTGATCTACGTTCAGGTTATCACCAGCTACGCATACAAGAGGAAGATATACCCAAAACCGCCTTTCGCACTCGCTACGGCTACTATGAGTTCGTTGTTATGCCTTTTGGGCTAACCAACGCACCCGCAGTTTTTATGGATCTGATGAATCGCGTGTGTAAACCTTATCTTGAGCGTTTCGTCATCGTGTTCATCGACGATGTCTTGATTTATTCCAAGTCGAAAGCCGAACACGCGCAACATCTACGTTTGGTTCTCGAGTTACTCCAGGGGAACCAACTCTATGCCAAGTTCTCCAAGTGCGAATTCTGGTTGGAGGAGGTTCAGTTTCTGGGTCACATCGTGAATAGTCAGGGTATTCATGTCGATCCCGCGAAGATTGAAGCAGTTAAAAGCTGGATTACGCCAAAGAACCCGTCTGAAGTTCGTTCTTTTCTCGGACTAGCGGGCTATTATCGACGATTTATCGAAGGATTCTCTAAGATCGTTGTGCCGCTTACTGCTCTTACTGATGTGCGTGTAGTGTAATATATTTTTGGTATATATTTTAAGCCCTTTTTACACTTTTTAGCCAAGTTTTAAATTTATAAAACACGATATTTACTAACACTAAACACACATATGGGCAAGTGCACCCATCGTGGACGTAGTATAGTGTTGGTAAGATACCGAGGTCGTCCAAGGACACAAGAGCTTTTAGTACCGGTTTATCCTCAACGTCTAATCAAATCAAAATGTTAGAAAAGATTTTTAAACTAAAAAAAAATAAAACTAACTAAATGCTGAAAAAATAAAATAAAAATAAAAACAGATAGACAAGATGAATCACTTGGATCCGACTCGTGTATTAGTATAACCTTTGATTATTTTCGCACTTTTGCACTTGTTTAAGAGATCATCTTAGTTATTGTAGCAGGCCCCTCTTTTGAAGGCGACGTTACCCTCAACCCAGTAGTTTGAGTCAGCAAGGATACAATCCTAAAGGGTCGGATTATTAAAAGATAATGAATTAAGTTATTAATGCAAATTATGGTAGGCCCCTCTTTTGGAGGTGACGTTACCCTCGACTAAGTAGTCTGAGTCAGCAGGGATACAGTCCTAAATAGCCGGGTTATAGTATTAATAGTAGTTAACTTATGAGGGGGTCAAAGAGTTTGGACCCCCGCCATCCAATACCTTTGGGTATCGAAGGAGGTCCTACTAAATTTGACCCAGGTCCCTTGCAGGACCTCTAAACGCTGAACAAGGGCAAGACCCTTACCAAACCGTTCCCTTAACCCCCGACCAGGTAGCCAACATACCTCCATATAGACCGTGGAGATATGAATGATGAAAATCTTTTATTTTATATAGACAGTAAAATAATGGCAAGACACCACGGACAAACGATAAGGAAAAGTCACCTTCAACATAAGCAACTAGTTATTAAAGTCATTAATACAAAACCAAATAAAAAGTGCAAAAGATTAAAAATAAAAAGTATTATACTAAACACTTGTCTTCACCAAGTGATGTAAGAGACTTAGACAAACATGGCCTTGATTGTCAAGAACTCTTACGATCAATCTTGGATCCCGAGACGACTCACACACTCTATGATGGACAATGGATGATGGTGGTGGATGATGGTGTTGTGATGGTGGTGGGTGGTGGATGAAGTGTGAGGGAGGTGGTGTGCCAAGGGATGAGTTGCAATGAAG
Source organism: Helianthus annuus (assembly GCF_002127325.2). Lineage (NCBI taxonomy): Eukaryota > Viridiplantae > Streptophyta > Magnoliopsida > Asterales > Asteraceae > Helianthus > Helianthus annuus. Next base: position 75,951,149 of record NC_035442.2, on the reverse strand, counting down.
CCAAGCACTCCTATTTATAGGCTGAACAGAGGCCTGGGCACGGCCCCGTGTCCGCTGGGCACGGCCATGTGCCTGTCTGACACTATCTCTCCGCATTAATTGTAATTCGCAATTACAATTAATGCGCCTGCAGTACTTTGGGCACGCCCCCGTGGTGAGCAATAGAAGCTTCTACAGGTTTGTCTTTTCTGCTGCTTCTTGGGCACGACCCCGTGCTCGCTGAGCATGGGGCGTGTTCAGTCTTCTGCCTTCTCTGTTTTGCTTGGGAGGATGCTGTTGAGGGGTCGGGCAATCCACTTTTGTTCCTTTTCTTGTATTTATGCTAGATTTAGCTGTCTTTTTGCTTCTTTTGTTAATTTAAGCTCATTTAATCCTGAAAATACAAAAGGAAGACAAAAACACACTTTTTCCAACATTAGTACTTAAAAAGGGTTAGTTTTATGCCTCATTTGATGTAATTTATATGTTGCATTTTACACACATCAAATATCCCCACACTTGAACTTTTGCTTGTCCTCAAGCAAAACTCTTTAATATGTGGCTTACACTCCCAAATGGAATGGGTAGAAGAGAAGGTTTTGGCTTGTCATAGAGTGTCGGGAATCCAAGATCTTTATCGGGTTTTATTTTTATTTATTTACAATCCTATTTGTCATGATTTATTAAAAACTTTTCATAAGATAAATTATTTATTAAGGCATAACATACCTTTCTAAAATTCCATTTATATACAAGTTCACATACCTCACGGGAGAAATCACTCACACTCGGCCGAAGGTGTATTTTAAGTGAATCACTCGAGAGCGGCATGGAACTTATTCCTATCATAAGCTTGCCAAGCAATCAATCCTCCTCCTTGTTAACTTTATACCTTTGTAAATATCAAGAGGACTTTTTGGGTGAAGGGTTAGGCTTGGGCTAAAGGTGGGTAGTTGGGTTAGTGGTTAGTAGAAAAGGGCGAAAGTCGTAAAAAACGTCGGTTTTTGTAAAACATTTTGTTTTTGTGACTTTTTATTTTTAATGAAGTATTTCTTCAAACAAGCTTTTGTTTGAGGAGCTTTGTTTGTTTATTTCTAACTTCATTGTAAATATTTATTTATTTATTTATTTTTTTGGTCACACGAAAACCGAGCTTGTTACTAAAATAAAGGTAAAAATAAAAAGGGTTTTTGGTGGGTAAAAAGGGTGTTGGGTTAAGAAACGAAAAGGTTTAGGCTCAAAGGGGCTAACTAGGGGGAGTTTTTGGGTAGGTGAAAAGAAAAATAAAAATAATGGTGTTGAAAGAAAAAGGGTTATTCCTAATGCCTCCATCATTTACTTACTTGGGTTTAAGTTGGTAAGGACCGGGAATGAATTGTCGTGGCAAGTTCTAGAGTCGTAAGAACCAAGCGGCTATTCACACAAGAAATGAAAAATGAGCATTTAGCGTAAAGATGTATATTTGTATGCTCAATAAATGCTCAAAACTCACTTTTGTGGGAATGGGTTTTTATGTGATCAAGTATATATAATCGAATTTTAACTAAGCTTGTCATGCCGTTTCATAATTTTCTTATGTTGGTTCTTTTTATCACGACGCTATCGGTTGTAAAAAAGTTAAAATATAACCTTGTTAGTCTTAGAATTCTCAACTTAAACTTTAGACAAGTAAAAAAAATGAATTTTTTTTGAAAAAAATTTGGGGTGATTAGCGGTTCCAATAGAGTTTTGTGTAAGGCTTGTTATTAGGACTTGCAAAATTCAAGGTTTTAGAATCCCCCCCCCCCCACACTTAAATTACACATTGTCCTCAATGTGTCATAAAAATAGATTTTTAGGTTGATTGAATGTGTAACATGGTGTTAAAAGCAAAAATTTATGTTACTGGCAGTCTGGACACGGCCCCGTGGGGACCGGGCACGACCCCGTGTTCAGGTGCCAGTAACAATAATTAAAGAAAAGAAACAGAAGCCTGGACACGGGGGCGTGTTCGGTGAACACAGCCCGTGTCCAGTTACCTGAACTAGGCATTTGTCTGCAGGGTGTTCAGCACGGGGCCGTGTTGGCTGGGCACGACCCGTGCTGAACTTACTGTAATGGAGAAATTGTTGTCGGGTGGCCTTGTTTTTGTGCATGGGGTCATGTTTCTCATTTCCCTTGTCATCCTTTACCACCATGAGTGTGTTTTATTCATTACAACATCATTCAAACCATCATTCCATTAAAATCATAGAGAGATACATAGTCCTAAAATAATATTAAACTAGATAAGAAAACACGAGAAGCATTAAACCATGGAGTTCTAGCCTACAAGTTATTTTAATTAGCAAAATTTCCAAGAAGCTAGTAGTCTTGGTTAGATGTGGCCTTATAGAACTCCTTCTTCCGGGTGTGGTTTCCTCACATGTCGGCGAGCCACTCCTCCACCTCCCTTGGGAGGAGAAAAGAGGGCTCGTTAGCATTAGTTTGAGGAGTTGCGACTTCCACCGGGATCTCTTGTTGATGCTCCACGGGAGGTTCCGCCGGAATGTCGTCCCACCCGGTATGGTTGTTAACTTCAAGCGCTAGGTTCCAATCCTCTTGAGGAAGGACCGGTTCCATCGGGGGTGTTACAAGAATATTTAACCTCTGGTGCAAGAGGTTAATTTCTTGGAAGCTACTCTCAAGTCCCACCGTAAGATCGTTGATACGGTCGATTAGGACCTCCTCTACTGACGTCATTTCGTCGAGAGCCTCCCTTAATGCTATAACATAGTGTACAAGTGTAACTTCAATGGAGGGCCTTCTCCCTCTTCGACTGTTAGATGAATGCACGGAAGATGTCTCGCTGTTTTCACTCGACATTCTACGAAAATAAACTGAAAAATAGTTTATTTACTGAAACAGTAATCTGGACACGGCCCCGTGCTCGTTGAGCATGGCCCCGTGTTCATCTTTCTGCAAAGTTTTGAAACAAGGAATCCTGAAGTTTTAAGTTATTTTATGAATTTGTGAGGTCTTTTTAAACATTAGTAACTTAAAACAATGTTATACAATTTATTTTTAACAAGATTCCTTGAACAAAACTTAATAATCCTTACCACAAAGCTTGAAATTTCAAACTTTAATGGAGGTTCTTGGAGAAAGATGAAGAAGAAGGAAATGGTTAAAAGAGGAAAGGACAAGATGGTTTGTTGGAACCTTCTTTTAGAACATACCTAGGATAGTTGAGAGAAGATTCCTTTAAATCTCTGTCCCAAGATGGTCCAAATGTGCAGAACTCTTGGCTTCATTTATAAAAAACGACAGTGTCCTGGACACGGCCCCGTGTACAATGGGCACGGCCCCGTGTGCAGATAGAATTCTGACACAGTTTGTCCGTATTCTGACGTAAAGGTCAGAAGGGGGCGTGTTGGCTGGACACGGCCCCGTGTCGAGAGGCTAATTATAAAGTTTGTCTAAATTTTTTAAGGAACTTAATTGTATCGGGTGGTTCCTTACTGGTTGGAACATCCCCAAAGTGCCTAAGATACCTTAATTGTCCTAGACTAAGGCGAGAACGCAAGAGGTTGTCGGTGAGGGTAATTCCTATTTTTATTCTAGGTGGACAAGTCTAACCCTTTTCCGGGCTCTCGTTAAAGAAGGTATATGCCGAATCGCTCAGGTCTATGTATGCACCGAACGAAGTCGATGGAGAGTCCTTCACGGCACAATCGGCACAGGGACGACTATCGTCCAAGTCTTCGCTAGAACTGAAGGTATTTTTGGGAGCAACGAGGTTGTTGGAATGCGACCCCAACATTTCTTCATGGTCGTCGTCTTGGGATGGATTAATGAAATCCTTCCTAAGCTCTTTTAACCAATTTAAAATTAGATTTTCTAGTTGAAATAACTCGTCAAGGAGCATTTCTCCTAGAATATCTGGCTGGGCGCATTCGAGGGAGAGATAGTGATTATTTTTACTTTCGCCCCTCTTAAGGTTATAGGGAGACGGTGGGTCTATATAGTGGGGCTTATAATTTGGAAAGTAAAATTCTAATTCTTTATGTTTGCCTCCACATAATTGACACCACGTACCATAAGAGTGCCGTAGGTAAAAAGAATTACTATCACTCATGTTTGTGTCAGAAATTACCAACCGCCGGGATCTAACGGTTCTGTTTTCAGTAACTGAATCTTGGGCACGGGGGCGTGTTGAGTGAGCACGGCCCCGTGTTCAGCTTACTGTCTGACTTAAAACAAGATTGCCAGTTCCAATAATTGAGCACGGGGGCGTGTTCAGCAGGCACGGCCCGTGCTGAGCTCTGCAGAGGCTGAAAAACTAAGAAAATCCAAGAAAAATTAAAAAGAAAATAAAAAAAATGATTAGGCCGTTGATTCCTAACTTTCTTAAAATCCTTGTGTCCCCGCCAACAGCGCCAAAAACTTGATGTGCGTGTAGTGTAATATATTTTTGGTATATATTTTAAGCCCTTTTTACACTTTTTAGCCAAGTTTTAAATTTATAAAACACGATATTTACTAACACTAAACACACATATGGGCAAGTGCACCCATCGTGGACGTAGTATAGTGTTGGTAAGATACCGAGGTCGTCCAAGGACACAAGAGCTTTTAGTACCGGTTTATCCTCAACGTCTAATCAAATCAAACTGTTATAAAAGATTTTTAAACTAAAAAAAATAAAACTAACTAAATGCTGAAAAAATAAAATAAAAATAAAAACAGATAGACAAGATGAATCACTTGGATCCGACTCGTGTATTAGTATAACCTTTGAATATTTTCGCACTTTTGCACTTGTTTAAGAGATTATCTTTGTTATTGTAGTAGGCCCATCTTTTGAAGGCGACGTTACCCTCAACCCAGTAGTTTGAGTCAGCAAGGATACAATCCTAAAGGGTCGGATTATTGAAAGATAATGAATTAAGTTATTAATGCAAATTATGGTAGGCCCCTCTTTTGGAGGTGACGTTACCCTCGACTAAGTAGTCTGAGTCAGCAGGGATACAGTCCTAAATAGCCGGGTTATAGTATTAATAGTAGTTAACTTATGAGGGGGTCAAAGAGTTTGGACCCCCGCCATCCAATACCTTTGGGTATTGAAGGAGGTCCTACTAAATTTGACCCAGGTCCCTTGCAGGACCTCTAAACGCTGAACAAGGGCAAGACCCTTACCAAACTGTTCCCTTAACCCCCGACCAGGTAGCCAACGTACCTCCATATAGATCGTGGAGATATGAATGGTGAAAATCTTTTATTTTTTATAGATAGTAAAATAATGCCAAGACACCACAGACAAACGATAAGGAAAAGTCACCTTCAACATAAGCAACTAGTTATTAAAGTCATTAATACAAAACCAAATAAAAAGTGCAAAAGATTAAAAATAAAAAGTATTATACTAAACACTTGTCTTCACCAAGTGATGTAAGAGACTTAGACAAACATGGCCTTGATTGTCAAGAACTCTTACGATCAATCTTGGATCCCGAGACGACTCACACACTCTATGATGGACAATGGATGATGGTGGTGGATGATGGTGTTGTGATGGTAGTGGGTGGTGGATGAAGTGTGAGAGAGGTGGTGTGCCAAGGGATGAGTTGCAATGAAGCCAAGCACTCCTATTTATAGGCTGAACAGAGGCCTGGGCACGGCCCCGTGTCCGTTGGGCACGGCCCCGTGCCTGTCTGACACTATCTCTCCTCATTAATTGTAATTCGCAATTACAATTAATGCACCTGCAGTACTTTGGGCACGCCACCGTGTTCACTGGGCACGCCCCCATGTTGAGCAATAGAAGCTTCTACAGGTTTGTCTTTTCTGCTGCTTCTTGGGCACGACCCCGTGCTCGCTGAGCACGGGGCGTGTTCAGTCTTCTGCCTTCTCTGTTTTGCTTGGGAGGATGCTGTTGAGGGGTCGGGCAATCCACTTTTGTTCCTTTTCTTGTATTTATGTTAGATTTAGCTGTCTTTTTGCTTCTTTTGTTAATTTGAGCTCATTTAATCCTGAAAATACAAAAGGAAGACAAAAACACACTTTTCCAACATTAGTACTTAAAAAGGGTTAGTTTTATGCCTCATTTGATGTAATTTATATGTTGCATTTTACACACATCACTTACTCATAAAGACATGTCTTTTGTTTGGGGAACTGAACAAGAATCTGCTTTTCAAACCCTTAAGCGCAAGCTCTGCAATGCTCATGTTCTCACATTGCCAGACGGAAACAATGATTTCATTGTCTATTGTGATGCTTCCAACCTTAGTCTTGGCTGTGTTCTCATGCAACGGGACAAGGTTATAGCTTACGCGTCTCGCCAGCTCAAAATCCACGAGAAGAACTATACGACCCACGATCTCGAGCTAGGCGCAGTTGTTTTTGCATTGAAGATTTGGCGACACTACCTGTATGGTACCAAGTGTACGATCTTCACCGATCACAGGAGTTTACAACACATCTTTAATCAGAAAGAACTTAACATGCGCCAACGCTGATGGGTAGAACTTCTTAGCGATTACGACTGTGAGATTCGTTATGTAACACCCCGAAATCGGGATTTGCTAATTAAACCATGTTAATAATAATGAATGGGTAAAATACCGTTAGTGGTAAAAGTAAACCCGGTAAATATTAGGAATTTAATAGATAAACCTAATATTAAATTAAAAGTGAATAAATGCTTGAGAAAATAAAGTTATGAAAGGCCCGAGTTAACGGGACTTAAAATAAAAACGGGTTATGACCTTCCGAACTCATTAAGCTAACTAGGAATAATTAACCTAGTTAGTAATATGTGATTAAAAGATGAATAATGAATTAAAGTTTCTTTTGAAACAAATGAAAGACGAGGGACTATTATCACCAAGTAGCAAACTAGTTTATTAAAAATAAACAATTAAAAACACAACACACACTAAGAGTGTGTGTGTGTGTGTGTGCGTGCGACCAGGGGGAGACAACAGGGGTGAAACCCTAGTTCAAGTCTAAACCCCAAAATTGAAGCTCAAATCAAACCCAGATCGTCTGCATGAGTACAAATTCGTGATCACCTAGTCGAGGGGGATCTCAAGGTATGTCAAATTTTGGAATTTGGAGATGTTTCGATTTCTTGATGAACCTATGAAGTTGAAATTTGAACTTGAATGTTAGATGTTTGTATAAAACTATGATAAATTCATGGTTAGGAATGAACCCTAATCAATAATTTGATGTATTGATGTTCATACACATGAAATTGAGAATCACCCACATATGTGTTAGATGGGTTTTGTAGAGAGATTAAGAAACGGGTATTATTGATTTTGTGAAGTGAATCTAGGTGTTGTTATGCATACTAGATGTAAGGAACTTGAAAACAATGTTAATCTTGGCTAAGTAGTTAGTCATGAGCTTGATTGCTATTAGTAAAAGTTTCATGCCCATAAGGTGTTCGGTGAAATGCCTAGGTGAAAATGGTAAATTAATGTGTTTTGATGATAGTAGAAATACCTTTCACTATCATAGTTATTAATTATGTGAAATATTTAGCACATGGTTTATATATGATTGTTGCTTGAGTAGCTAAGCAAATGAGTGTATTAAGTTCATTAGTGCAATTGCATATGTTATAAGAAGTTTGACCATTAAGAGTCAAACCGGCCTATAATAAAAATCGTATGCAGAAAATGGTAAAGAGAGTCCATAAGTATAATAGTCATAGTATTGATGACTAATATAACTATCTTGTGGATGAACGTATTATAGTTTGACGATTGGCAAGCTAGGTGGAAGCTTGGGAAGGAAGCGGGTCAAACTAATCGGGAGTGAAGGAAAATGCATAAACAGGATGCAAGGTAAGTATATCTTACACTAGCCATATGTTTCAGAATATCCTTTTGTCGAGTTATATGCTTACAGGAATAGATATCCAATGAGTACTCGCATCGTTCGTAATTAGCGATTATAAAGCAAAGTATTAAAACCGGGTTAATAAGTTGATCCGGGCCAGGTATGTATAATAGATCAATTCCTCATTTAGAATTTGGAGATCTATGAGAGTTAGGCAAAGTAAAAGGGGCATTCGGTTACCTTAAAAAGGTAACCCAAAGGATTTAAATTATAGACAGAGTGTTTTGAAAACAAGATTTGGTTAAAAATGAGATTTTGGGCGTGCATGGCTTAAGCAAGCCCTTCGTTGTAAAAGGAGTGTTAAAAGTGACCAAAACGCCCTTGTAAGTAAAATTAAGTAAACAACCCTTAGAAGTCACTTGAAAACGAGTTTTATAATCAAGTCAATACTTAGAACAAGTATAAAAGAGAAAGATGTAATTTCTTGGTCAAAAGACTCTATATGAGTCTTTGCCGTAAAATAATAATTTGAGGGATAAAACTCGGATTAAATAGATCACCACATCGAATCCACCACAAGTATAGTTGTGGTGGGAGATCATTTGATAAGAAATGTGGACATATGTATTTAGAAACGAGTGAAAGCAATGGGTGCTTAAAATATGCTTAAAAACCCTTAACGGGTCAAAATAAGCATATGGGTGAAAATGGGTTAAGAAGGTATATGAATCTGTAATTCGAATCTAATATGTTAGACATCATTTGAATTTAATAGGTTTATGATAAATAAAGGTCAAACAAACTTGTTTGTTTGATAAAAATCGAACGGGTCAAAATTTGGTAAAAAGGGTAATAAGCCGAAGACTTAAAAGTCTGAAATTTTGTTAAACCGAATGTTGGATTTTAACTCCATAAGGTGGAGAATCAAATTACAATCACGTAGGAAGAAACGGTAGGTCAAACGGACAAGCGGTTTGAAAGATACGAAAGTTTTCGTGTCAAAGACGGCAAAAAATGAAAAGGGCTGATGCAGGGGCCACCGTAACTTACGGTGCCCGCCGTAAGTTACGGTGGGGCTGAAATCGTTACGGTAGATACCTCCTGATCTACGGTGGAAGATTTAACATTCAGGGGTTACTGTAAATTACGGTAGCTACCGTAATTTACGGTAGACCCTGTAATAAAATATATTTTAAAATTAGTTTTGCTTCGTGGACTCGTTTAAATACGTTCTAAACCCTGTATGACTAAAGCAGTTCATGTTTTTGAAATGTAGGTACACTTTGGACGCCGGAAGACGATCAAGCTCATCGAAGAACCGAACACGATAAAGATACATGCTTCCGCACATTGCCTCGTCGTAAATTTTAAACGACAAATTCGATCACTTATGTTGAATAACTTATGAATTGTAAAAGCTTTAATAAACTCGTATTTTTAAAGCATGTGTAGTCTTAATTACACATCTAATTGTTGGTATTTACATATAAAACCGTTAAATAGTAACTAGGGTGTTACAAGTTGGTATCAGAGCCCTGGTTTAAGAGATTCAAGTATGGCGGGGAAAACCATGCTTGGACTTAAACCTTATGCTCTTAATAAAGATAGGTGTTCGGTTCGAGGCTTGATCGCAAATCCGGTAAGTGCATGTATATTAATCGTTTAGCGTATTAGAGTGTTGTAAATGACACATTGGGTTATCGTGTAATACACGTTACCCCAATTAAATGATAAATACAGCTAACAAAAATTTCGTGCGTTGACACATATTGTAAAAAGCCTTGAATTACGATACGGGCGTTTATTAATGTCGAAATTACTAACTTTTTTAAATGTTTAGTTTTGGCGTCTGAAGATGACGAGGGTTGAACGAATTAGGGATATGATAGAAGAACAGTCCGAGGCATGACAAGAGGAACATGCTCACTAAGGACGAAATCGCGTAAAGACCGCGAACAAGGTTAACGGCAAGAAATGCCCGTCGGGGCAAGCATTATCAGGTGCGTGCTTTTAAATATAATCGCGCAATTAGCAATATGCAACAAACATGTAAAGAACGATGGTCGCATATGTAAATTAGAAACTTGGGAAACCTGAATAGAATACCTATACAGGATATTAATTCCAAGAAAACTAAATAGAGGTGTTACTTACATGGGGTGTGATGTGAAAACTATAAAAAGGTCGTGTATGTCATGTGTTAATCGCTTCCTCCGGCCAAGTAAGTAGTGGCATATGATACCATGAGTTTCTTATAGCGGACACATTCACATATGATGTAGTAAGGACGGGGTGAGTGGGACAAATTAAAAAGTACCCAAATGAATCAGATAAGCAAAATATTTGATCATAATGTAAACGCACAGCCGAGTGACGGAAGCGTATTATATTAGGATAATGAGCCCGAGAGAAGGGACAAAGAAACATGTAAAATGATGTAGACATGTATTGGGAGGGGGTGTACTTACACTCGAACCCGAAGAATATAAACATGTAGACAAAGAAACATGTAAAATGATGTAGACATGTATTGGGAGGGGGTGTACTTACACTCGAACCGAAGAATATAAACATGTAGACAAAGAAACATGTAAAATGATGTAGACATGTATTGGGAGGGGGGTGTACTTACACTCGAACCCGAAGAATATAAACATGTAGACATGGAAACATGTAAAATGATGTAGACATGTATTGGGAGGGGGTGTACTTACACTCGAACCCAAAGAATATAAACATGTAGACATGGAAACATGTAAAATGATGTAGACATGTATTGGGAGGGGGTGTACTTACACTCGAACCCGAAGAATATAAACATGTAGAATGATCAAGATATGCATTGGGAGGGGGTGTACTTACACTCGAACCCCAGGAATGCAAATATGTCTCTTAACGGGTCGTATTTGTAAAAAAACGTCAAACTTGAGGACAAAGTCGGAATATACATGTGAAGCGAAGTCTTAATGCATACTGGAAGGGTCGCAATAATAAAGACTTCGGTAAAACACCTGGTGGATGTGTAAGGATTAAACACATGCGTGGACCGAGAAACGGGAACTCGGAAAGAAAATTAAAAGACTCGGGATTTGAGGCATGACTAAAATACGACAAGATGATGTAAATGGAAATTTTTATAAATTATGTCAGCTATTTTAAAGTTGAACGGGCCAAAACAAAGAATGAAGTTGGCATCCATAAATGATAAAATTTCACATGAATAAGTCTAACGGATCGAATTTCCGAATGGCAAGAGTAAACGCAAGCGGTATAACGGTAGCATTAAAAGCAAGAGAATAATGAGCCCGGTAATGGGACATAATCGAATACGAAAATATATGTAAACTGGAGAATGGTGAGTATAAGATGAACCGACGCATAAATGACGTGAGAAGTAATAAAGTCGGAAAATTTTGCCCGAAAGTAAGCAAATGAAGCCTTGATTACGTTCAAGGTCAACTAAAGTTCAAAAGAGAAAATAAATGATTCTAAACATAATAAAAGACGCTTTGAAGCTAAGTATGTATCTATACAATTGAATATAGACATGGATAAAAGATGATCTACGGGATCCACTTAACCTTTAGAGCTGTAAACAATGGAAAGGTTTACGAGACTAAAACAACCCACGGGTCATGATTAGAAAGAAATTATAAGGACTTCGCCCTAAGGAGGTGAAAGTCTAATCAGGATAGCCCATAAGGCTAATTGATAAAACCTATGGGTTAATTAGATAAAGCAAGGAAATCAGTTGAGGATCCCCGCATAAAACTAAGACTGTAAAAGAATAAATTATGGACTGACAATACCCATAATTCTGACAAAAGCTAAAGAGAAGATCCTAAAACTAAAACTTCGGTTTTAGTAAGAAATAACGTTTTTACAAATATAAATTCTGATAGGAATTTAAATAGTAAGCATGAAGGATACTAGTCTTGACACTAATAAGCGCAAGACGATATATTCGAAAAAGTGATGTCTTCGAAAATAAAAAGTTGATATGAATTAAACATGAGCTGACACGATCACGGTCAAGAAATGGAATGTGAGGTAGAATCACATTATAACCAAGCGAGCGGTAGAAATAACTGGACTAATAAGTCTAGTTAGTGAGACCGGTTAAGGTCAGCAATTCAAATCAAGAAATTTGGTTTGCTTGTAAGCGGTAGATTCGGTATAACTCAACCGAATAAATAAATTTGAAAACAAAAGAATTTGTTGCTAAAAGTGAAAGATTTCACTAAAGACCTTTAAACGGGTCAAAGTAACGGATTCATAAATAATTCGATAGTATATGAAAACGATGGATATCGCTAAGTTAACTAAACTAGTGGAAATAACGAGATTACGTTATTTCAAGTTGCACTATGTCGTATGAGATACGTAGATGATTAAAAACCAAAAAGGATGTTACCATACCTTTCTGGTAAATACTAACAATTGATTAAAATATGAACGATGCTCAACTGATTATCGAGAGCAAGTGCATTGAGTTTAAACTCAATAAACTATGAAAGGAAGGTTCCGGGGACGAAACCTCTTTAAGGGGGGTAGACTTGTAACACCCCGAAATCGGGATTTGGTAATTAAACCATGTTAATAATAATGAATGGGTAAAATACCGTTAGTGGTAAAAGTAAACCCGTTAAATATTAGGAATTTAATAGATAAACCTAATATTAAATCAAAAGTGAATAAATGCTTGAGAAAATAAAGTTATGAAAGGCCCGAGTTAACGGGACTTAAAATAAAAACGGGTTATGACCTTCCGAACTCATTAAGCTAACTAGGAATAATTAACCTAGTTAGTAATATGTGATTAAATGATGAATAATGAATTAAAGTTTCTTTTGAAACAAATGAAAGACGAGGGACTAATATCGCCAAGTAGGCAAACTAGTTTATTAAAAATAAACAATTAAAAACACAACACACACTAAGAGTGTGTGTGTGTGCGTGCGACCAGGGGGAGACAACAGGGGTGAAACCCTAGTTCAAGTCTAAACCCCAAAATTGAAGCTCAAATCAAACCCAGATCATCTGCATGAGTACAAATTCGTGATCACCTAGTCGAGGGGGATCTCAAGGTATGTCAAATTTTGGAATTTGGAGATGTTTCGATTTCTTGATGAACCTATGAAGTTGAAATTTGAACTTGAATGTTAGATGTTTGAATGAAACTATGATAAATTCATGGTTAGGAATGAACCCTAATCAATAATTTGATGTATTGATGTTCATACACATGAAATTGAGAATCACCCACATATGTGTTAGATGGGTTTTGTAGAGAGATTAAGAATACTAGAATCTTGATCATGAAACTGGTATTATTGATTTTGTGAAGTGAATCTAGGTGTTGTTATGCATACTAGATGTAAGGAACTTGAAAACAATGTTAATCTTGGCTAAGTAGTTAGTCATGAGCTTGATTGCTAGGAGTAAAAGTTTCATGCCCATAAGGTGTTCGGTGAAATGCCTAGGTGAAAATGGTAAATTAATGTGTTTTGATGATAGTAGAAATACCTTTCACTATCATAGTTATTAATTATGTGAAATATTTAGCACATGGTTTATATATGATTGTTGCTTGAGTAGCTAAGCAAATGAGTGTATTAAGTTCATTAGTGCAATTGCATATGTTATAAGAAGTTTGACCATTAAGAG